>NC_080695.1:71827830-72427830 GCF_030445035.2 Dasypus novemcinctus | reverse complement strand
TGCACTGAGCTGCAGTGAGCTCGTGCGCCCGCCCAGCTCACCACCAGGCCAGACGCAGGGCAGACGGCAGCCCGGTAGGGCGGGGCGGTGTGCTGCTCTGTGTCGGGGCCCCTCGCTCCCTGCGGGGTCGCTGTGTGGTCCGGCGCCCCTCGGGGGGCTCCTCGGCCAGGAGGGGCCGGCCACCGTGGTTTCTGGAGGTGCCCATGCCGCCGAGGTCGCGCTCCAGCCCGCCCCCTCCGCCTGCGCGGCCCTCCCGGTCCCGTAGCTGTGGCATGTACCGTGCAGCCGCTGCTCTTGGCCGGGGCCGGCTGCTCTGCGTGCGGCGACGGGGTTCCGGGCGCCACCTGGACGGCCTCGCACACCAGCAGCCTAGGCTCGCTCTGGGCCCAGAAGTGGCTCACGGGAAGGTAGCGCGCCAGCGTCTCGTCTGCCAAGGCCAGGCTCCTGGGGGAGAAGGAGGCTCTGCCTGAGCGCCGCGGTGAGGGGCGCCCCAGGCACACGCGACAGCACCGCGGCGCCCGTCCCAACACGCGCTCTGGGCCTGAGAGCCTGGCTGGAGGGCCCACTGTCCTCTCGGGGCCTCGGCGCTGCGGCCGGCAGGGGCCTCGGGCCCTGAGGAGCGCCAGGGGACCGGCTCCTGGCCCACGGCGTCCCCGTGGGCGCTGCGCGTCCTGCCCTCCGGGCCTTTCCCTGTAGGAAACTCCAAGTTTTACAGCCCACGACGCTGCGGAGTGCTGGGGGGAGGCAAGGCCAGGCGGCAGGAACATAGGGCAGCAAGAGGGAGCAAAAGGGACTCAGGGCTGGGGCCCCTGGTAGCTAGAGGAGGGTCGACCCGTCCCCAACCCTGCCAGGGCCCCTGCTGGTAGTCAGGGAGCTGTGGCAAGGCGAGCATCCGCGGGGGCCCACGAGAGCCGGGAGCGCCCGTGGGTGCCCCTGAGCGGGCTGAGATTCAGGGGTGTGGACAGACAGGCGCGAGGCCGGCCTCGGAACGTGACTCCACTCCCGGGAAGGGGAGCAGTGAACGGCCGTTGGGAGCTGAGGCGGGAAGCAGGAGCCTAAAAGACATGTCAGGGGAGTGGGCGAGCTCAGGGGTTGAGCATCTGCTTCCCGTGTCTGAGGCCCTGGGTCTGACTCCCGGTACTTCCTAAAAACAAAAATAAAAATGAAGATAAAAGACAGGTCAAACAAGAAAAACTGCAGCCTGGGGGTCCTCGCTTCAGGGGTCAAAGGTGAATGCTGAGCCTCCAGTCGGGGTGCCCAGAAGTGACCCCGCTGGCAGGAAGCGGGACTGGAGAGGGGCTGGCATCTGGGGACACAGGGAGAAAATGACATGAGCATCATGTGCAGAGAGAGCTGGAGCCAAGTCAGGTGAGAGGTAAAGCCTGCGGGAGACGGGGGAGAGCCCGCAGAGGAGTGCACCAACCCGCGTGCAACAAGGATCCGGAAGGTTCTAGGAGAAAGGAGCCTTGGCAGAGCAGCTGGGCGAGGGCGGGGGGACACGGGGAGGGGTGGGAGTCGTGGCCAAATGCCAGAGCAGCGAGGAAGAGAGGGACGAGAGGCAATGGCTGGCCCCGTTTGGTGCTCCTGCTGCCTGGAGCCGCCGCCCGTGGCCAGCGCTCGCCCTCGCCCTTCCGCCGCCCGCGGCCCGCGCTCGCCCTCGCCCCTCCGTCCTGGACCTGCTCTGTGCACCTGAACCTCAGCCGTGCTCCTCTGGGGGCAAGGCCACCGTCCTCCTGAACACGGCTGGCGAGCATTCTTGCATTACTTTATGCGAAAGTCCCAGGTAAACTGTACATGAAATACAAGCACTTAACGTTCTGGGGATATTTCCTTCGTAGCAGAAGGAACTTTAAAGCCGCGTTACGTTAACTCTCTGAAGAAAGACCATTGTTGTTTCAGAATTACATTTCCTGAAAAGACTGGAGCAGGGCTGCTCTGCTTCTCTCGGTGCCACGGTGCCTGGCCCACGCACGCAGGCCCCTCGACCACAGCCCTTTGCAAGTTCAACTTTCTAGCAAAGTCATTTCAGAACCCCAAAACCGGGGGAACAGACTTGAAGCTGCCCCGCTGCCCCAGCGTGGCCCTGCGGTGCTCTTCTGCTCTCACGGCGAGTCACTGCTGAGGGGCTGAGTGTGAAGAACAACCAGGCCGCGACCTGCCCTGTGGCAGGCCCGGCACACCCTCTGCGCCTCCCCAGCCAGGCCCTGACAGCGCAGCCCCACCTGCCCGGCTCCTGCCCGCTGCACGACAGCACGTCCCCGCAGTCCACCTGTCCCCAGCCAGGCCCTGACGGCGCAGCCCCACCTGCCCGGCTCCTGCCTGCTGCATGACAGCGCGTCCCCGCAGTCCACCTGTCCCCAGTCAGGCCCTGACGGCGCAGCCCCACCTGCCCAGCTCCTGCCCGCTACACGGCAGCACGTCCTTGCAGTCCACCTGTCCCCAGCCAGGCCCTGACGGCGCAGCCCCACCTGCCCGGCTCCTGCCCGCTGCACGACAGCACATCCCCGAAGTCCATCTGTCCGTTCTGGAAGTCGAAGGTGCTCATGGTGTCCATCTCGACATCATAGAAGCAGATTTTGGAGTCGGGGCTGTTGTCGGCCTGCAGAGGAAGAAAGTAGATGCTCACGGCGCCATGCAGACGTGGGCGGCTCTTTGGCTCCGAGCGTGGGGTGGCACGCTGCGTGTTTGGAAGGAGCCCGTGCTGGCCCGCGGGGCCCGGGCGGGGCCACAGAGCTTTCAGGTGGAACGTCCTTTCAGCTGTATCACATCTAGCTGAAATGTGCGCACCATCGCTGGCCTACGAGCTTAGAGAGCTGGAGGCAAACCCAAACGCCTGCGAAGACCCTGCCGCCCGGCGGTGACCGACACCGCTGGAGGTGTGACTGCGGCTGGAGGGCCTGGCCGGACAGCGCGGGGCAGCTGGCTTCCAAGGAGCCGTTCCCAGCGGTGAGCAGAGGGGAACGGACTGGAGAGGGCCGGAGGGCGGCCCAGGCTGCACACTCAGGCCGCCCGGGGATTGAACCCTGTGAGAGCCAGACGGCGCCCACCCTGGCACCTGGCGTCCCCGCTGTCGGACCCCAGAGACGGCGCCCGGGGCTTCCCATGCACACCGCAGGCCGAGGAGCCCCGTTCTGCGTCCATTTTCAGGAGCACCTGAGTGACCGTCAAGGAACGAGGTGTGCCTCGGGGTAGCTGGGACTACCTACGACTCCAAAAAGGAACACAGGTGCATCGACAACCGCCGCTCCTCCGGGCGATCCCCTCGCTGGAGGAGACTCAGCAGGGGCGTCTGATTAAACGACGCGCAGGGAAGGGCTCGGATCTGACCACGTGGTATGGTGGCTCAGGGGCGAGGCCCCGCCCCTTGGGCACGAAACACACGCACGCGGGAGCAGGCGCGTGGCAGCAGGTACGCAGGAAGAGAGGGCGCACCACGGGCACGGCCCAGGGAGAGACGAGCCTGACGTCCAGGGCTGACCTTGTGGAGACCAGAGCAGCTGAGCCCAGAAGGAAACGAGCCCCGGGGAGAGAGACGAGCCCCCGCCAGCCTGCGGCTAGAAGAAGCCAGGCCACAGAGCCCGAGGAGGAAGAGGATGGTCGAGCCTCGCCGCCGCCCGCTGTCCTGCTCAGCATGGGGCCCGTGGCTCTGGGCGAGGCAGTTCCTCTGGTGGGACCTTGATTGGATTCTCCAGGCCTTGGGGCTCTAAGCTCCCACCCCACACGAACACCCTTCACGAGAGCCCCAGAGGGCTGCTGCTCTGCCTCAGCGCCCGGGGCTGACGCGGGCCTCTTTCCAGAAGCTCTTTCTAAGCGTAACACGAGCACCCTGCACGACTTCCACTGCTCCCTCCCGAGCGCCGTCCCCTCGCCCCCTCCTCGCCCAGGGCCTGGCCTCAGGCAGCTGCCCGCCCGTCTGCACGTGCCCCTGCCATTTCTCCAACAACGCGGGTGGCGCTGCTGCTCCCGCTGGGCTGTGCGCCCAGCCCTGGAGGCTGTGACTCCTGCCGGCCTCCCCACCCAGGAAACCGGGAAGGGCGCGGGGCAAAGTGGAACTGGGACAGGAACTTCCGCGGTGGAGGTAGCGCCTCATTGTCCGTGTCTTTCCTTTGATCCTCGCACAGGGAACATGCACGATGTGTGCACACAAAAGGGAAGTCGAGGCCAGGAAGTGGCTGCCGTGGTGCCGGCATTTGCCGCACGGGCCCCGGGCCTGCCGGCTGAGGAAGCGCCAGCCAATGACTGGGGCCCCCTGAGCAGTGCGAGGGCAGCGCGGGGGCACCTGGTGGAGCCAGCAAGGGCTGCATGCTGGCAGCGGGGGGCTGGCAGGTGCAATGCAGCACTTTCAAGAGAAGAAGAGATCGAAAACTTGTTCAATTTTTAGTCAGAGGAAGGTATCGTGCCTTGCAGTACGGACAGACTCGCAGCTCGGGACCGTCACGAGGTCTGACCTCCTAAGAAGGGGGCTCTGGGCGTCACCGGGCCCAAGACACGCAATGACCAGGGCGCTGGGCAAGTCGGACACTGGGCCCCTCCCACGCGGCAGCCTCCCCCCCCCCCAGCACGCATGGCGCTTAACGCTGCTGTGTGTAAAGGCTGGGGGGGTAGGCCCCGGCCCCCCGCTGCCTGCCTGGGGCCCGCTCGGGCCGCTGTCCTCTGGCGGCCCTGCCGCACGACCAGCCACCCACCCCTCTGGGATGACTGCGACGGTGCCCATCCCCACCCACCTAGCCTGAGCCTCTGGGACCTGGGGCCAGGCTCCTCCATGCGCTCGGGGGCCGCCCGGTCACGCAGCCCGGCCGCGCCGCGCCAGCACAGGGCTTTGCACGGCCCCGCTCTGCCTGCGCCCTCTCCCTGGGACCCCCCGAGCACTTGTCTACTCCTAATCGCCCTCCCTGGGGAAGCCTCGGGGGCACGTTCTCCCTGCACTGTGCACCCCTCCTCCGGCACTCCCGTCCCCGCCGTACACTTCCCTTGTCCACGGCGTCTTCCGCCTGCGTGTAGACTGTGCCTCATAAGGCACCTGCCCCCACAGCACTCAAGGGGCGTTTACAAACGAATGCACTTTACAAACGAATGCACGAGTGAGCAAGGGAGGGAGGAAAGAATGCACGAGTGTGAGCAGGAGGAACAAATGAACGCACGAGAACGCACAAGTGAACGCATGAGTGTGAACAAGGGAACAAATGAATGCATGAAGTGAGCAGAGGAGGAACCAACGAAGCCCAGCGGCACCAGGAACTACCCCGGCTGAACCAGGTGAGCCTGCCCCCGTCACCTTCCTTCCGGGCCCTTCCGCGTGCCGCCCTCGGCGCCCGCTACCCCGCGGTCCCTCTAGTCCCCCCACAGGGCGCTGCGGGGTACGCACTCAGTGAGCTCAGCCGAGGAGGCGGCATGGGGGGGAGGCAGAAGAGAGGAGGGTGGGGACTCTTGAAGGAAGCAAGCAACTGGCTCTGACCCAACAAGCACCCCGTGGGGTGGGAGGAGATGGGGCGGGGGCGGGGCAGGCAGGGCCGCGGGAGGGCCAGTGCGCAGGAGCGCCGCGCAGCACGGCAGCGGGTTGGGGCTGGCCCCATGGGCCCACCTGGGCGCGGCGGCAGCGGGACTCACCTTGCTCAGGAGGAGGCTGATTTTGTTCCCGCTGGCGTTGCACTTCACGGACGCGATGGCGCCGGCGCCGGGCAGCAGCTGGCCCAGGTCCTTGCAGTCGCAGTGCACCTTGGCCTCCCTGTGGGGCAGAGCGTCAGTCCGGGCCGCGCTGGCTTTCGGCAGGGCCCCCCCCCCCCAGTTCCCAGGACAGACGGGGGCCCTGCGCCGCACGGAGAGAGGCTGTGAGCCAGCGCCAACAGGGAGCCTCGTTGCCTCCTCTGCGTCCCCTCCTGAGCTTGCTCCAGTTGTAAACAGATGCCCCCAGGCTGCCCCCGCTGGAAATCCAGACCAGCCCAAGGGGCAAGGCCCCCAGGGGCCCCGACCCTCCCCGCGCCCTGGAGGTGGCAGGCGTGTGCGGTGTCCACCCAGACACGCTCCCCTGGAGGACGTGCGCACAGCCCCGCTCCCCCCAGCCCAGGCCCTGGCAGCTCCCGGCCCGGGGCGTCCGTCGGCTCGAGGCAGCGGGACGCGGTCGGGCTGAGGGCCGTCCTCTGCCGGCCCCTGCTCTCCCCAGCGTCCTCGCAGCTGCCAGGACCAAGCAGGCCCCACTCACATGCCTCGCCTGCGCCCTGCTCCCGCCGACCTTGGCGGTGAGGGTCGGCCGTCCTGGAGGTCGCCTGGGGCCGCGGCGGGCTGGGGCTGGGGGGAAGGGCCCGGGCGAGGGTCCTGCCCCACGGGCCACCAGGGCGGGGGCCGTGGTGATGCCTCCCGGGCCGGGGTCGTTCTTGCCAGGCCTCTCCCCGAGGTGACTCCCACCCCTGCCTGCGCTGGACGCTCTGGAAGCAGGCGCCCTGCACAGCCCACGCCCGGGGGGCACGCTGCAGCTCCCGGGGGCGAGCGTCACGCACACCCGAGGGCTTCCTCGGCGGAGGGGGGCCGCGCCTGCCCCACTCGCTCGGGTCCCCGCTCGCCCCTCGGCTGGCTCAGCGCAGGCTGCAGGCCTTGGCTGTCTCTCCTGGACTTGGGGCCATGGCCCAGGACGGCTTCACTTGGAGGCTCGGCCGGCTCCAGCGCCGGCCCTGGGCCCCTGGCCGCTCCTCAGTGGGGTCTGGGGCGCCACCTCGCCTTTCAGCACCCCGGGGGGCTCCAGGCCCGCCTTGCCCAGAAGCTGCCGTTCCCCAGGGAGCCGCGGCTCTGCCTGCTGCGGGTGGCACAGGGAGCGGGCCCGGGGTGCTCGGCCGACGGCAGGAAGCAGGGCCGTGTGCCACGCTGCACCCCTGCACCCCCGCCAAGGCACCTGAACGCCCGCTGCTGCTTCCCACCTGGTCCTGACCACGGGCCGCTCGAGACCCCGCGCCGGCTAGCCGGGATCCCCGCGCCCTCCGCTGTCACTGGCTTCGGGGGCCACCCAGGGGCGGGGCGAGCTCAACGGAGGCTCGGCCTCTGCCCCTCCGCCCTCCGATGGCCCCCCTCCGCCCGCGGCCCCTGCAGGCAGCGGGCTGCTCGCGCATTTGCAGTGCAGTTCCACCCTCACAGTCTCCATCCGCCCCGGGAGCCCTTGCTCTCTTAATTTTTTTACATGTGCAGTTTGGGCCAGCGCATCACGTCCTGCATCGGTCAGGACAGTGTTGTCAGGAGAGCTTCAGCACTGGAAACGCCGCGAGCGTCCCACGTCCCACCCGCCCCTCCCCCTCGGACCCCGACAACCACGATATCTAAAGCATCGTGTAGGCAATGTACTGCCTCTTCCAGAACGGCATTCGTTGGGAACATAATAGTATATTGCATTTTCAAACTGTTTTTTTTTTTTAACTTAGCAATACGCATTTAAGATCCATCCGTGTCTTTTTGTGGCTTGAAAGCTCATTTCTTTTTATCACTGTATAATACTGTGTTGCATAGATGTGTCACAATTTGTTTACTGATTCACCCGCTGAAGGGCATCTTGGTGGCTTCCAGCTTTAGCAATGAAGAATAAAGTTGAAATAAACATTTGAATGCAGGTTTTTGTGTGAACATCACTTTTCAGGTCCGTTGGGTAAATGCCTAGGAGCATGACAGCTGGAGCACACAGTAAGCCTGTGCTCCGCTTTGCAAGAAACTGCCGGGCTGTCTTCCACAGCGGCTGGAGCAGCTTGCGTTCCCCGGGCAATCAGCGGGTGCTCCTGTTGCTCCACGCCCTTGTCAGCACTTGGTGTTGTCAGATTTTTGGATTTTAGCCTTTCTACTAGGGGTGCAGCGGGATCTCGTTGTCGTTTAGGTTTCCCACTCCCTCGGGCCAGCTGATGTTGAGCGCCTTTTCACGTGCTCACTGGCCGGCCGTACAGCTTCCTGGTGAGGTGTCTGTTCTGGCCTTTTGCCCACTTATTTGTCCATTTATTGGTCTTCTTATTGTTGAGTTTTAAGAGCTCTTTGCATATTTGAAATACAAGACCTTGCTCGGATATGTATTTTCCAAATACTCCCTCCCTGTCTGTGGCTTATCCTTTCATTCTCTTAATTATCTTTCACAGAAGCTTTTTATTTTAATAAAGTACAAATTATCCTTTTTTTTTCCTTTCATAGATTGTGCTTTTGGTGTTGTGTCTTGTCTTTTTTTCTTTTCCCTGTGAAAAGCTTTCCTGTTTACATTTGGTTTGGGACTTGCTAGAGGGCTACAAGATGGCAGTTTGAAAGATGCCTCCTGGCTGGAGGGGCTCAGGCAGGAGCCTGATGCTGGGGGGACAGAGCTCCCCCGCCATGGCCTCTGGGCTCCGGAGCCTCTGAGTCGTGCTTGAGGGTGAGCCCTTCAAAGACATGTTCGCCCACCGGGCCTGTGGGCTGGCTGGCCTGCGGAGGCTGGTCAGGTGGTCCCCTGTCTTCTCGATCAGTTTCACCTCCTCATCTAGGAAACGGTTCTCCAGGAAAGCACAGAGGGGGGCTCTGTGTTGGCAGATCCCAGGGCACGCAGACCCCAAAGGGCCTGGTTCTGGCTCTTCTCCGGGCCCAGGGCAGTTTCCGTGGGGTCCAGGGTATGACTCCACTCGACTCTGGAAGGCTTCTGCATGTCCTGGAAGAGGGCGCGGCCGCCGCGATGGTTTTGCATCTTCAAGAGATGCTCAGTGCCCTCGCACTTCTCCTTCGCCAACTTGCAGAAGCAGCAGTCCACACCCATCAGGGCTGCATCGTCGTGGTGGAAATAGTAGCCCAGAGAGAGGGAGGTGTAGGAGGCCTGTGGCTGCAGGGTGACCGGCGGTTCACGGCGGCCTCCATGTTGGCAGAATAATTCTGACAGCTCTGGGAGGACACGGTTGGTCGACAATGAGAAGCTAACCTCAAAAAGCGGTGTGAGCCTGTCCCGGAAGCGTGGGATGGCCGAGAAGTTGGTCCCGGAGGTTGCAACTGGAGAAGCAGTTGCAAAGGGGTCGATGCTGAGGAGCGTGGGAAAGAGTCCCCAGGTCTGCTCCGTTCAAACACTGCTGAAGCAAGAGACAGATCCGCGGGACCGCAGGGCGCACTATTTTTTTCTTTTATAGTCATGACTTTCTGGATCCTGTCTAAGAAAACTGCCTACCGCACAATAACATTCTACGTGGTTTTTAAAATATTTGTTTTATTTATTTATATCCCCTACCTTGTTGTTTTGTGCTCACTGTCTGCGCTCTGTGCTTGTTCGTTGTGTTCGTCTTCTTTTTAGGCACTGGGAACAGAACCCGGGACCTCTGTGTGGGAGGGAGGCGCCTAATCACTTGAGACACCTCTGCTTCCTGCTTGTTGTCTCTCATTGTGTTTCCTCACTGTGTCTCTTCCTTGCATCATCTCGCTGCATGCGTCAGCTCACTGGGCCAGCCCTTCATGTCAGCTTGCTGTCTTGCTCATCTTTTTTAGGAGGCACAGGGAACTAAACCAGGACCTCCTGTATGATAGGCAGGAACTCAACTAACTGCTTGAGCCACATCCACTTCCCAATATTCTCTTATTCTAGGAGCTTTATTGTGCAGAATTTAGGTTTACGTCTATGTTCCAATCCAAATTAATTGTGTGTGTATACTGTGAGGTAGGGCTCAGGGTTGTTTTCTTTTTAATAAAGACATCCAGGTGTCTTCACACATCTGTAGAAAAGGCTTCCCAGTAGATTGCTTTGAAAGCCTTTGTCAAAAGCCAAGCGGGAGGGAGCAGGTGCAGCTCAGTGGTTGAGTGCCTGCTTCCCACGTATGAGGTGCTGGATTAAAAAAAAAAATCAAGTGGCCGTGTAGTCTGGAGGTGTCCTGGGCTCTCTGTGCTGCTGTGCTGATGAACCCATCGCAGTTAGGGGGTGATGTCCTCCCTTCATTCCTTTCTTCCAAGGTATTTTGATTATTCTAGACTTTTTGCCTTTCCACATATATTTTAGAATCAATGTTTCAATTTCTCTAACAAAACAAACCTGAGACTTTTTAAGTATACAGATAAATTGGGGGAGAACTGATGCCTTATACATCTTGAGTTTTTCAAACTATTTATTCAGGTCTTCATTCATTTCCCTCTACAAAGTTTTGTACTTTCTAGTAGAGAGGTCTGTACATGTCTTCTGTTAATTCATCCCTAAGTATTTTGCATTTTTAAGTGCTACTGTGACTGCACTTGAGTTTTCTACTAAATATTCCAAATGTATGCTGCAAATGTATAAAAATAAAATTGATTTTTTTGTCTTACCTTGTCTCCACCTCCTTACTGAATTCTCTCATTAGTTCTAGAGTCATTTTCTTTGGAACATTCTTCATATACAATCATATTAACTGCGAATCACAACAGTTTTTCTTGCTTCTTAATCTTTATGCCCTTTTTCTTTTTTTTCCTGCATCATTTCACGGAGTTGGATGTTAAAAAGAAGTGGTGAGCAGGGATATCCTTGCTTTGTTTCCAACCTTAGGACAATAAAAATATTCAATATTTTTCACCATCAAACACATTTCAAATATGCTTTTTATCAGGTGGATGAACTTCCCTTTTATTTCTCTTTTGATAAGAACTTTAATCATGATGGCATCACTGTTTTCTGCATATTTTCTTTTTGTCCTTGAGCATAGCTGAATAGGAATTTAAAATTCCTGCCTGCTAACTGCAACTCCAGTGTCCACTGACTGAATCTGGGACAGGTTTTCCTGTTTCTTCACGTGCTTAGTAATTCTGAGTTGCATCACAGATGTGTGAAGAACACGTGTGGGTATTCTGGACTCCACCTTGCTTCTCTGGAGAGTGGTCTAATAGGAGGGGCATGGGGACATCTTCTCTGCTGTGGACAGGGCCTGAGCTCCCTGGTGTCTGTGCCACAGCCCTCGTGCCCTTCCTTTCTTCCACGCGTCCCCTCGCCTGGTCTCCTCTCTGAGCTGCTCTCCCGTGCCCCAGGTGCCTGTGTGTTAGGCTTCGCCCAGCAGTCACAGATGCTATCTTTGGGAGTGGAGGTCTGGCAGCAGCCGGTTTCCATTACCAGAAGCGAGTTTCAGTCTAGTGTTTTGTGTTTTTTTTTCCAAAAGATTTATTTCTCCCCCTACCCTCCACCTCGTTGTCTGCTCTCTGTATCCATTCGCTGTGTGTCCATCTGTGTCTGCTTGTCTTCTCTTTAGCCAGCATCAGGAACCGATCCTGGGACCTTCTGGAGGGGGAAAGAGGTGCTCAATCTTTTGGGCTACCTCAGCTCCCTGGTCTGCTGTGTCTCTTACTGTCTCTCCTCTGTGTCTCTTTTTTTGTTGCGTCATCTTGGTGCGTCAGCTTTCCACACAGGCCGGTATGCTGCGTGGGCCAGCACTCCTGTGTGGCCAGCTCACTGCACAGGCCAGCTTCCCTTCACCAGGGGACCCCAGGAATCGGAACTGGACCTCCCCTATGGTAGACAGGGGCCCAATTGCTTGAGCCATGTCTGCTTCCCAGTCTAGTGTTTTTAGTGTGCTTCTTTTACTGTGCTGAAATGAAATCGCAACATCTTTTCAGATATTTAGGAATCTATTGGTATCTAAGTGGTGTTTATCCTTTACCCATTTTTCTATTGGTGGAGGATGATTTTCCTATTAAGAAAGTCTTTACATATTAGAGATTGGCTTTGTTTTCCTGCGATAGGAAATATATTTTTTCCCAATTTGTTCTGTCTTCTGATTTGCTTATGCTGATTTCTGCCATTAGAAACTTTCTTGTGTTTACTTTTGCTTTATTTTCATAGAGTTGAATGTTTCTGTGTTCTGATGGTGGCTTATGAGTTTTGAGTCATAGTTAGAAAGGCCTTCTCCACTCTAGGGTGAGGAATTCTCCCGTTTTCTTCTAGAATTTTATGGTTTTGTTTTTTTTAATCAACGTGAGTCTAAAAGGGAAATGCCACTTCCCTGATGACCACGTGAAGACCATAAATTCAGCCTCAGACATAAGGTGTTCCAAAAACTCAAGTGGCACCTTCATGTTGAAACGAGGACACAGAGAACTACAGTTTCTCTTCCATTTTCTACCCCCTGCTTAGTTTTCATTTTAAAAACTGGTTACAGTGATCTGGAGAGAAAACGTACCTTCGGGAAAGATCGAAGCTTTTGAAGTGCGCCGCGTCGGTCCCCACCACCAGGAAGCTCCCGCAGACATCCAGGAAGCAGGGGCTCCCCTCAGGCTCCGAGAACAGGAGGAGCTGCTTGACCGTGCCCTGGAGAGAGGGGGGAGCCTGGGGCAGCGGCTTCGGCAGCGCTGCCCTTGCAGCGACCCTCACCCTCCCCTGTCTGCTCCTTTACCCGTCGGTGACTATTTCCTGACGGCCCAGGGTGCCCCCAGCACTCTGCCAGGCTCTCACTCCGCAAGGGGAAGACGGGGCCAGCTCTGGGGCCCTCGGGCTTATGCTCTGGTGGGGAGCAGATGACAGCGAAGTAACCAACAAGTGCTTTCCATGCATGGTGGGCACTTGGTGGGCACTCGGTGGGTACTCGGTGGGTCCAGAGGCCCCGCCTGGCGAGGGCATTGCCCTGCCAGTGTCAGGACACGGGCTCCCCTGGGTTGGAGGCGGGTGAGGGAGGGCCACGCGCTGGGCGCTGGGTCCACCTGTGCAAGGACACGGGTCTGCACATGCGCATGTGATCCACCCGCCTGCCTGCCCTTAGAATGTGTGGAAACGAAGGAACCGAGGGAAGATGCCATGCCCGAGGTGCCGGGGCTGCCAGGCAGGAGGGGGCTTCTCCAGTCACTGTCCCCCGTGAGCCCACCCCCGCCCTCACAGGCCTGCCCAGACCTGGTCCTCGGCCTGTCGCTGGCCAGACCCCGGGCCCCGCACCGAGAGCTCCTGGCTCACCTCTCGACACCGCGCTGGGGCTGGGCCGGGGAGCAGCTGCAGGGTGGGGGGCTCCCCGAGGGGCCCAGGCGGGGCAGCGTGCCAGGGTGGAGGCCGGGAGCAGGTGCGGGGCAGGTGGTGAGCTCGAGGGCCGCTGCAGGCCACGGCCGCTCCCCCTGCAGGCCCGCAGCCCCCACACCTGCCCCCTGGGGCACGGCGCCCGCCCGCCGCAGCGAGGAGGGGGCTTTCCTCTGGGGCCGGAAGGCCGCGGGCTCAGCCTCCACCAGCCTTGCCTTTGTGCGCGCCAGCGGACGGGCGGGCACTGTAGAAAGAGGGCCGACAGGGCCGGGCCGACGCAGCCGCTTGGGGGGCACTGTGCGCGGGCAGGGGGCTGGCAGAAGAGGCTGGAGTGGCTCCTCTTCCCCAGCCTCGAGGCCTCTGGCTTGGCTCGCTGGTACCGGGGCCCCCCAAGGGGTAGATGGGCCAGCCCCGTGCCGGGCCGGTGGCGGCTCTGAGGCGCTGCCCCAGTCCTGGGCGTGGTGGGGCCGAGTCAAGGAAACGCAGCCTCCGATGCCACAAGAGGCGCCCGGCCTCAGGGTGGGGGGTCCCAGGCCCTACTGAGAGGGGAGCGGCGCATCCCCAGTGCACAGTAGGGTGCCTGCACGCCAGACGTCAAGGGCGCGGAGTCAACCTAACACTGACGGTCAGTGATTTCTGACGGCGCCAAGGCCTCTCCCCTGGGAAGGGGCAGCCTCTTCAACCAGCGGCGCTGCGAGAGCTGGTGTGCATGTGCTGAATGCGGGCCCTGCCTCGCTGCCCTGCGCCGAGTCCCCGGGCGGACGAGCTGGCGCTCTAACACCCCGGGGGACCCAGGGAGACACCTGCCACGCCCTGTGCTGGTGGTGGTTCCTTAGACTTGACACCCGAAGCCCAAGCAACAAAAGGGAAATGAGGCCCAGGGGCCTCCTCAGAACTAACAGCTTTGGGGTATCAGAGGACTTCATCATGAAAGTAAGAAGCTACGGGATGGAAAAAAGTATTTGGAAACTATATCCTAAAAGGCTTTCATATGCGGGAATTTATAAAGAAATATATAAAGAAAGCCTACAATCCAACAACAAAAAGATAAATGACCCAATTGGAAAATGGGCAAAAGACGTGAAGACACAATTCTCCAAAGAAGATACACAAATGGCCAGAGAGCACACGGAAAGAGGCTCGATGTCACTAGCTAGCAGGGAAATGCAAATCAAAACCACAATGAGATGCCACTTCACATCCACTACACTGGCTGCTACTTAAAAAGAAAAAACAAACCCAGAAAATCATAGCATCAGAGAAGATGCAGAGAAAGAGAAACACTCATCCGCTGCTGGTGAGAATGTAAAATGGTACAGCCGCAGTGGAAGACAGCTTGGCAGTTCCTCGGAAGGATGAGTGTAGAATTACCACAAGACCCGGCAATCCCACTGCTAAGTACACACCCGAGAGGTGGAAGCAGGGTATCTGCACACCGATGCTCATCGTGGCATTATTCACAATTGCCTAGAGATGGAAGCAACCCAAGTGTCCGTCAACCAAGGCAGGACAAACAAAGTGTGGTGTGTACACACGGGGGAACATTACTCCACTGTAAACAGGAAGGAAGTCCTGACACCTGTGGCCGCACGGACGAACCTCGCGGACACCGTGGTGAGGGAAAGGAGCCAGGCACGGGAGGACAGCTGTAGTACGGCACAGGTGATGTGAAATAATGAGAAAAGCAAGTTCACAGAGTCAGAAACCGAGTGTAGACGCTGGGGTGGGGCCGGGGTGGGAGCGCGTGTTAACTTGCACAGTTTCTATTTGGGTATTTGGGGCACAGAGAAGTTGTGGTGGGTGGTGGCGACGGCAGCACAACGTGAACGGAGATCGCAGCACGGGAGCACAGGTGCGAAGGTGGTTAAAAGGGGAAATGTTAGGTCGTCTATATGTCACTAGAGTAAAATTTTTTACAAATCACAGGACTGGGCTACGCCCTAATGGAAACGGTGGTCTGTGGTTAACCATACAGCTATGAAAACGTTCTCTCCCGAATCGTAACAGATCCCCACACTGATGCAAGCTTAGGAACAGGGTGGTTATGGGAACTCTATTTTCCGCATGATTTTTCTATAAAGCTGTGACTTCTCTAATTAAGAAAAAACAAAAGGCCCCGCTGGTCGCGGCAGCCCCGAGCTTCTCAGTGGCCGCTGGCTGCCCCCGTCTCCCATGACCCTGACTCAGGACTTGGCTCCCAGCACACGGGCCCCCAACCCTGCAGCTTTCTTCTCGGACCCCCAGCAGACACGGGTCCTGGGAAAGCGGGGCTGCCCCGGGGGGCCCTCGGCTGGCCCCCCGCACCTGGAGCTGCATGGAGGAGGCTGCCCTTGGGCTGTGGGTGTGCCCCTGTCTGCAGAAAGGGCCACAGCTGTGACTGGCAGGTGTCCTTGGAGGAGAAGAGGAAGGAGAAGAGGACGAGCAGACCGGCCTGGGAACCGGCCTCAGAGCCACGCAGGCCGCGGGAGGCTACGGAGCTGGGAGCGCCCCGAGGACCCCCTGGCCCCAGACTTTTGGCGTCCAGAGCCGTGAGGGAACATGCCCGTGTGGCCCTCACTGCCGCATTAAGCAGCCGTGGCAGCCTCGCTCATGGGGTGGCCCCTGGCTCCGGCGGGCCTGTGGGGTTTGGGGAGAGCAGTGGGCATGGGGGGCAGCACGATGGCGACCTTGAGGGGCGCGTGTTCCGTCCCGGCCTCCACCCTCAGGTGTGGTGGGGATGACCCCTGCCCCTCACCGCCCGGGCACGCCAACGGCCCTTGCCTTGTGACCTCACGGGACCTGCGGTGGGGAAGGACGTGGGGGTGTCGCCATGGGCACTGACCACGGCCGCCAGAGAAGCTGGGATCTGAGAAAGCGAGGCCTGCCGCCGCTCGAGCGCGACCGCCGTGGAAGCGGGGGCAGCAGCTCGCCCTCTTCGCCCGGGGCTGCCCCAGACCCCGTGTTTGCAGCTGGAGGGGGTCAGGCCTGGCGGGTGAGGGCAGCCACGGGCTCCGCTCCGCCCCGAGGCAGCGCCCTAAAGCCAGCTCCCGCACCAAGCGCCCTGGCCCATGAGCCCCGGAGCCGCCGTACCTGCCAGGTGCGGACTTGGACACGGTTTGGCTCCACGGTGTAGACGCTGTCTTCGTGCATTGCCAGCACCGGAGACTCGCACAGGAAGGCGCCTGGAAGGACAGGAAGCCCTGGCGGCTGCAGGCCTCGCCCACGGCATGGGGTGTCAGCGCCGCACCTGCTCCCGGGGCCTTCCTCAAACAGCGAGCATCGCGGGTGAGGCAGGTGCGGCTCCGGGGCCGGGTACGCCCCGGGCCATGCGGCAGGGGTGTGCGTGGGCAGGCACGGTCTATCTGTGGGTGGCCTCGAGGACGCCTCGGAGCAGCAGCTGTCCCCACACTGGCTCTGTTGGTCCCGCCAGGGGCTAAGGATGAGGCCGACGCGGCTTCACAGGAGAGGGAGGAAGCACGTGTGGGAAGCTCGTACATGTGGAGTGTGCAAGGTCAAAGCCAAGCTTGGGCGGCAGCGCCCAGGGCAGACAGCCGGGGCGTGGGAGAGCCAGACGCGCTGGGCCCAGCGGGAAAGCACCCCAGGGGTGTTTGGGCCAACGAGTCGGGGCTGCCGTGGCCATGGGAGCCACAGGTCCCCTGGGCAAGCACGCAGCGGTCAGGACGGGCCCAGCGGAGGCCCAGGCCGGCCGGGGCCACCAGAAGCCAGAGGAGGTGGGCACAGAGGCTCTCAGGGCACCGGGGCAGCCCTGCCAACCCCTCACTGTGGCTTTGGCCACCCGCTTGTGGCTGTTGGCTGAGGCAGCCGCAAGACACTGACCAGGTCGCGCACTGGCCCACGGAGGGCAGAGGTGGCCGGCAGAGTCGGGGGGCCCCAAGGAGCCCCCGGGGCATGGGCAGTCACCAGAGGCGGCCATGGGGGATGGCAGTGATCCGGAGCAGGGTGGCACGGTGCCCCCAGAGGAACGCCGTGAGCTGGGGCGCCAGCTCCTGCAGCCTCGGTGTGTGCCCCTTCTGGCTGCCCGGTTGCTTCGCCACGGGGCGTCCAGAAGGCGCTGAGTCGGGGCTGCGGTGCGAGCCCCCTGGCCCCCGCCCGCCACCAGAGCCCCAGCGAGGCGTGCTCGGCCTCTCAGGTGTCTCCTACCTGCGTTTCGCAGCGTGGCCCCAGAAGGCTCAAAGATCGCCACCTGTTTTCCGTTCCACACGGCCACGGCATCCTGCAGAGAGCAACGGGAAGTGGAGAGCAACCGGCCGGCAGACGTGGGGTGTGCGTGCGGCCGCCGCGCCGCGCTCCCAAGCCCTTCCTTCTCACCCTTCACACATTCCTAAATATCACACGTGGTCCCTCCGAGGACAGCGGGGACCCGGCGGGCCGCGCTGCGTCCAGCGGAGGAGGGGCCCGCACCTGCGGGGGCTGGGCCGCCACGCAGCCGCCAGGGCCTCACCTTGGTGGCGAACACGCCGCTGACGTGCATGTCGGCGTGCAGGCTGCAGGTGGTGCCGCTGGGCAGGAAGGCCACGTGCAGCGTGCTCGGGGACACCTGCACGGCCGCCGTCTGCTGGTGGAAGTGCGCCGACAGCGCCTGCTCGCTCAGGATGGCCACGGAGCTGACGCTGTTCACCGCCAGGAGGTGCTTCCGGGAGCCCCACTGGGGAGGCGGCGGGTCCACGGGGCCGAGGGGAGAGAGGGAGACCTCAGGGCGGTGGTCCCCGGCTGCACCCAGGCCCCGCCCTGCCTCCTGGGCACAGAGGCCCAGCGCCCGCCTCGCGGGAGGGTTCGTGGCAAGTCTGGTAATTGTCAACGCTCGGGGTCGCGGGGTCTGCCCTGACGGGGGTGTCTGGGACCCCACTGCAGGCGTTAGCCCTCGGAGACACATCCCACGTGGCCAAGTGCCACCTCGCAGACACGCACTGCTTCGTGCCTGCCTTCTGGGTTCTCTGAGACTTTCTTGTGACTCCTGAACGCACAGAGGCCTAACACCCCCAGCCTCCGGCCTCAGCGCCCAACAACCTCGACGCCCTCGCCCCGCAGCGCCACGTTACCGCGCAGCACAGGCGCCAGCGCTGACACCGAGCCGGCCTGCGCTGGGTGTCGGGGGTCGCTTGGTGCTCAGGCCCCTGTGCGTGCCGGACACGCCCAGCAGCCCAGGCGGGGGTTGGTGGTGTTGGTCCACTTCAAAGGCGAGCAGACTCAGGCTTAATCGGACACCCCTGGACAGACAGTCAGCCGCCAGCGCTCCCAGCTCAGGTCTCCCTATAAGTCCCTCATTCCTTTCGGTGCCACCAGAGTGTAACTGTTTTGGGACAAAAGTGCCAACGGCTGCTGACGCGAGGTGATGAAGTGTGTTAACGGGACAGGCGCGGGGTCCCCCAGCAGCCCCGTCCACTACAGGGGAACGAGAGGCGCTTGGCCCTAGCGGGCACCCTTGGGCGAGTGCTCGAGGCGACATTCTCAGAATGGGGCAGACGATGGGCACCGGCTCGGGCGAGGCGCGGAGCTGGGCGGAGCCTCACTCCCGCCGCTTCCTGCCAGCACGCACGGCCTGCCCGGATGACGCGCCCGAGTGTGGGGCAGGCTGCAAAGCAGAAGGTGCGCGATCGGCAGCCGTGCCAAGGTCACGCGGGACGGGGAAGACGGAGCAACCTGTTTCCGTCACAGGAGGCCCACCAAAGCCATCGAGCGGCGCCCAGGCAGCGAGGGACAAGCCTGTGGGAAAGCAACCCCGCCCTCAGGCCAGAGCGGGCCTCGCGAAAATCCCCCAACAGATGTGGGACGCTGACGTTAGAGGGTCTGGCGCTGTACGAGGGGCTCCTCTGCACTAGTTTGGCAACTTTTCTTTGAGTCTGAAATGATTTCACTTCAAAACTCTTTTCCTAGGGATATATAAATGCGGTCATTTTATAACTGTGAGAGCGCAAGCAACGCGCTGCCCTTCCTCTCCTGACTCCACTTAACGCCCACAGAGGCAAGTGTGTCCATGGCTGGACTCCACGTACATCTCACTCCTCTTCTCAAAGTTTAGCTCTTGAATTGGTAACACAAGCGCACGGCACACGATTGGGACGCAGAGGCTGCGCGGGAAGGCGGCGCACCTATGCCCGGCACCGTGGCTCCTCCCTCGGGCCCACTGCCCCCTCCGGCGCGCTCCTTGCAGTGCCCTGCCACGGGCCAGGTGGTCACTTCTCTAAGTGAGCCCTTGTGAGCGGGCGCCGGAGCTGCCTCCAGCCCGGGACAGACGCGCTGCGAGGGGCCTGGGGGTGGGCCTGCGCAGGGGGTTCTCTCCGCTGAATCTCCACAAATGGGACTGCTGGAGGGAAGGGGACATGTCCAAAGCCATGACACATGCGCTCACCATCCTGCACCAAGCGGTTGGCACTGGAGCCTGTCCCGCCAGGCTAAACGGTGACGCCTCTTCCTTTAATTTAGATTTCAAAAATGGTAAGGCTGAACCCCGTTTTCATATCTGTTCTTGGACATTTGAATTTCTGAAACACCGTCACGTTTTCCTGCTGCTCTATGCATCTGGTTCATGTGAATTCCTGGAAGTTTCTGACTGACGACGGGTAGCGTCTTTCCTCGCTCTGCTCCCCGCTCACTGGTCCTCGCCGGCCTCGTCGTCGCTTGCCGCCCAGGCGCCCTGTGCTCCTGGGCCGGGCCTGGCGTCCTGGCACCGCAAGGCACCTCTTCTCTGTGTTCTGTTCAGAAAGGTCATGTCCGCCCCGAGAAGCCGAGAACACTCCTCCTTACTGCTACAACTTTTATGTTTCACTCTTTGTTTAGGTCTTTAATTCTTCCAGTTTACTTTTCTGAGCAGGACGTAGGACGCTCGTAGTTTTTTAATAAATGGAAAGCCACTTTACACAACGTATTAAATTATCCAGCTTTCCTCTGACAACATGAAATGCCACTTTCATGATTTCATTTTATATATAAAAATGTACCCAGTCTGTCTCTGGACTGTCTACCCCATGCCACTGAGCCCCTTCCCTTCCGAATAAGCCACTGCTTTATCCGCTGTGGCCGCCAGGCTCGTTCCCCACGATGGAGCAAGTGGCCCTGGTTTTCACTCTTTGTCAGATTTCTTTTTTTGGCCATTTGATCTCCCAGATGAGCTTTAAAATTAATTTCTCAAATTCTCCAGGAAAAAAGTGAAATCATTCCTTTCACTGGCTGTGCATTTATGTGGATTTTCCAGGCCTGGGGCTCCTCCCCGAGGGTCACCGCCCTATCCTATGGACTCATTTAACACGGCATTTCTTCCGTCACCTCTGAGAGTGCAAGTGAGCTTCTTATGTTTATAAGCTATTCTTAAGTAAATTGCCTGTGCTCTCCTTCATCAATTTATCCATTGAGTCCCTTATTTTTCCTGGAATTTGAGTTTTCTTCATGTCCTTTAAAATCTCGTTAAAAGGTGCACCATCAATTAAAAATTATAGGTTTTGTATAGAGAGCTCTCTCTCCCCTAAAAGTAAAAAAAATAAAAAATTAAAAGCAGACATGAAAAAAGGAGCCATTGCCTGCACAAGCTCCATGCCAACTTGAGGGTTAACTGAGGAAAAACCCGCACTGGGGGTTGAGAAAATAGGGTGCTTTTGAGACCAAGCACTTACATGCTTTAAAGTGACTATTTACCCAGTCCACTTCCTTTCCTTTTATCATTTGTTTTTGCCCAGTTTTAAATAAACGTTTGCGTACTCCAGTTTCAGACTCACCAAGTTCTACTTTCTCTACAGACCTGCTAACGTTCTGTGCGCTTTTTTGCCGGTTTTCTGCTGATTTTGAGTAGTTAACCCCTCACTCGCCTGGAGACTGCTGGCCCTGTCTGGGGCGAGGCTCTGAGGAGGGAGCAGCGGAGCGGAGCCCGGGAGGCTGGGTGGCCCCGAGCGCCTTCCTCCGGGCTTCTCCTTCCGGCTGCCGCACAGGCTCGAGGAAGTCGCGCCTGAGAAGCCGTTAGCGGGAGCGCCGGAGAGGACCCTGGGCGGCTGCGCCGGGACCCGCAGCGCGCTCTCCAGGCAAAGGTGATCCGAGGAGCCACTCGCTTCAAGTCTTTGGGCCCCGGGCACGGGGCAGGCGGAGGCCTGTGTGTGCGGGCAGCCCGCGACTCTCTCGGAGAAGAGCGAGTCCGTGGCCTGAGCCAGCTCGGCGCAGGAAGCTGCACCCGGGGCGGGGAGGCCGTGAGGATGGGGCGCCCTCCTCTCCCGCGGCGCTGGGGCTGGCAGACGCTCAATTCCAGGCATGGCCCGACTCGGCCACCAGCTAGAGAGTCCGCACCGGCGAGACCAGGGGTCACTGCCCCACCTGTGCCTGTGCACAAAGCAGGGGTGTCACGCGAGAGAAGCGGGCCGCTGCCCCCACCCCCGCTACTGGGGCAGTGGTTCAGTGATGTTTTCCCTGGGAAGACACAGCCTGTAAGCACAGAGAGCTCTGACGCTCCCGTAAAGGAAGTGACTATTTAAAACAAAGTGTGAGGAAGGTCCAGCCCGAGGATGCTCCTGAGAACAAAGGAGATGTGGGGGTGAGCAATTAGAAAGGCTGGGAGCTGCAGGAGAGGAGCAGGCCACCCCGGGCTAGCGAGGGGACCAGAGAGCTCCAGGATGGGGACGGCCAGGCCTCCTGGGTCAGGGCGAACCTCAAAGACTGCCTCAGAAACCACCCTGCTGGGAGCAGATGTGGCCCAAGCAGTTGGGCACCCGCCTACCACATGAGAATTCCCAGGTTCAGTTCCCGGGGCCTCCTCAAGACCAGCAGATGCCACAACCAGCAGATGCCGCAACTGCTGCAACGGGCAGATGCTGCAACCAGCGAGACGCCGCTACCGGCAGACAATGCAACCAGCAGGGAGTGGAAGTGGCTCGAGTGGCTGGGCACTCGCCTCCCACAGGGGAGGTCCTGGGTTTGGTTCCTGATGCCTCGCAAAGAAGACGAGCAGACAACGAGCAGACAGGTGAGGGAGCCATTTCAGGGGGTGGGGCTACAAAAATAATAAACAAAAAATACTTAAAAAGACCCTGGCAAGGGAAGCCCAAACTTAACGGGACCAGACCACGCCCAGGGCGCCGCTGAAAGAGTGGAGCTTGACAACTGGGTGGGCTGCCGACAGAGGCAGAAAGTTTCACAAAAGGATCAGGGGACAAGGCAGTCCACGGGAGCCCTGCGCAGCCCGCGGCCGTCCCAGAGTGCCCCGGTGCACACCTGAGGCCGAGCCCTCCAGGAGCAACAGGACGAGAGCGTCACCCGCAGGGGACATGGACGTCACTGTAGGGGTCCAGCCGGTCAATAAAGAACGACGACGGGAAGCTCCAGCGGTGACGGAGGGAGGGGTCAGCGTCCACAGCCAGTACGATGTGTTATCTGAGAGATCCACTTTCCACACAAAAGTAAGAGCTATGCAAAGAGCCTGGAGAGCACGACGCCCACGGGAAAGAGCGGGCCTGCCACTCCCGGGAGCTCAGCTGTCGGACTTGGAGAAGGGCCTGCGAAGCAGCCGCTGCAAATACGCTCAAAGCCCCAAGGAAGCCGTGCTTATGGAAAGGAAGCTGTGAAAAAGGAGAACGTGGGAAGTGGATTTGGCTCAACGGATAGAGCGTCCACCTACCACCTGGGAGGTCCAGGGTTCAAACCCAGGGCCTCCTGACCCGTGTGGAGCTGGCCCACGAGCAGTGCTGATGCGCACAAGGAGTGCCCTGCCATGCAGGGGTGTCCCCCGCATAGGGGAGCCCCACGTGCAAGGAACGCACCCCATAAGGAGAGCTGCCCAGCGCGAATAAAGTGTAGCCTGCCCAGGAGTGGCACTGCACACACAGAGAGCTGACGCAGCAAGAAGATGCAACAAAAAGAGAGACAAATTCCCAGTGCTGCTGACAAGAACACAAGCGGACACAGGAGAACACGCAGCAAATGGACACAGAGAGCAGACAACTGGCAGGCGGGGGAATAAATAAAAAAATTAATTTAAAAAAAGGAGAATGTGCTGACAGTACCTCATCAGAAAAAGAAGATCAATAAAATCACGGAGATTATAGAAGAACCTAACATCCAGGTGGAGTGACCGCAGAAGCCTGCGCCAAAGCTTATCCGCAAGTGCCCATGGCAGCCCTCACCCCGCCAAGCCCACCTACCCCGAGGAGGGGACAAACGGAGAGCGGTCTACACATACGACGGAATACCATTTGGCGATTACAAAAACGAAGTGCCGATACGCCTTGAAAACGTGACGTGTGTGGCGCAGAAAGGAGGAACGAGGAGCCTGCTGTATGATCCCGTCCACTGAGGCATGCGGGGGAGGCAAGGCCATCGAGACCCAAGGCGGGTCATGGTGGCCAGGCCTGCAGGGACGGAGCCCCGGAGGGGACAGCCCCCAGGCGAAAGGCCTACTTTTAGGGTCGTAAAGTCATCCTAGAATTGACTGTGGGCAGGTCACATGACACTGTGAATACTAAAAACACTGGATTATGTAGTATATGGATGAGGTCTCAAAAAGTGGTTTCTAAAAAAGAACCAAATATACATTCTGGGGTTGTAAACTACAATATTTGAAAGGACAAATTCACTGAAGCAGCCAACAGTAGATCTGAACTGGCAAAAGAAAAAATCAGCAAACCTGAAAATAGATTAGTAGAGAGTATACAATCTGAAGGGACCAACTAAAACACTATTAGAAATAATGAGTTCAGCCAAGTTGCAGGGTACTGGATCAACATACAAAGATCATATGTGTCTCTATATACTAGCAATGAACAATCTGAAAAGGAAATTAAGAAAACAATTCCATTTATAATATATCAAAAAGAATAAAATATTTCCTAATAAACTTAACAAAAGGGTGCAAAATGTATGCTCTCAAAACTACAAAGCATTATTCAAAGAAGTTAAAGAAAAGCTAACAAATGGAAAGACTTCCCAAGATCATTGCTAAGAAGACTTAATATTGTCAAGCTGGAATCTTCCCCAAATTGACCTACAGAGCCAGCCCATTCCCAATCAAAATCCCAGATGATTACTTTGCAGATATTGAGCCCCAAATTCGTGTGGAAATGCCAGGGTCTCCAAATGGTCAAAACAGTCTTAGAAAGAGGAATAAAACTGGATTCGCACTTCTTGGTTTCAAACCTTATCACGAGGTTTGATCAAGACCGTGTGGTACTAGCATCAGGGTAGATAAATAGGTCAACACAACGGAATCGAGAGTCTAGAAATAAACCTTTATATTCACTGTTAATTAATTTTTAGAAAAGAGGCCAAGATGATTCAATGGGGGAAAGAGTGGTTTTTTCAACAAATGGTGCTGGGACAACTGGATATCCATGTGCAAAAGATCAAGTTAAACCCCTACCTCACACCATATTCAAGAATAAACTCAAAGTAGCTCAGAGACCTAAATGAGGCAAAAGACTAAAATCATAAAATTCTGAAAAGAAAGCATAGGTGTAAATTTTTGTTACTTTGGACCAGGCAGTGGATTCTTAATATCACAGCACAAGAACAAGCAATGAAAGAAAAGAAATAAATTGATTACCCCAAAATTAAAAACTTTTGTGTTTCAATGGACACCATCAAGAAAGTGAAAAGACAACCCACAGAATGGGAGAAAATATTTGCAAGTCATATATCTGATAAGGGACTTGTATCTAGAATATAAAAAGAATTCTTATGGCTCAATAATAAAAAGACAATAACCTGGTTTAAAAATGTGCCAAGGAGCTGAACAGACATTTCTCTAAAGAAGATTCATGAAGGGCCCATGAGCACATGGAAAGGTGTGCAGCCTCACCAGGGATTAGAGAAATGCAAATTGAAGCCACAGTGTGCTGCCCCGTCACACCTGTGAGGATGGCGATGGGCAAGGACAGGCCATCGCAAGTGTTGGAAAGGATGCAGAGAAAAAACCACCTTCCTGTGCTGCCGCTGGAAGGGAAAATGGTGCAGCCGCTTTGGAAAGCAGCTTGGCAGCTCCTCAAAAGGCTCAACAGAGCTGCCCCATGACCCGTGCTTCCATCCTAGGTATACGCCCAAGAAAACTGAAGCCACACAAAAACTGGGACCCAAACGTTCCCATCGGCGTTATTCAGCAGAGCCAAAAGGCGGAAGCATCTGAAGGAATAACAGGCAGGATGTGGCCTGGACCAAGGGGACTGCTCTCGACTGTAAAGACGAAAGACGCGGAGCTGCCACCGCACAGGAGCTGACCACATGGCGCTCCGTGCCAAAGCCAATCACAGAAACCGCTCACGCCCCATTTGCACGAAGTGTCCACAACAGGCAAGTCCAGACAGACACGGAGAGTAGGCCAGTGGCCACCCGGGGCTGGGGGTGGGGGCGGGGAATGCCTGCTAAGGGGCGGGGTTTCCTTCTGGGGTCACAGAAATGCCCTAAAGCTGGTGGTGATGGGGTGATGTTGCAAAACGCCCTCAACATGCTCAAAGCCACTTGGCGTGTGAGTTACAGCTCCACCAGGCTGTTTCCAAGGTAGGCAGAGAAAGAGAGTGTGAGGTGGACGGATAGATGGATAGGTGGACAGATGGGTGGACAGGTACAGAGAGATGGATCCCTTATCTGCAATTCTGAAACTCAAAGAGCCTTTGAAAACATTTACTGTGGTTATTTTTACATCATTTTAGATTGGGTGATAGACAGAAGAACCCCCAGCCCCAGGACCCACCCCCTGCAGCCCGGACCTCCCATCCCCTGTGCCTACTCCCTCAGCCTGGTGCCCATCCCCGCCTGGCCCCCCCAGCCCAGTGCCCACCCCTCGCAGCCTGGGCCCCCCGCAGCCCGGCCCCGCAGCCCGGTGCCCACCCCGCACAGCCCGGCCCCCTGGCCCCGTGCCCGCCCCAGGCCCGGCACCCGCGGACCACACCTGGATCTGTGTGATGTTCCCGTCGAGCTCCGTGGGGCTCTGCAGGGCCCACCTGTCCCTGCCCTCCGCCCCCTGGCCGTCCCGGGCCCCTGGCGTCCTCCTCCACATGGCCACTTGGCCCTTGTCGGTTCCTGCGGCCAGCAGACCTACGGGACACGGGCCCCGCCCGCCTGAGCCGCGGCTCCCCAGCCCGCTGCTGCCCGCCCCCGCGCCCTTCCTCTCAGGCCCGCGCACTCCCTGACGGCACAGGACACGCGTGGGCGGGGTGGCCCTGGCTTACTCTCTGCCCCCTGGAGAGCCGGGCCTGCCGGGGCCAGAGCGGCATACAGCCCACGCCCACTGGCTCCGCATGGCTGGCTGCACGCGGCCGTGCCCACGCGCACCGGCTCTGAGATTTCAGGAGGGTGCACAGGCTGCGTAGCGCGGGCAGGCTGGCCACGCTGCTGACCAGACCCTCTGCCTGCCTGGGGGCGCCGCCTGCTGGTCCTCGACTGACGTGATTCGAACGCCGGGCCTGAGCTCTGAACCAGCGCCCCGGCCTGCGCCAGCGCCCGGCCTGCGCCAGGCCGACTTCGGGCCCTGGCGAGAGGCCCAAGGTGGCCCTATGGCTCTTCATGCCAGGCCCAGAAGCCTCACCTTTGGCTTGACAGTAGGAAACGCAGTTTATGTTCTCTCCTTTTTCAAAACCAAACTTCTCCTCCGGACTCAGCACGTAATTCTCGCCGCGCTCTAAATCCCAAAACCTACAACAGAAAAAAGAAAAAGGAAAGAAGAAAGCCAGAAAGCCCAGGGGCACCTCCCCCTGCTCTGGGGGAGCAGACTGGAAAGAGCAGGGAAAGAACACGACATCGACACCGACACCCCCAGGAGAGGAGCGTGGCGGTGCGCGCGCACGGAAGAGAAGGCCCAGGGAAAGATGAGACGTAACGCCGTGCTGCAGGGAGCATGGGCGATCTGCCACGCGCAGCAACACCCACACAGGGGAAGCGCGCCGTCTGGGCTGGGCGCATGTGGCAGGGAATACACGGTTGCACTTGCACAAGGCTCCAGAAACAGGCCCACGTGCGGCAGCGGCGCCCGGTGGTGGGAGCCCCCGGGGGAAGGGGCGGGCCGGGGTCTTTGAGGCCTGTCCGAGGGGGGAGCGGGGCCTGGGCGGGCGCTCCGTGGGGGCAGCCCCTGGGCACCCACTGACCTGAGGACCGCCTCGCCCAGGGCCATCACGAGCAGGCTGCCTTCGATCAGCGCGATGTCCGCCTGGGGGCCCGTCTTCCCGCTCAGCTTGACCTGGGGAGCAGGGCACAGTCTGGAGGCGCTGGTGCCCGCAGAGCTGGAAAGCAGAGTGTGGCCTCCAGGCTCTTCCTGGAACCTCGCCGAGCGTCGCAGCAGGCGGAGGACGCCGGGGGAGGGCCCCGGCTCTGGGACGACGGCCGGGGCCAGTGGCTGGCCCTGTGCGTCGGCCGGTGCTGCCGGTGTCTGCTGGCCCGTGGTGGGGCCAGTCCAGGAGAACACCTTTCTCCTGTGAGGCCATGTTCCACCAGAACCACGCTCAGGCCCGCGTGATGGAGTGCAGGCAGCCCTGACAGGGCCTGAGGGGCGCCCAGGGCACGCTCTCCACCACCAGGCTCCAGCACCGGAAATGACTGGCCGAGCACTGAGGCAGCCCGCAGGTGCTGCGTGTGTGTGGGCTGCCAGCAGGCGCGGGGGGCACGATGGCCCCCACGAGCAGACACGGGCCAGACCCTGAGCTCCCAAATGGCGACAAGCGCCGTGACGCCCAGGGCCGTGATGGCCGTTGATGGGCGAGGGTCACCTGCTCCGCCCGTGCTGAGAGCTGCAGGGGGCGTGGTGGGACACTGTGGGGCACACAGGTCAATGGGCTCCTCTGATGGGCATCTCGGCACCCCCGCCCCAGCAGACAGCCCCTGGTGGCCTCTCCCCACACGCCGACCACATCCGTGACACTGGACACGAGCACTGCCCTCACGGCCACCTGTAAGCGGAGCGCCGCGTGACCAGGAACGGCCCTCGGGGGCCCGGGGGCCGCCCGCCCACGGCGTGGAGGGAAGGCGGCCCCATGGCCCCTGGCCGCTGATGAGGCCTGCCTTTACCAGCACGGGGCGCCGGGGCCCGCGAAGGCTGCTTCTCTGTGACCCGGCCTGCGGGGCGACCCGTGCAGCCAAGTCGGGGCCGTGCAGGATTAGGGTGGCCCCGAGGTGACGTTTGGAGACACAGACACGCAGGGAGACACCCGAATGGCGATGGGGCCCCTGCAGCTGGAGGCAGTAGGAAGCCTGCGCCAGAGCCTCTGGGGTGCCAGGGTCCCGCAACACCGTGCCTGGCGACTTGTGGCTCCCCTGGGATGGTGGGGGTCCCCGCTGCCCTACCTTCATGACCTCGTTGGCGCCCCCCTCGGGGGTCAGTGTGTACAGGGACAGGAGAAGCGTCTCGGTCACCACCACCAGCGCCTCGCGCCTCTCCACGTAGAGCAGCGTGCGCAGGGGGCTGTCGGCGGCCACCGCCTGGGCTGTCTGGCCCTTCTCGTCCACGTGGTGCACGGTGCCTGGGGACGGGGACATGTCGGGGACACGCAGCATGAGCTCACGGGCGGCCCTTTGCACGTGCTTCAGGAAATTTCCAAGCTAAGACTTCTTTATAAAGGACGTTTTTAGAAAGCAGGCAGACGTCGCCCTGCCAATAACCGTATGCCCTGGCTGAGTGCTCGTGCCGGGATGGGCCGTGCACAGCTCGTTGTCAGGCTGACACGTGGCCCGTGGGGCTAAGGTTGTGCCCGAGGCCCCTACAGTGCTCAGCTGATGACAGTCATAGCTTAAGTTTCTCACCGTCCATCAAACCGACAAACAGTGACTGGCCCTCCTGAGAGCCCATTTTCAGGAAACTTCCAAAGCCGCTCTTCCTCCAGTTGAACATGTCCAGCGCTTTCTCGTCGCCGCTCACAGCCGCCTTGGCCAGCTGCACCAGGTCCCTGGAGGGGATGTGGACAAGTGGCGGCAAGGGGGCCGTGCCCTCCTCGCAGGAGGACGCTGTAAGCCCCGGCGCGCTGAGGCGCGTGGGCGAGGGCCGTTTCTACACGGCCCGCGGCCCCCGACCCCCTTTGGGACACGAACGCACAGATCCCCGCCTGCACCTCGACTTACTCGCCGGGAGGGGGGAGCCGGAAGACGCAGTGCGCCAAGGGCGCCCCGTACTCGAGCCTCAGCAGGGGCGGGCCCTGGACGCGGCCCCTCTGGCCCAGCCGCCACAGCAGCAGCACGCCGAGCTGCAAAGGGCAGGGGCAGGCTCAGGACGTGCGGTGAGGCCGCCGGGGCTGGGGCGCAGTGCACAGCACGACCAGCCCAAGGGGCAAGGCCCCCAGGGGCCCCAACCCTCCCCGCGCCCTGGAGGTGGCGGGCGTGTGCTGACGTGCACAACCCTGCTCCCCCCAGTCCAGGCCCTGGCGGCTCCCGGCCCGGGGCGTCCGTCGGCTCGAGGCAGCGGGACGCGGTCGGGCTGAGGGCCGTCCTCTGCCGGCCCCTGCTCTCCCCAGCGTCCTCGCAGCTGCCAGGACCAAGCAGGCCCCACTCACATGCCTCGCCTGCGCCCTGCTCCCGCCGACCTTGGCGGTGAGGGTCGGCCGTCCTGGAGGTCGCCTGGGGCCGCGGCGGGCTGGGGCTGGGGGGAAGGGCCCGGGGGAGGGCCCTGCCTCACAGGCCGCCAGGGCGGGGGCCGCGGGGGCTGCGGTGACACCTCCCGGGCCGGGGTCGTACCCGCTGGGCCTCTCCCCGAGGTGACTCCTGCCCCTGACCGCGCTGGACGCTCTGGAAGCAGGCGCCCTGCACAGCCCACGCCCGGGGGGCACGCTGCAGCTCCCGGGGGCGAGCGTCACGCACACTCGAGGGCTTCCTCGGCGGAGGGGGGCCGCGCCTGCCCCACTCGCTCGGGTCCCCGCTCGCCCCTCGGCTGGGTCAGTGCAGGCTGCAGGCCTTGGCTGTCTCTCCTGGACTTGGGGCCACAGCCCAGGACAGCTTCACTTGGAGGCTCGGCCGGCTCCAGCACCGGCCCTGGGAGCCCCGTGTGGGCGCCTGGCCGCCCCACAGTGGGGTCTGGGGGTGCTGCCTTGCCTTCCAGCACCTCGGGGGGCTCCAGGCCCGCCTTGCCCAGAAGCAGCCGTTCCCCAGGGAGCCCGGGCTCCACCTGCTGGGGGCGGTGGGGGAACTGGGCCTGGGTGGGAAGCTCGCTGGGTGGTCACTGAAATCATCAGAAGTGCCAGCGGGTACCTAATAGGGTCTAAAAACCAGAAGGCCTCGGGGTAGCCCTGGACTCGCAGCTTGCTCGCTCGCTCGCTGATTTTCCCCTTTGGAAATCAATTATCCACATACTTGATGAATTTCCTCCCTCCTACAAGTCTCTGATTCGCAGCACAGACCAGCACTGGGGAGGCTCCAGGGAGGAGGGTTGCGTGGCGGGGGACGAAGGCCAGCTCTGCCGACAGCAGCACCTCTGTTGGACCCCACCGGCCCGTCCCCTTGGCTTCGGGGCCCGGCCTTCTCAGGGGCACGTCCGGCTACAGGCTTGGCACCCGCACCGCACTCTTCTCCCCACCCTTCTCTCGTCAGCTCCGGCACGCGCCTTCTCTTGGGTTGAGTAAGACAGTTTCCAAATGTGTAGTTTTAAAGCAACACATGGAGAAGACCCGAACAAGAGGCTTTTTCAGGCCGAGAAAAGCATCACGCTTACATATGCTAGGAATACTATCTATTAGCAAACTGATGCTTCTTGGCGCCGAGAGCCTGACGAAGATGAGATCTGTCTATCGCTATTATTTAAAAAGCATTTAAAATATAATACTTGTCCATGGTTAAAAAAAAAAAGTGTATAGAATCCGCATTGGAGGAGGAGCCCTCCCCTCCAGAGCTGCGCGCTGCAGGCCCCGCCTTGTACAGGGGTTTGGCATGCAGAGCCAGGTCGCCACCGCCCTGCACTCTGCAATCTGCCTGTACTTGGTGCTCGTCCCTGATATTTCCTCGTGACGGCTGCTTCGGGGTTTTTCTTCACCAGCACCTACGAGACGAGCTTCTGGCTGACAGCTCTCCAGGATCCTGAGCAGACCACGGCACAGCACGTGCAGTCTTGGGGCCGCTGGTCTGGAGATGCCCCTGCCAGCATTTTGGGGAGCGTGTGTGGCTCAGGCAAGGGGAGCAAACGCCCCTCGTTCCGACAGAAGGGGATGCGACCTGCCCCAGCCTGGGCCAGAAGCTAGAAACGTCAACACCAAGGACATCCCTGCACCGTTCCCTCCCACTCCTCGGCCCACAGCCACAGGCCGAGCCGCTGGGCCCCGTGGCGGGCCAGGTTCGCGCCTCTCCCTCCCTGGCGAGGCGACGGTGTGCCTCGGGGCTGCCGCTGCCTGCCCTGTGCACCACCTCCTGGGCTATGGCAAGGTGACCCTGCAGGTGGGTGAAAAGCAAGGGGTGAACGCACACAGGGGCGACTGTGGAGGGCTCCCCCCGCTCAGCAACAACGCTGGCGCTCTGGGCGCACGGCATCGGGGAGAGGCGCGGATGGCTGGGTGCCGTTTCCCCAAGCCTGGGGTGCGCCTGGCCTTGCCCTGGCTGTGAGGGAGGACGGGGGTTTACTGCTCAGGCAGTCGACTGCACCTCCGGCTGGCTGCATCTACAATCCAGAGGAGCGTGCCCTCAAACGCGAGGAGCCTCACGCAGTCAGCTGGAGGCCTTTGGGGAGATCAGGGATTTCAGCAGTCAGGACGAGTTTGTCTCTCCTGCCAGCCAGCTCCTCCTGGGGGAGGCCCTGAGACTTCACGTGGAGGTCCCGGCGTGCAGCCTGCCCTGTCTAAGGGCGCGGGGGTGGTGCACGAGTCAATCCCTGTAATGACCCTTACGGTATACACACACACGCCTGTCAGCTCAGTTTTCCCTGGAGGATCCTGGCCAATGCACACAGCTTTGCCATACGGTGAGGTCTCAGAACGAAATTTTTGAGCCTGAGGTCCAATGTGAAACAAATTTTGCACTTTTATCCTGCAAGACCTGCTGAATTTGGCAAATCTGATTCAAACAGTTTGGTCTTTAACACACTTCCAGACCTGTGTCTCTGAGCGCACGGGTGGGGAAGGGTAGGGCTTTGAGGTCAATGTCGGAAGCGTGCCTGCTCACCCTGTCTCCGGACACGAGGCAGTTTCCGTTGGGGCTCCAGCTGAGGACGGTGATGTCGCCAGCGTGCGTCGGGGGCACCGTGTGCTGCTCCTTGTCCTGCTTGTTGAACACTGTCACTTCTCCAGCCTCCCAGCCGACGGCCAGGATCAGCCGCGCCGGGTGCCAGGACAGGGAAGTGGCTCGGAAGGATCTCTCCATGTGAGTATCGGGCACTCGTTCACCCTATGTTGGCAAGAGGGAAAGGCTGCGTTACAGACAGTGGCATGTGCTCAGGGGCTGTCTGGCTCATCAGTGGGCTCGACATCAGCTAGAAGGCGTAAAGAGCTGCTCATTAAGGGGACATTTTGGTGAGGCCCTTTAATTTCCGTGGAACTAGCTGAGCCGAGTTTTGGAGCATCGGGTGACACTGAGCTGGCAGTGCTGACCAGATTAGCAAGCAGAAGGCCTCATGGGGCTGCCGACACCCACCAAGTATTCTAGTGGGGATCTGCACAAATGGGCAGCAGATCAGGTTCTCTGAGTGGTTGAGGGACCCCGAGACCCTGCCAGGGTCTTCTCAGAAGACGCTAGAAGTCACGGGCCTTTAGGACCCTCATTTTGAGAGAGTGTGCAGTGGTGTGTCCCAGCCATGCGACATGTGATGAATCATTGTTCTGACAGCTAATGGAACGCATGCTTGCACATTCTTGTGTTGTCTAGAATTTTCCAAGGAAGTGGGTTTTTTTTTTTAACAAATCAATTTTATTGATACATATTAATAAAGCATAAGTCCATCCAACTATATAATCCATGGTGTTCTGTATAACATACTTGTACATTCATGACACCCATCATTTTTAGAGTATTTTCATTATTCCAATATAGTAATAAAAACAGACAAAAATCACCTATCACTCTATCCTTCCCCTGCCCTACATAGCTGCTATTCTGTTTCCTTCTCTCTAGCATATTTTTATTTATATTTTGTAAACAGTCATGTATTTAATTTCACCCATATTCATGCTTTACATGAGGTTTCACTATGCTATTTTTTTTTTGCATTTCTTTTTTTTAAAATTTATTTATTTTTAAAAATTACATTAAGGGAAACGGACTTTGGCCCAGTGGTTAGGGCGTCCGTCTACCACATGGGAGGCCCGCGGTTCAAGCCCCGGGCCTCCTTGACCCGTGTGGAGCTGGCCCATGCGCAGTGCTGATGCGCGCAAGGAGTGCCGCGCCATGCAGGGTGTCCCCTGCGTAGGGGAGCCCCACGCGCAAGGAGTGCACCCGTAAGGAGAGCCGCCCAGCGCGAAGGAGGGAGCAGCCTGCCGAGGAATGGTGCCTCCCACACTTCCAGTGCCGCTGACGACAACAGAAGCGGACAAAGAAACAAGAAACAAGACGCAGCAAAAAGACACAGAAAACAGACAACCGGGGGAGGGGAGGGGAATTAAATAAATAAAAATAAATAAATCTTTAAAAAAAAAAAATTACATTAAAAAAATATGAGGTCCCATTCAACCCCACTGCCCCCACCCCCCACTCCCCCCACAGCAACACTCTCTCCCATCATCGTGACGCAGCCATTGCACCTGGTAAGTACATCTCTGAGCATCACTGCACCCCATAGTCAATGGTCCACATCATAGCCCACACTCTCCCACGTTCCATCCAGTGGGCCCTGGGAGGATCTACAATGTCCCGTAATTGTCCGTGAAGTGGGTTTTTTAGGGCATAAATATTCGTGTATTCAGAGATCGACTCAGTTTGCTCTCAGTGCTTCCAGTGGACTCCTGCTCTCAATCTTTGGTTATACCTGCTCCAATCTCTGTACCCTTGTTATCATCTAATAAATTGTTATTTTGAAATCCTGAAGGTTTCCTTGTGCCAAGTGGAAACATTAGAAATACACTTTGTTGATTTGTCTTGTAATAGTGGGTTTTAAATTTTCAAAGTCTAAAAATTTAACTAAAACTAGTATTATTTTGGAATATAATAATAATTTAATCTAAAAAGTTTTTTTTTTTAAGATTTATTATTTATTTAATTCTGCCCCCCTCCCCCAGTTGTCTGTTCTCTGTGTCTGTTTGCTGCGTCTTGTTTCTTTGTCCGCTTCTGTTGTAGGCGGCGGCACAGGAAGTGTGGGCGGCGCCATTTCTGGGCAGGCTGTAGTTTTTTTCACGCTGGGCGGCTCGCCTTACGGGTGCACTCCTTGCGCGTGGGGCTCCCCTACGCGGGGGACACCCCTGCGTGGCACAGCACTCCTTGTGCACATCAGCGCTGCACATGGCCAGCTCCACACGGGTCAAGGAGGCCCGGGTTTTGAACCGCGGACCTCCCATGTGGTAGATGGACGCCCTAACCACTGGGCCAAGTCCGTTTCCCCTAAAAAGTTTTGATAACGCACCTTAGAGAGTTCTCTGACTCGTGGAAGGGAGGAATCGACTCTAAAGTAACTGGGCGAAAGTGCGCCAGGCGTTTTCTACACAAGCCTGACAGAGGCTGAGTGGGGTGTAGGGCAGAGGGCCTGGGCCAGGGGAGCTGGGGAGCACGCAGGAGGAGGGTCTGCCCTCATCGAGGGCTGGGGAGGGCACCAAGGAGGTGCCCTGAGCCCCTGACTGCAGGACGAGGCGCTGATTAAGCCGAGGGCAGAGGGGCAGCCTTCCGGGCAGTGGGCACAGCGGAGGAGAGCCCGGGGCAGGGTGCACACGGGGTGCCAGGGCAGGCCAGGGGCATCCCACGCCAGACACAGGCCGAGCCGGGCCTTGGAGCACACTGGGCGCCAAGCCTGGGACGTCCACCTTCATCTGAAGAGCAGGGAGTGGGCAGGGAGTGACTCCACCTGTGGCCGTGGCGAGGAGCGCTCGTAGGGGAGGAGCTGGAGGACTCAGTGCGCCAGTGAAGGGGCGGTGGAGGCGGCGAGGAGCCGGGGAGTCGCCGGTTCAGGAGTAAAGTGGGAAGAAGCTGGCGATGGATTACATACTGGGGAGACGGGGGTGGGAGGCCCGTCCTGGGCCGCGGGATGAACGGTTCACGGTCAACCTTGGCGGGGGTGCAGGGCAGGGTGAGATCACAGTCCCACTTTTGTTCTGTGGTGTCTGAGGTCTCTGCTGCTGTGTGGGTAGCTGGGTGCCTGGGCCTGCAGCTCAGAGGGCATTTCATGCACTTTGGATGGTACCTGAAGCCATGGGGGGGGGGCACATGAGAAGGAGGAGGGGTATGGCAGCTGAGGCCACGTGAGGAGGAGGGACAGGGGCGCCTGAGGCCACGTGAGGAGGAGGGGTGGGGCGGCTGAGGCCCACGGCATCACTCCGGGTCTGGAGGGGCGGAAGGGTGAGCAGTGCTCACTGGGAGGTCAGGGGAGGAGAGGCCCTGTGTGTTCCCACGGGACTTCGGAAAGGGTGGGAGCCGGCGAAGAGGGACATTAGCTGAAGACGGAAAAAGGCCCAGGGCTGGTTCGTGGGAGCTGCTGAAGCCCCTGCCTGCTTGGCGAGAGCCAGATGGCGGGTTTCAGAACTTCGGTGTTTCAGAAGCTTGGAGAACTTTACCAACGGGCCACGCGAAGAGGCGCAGAGCGAGTGGCAGGACAGGGCACCAGGCTGGACAGACAGCGCGGAGGGGCTGCTTCTGGCTGGGGACCGTGGCGGCCGGTGGGGTCTGCAAAAAGCACGCCTAAACGCGACCCCTACCTAAACGCCAGGAGGAAGGGCTGCCCGCACATTTGGGAATTTCGATGTCAAGGACCAACGACGGGCGACGTGTGTGCGCCTTGTGACACGGCTAGACCACAGGCACACAAACAAAGAAGACTAGGAGCGAGGAGCTCCCGAGGTGGGAGCAGCCACTCCCGAGGACTCACCTGCTCCAGATAGATGTCCACGCTGCCTGCCAGGGTGGCGCTCACGGAGGCCACCGCCAGGAACGGGTGGACGGGGTGCCAGCTGACGTGCGAGGGTGACCCAGCCGAATCGGGGGCTTCTATTCGGTGATCAAAATAGAGGGCCATGATGAAGACGGAACCTGCAGGGAGCAAAAGGAACCAAGTCTAGTTGGCCTTAAACTGGCAAAGTGACAGTAAATAGATTCAGGAAAGGAAGCAGCACAAATGCACAAGACGCCAACCTGTGGCCACTTACAAAGGCCTCTTTGGACTGATGCAGGCAACTTTATGTCAGAGATACCGCTAGCAGAGCAAAGTGTAAAACTAGAAGCAAAGGACGAGACCAGGACACAGTGGCCAAGAATAAAGCCATCAAAACAAACCACTGCAAATAAATCAAAGCCCCTTCCTCACAGCCTGCAGCCTGGACCCCGGTGCCATTCTCGGTAAAGTCTGCTCCAATAGTAACGAGGACAGCTGCTGCTCTCTAAGGCTCTTTCCAGTCAGGTGCAGCACAGCACAGAGGATGGCTCCCGAGCAGCCCTCCAGCTCCAGCAGGGCACCAGCACCCAGCTGCCGACCCCCCCTACCCCCAGGAGGACCCTGTTCCAGGAATAAAGCCACAGCACCATGGCACTGCTGAGAGGGGAGCTGGAGGCCTTCCACGGATTTAGCAGCTCTTTTCCTTTCCTTTCCTTCTTCCCTTCCCTTCCTTTTAAACCAGGAAGAGATGTACATGTTGTCCTTTCCTTTTTTAAAGATTTGTTATTTATTTATTTCCCCCCCCTTGTGGCTTGCTTGCTATCTGCTCTCTGTGTCCATTCGCTGTGCGTTCTTCTGTGTCTGCTTGTCTCCCTTTGTTGCATCATCTTGCTGCACCAGCTCTCTGCGACAAGCAGGCTGTCAGCTCTCCACAAGCATGGGCCAGCTTGCCTTCAAAAGGAGGCCCTGGGACGTGAACCCAGGGCCTCTCATATGGTAGACAGGAGCCCAGGTGATTGAGCCACAGCTGCTTCCCACGTGCTCTCCTTTTTCTGGGGGTGAGGAACATAGTGAACGCAATGGCAGTCTGACTACTGCCCACATTTCTGTGCCCAGGGGCTGACTGGGGAAGATAATGGGCAGAAAAGAGAAGAGCTGTGGGCTGATCTGCTACCACTTACGAGTACTCAAGGCCTGCAAAGTCCTAGCAGCCGAGGTCAGAATGGATGGGGCCCTTTGCTTTCAATAATGCCCAGAGCCTCAGTGTGGGTCTGGAAAGGAAAAGCATTTGAAGGAGAAGCTGGAACACAGCTGCGTACAAGGCAGCAGTCACCTGCCAGGGTTTACCTCCTTCTAGAACACTAAGGTCACACTCTCTCCACTGCAGATGGAGAGACCCGGGCCAGCGGCCACCTCTGGTCTCCAGGCCAGGTTCCCATGAGCTCACGCGGATCAGAGGAGGCTCCTGCACAGCGGGCCCCTTGGGCTCTGCTTTCCCTGGGCAAGGTCCTGTGGAAACCTTAAAACGAAGCTGCTGCAGAGAGCCACACCCCTGGAACGGCCAAGCAGACCCTGGGAAATGAGTGCTAGTGGACTGCCGTCAGTCAAGGGGCTGAATCCTGGGGTACAGAAAATTCACATTTAACAAGTTTACTTGATGAGAACAGCTCCCTCTAAAAGGAGTCATACGTTACTCTTGTTGTAATGATGAAGAAAGAATTGCAAAAATTCTACCTGATGCTTCCCTGTTGTTTTACCTTAAAGGTCCCTTTGGAAGAACCAAATATGCTAGAGGATTTGTAAAGTACCTTCTTTCCTGCCTGGGCCATTCCCAGAGGCTCTCCCCTCCCCCCCAAAACACACACACAGACCTTCCTATGAAGCTCACAGTCCCTTTCACACCTCCTGGGGTATCAGGAAACCTCCTTTCCTTGGTCCCTGCAGTGTGTGACCCTCACTGCCCAAAGGGTTGTGGCTGGCTGCAGCATCCTCGGCCTCAGACCCTTGCCTTGCACAGAAGAGACCCCCCTTTCCCTTTCCCCCGGAAGAGGTTTATTAGCCTGGAAAGATGCCCTTGATGTTCTGTTAACTATAAAAAATGGCTTAGCAGATGGTCTGAATTATCCCAATTTTATACAATGTGGAGTTATTTGTCATTAATTTCACTTGCATGTTTAACATTTTTCTACAATGAACAAGTTATCTGAATCTTTAAAAAGTTACCAAAATAAATACAAGGATTAGAGAAGCCTAACAATAAAGTAATCATTTAAGTGCAGTCTCTCAGTGGGGCCACTTCAGAAATGTGTATACTTCTCTCCTTACAACCAACTCTGTGTCTGAAACGTAAGTGCGCCTGGCCGAAGCCTTCACCCCAGGGGCAGCAAGGTCTTCTCCGCCCTTCTAGGGCCCCATTAAACCACTTTCCAGGAAAGGATCCGGGGAGTTGGTTCAATTAAGGCCACCTCAGGGCTGAGATGGGGTGCACGGGGAATCCCCCCTCGGGGCCACGGCTGCAGGGTCCGCCGCCACGTCCACGCCAGGCCTGGAGGCCAGAGGGCTCCTGGAAGCCGGGGCGGCCGAGGCACGGGCCGCTTCCCCGGCCGCTCCCGGCCCTGCCTTTGGGTCTGGAATGTGCCGGCGCTGTCCCCCTCCCCACCCCCGCGCCCGTCCCAGGGGCGCCCACGTCAACTCGGTCATCGCCCCGCGTCCTGCGAGGGGGCCGGGAGGGGGCGCGCCCCCGAGCCCCCGAGCTCGCCCTCGGGACCCTCGGCGGCGCGCAGCCCGCCTCGCGACGCCGAGGGGGCGCACTTGGGCGGCCGCGCCCCGCGCCCCGCCCGCCTCTCCCGGGGGAAAGGCCACGAGGCCTGGGGGGCCGCCGGGTCTGGAGGAGAAAGGAAGTCGGGGTGACGCGGGCGGAGCGCCCCGAGCCCGCCAGCCTCGGCCGCCCGGCCCCCGGCTCGCTCGAGCTCGAACCCCGAGTCCCGGGGCCCAGTCCCCCGAGTCCCCGGCCTCGGCCCCTCGGTCCCCTATCCCCCCAGCCTCGGGCCCTACGGCCCGGGCGCGGGGAGCGGACTCACCTGGGCCGGGGCCGCAGCGCCGCCGCGCGTTGCCGGGACAACGGCCGCGCCCGGAACTCGGAATCCGCAGCCGAAGAGCGACGCGGAGGCCGAGGCAGCCCGAAGCGCCCCGAGAGGCCGGAAAGAGCCGAAGGTGATCGGGCACGTTCGTGAGACTCCGAGCGCCCAGGGATCTGCCGGGGGGCAATCTCGCCGGATGTAGCTCCTGGCTTAAACTCCAGAAAGCGGAGCCCAGGGGCCAGGGTTTTCGGTACGAGGCAGAGAGGGGAAGCTGGTAACATTTTTCCTAGGCTAGAGGTGACCCTTTTCCCGCCGTGTAGGAGCTAACTAAGGCAATGGGGAGACTGGGAGGAGGACAGGCGCGAGTCTTTAGGACGCTTTCTTCTCTGGGTCAGCCATAATGCCGTGCCTGCTTGATGCTGGGTAGTTCTTGACCCCAGACTTTTTATTTATTTTGACTGGGTTTGGTCTCTAATAGGACGGTGTGTTTCAACAGTATTTCTGACTAGAGCAAAGTGAGTCAACATAGGTTCTTGAAGTTATTAGGTCATTTATCGCATGTGTTCAGCGCGTTAGAGCCCAGAAGGACTCCTTGGGCGAAAAAGGGTGGACCAGGGATACATGTCTATCCCATTGGAAGCCGCCTTGACTCGTGGCCATGGCTGCATTCCCAAAGTCATTAGCGACCTGTGTCCTGATCCTGACGCTAGGTGTGGTTAAAATAACTTTGAAAACTCAATCCCCACCCATCCACCCCACTCTACTCTGAAAGCAGTCAGTGACATTTTAAAAAATGCCACAATAACAGAAAGCAAAAATATCACTTGTTAAGCAAGTGAAAAAATAAAGAAAACGTAGATACTACTGCATGGCACAGAACATGTACTGGATCAGGTACTACCAGGAAGTATTTTTTAAATTTCCATTTTGATAAACACTAGAATTGTATTTTCATTTAATGTTTCCCTGTAACGCAAAACATCCCGTTTGTATCTTTAAAAAATCTATTTTAATATCATATTTGCAACCTAAAAGTTTTCAACTATACATATTCAGTGTCAATGACATTCACAATGTGTGCTACCAAAACTTTTTGATCACCCCAAATAAGCAAATTAAGCAATCACTCGCCATTTCCCCCTCCCTAAATCCTGCTAAAGTCTCGTCTTCTTTCTGTCTCTATGAATTTGCCATTTCTAGATAGCTCATATAAGTGCGGTCACAAGGTATTTGTCCTTCTGTGTCTCGCTTCTTTTATGCAACATAATTTATTGCACGGATCAACGCTCCACTCCGCTTCCTGACTGGGTAATATTCCATTGTACGGCTGGGCCCTTTTTGTTCTTCCATTCCTCCATTAATAGACACAGGGGTTGCTACCGCCTTTTGTCCACTGTGACTAATGCTGCGGTGGACACTGGGGACAAGATCCGCTCCTCCCCTGCGTTCAGATCTTTGGAGTACAGACCTACGACTAGGATTTTAAAGATGCTCTTTCATCGCTATTTTGAAGTGGCCCAAGTGCCCAGCCTAGCCAGCTACGCCAAAGCGGCTCAAAAGAACACGTTCCCTTCAGTGAAGAGCACGGACCACCCGCCCGGAGGCGCTTTTACACTTTTTCGTGAAAAACCCAGTTCGCGCCGGATTCAAGACTCTGCGTTTTCTTCTCACGCATCCGTCAACACGGCCCCGGCCAATCACAGCGCGGGCGCTGACCCCATTGGCTGTCGCTCCACCAATCCGAAGGGACGCCCCCGGCCCGCACGGCCGCGGGCCTGGCGTCACAACATCGCTCGTTTCGCCCGCCCGGCCCCCGCCCCTTGTTCCAGCCCAGTTTCCGTGCGGGCATGCGCGCGCACCCTCTGCTGACCAATGGGAGCGCCGCTCGGGCGGCGCGCCCGCCGCCGACCTCGGGCGTGCTCGTCCCCGCGCGCGTCGCCCCGCCCCGCCCCCGCCCCGGCGCGCCGTCCCGCGGTCTCCGCCGGCCGCCGTAGCCGGAACTGCTGGGGAGCGCGGCGGGCGAGCCCGAGGCCGAGCGGCGGCGGCAGCAGCGGCGCCCGCAGCCTCGAGCCCCGCTGGCCGGCCCGCTGAGGGGACGTGCCGGGCCGAGCGCCGCGCCGCTCCCAGGCGGCGGCACAGCACCGGCGTCGCGGCCTCGCTGCGGTCGGCGCTCGGGAAGGAGGCTGCCCGGCCCGGCGGTTGTGCGGGCGCCCGCCGGGCCGCGGGCCGGACGCCCCCGGGAGCCCGGGAAGCCAGGCTGCCGCGAGGCGTTGATGAAAAAGGTGACCGGGGCCCGGGGTCGCGGGGTGGGGGCGCCCGCAGGGAGCTTGGTCGGGCCGTGCGGGGCGCCCTGGGCGGGGCAGCGCCGCGCCCACCGCCTCTGCGCGCGACCCGAAATCTGCCCGGCCCCGAAACCCGGCCGGGCCCGTGGTGACTCCGGGAAACCTCGGAGGATTCCAGCCCCCGCGCGGTGCTTTGCCCGAAGGGGAAAGTCAGTGTCCTCCGCGCGTTCCGGCCGCGGCCTTCCCTTGCCCGGGCTGGTCATTCTGCCGCTTCTGGGCAGGCACACCCCGAACGCTCTGCTCGGGTCCTGGCCGGCGTTGTGGGTGGCGGTGGCGCAGTGGATCCTTGGGAAGGGCGTCTGCAGTTTAAAACCCAGAGAAAGATATTTTGGGATCTTCTCAGGCACCCCAAGTAGAAAGGGGTAAACAGAATGGTCGAGGGAAGTCCTGGGGACGGAAGCCCCTCTGGTTGGGGTGCCGCATTGTAGCCTGTTCTTTGGCAGGGTCGTTTGGAGAAGCCTGGACCCCAGGGGTGTAAAGGGTCAGGTGGAGACAGGAAAGCTGTTGATGTTGGTTTTGTGGCAGAATAGGTCAGAGTAGTAGAAGTAGTGGTCGTGTAGTTCACTCGTTTCCACATCTTCCCACAAGCTGTCTTGACCATGACTCTGGGCTTGGTGGTTCTGCCGGTGGCTGGCTCCGGTTTTCCCCTGAAGCGGAATCGATCCCCTTGCCCGAGTGCCAGGCAGTTTGGGTGGGCATGGTGTGGAACTCTGTTGAGGGACCTCACACTCAGCTCTGTGCTTCAGAGCGTGTACACACGACTGGCTATTTCTGGACTCAAGATGCGATATGTACCGGAATCTCTTGAGTTATTTTTTGAGTGGCATTGTTTTCTGGGCCGCAGGGGTCTTCAGAGGTATTGCATTGCGTTGTTGATGTTCCCCGAGGAGTGGGAAACAAAGTTAGTGCAGGAAATTTCTCTGCCCTGACCCGAGTTTGAACATCCTTTTCTGCTCACTCCGGCTGTTGGACCTGGAAATAACTGTGCTGTCGGGTCCTCTGTGGCCCTGACCTGTTCGATGCAACAGGCCTTTTTGTTGCAAAAGCATGTTTAATTCGCAGATCCCACAGCAGCAAAATAATCTCTTGCCCCGGGACGCGGGATTGCCAGAACCCTGACCTGGTGCTCGATGCCTGCTGTAAGAGCAGCCAGGCCCGGCCGGCAGCAGCCAGCGTGGAGCGCCCCGTGCCAGGCGGCGGCCCGCGCCCTCCCTGTCGCCCCGGGGCGGCTGCGGGCGCCCGCGCGGGGCAGGTGCGCGGGCCCTGGGAGCCCCGCGCCCGTTTCGGGGGGCGGGGAGGGGGTGGGGACGAGGGGAGCCGAGCGGGAGCGGCGGCCGACCCGGCCCGAGGCCGCGCAGGAGAGCGAGGAGGCCGGCCCGGGCCGCCTGCGCGCCGCGGCCATGAGCCGCGTCCCCGCCGGGTAGGCGCCCGGCCCCGCGCCGCCCCCCGGACCCCAGGGCCCCCGCGGTCCCCGGCCAACCTGCGCCCGCCGCCGCCCCCCGCCCGCGCCGCCCGCGCCCCGCCAGCGCCCGCGGCCCGCGCCGGGCCGTTTCTCGGGCCGCCCCGCACGGGGCCCCTGAAGGGTCCCGGGAGTGCGGGCGGCCGGGGTCGCGGGGGGCGGCGGGCGGCGCGGGCCGCGGGGCCGGGGTGCGGGCCGGGCCGGGCAGAGCCGCCGGGAGGGGATTTGTAACAAACAACGGCGGCCATGTTGAGAGGGAATTTCTGCAGCTAAACTTCTCCCCTCCGCCGGCCAGGGATTCTCCCCGCCGCGGGGCTCACGGGGTCTCCCTCTCTCCCCCCCCCTCCCCCTGCGCCCCAGGATGACAGTGAAGTTGGGAGACGGCAGCAGCGGGGAGGAAGGGCTCAAGAAGCTGGGCAAGAGAGCGGCTGATGAGGAGGCCCTGGAAGGAGAAGGGGCTGGCGGAGGAGAAGCGGCCGAGGAGACCAGCAGCACAAAGAAGGAGGAGATCACCGGCCCCGGCGACGGCCCCCCTGCCCCCCCGGGCCTGCCGCGGGCACCTTCCCCCCTGCAGGTCTCCTCCCAGGACCAGCATCACTTCCTCAGGTCCAGCGTGAGGCCACAGGGCAAGAGGCTCAGGAAGGACGCGTCCTGTGCGGTGGGCAGCGGCGGCACCAGCAGCTCCGGCGCCCGGGGAAAAGGTACAGCCGGGCCCTTCCTCGCGGGGGAGCCCCACCCGGGTCAGGGGGTGCCACTGCAAGGTCCCGCGGGGTCTCGGGGGGCACCCGTCCCCTCTCCCAAACCCTGTTCCACTCACCCCTCCATGATGGGGGCCCCTTTCTTGTCTGCACTTGGAAAACACTCACTTTGGAGGTGCACTTTGCCCCCTTTTCCAAAGAGGCCAACCGTGTAGACACAGACCCCTTAAGGAGAAACTAAGTACCCTTCTTCTGGGCAGGTAGAGTAGACGTCTTAAGGTTTGTTTTCCAGAAGGACTGGTGATGATTTTATGAGGCAGGCTGTTTTAAACAGGTGACAATAATTTGGGAATAGAAAGAGAAAATATCTGCTGCTTCTCTTTCCCGGAAATGCGGCAAAGGAGTCACCCCCTCTGCTTCGGGCTGCTTGGCTTGAAAGGGTTGGAGGCTTCGAGAGGGGCCCTTTGAGCCTCAGCCAAGGTTTACTTGGGTGCCACAAAGGGCTCCTCGAGGGCCCTGTAAGTAGTGGAGACATCTGTGGCCCGAGCCACAGCCGGTAGCATCTGTCCAGGGCTTCGAGGTGACTGAGGCCGCCCCTGCTCTCCTGGCCTCCCTACCCAAATCATCCAGACACCGAGCGTCGCTCTCGTGCCTTTCGCTCCTAGGCCCCTGCTCTGCTTGATTGTTATTTCAGCACGGTGCTTTCTAATCTTAAGAGGAATTGCTCTTACGGTCTTTTCATTTCACCAAGTTTGTAGTACTTTTATCAACAGCAAATACAATTTCCAGTGAGAGTAGCATAAAAAAAAAACAAACTTTCCATTAATTTTTTGGGAGACTTGAGTGTTTTAGATGATTCTGATAGTTTTTGGAAGCAAATATTTGAAGAAAGTGATGAAGAAGGCATTTGGATATCTGTGCCAAATGTTTCCTGGTAAACGTCCTTCTCCCGCCTCATCCTCGACTGAGCAGGGCTAGCTTCTGGAATATGATGGCCCTGGTTTTTTGGTAACAAGTTTTTTAAACAGAGCAAAATGTAAATGTAAGTTGCTTGAAGAGTGTGTTTCAGACATCAAAACTTGTGTCATATAAGTTTATTTTGGTGTAAAAGTGGCTGATTAGGGAACTTGAGTCTGTTTCATTGGCTTTGTTTGCTTCATAGAAAATCATTTTACTTTCTAGTTGCAGAGTGTCTTGAGTTATCATACATGAGATCCTCGCAGGGCTTTGTTGTTCTGGTTTCCGAAGCCCTGGACCTGGAGTTCAGCTGGGGTTCCCAGCCTCACCCTCTGACCCTGGTCCTCTGACCTGTCTGCTCACGGGCCCTGGTGTATCTGCTTTTTCACAGATGGGTGTCCTTATCTTGGAAGGACAGGCAGCGGTGACTGCTCTCCTCTCGCACGTGGGCACTAAAATTAAGTAAGGTGCAGGCGTAAGGGAGCTCTGTGACCTGTAAGTCGTGGCTGGGGTGAAGCGATGCTGAAAGTCTGTTCAGTTCGCTACTTGGCAGTACAGTGAGAAGGGGAAGTTTGCTTTTGTTTGCACGGTGGAGTGTTTCTTGCTGAGATGGAGATGTTCCCCTGGAGGAGCTTTGCACTCGGCATTGAGCTTCCAGATGGTTCTTGTCCCACTGCAGGGTTGAAGCAGCAAGTCGTCTCTTGTAGTGTCTTAGTATTGGTAACACACAGATTTGTTGGAGTCTGAGCTCCTTGTGGCTCCTGCGTTTCCTTCTCCAGCCAGCAAGTTGTATGTGTTTTTTTTTTAAGTACGTGACAAAGCTACAGCATGCTGTGGCCTGTTGAAGAGCAGGCAGCCTGTCTCTTGCTTCCCAGACCTTCTCGGCCAGCAGCTGGCACTGAGCTCCTGAGTGGGCCACCCCTTGGCTGCTGTGGTCCAGGTTCCTGGGAGCCACTGGACAGACTTCCCTGGGCTCAGGACAGTTCCCTCCTTCCTGCCCAGTCTTCGCCAGCCTCAGCCACCGGGAAAGAAGGCCCGACGTTCTCCAGCTGGCCTCGGGAGCAGTTCTAAGAGGGACATTACAGTCCCTTTAGCATCTATGAAATCCTCCACCTGATCTCCTGTCAGTAAGGAAATGGAGAACACCACTCACAATTTTAAGTTTTTTACTTGCAAAGAAATGTCATTTCCAGTCTGCCTCAGCAGACCCACAGCGCGGTGGCTGCCGGGTCCTTGGTTGGTTACCTAACGCTCGGCCAGTTTCAGTTTTCATGGGCGTGAGACCCTTGCTGTGACCTGGGAGGAGAAGCCATTCTATGCTGGGGAAAAGGAAAGTCCTTTTTCTTCTGTTTTACTCCACACCACTGGGTTATTTTCTTTCTCTGTAAGAATAGACTGTTGTTGACTCCCATGAGAAAGATTTTTTTTCCTAATAAGATTCAAAGTCAATTCTTTTGAGTTGGAGGAGCGACCGTAACTAGGGTGTGGCCCCGCCAGGCGTCTTGGGCCTCTGTGACCTGATTGGTCAGTGGGCACAGAGACTGAAGTTTGTGGTTCAAACATCGGGTGCAGCCTAAACAGAAGGTCAGCACAGACCCGCAGCCAGCGGCCCTGCGCCATTCCAGCACAACCAGCCTGACCACGCTGCCCGGGTGACCCAAGGAGGCACTGGAGAGCCAAACCCAGGATCGCAGGTCCTGGAGGCAGCGCCCCAGGCCCCTCCCCAAGCGACCCCGGGCCAGCAGCCGCATCTCTCGAGACCTCGAGTTCTCTGTCCGTGAGCGGGGATGACCCGAGCACCGTCCTCGTCACAGCAGCAGCAGAACTGGCCAATGGGGCCCGTTGTTCATGACAGCCCACACGCACAGCTGCAAGGGTGAGGGGCCACAGGCCAGGTCAGAGTGCTGTGTCCCAGGCACACCCCTAGGGGATGCCTGGCGCAGTCGGACCCTCCGTTTCCCTCGCCCAGTGACGGGGGAGCTAGTCGTGGGGTGCACCGGCCAAATGTGGGCCATGCGGCCAGTCTCCCAGGTGGGATGATAGAACCAGGCCTCCTGTGTCTGGACGTGTAGCCGGGTGTTCTGTGCCGGTGCTTCGCAACCTGTAAACTGCCCTGCGGGGTTTACTCCTGTTTATGTCTTTCCTAATCTTGTGGGCCACCTGTAGCTTCTAGGAGTTTCTGAAAGATGGTGTCAGCCTTGGAGAGACTGGTACCGCTTTGGAAAGAGGGTGAGCAGGAGTCAGGAGGCCCAGCCTCTGCCCGCAGAACCGCCACGTAGCTGCTTCAGTCCATGCAGAGGGACAGTTGGCCTGACACACCTGAGCTTTCAGTGGCTTGCTTTTTTTTGTTTTTTTGTTTTCATTTATTGGGGGGCTGAGGACCGAACCTGGGACCTCATTTGTGAGAAGCCAGAGGTCAACTACTGAGTCACATTGGCTTCCCTGAGCCGGTTTTTTTTCATTTGTTTTGCTCGCTGCTTGTTTTTCTCAGGAGGCACCGGAAACCCAATCCGGGACCTCCCACAGCAGGGACTCAACCGCTGGGCCACCTCCACTCCTCCAAGATCCCTTGCTTTTAAAGCACGCTGCTGACAGCTGTGCTCACGTGAGCATTTGGGGCCGCAGGAGCCCTGGCGTGTGGTGGAGGGCAGTGGGGAGCAGCAGGTGTGTTCTCAGGAGCATGATCCAGAAGGCGCATTCCCCGAGGTCAGGATGTCTCTGTCCTGTGGGCCCTGAGCGTCGCCCTGGCCTCAGGAGCAGGAGGTGGGGCGAGGCACGGGGCGGCCCTCCTCTGTCCAGGCGGCCAGCTGCTTGCGGCGCAGGGGGCCCGTTCCACATGGGCGTGTCTCCGACAGCACTCCCCTTTCCTCGCTGACGAGGGCCCTGGGCGCCGTACGCTGCCGCCAGGAGACGTTAGATCCTCACAAGCCCGCCGAGGCCAGGCTCTGGTCCCCGCGCTCAGCTGAATCCTGTACGTTCAAGTCAAAAGCAAGGGGGCTGCGGGCAGCCCACGGCAGCCAGGCCTGTGCAGGTCGTGTTGTCCGAAGACCCTCAGGCCTCGCCAGGGAGGGCCGTCGCGTCCCACCGACTGCCCAGACGTGACGCAGGCCCCCCCAAACACAGCAGGGTGGGAGCCCCGGGGGCCTTCCAGGCTGATCGGGGTGGAGCTTCCCAGGCCAGAGGAAGGCAGCTGCAAACCTGAGAGTCTCGGTCAGTGACCAGGTCCCCAGTTTACAGGTCGCGTTTGTGTCCCGTCAGAGACACAGGTGGGTGGGCATACGCACGTGCACGCGCTGGTGAAGTCACGTCTGAATAGCGGATTGAAGGGTGAGCCAGCTGGAGTTCCTCGTTCACTCCCGAGGTGAGGGTCGTTCCTGTGGTACCGGCTATCTCGGTGGAATCGCCTCTTGCTGACAGAGTATTCCTTAGGGTTCTCCTTGTATGTGGTTCGTTGTGTCTTGTTTCGGGTTGTAGGAAGACAGGAAAGTGAAAGACTTGAGTAGGCAAAACCCTACAGGGAGAACTGAGCCTCATGCACTCCGTCACCGCAGTGTCCTATCCCTGAAGGACGAGACGGGCCGAGAAGAAGGCCACCCCCTCGCCTTCCAGGAGGCTCGGGTGCGCTGGGCAATCGAGACGTAACCACGCGAGACAACTTGAACTCTTGATGGCATTTGGCAAAGGGGCGGCATTGCCTGTAGGAGCACTGGGGTTTTGGTTGTTTCTCTCACATGTCTGGGGGAGAGATCTTTGAAGCTGGGGGCCCACCCTTGTCCGAGCGTGCAGAAGGGCGCTGCGCCTTGTGGGCACCGCGTGCAGATGCCAGGCAGACAGGCTGTCCTCGCCGCAGGACCAACACTGGGGACAGGGGGTGCAGAGATGACTGGAAGAGGACACCAGCGAGGCAGGGTGTCACGGATTGGGGCGAGGGGCTCTCGCCACACAGACAGAAGATGCCAGAGGCTGCGGGACAAGTGTCCGGGGCACTGCCGCCTTTCGTTGTGGAACATCTGCCACGTGGCTGGCACAGCTTTGGGAGGCGACCCGGGTGCGGTGCGTGGGCACGGCAGCTTTTGGAGTGAGGTGTGTTTTTCCCTAGTGCTTGTTTATTTTGGAGTGAGGTTTTGAAGTGGCAGTTGACCCAGCAGTTGCGTGCTTGAGGTCCTGCGTGCTCCCCTGTGACCTTGGTGGAGAGGAAGGGCCTCCAGTCGCCGGGGCTCCGAAAGCAAACCTCACCATGCCAGCGCCGACGTCAGCGCCGCCTGTCGTGGGAGGCCAGTGCTCCAGGGGGCCGACCTCAGGTGTCCTGCCTTGTCCGGAACGTGACGTGGTGTGGCCTGGACGGGGCTGTGTGTGGGGCCCTGGAGGTCTGCGGCACCCTCGGCCTGCTCCGCGGGGCCCTTCCACTCTGCCAAGGACGCCCACGGCCAAGCTTCCCTGTGCCGGTGTCAGTCGGCCACCCCCAGAGATGCGTGTCCATCGGCCCTGCTCCGGCTCGTCTTCTAGCTGCAAGTGGGCGGAGCATGGGGACTCACCTGCAGTTGCACCTCCTCTCGTCTCCAGAGCGGTGTCGGTCGGACGTCCGGCTCGGCTCAGACTTCTGTTGCTTCTGACGCTGGAAAGCAAGTCCACTAAACTTCAGGGCAACGAGAGGTTGTGTGCGGCGTGGCGGGCGGCAGCTGCGTCTTCCACTCTGTCCCTAAGTGAAGCCACGGAGAAGCAGAGATCCTGCAGAGTCCCGCCCCTGCCACGCAGGAGCCATGGGGCTCAGGGCAGGTTGCTCGGTCTGTCCGTTTCCTCATCTGCTCAGTGTTCTCCACTCTAAAACGCTAGGATTCTTCTAGTTCCGTGCGTAATATTAGAAGAGTAGCTGTGATGTTAGAAGCCACATCCGAATGGTGACAGGGTTCTGCTCTGCGCTCAGCAGGTTTAGACGGCGGGATGTGGGGAAATGCCCTCACTTTGAGGCAGAGGATGTGGGGCTCTTATGCTCTTGGGCCTCAGTTTCCTATTTCTAAGACGGGGACCATCATTCTGCACTGCGAGTCAACTCGCATGTGTGTTAGGAGTGCTGTTTAAGGGCGCGTTGCTGGGGTGGGCATCGTCCCCAGGCCCGGCCGGCCACCCGGCAGCTGCACGGCGTGGGCAGTGGGCCGGTTTCTGCCCTGCCAGGCTCGGCATCCCATCTGGGAGGTGGGGCCGCTTTCTCTTCCCAAGGGTGGGAGCTTTCGGCTAGGCAGGTGCAGGGGGGGTCTTCCAGGGCGACACGGGGAAGCATGTAAGGGAGGGGCCGTGGGGTAGGGGGACAGTCACGGTCCAATAGAGGGAGATGGAAGGAGGCCCAGGCCATGGGGCCTGTCCCCCCCAGCCTGGGCTGTGGGGGTGGAGGTGGAGGAAAGAGCGGAGCTGGCTTGGGACACGGCCCTGGGAGCGGGGAGGGTCAAAATAAGGTGGCGCTTGGGCACCGGTGCAGGTGGGGAGGGACGGGGCTCCGTTTGGAGGCACCCGTCTCCGGGCGGGGAGGGTAAAGCCAGCGCTGGGTTCGCCGGCTTCCATGGAGCATGTGCCTGGGAGGCCTGCTCTCCGCCTCTCGCCCTGGGCCTGTCCTCGTGCACCGCGTCCCTCCCGTCCCTGGGCACTGGCTTCTGCCAGCCATCGCTGACCAGCCGGGACTTCAGAAACGGGCGGAGCAGCGACCGTGGCCCTCTGCTCTTTAACTTCTCCCCCGGCTCCTGCACCCGTCCCTGCCCCTGGAGAGGACCCCCGGGCCCACTCGGTCTGCACGGGGGTGTTCCTCCCCCTCCGCTTCCGCAGCCCCTGGCGCCTCCCCCCTCCTCCCACCGGCCCCACCTGCTGTCTCCCCTGGACTCTGGACTGCAGGGCGCCACTCCCGGAGGCCGGGTGTGGAATCCAGCTTCCTGTGTTTCCTCTGCTGGGGCTGGAGTCGCTGGGCGAGCCCGAGGTGCAGCGGCGGAGCGGCTTCCCATCAGGCTCAGGTGGGCCAGGTGCGCTGCCCTTCCTGCCCGCATCCTCCGACGGTGCTTCCAGAGCAGTCACCACCTCGGGTGTGCACCAGACGTCAGAGGTGGCTGTCCAGTGACTGTGCGGTCTTTGGAGCGTTCTCATGACGTTCCCTCGGCTAAGGACGTGTCCTTTCTGAAACCTTGGGAAGAGGCCGAGGCCCTCCTTTGCCCACTCTGTAGCATGGAGAATGCGCAGCCTGGGGGTCAGACGGGACAGAGTGCTGGAGTGCAGGCCGGGCCGGCAGGCGCTCGCCCTCACTTGTCCTTCGTCTCGTGGCTGTGTAGTCGCTGCCCTGAGTGTGGCGTGCTGGGCGCCTGCTGTCCACATGGGGGCCGGTGGCCACGCGTGGCCCTGAGCACTTGACAGTGACTGCTATGGCTGGGAGCTGAGCCCTCGGGTCGCTGGGCTTCGGTCCACGGGTATTTACAATCGACTCGGTCAGTGCAGCACAGTAAGACCGAGCTGGCCACGCCTCTGGGTGTGTAGCCGTGGGACATCAGCCACCCGGCCGAGGCGGTTCCTTTCCAGGCAGGAGCTGAGCTGGTGCCTCTGGCTGAACGAGGTTTCCCGGTATTTAAAAAGCACTCTGCTTCTGATAGCTACCCAGGGGACCCGTCAGGGGCTGTCAATTTTGCAGCAGTGATTCAGAGCGCACGGATCAAGAGGTATGGGGGGGCGAGTGAAGAGCGCGCCTGCGTCTCGCCACGTCCACCAGGCAGCCCTGTACCATTCCTCGCGTTATTTCCAGATGCCACCTTTGCAAATGCATGTGGCCTAGCAGAATTCTGCTTCTCCATTTCTTGTCTTTCTCACTGCCCTCTGGGAGACAAGCGAGCCCCTTTCTCCCAGGACCAGCCAGGAGGTGGGTTTTTACAGAAGGTGCCCAGGAGTACTTCGCAGGAAGGCGCTTGAACAGGGATCTGCGCTGGCCGAACCTGGGCCTTTTTGTTTTTATCATCTTACTTTTATCTTTGTTTTAAGATTATTCAAGAGTTTGAAGGTTTCCTACCACTCTGTGGTCCTGCACTCTCAGGAAAAGAGAATCCAGGCTGTCGCAGGAAGCTGCTGGGAGCACCTGTTGCCCAGCTGGCGGGTGGTGGGCTGAGGCCCTAGGACCTGGCATCTGTGATCCCAGCCCCCGCCTCCCCGCTCCCAAGGAGCCCAGAGGTCTCCGTCCACGGCACGCGGTTGCCCCTCTTCTTCTCGCTTTTTATCCATCCAACGTTCTTTTACACGGCATGGCTTGCCTCGAGGACTCTGTGTTCTCGCAGAATTGGCAACGTGCTCAGGTTGCTCTCAGAACTGCAGATGGTGTTGAGAGAAATTGGTCAAGAATGAGGAATTTGGGGTTTTAAAGGTCATGGGTGTTAACTAGCTTAAATTTCGAAATATCCATTTTATCTAAAAGGTGGTATGTTATACACACTTGAATGTTTCCCTGAGTTAAAAATTTCCAGCTTGTTTATTTGAAAAGCTAAGAATTAGCTGAGATTTTATCTGGAAAAGAGAGGGTGATGAATGGATGTGCGGCTCAGCCTCAGGTGGGGACAAGGTGGCGGTGCTTCCAACGCGGGCAGTGCAGTGTGTGCGTGCTCTTGCCATGCCGTTAGAAGCCGTTCCCTGACTCCCACCTCTTCCTCGCTATGCAGACCTTTCAGAGAGTCGCCAGACCAGGTGTGGAAGCCTCGTCACCCACTGGGCATCCCCCAGGGCCCCCGGCTGCGGAGCGCGGTGCAGGTTGCGGGCTGCAGGTGTCCCCGAGCCCCTCCCGTCTGCGCTCGGCCCTGCCCAGCCCTCCAGCTTGTTGGGGCAGATGACTGCACAGTCCTCTCTCTCCAAGGCGCTGACGGCGGCGGAGCGGCCGCAGGGAGTGGGCCTGGCATCTCCTCTGCTGCCCCTGCAGGGAGCTCGCGTGCCTCCTCCCGGAACCTGGGCCCGGCGGCCGGCGAGAAGGAGGAAGGCAAAAAAGTCCGGCGGCAGTGGGAGTCGTGGAGCACCGAGGACAAGAACTCCTTCTTCGAGGGGCTGTATGAGGTGGGTGACTCCGGCTCTGCATCCCCTTCCGTTCCTTTCACCCGGGCTCGGCGGGTTCCGGTGCAGGGCCCTTCCCAAGGCCAAGGCACGGGGGTCTCCGGTGCATGGCCGTGGCCTCCGACCGCCTCACGGGGGCGTTAGGCGCTGTTGCTAGCAAGGCAGCTGTCGGGCCGCGTTTGGGGTGCTGCTTTGGTTTCTCTCCAGGGTCCCTGTTCCCGCCTCTGGAATACATTCCTGAGTGGAGCGGTGCTCCCCACCGGCCCTTCCCCTTGCAGCTGCCGCCCGGGGCGGCTGCCACACGAGTCAGCGGGCTCCACCCTAGGGCGCATGGTGGCCACTCGGGTCAAAGGGCAGGGCAGAGGCCGACACCCCCACCCTGTGGGCCCACACCGCTGCACCTTGGGGCGGGCGGCTTGTTCAGGGACCACGGGGTCTTCATTGTTTAGTTTACGTCCGCACATTATCACGCCGTTGCACAGCTCTTTCTTGTGCTGGAGTCAGTGCCTGGAGATGCGCTGCTTCAGCAGTTGGCAGGCCCTGGCCTGCACGCTCATGCCCGCGTGTGTGGATAAAGCTTTATTGGAGCCTGGCCACGCCCACTTGCAGGCAGTTGAGCTGGGGCTGACGGTGCCGCAGCACCAAGTCTACCGACCCCTCTCACAGAAAGCTTGCCAGTCGCGGTCTACACAGCCGTTCTTGTGTTAAATTCCGTCCGGGTTCTGTTGTAGATAATGCTCTAGTGAGCGTCGCTGTGCAGTCCATTTTTGGGGCACTTTTTTGGGAGATGGCATCCGGAGTAGGTGAGGTCAGAGAGACTTGTTTTTGTAGCTGGTCAGTTGGGGTGATGGGAAACACTAAAACTGGAAACAAACTCAAAAAGGGACGTGGCTAAACTGTGACGCATTTATAGAGCAATTAGGAAAGGAGACACTTGTCAAGGTAGGCAGAGGCCTGGAATTCAGGACCGACTCCAGGCCATGCTGTGGGTGACGCCGCCGCCTGCCCGTGCTGGCCAGATGGTGGACTGCTGCTCTCCGGTTCTCACCGTCCACGGGGAGAATGTAGAGTGCTCCTGCGGCACCCAGCGGTAGCTGCAAAGTCGTGCAAGCGCCAGCGTGCTGTCTTCCCTCTGCGGCCTCCAGGAGGAAGTGCAGGGGTGCTTTTGTGTCACGGATGCCCCAGGTGTGCCTCGAGAGGGTGGCTAGCCCACAGGTCTTGGGGCTCGCCAGCGGACCTTCCCTCTTGGAGAGCATCTGGTCTCTGCCAGGGGTTCCGGCTCCACAGACACAAAGCTGTGCAGTGGACGTGGCTGACGGTTCTCAGCAGTGGCGGGAGACTTCCTGCCCGCACCTGCCCTTCACCTGCCTCCAGAGCCTGACCCTCGAGTCCTGGCTGCATCAGCTGCGGGGGAGCAGCTGCTTCGCCCCTTCTCCCTGCGTCTTCTGCTTCCGCTGGGCCTTCGGGAATCTCAGTTGGCAGCAGCAACTTGCGGTAGCCGCCCTGGTCCCTTAGTTTCCTGCCGTGGGTGCTGTGAGTTGCAGCTACCGTGCACCTGGGTGTGAGAGAGAGCTCTGTGTTGGTCATTTGGGGTGTCTGGCCCGAAGGACATGGAGCTGTCGTGGGATCGGGGGTGCAGCTGGTGGTCGTGGCGCTTGTGACCGTGGACTCGGCGGGCGGGGTGGATTGGACCAGCTTAGCGGGGGCCCCTGCCCGGAGCACTCATCTTCTGCTCCTCTCGAGGTCTCTGCCTTTTTGAGGCCCCTAGAGTGAAAGCCTGGCCCGAGCGCAGGAGGAGCAGCAGCGCTGTGGTTCTTGTCGCTGCTTCGGGGGCTCCCCGGGCCGGGAGGGCTGCCCCGGCCCATCCCCGGCCCTGCCCGGTCAGCACCATCCTGGGCAGGGTTCCGAGGCCTCGTGCACCTGGCACTAGTGGTGGGCAGGCAGGCGGGCGGAGGGCTTCCTGGGCAGGCGCCCTGCCCTCCGCCCGCCCGCCTCTGCCGTGCCTGCGTTGCCGTCTGCCTCCTGACTCTTGGCTCCCACCGCAGCCCCCTGGCAGCGTGGCCGGTGTGCTGACCCCGCCCCTCCACACCACCCACCATAGAAGGCCTCGCCGCGCCTCTGACCCCGCGCAACGCTCCTCCCGCCCTTGCCTGTCCACCTCCCGGTCCAGCTGGGGCCCCTGCCGCTGCTCCCTCTCCATAAGCACTGTATAAGCACCGCAAGCTTCCCGCTCTTAGTCTTGGAAGTGTGTGTCTTCGCTTGCGTCTAGCTTTCCCTTACCCTCAGCGTTGCCTTTTTAGCTCTTTACCTGCCCTTCCTGACCTGTTTTTTGAACAGTGAACCAAAAGGCGTCCAGACAGCGGCCACCTCCCCTGCCCCCGCTTCCCCAGTGCTGCCATCGCTACCGCACGGCAGCAAGCGGGCACGGAGACACGCGGCCTGGCCTGTGACCTGGCCCGGCCCAGTGTCCCCGGGGCCCCGGGGCTTGTCTGTCATCACGACGCCTTTCTCCTCAACCTTTTGTGTCCTCCTTCTCCCCACCTGGACTTCAGGCTGCCCCTCAGCTCAGGTTTGTCTCAGGTTTCCTGGTCGTAAATTTGGATTACCGTGTTTGCCAGGAGCACCCTCAGAGCGAGGCTGTCAGGTGGCCCTGCCTGGTGGCACAGGATGTGACATCGCGTTCCTGGGGACACGCAGCTGGACCGCTGGCTGCAGGTGGTGTCGGCCGGGATTCTCCACTCGAAGCTCCCCTTTTGCTTTGAGATGCCGAGGATGCTGTGTCCCATCATCATTCTTCCCACGCCTTGTGGTGGCTGGTGTTGGTTCTTGCCTGCTGCGGTCGCTGCCAAGTGCCTGCCCAGGGGTGGTCTCTGCTTCCGCTTCCCTCCCTGCGTCTCTTGGTGGGATCCTACGTGAGGAAGGTGCGCCCTTCTCCCCACGGCGCGGTGCCTCTGCTGTCCGTCAGCGTGGACTTGGGGGTACTCCAGTTCTCCGAGGCGTGACCCGTTCCTGACTGCGTATTTGCGGCTCCAGCCGCCCCGGGGTTGGCCGTCGGGAACCTCTTTGGGGGGCCCGTGTCCTCTCCACGTGTTCCCTCCGTTCTTTAATGTTTCTGGAACCACGGGATGTCCCAGACACACCCGTGCTTTCCCTGTCCCGGCCCTGGACGCAGCCCTTTCTCTAAGGAGCGCCGGCTTCGTGTGGGAAATGGTGTCTGGAAGCCAGGACGCGGGTGCTGGTGTGCTTGCTGCTGCCGGGGCAGCGCCTCCAGGCCCTGCTGCTCGTTCCTCCTGGCGCAGCGCGGATGAGGTCAGCAGGCGGCCGGACCTCGTGGCGGCGCCTGGAATGCACCAGGGCGCGCGTGCTCTCAGGAATGTTCCTCGTGGCGGTGCCTGGAATGCACGAGGGCGCACCTGCTCTCCTCAGTGTTCCTTGTCGGTGCCCGGAGCGCCCTGAGGGCACACGTGTTCTCCGGAATGTTCTTCTTGGCACTGCCTGAACGCTCCGAGGGCCCGCGTGTTCTCTGGCACGGTTCCAGACTCCTCTGCCCTGAACAGCGAAGACGTGCTCCACTCTGCATGGAGGTGTTGGAGGAGGGGTGCCCAGGTGTGCGCCCTGTCATTCTCCATCTGGACATCCGCGTTTGCGCGCCCTGCTGGAACGTGGAATGCCTTTGTCTTACAAAGCAGAGCGTGTTTTCTCTTTATCTTAAGGTGTGTGGGCTGACGCTGGGCTCCTCGTGCCCTCCGGCTGGCAGCCCCTCACGGAGATGTCTGCTTCGTGGCCTCGGGGCATCTAGGAGTTGGGTGGTTCATCCACACGGCCTGCCCCAAGTCTCTGCTCTGAGACCCTCGGCTTCGCGCACTTCCAGCGCTGCTCCCGAGTTTCTCTTGCTGCTTCATCCCTTAGCCTGTCAGAAATCTACCTGAAGGGAGTGGACGTGGCTCCAGCGGCCAAGCGCCAGCTCCCCACTTGGGAGGTCCCAGGTTCAGTCCCTGGTGCCTCCTGAAAACAAAAACAACTAGCCAACAAATGAAAAACCCAAGGCAGGGGAGCCGATGTGGCTCTGGTTGAGTGCCTGCTTCCTACACGCGAGGTCCTGGGTTCAGTCCCCGGCCCCGGTTCCTCAGCACAAAGCAAAACACCAAAGGCCTGATGTCTCGGGCGGTGCAGCGCAGGCTGTGATGCCGAGTCGTGAAAGGCACTTTGCTGGCCCCCGCCGGCCCGTGTCCTTTCTTGGAAAGCGTCCGTGTGGCCTCAGCCCGCCTGCTCCTAACGTGGCCTTTGTCTTCCAGCACGGGAAGGACTTCGAGGCGATTCAGAACAACATCGCGCTCAAGTACCGGAAGAAGGGCAAGCCGGCGAGCATGGTCAAGAACAAGGAGCAAGTCCGGCACTTCTACTACCGCACATGGCACAAGATCACCAAGTACATCGACTTCGACAACGGTGAGCGGGCCGGGGCGGGCAGGGCGCCCCCCAGCACCCGTCCTGCGCTCCGGCACGGGCGCATGCGCTCCGGTGCTCCTTGGCGGGGTCCTGCAGTCCACTGCCTGGCTCCGAGTGTCCTCCCGGCTTTCCCGAGCTGGGCTGCCCACCGTGAGTCAGGGCCCCGCAGCTGGCGGGGACGGGGGGCCAGACCAGCCCACTCCCCAGGGCCCGCCAGGTGGGCAGGGCCTCGGCCCCCGCAGGGTGGAGACTGGCTCCCGGGCTCGGCCTCGGTGCTGGGAGTTCCGGGTTTGCACGGTCTGCTCTAGTCTTCCATCTTTTGTTTTTTTAAGGTCTATTTTTTATTTATTTCTCTCCCCTTCCCCCCTCACCCCCAGTTGTGTGCTCTCTGTGTCCATTTGCTGTGTGTTCTTCTGTGACCGCTTATGTCCTTATCAGTGGCACTGGGAATCTGTGTTTCTTTTTGTTGTGTCATCTTGCTGTGTCAGCTCTCCGTGTGTGTGGCGCCATTCCTGGGCAGGCTGCACTTTCTTTCGCGCTGGGCGGCTCCCCTTATGGGGCGCACTCCTTTCACGTGGGGCTCCCCCACACAGGGGACACCCCTGCGTGGCAGGGCACTCCTTGCGTGCATCAGCACTGTGCATGGGCCAGCTGCACACGGGTCAAGGAGGCCCGGGGTTTGAACTGTGGACCTCCCATGTGGTAGGTGGACACCCTATCCATTGGGTCAAGTCCACTTCCCTCATCTTTATTTTTAATTCCAGTGTTCTCATTTTGTTCTTGTCTTTCATTTTTGATAAGCCCGACATGCAGAGGATTTTAAATTTCATTTTTTCTGTTCATTAAAGTTCTATTTTATTTAGTAAAAATTAAATAGGAACTCTGTATTCGTTAAGCAATAAACCCCCATTCCTCCCTCCCCCAGTCCCTGAAACTCTGGTATCCTTCCTGACCCTGGGAATTTGCCTGTTCTGGAGGTTTCTTAGAAGTGGAGGCAGACCCATGGCTTCTGCATCTGGCCTCTGGTTCACCGTGTAGTTGCATGTGTCAGAACTTCCTTTTATCGGCTGAGGAACACCCTGCTGTGGATGGAGCACGTCGTGCCGACCCGTTTGCTCGCTCTTGGACCCTTGGGCTGCTTACACCACTGGCTGTCATGGCTCCTGCTGGGTGGCTGCTGGTGTGCAGCCGTCTGTCCGCGCCCATGCTTCCCGCTCTTTGGGTGTTTTGACCCCGGAGTGGGCTCTCTGGTCAGGAGACTGGTACACGATCTTTCTGAGGGCCTGCCAGGCTCTCCCAGGCCATGGCTTCTCAGCCCGGCTGGTTGTGGCCGAGCACGGTTCTCCTGGCTCCCTGCTGCCCCCAGTGCCTGTGCCCTCCTGCTCATGGCGTCCTGCCTGTGCTGCTCCCATGGGGCGCCCCCACCTCCCCGTCAGCCCACTAGCTCGTTTCCACAGCTCCGTGTGTGCTGTGCTCGCCAGCCCCCTTTGCTTTCTCCAGTGCCTTCGCTTGTTTCAAAGGATCCAAATCTGCGCTCAGAGCCCTTGTCTGTGACGGTCGCTCTCACCGTGGGCCGTCCTGCCAGCCCCGACCTCAGCCCCTGTCCACCCCGGGAGTGTGCGCAGCTTCTGGAGCCCATGTGCACGTGCGCGCGTGCTGTCACCCCGGAGCGAGCCCCTCTGCCCAGGCCGTGAGGGGGCGGCCACTGGGGTTGGAGGCCGCCCCCTGGCGCTCTTGCCTCCTCGCCACGCTTGTCACGGGAGGAGAGTCAGGGCTGCTCTCTGGAGACGCACCTGGTCTGCTTTCTGCTCTGTGTGCCTCAGGACGCCATGCGCAGGGATTCCTCGTCCGGCCTTGGGCCCAGAGGGTCAGGCCACTGTGCTCTGCGAGGGCCCAGGTGCTGAGTACACGCAGCCCGGGGACCGTGCGCTGCCTGCATCTCCCCAGTCCTGCCGGCCAGGTGCGGGGGTGCTGCCCGTAGGCGGGCCTGCCTGCCTGATTTCCTGAGGGCCTTTCTTACCAAGGGCGGCCCATAGCGCCTGACCCGTCCCGGAGGAGCGCCCTCTGCCACCAGCCAGCACCAGGTCCTGCGCTCCCTGCCCTCGGCTCGGAGGTCCCAGCAGCTGCCTGCAGCCATCCCGAGTCCCGGGCCCTGCACGTCCCCACGGCACGTCTGTGGTTTGGCGTCTAGCCGGTTGTCCCCCAAGGCCTTCAGAGCTGTCCTTCCCCCCTGCCATCCGTTCCCATGCCACTTGCCAGGCCTGACCTCCCCGCATGGTTCACATCAGTGCGCATCCAGCCCTGCCACCCCTTGCGCGAAGCCCTGCCGTGACCCCGTGACTTCGAGCGCAGAGCCTGTACCCCACGCCCGCGGGCTTGCCCGGGCCCGCCTCCGCGAGAGAGGCCCCCTCCCAGGCCAGGCACCGCCCGCGTCTGCCTGGCCGTGTGCTGCGCTCCAGGGGCGTTTCTTCCCGAACCCTTCCCTGGGCCCCTTCCGTGCCTGTCGCCCCCTGCACGCAGGCCCGGCAGGCTGACCGGTTCCTCACGTGCTCTCGCGTGAACCCAGGGGTGTCCTTCACAGGGCCCTTGAGAACACGGGGGCCCGAGACGTGGAGGGACTTGCCCTGCATCCAGCGGGAGCGCGGCCGAGACTCGAGGTGAGGCCAGGACTTGGTTCCCAGGCACCCCTCACTGTTGCCCCTCGGCCTGGGGCCTTTTTCTCTCCCTTGTCTCCCTCCCACGGTGTTGTTTCCAAACCTCCTTTTTCCGTTGCTGTAGCATCTCCATGTGTCTCGTGTCATGTTGTTTCTTGGCGTTGATGTTCCATGGAATGTTTGCCTTTCCTTTGGACGCCTGTGTCCTTTCCAGCTCTTGGAGGTACCACAGGCGTGGACACCTCTATTGACAGCTCTCCTTTCTTTGGATAGGTTTCCCTGCTGCGGCCCAAGCCCACGAGAGCAGGTGGTCCTGAGCCTCGTGGCGCGCGCAGTGCAGGCGCCTGCCAGAGCCTGGCGTGTCAGTGCTGCCGCGCCGAGCTGCCTGTCATTGCTAGTCCTGCCTCCTGACGGTCGTCCTCGGCGGCTCGTCGTCCGTTCTGACCTTTACCTGCTTGGTGGCGTGTCCTTGATTCTCAGGAGTCTTGTTTTTTTCCTCTTTTTCCCGTGCTGCGGAAGTTGTGGGTTTACAGAGTAATCCTGCACCAAATGAAGGTTTCCGGAACACCGCCCGGCCAGCCACAGCCTCACTGGTGGGGACCTGTTCCCGGCGCTGGAAGCGCGCTGCGGAATCGCACTCTTACCTGCAGCCTGCGGTCTAACGTGGGGCTCGCTGTTGCACAGGTCCATGGATTTTCAAAACATTTTTGTTCTATGATCACACATACAGCCTAGCATTTCCCCTTGTAACGACCGCGTTAGGTATTTCAGTGCTGCTAACTGTGTTCACCATGGTGCGCTGCCGTCACCACCCTGTTACCTGGGCGTTCCATTGTTCCAAATAGGAGCCTTGTAATTTTAAGCCTGAACTTCCCATTCCCTGTCTCCGCCCTGTCCCCTGGTGTCCCATATTCTAGTTTTTGACTCTGAGTTGCTTATTCTAGTTATTTCCTATCACCGAGCTCGTGTAACATTTGTCCTTTATGTCTCGCTTGCTCACTCAATATGTCTTCAAGTTTCACCGTGTTGTCGTGTCCAGGACTTCATTCCCTTTTACGGTGGAATAATAGTTGTGTGTGCACACCACATTTTGTTTCTTCATTGATTGACCGACACTTGGGTTGCTTCCATCTCTTGGCAATTGTGAATAATGCCGCTGTGAACGTCGGTGTGCAGGTGTCTCTTTGAACCCCTGCTTTGGATTCTCTTGGGTCTGTACCTGGAAGTGGAAGGGTTGCTGGGTCATATGGTAGTTCTGTCCCTCACTTTCTGAGGAACCCCCACACTGCCCTCCACAGTGGCTGCACCATTTTCCATTCCCACCAGCCCATTTCTTTGCGTCTTCTCCAGTGCTTGTGATTTGCAGTTTAATAGTGACCATTCTAATGGGTGTGAAATGGGATCTCATTGTGGTTTTGCTTTGCATTTTCCCTGATCATTAGTGATGTCCAGTGTCTTTTCATGTGCCTACGGACCGTTTGTGTATCATCTTTGGAGAGATGCCTGTTCAAGTCTTTTGCCCATTAATTGGTTTGTGATTTTGTTGTAAAGTAGAAGGATTTCCTTATATTTTGGGTATTAAATCCTTATTGAATTTGTGGCTTCCAAATGTTTTCTCCCATCACGTAGGTTGTTTTTATTTTCACGATAAAGTCCTTTGAAGCACCAAAGTTTTTCATTTTAATGACGCCCCAGCTTTTGTTGCTTAGCTTTTGTGTGTAAAGTCTAGAAAACCATTGCCTTGCCTAGCACAAGGTCCTGAAGAAGCTTCCCTACCCTTTCTTCTCAGAGTTTGACAGTCTGGCACTTCTATTTAGTCTTGATCCGTTTTAAGTTGATTTTTGTGTATGATGTGAGGTACGGGGCCTCCTTTTTGGTTATTTTTTCAAATAGAACTCCAGTTTTCCCAGCACCATTTGTTGAAGAGATTGTTCTTTCCCAGTTGTGGGCTTTGCCCCCTTGTAAAAAATCAGTTGGCTGTGAATGTGTGGGCTGATTTTGGACCTCTCAGTTCTCTTCCACTGGTCTGTGTGTCTATCCTGTGTCAGTGTCATGCTGTCTTGGTTACTGTGACTTTGTAGTAAGTGCCAAGGTTGGGAGGTGTCAGTCCTTCACCTTTGTTCTTTTCTAAGACGGCTCTGGCTCTTTGCAGCCCTTACCCACTGTATGAATTTGATGATGGGCTTTTGCATCTCTCAAAAGAAAGTTGTTGTCTTTTGGTTGGGATTGAATTGGATGTATACATTGCTCTGGATGGGATTGACATCCTCACAACCTTGTCTTCAACCCCGTGAGCACAGGATGTCCTTCCATTTACTGAAGTCTTTTAAAAAATTTTTAGCAGTGTTTCGTAGTTTCCTGCATGCAAATCTTTACATCCTAGATTAAATTTATTTCTGGATATTTACTTTATTTGCTATTGTAAATGGAATTTTTTTCTTGAGTTCTTCTGATCGTTCATTGCTTGTATATAGAAAGACGACTGATTTGGGGGTTGATTTTATACCCCACCACTTTGCTGAATTCGTTTATTATCTGTAGGAGCTTTGCTGTGGATTTTTCAGGATTCTCTGTATGTAGAATCATGTCGTCTGCAAATAGGGAAAGTGTTACTTCTTCCTTTGCAGCTTGGACGCCTTTTGTTCCTTACCCTTGCCTGATTGCTCCGCTGGAACTTCCAGCACTGTGTCGAGTGTTGGTGGTGGCCGTGGGCATCCTGGCCTTGAGGGAAGCTCATTGGAGCCTTGACCTCCCGAGGACGTGTCCTTCCGTTTCTCAGGAGTCTTTTTAAGGTCATTTCCTTCTTCAGAGCCTCCCCCAGCCACGCAGGGCATCCCCCTGCGGATCCTCACAGGGCACCCACGTCCAGAGCTGCCGGCACATGGCGGGAACTGCCCAGCAGCGCATACTGTCCAGCTCCAGCTCCGGCAGAGCACGGTCCAGCCCCTGCAACAGCGCTTTGACTCATCCCCATGGGCCTCGTGCTGCTGCGAGAGCCGGGAAGTGGACGTCAGGCTCCCTGTGTGGGGCCAGGCCCTGAACCTGACTGCTTTGTCTTTAGCATCCACGTGGCCGTTTCCACATGCTTCTAGCTGATTCTGTCACCTTAGGGCAGGTCAGCAGCGTTGGCTTCTCCTGCAGGTTGTCGCCTCGCTTGTCATTAGCCGAGGCTTTTCTTGGCCACGGGGTTACGTGAAAGCCACTCGCCGGGTCCCGGGCCTCGAGGCGGGGTCTTGTGCTGCATCTGTCCCGTTTCCTTGGTGCCAGCAGCACCCTCCTCGCCCGCACGGTGCCAGCAGCCATGGTTTTCAGCCCTTGGCCACGGTCCTGTGAGACAGCATGTTCCTTGACCCGCTTCCTGAGAGCCGGTCTCCTCCCCTGGAAGGCGCCCCGGGATTTGTGGAGAATTGGGAGGCTGTTTCCACGGATAGGGTGTTCATAAAGCGAGATCATCGAGATGGAGCCCAGGGCTGCGCAGGGTCCCTGCGAGATGCTGGCCGCCGCAGGGCTCAGGCCGCGCTCGCAGGGCCTGCTGCATGGGCCGCTGCGGCCGCAGGGCACTCGTACCCTCTGTTTCCAGCACTGTCCCTGCGGGACGACCTCCCGGCCCTCCTGGCGTCTCCCGAGGCTGCTGGTGGCGAGGGCCTCTAGTGGGGTTGAGTCTCGCCCTTGGGCCTGGGCCCTGCAGATTGCCGCATGGACCCTCCCTGGGGGCCCCTCGCTGGGTGCACGGCCAAGCTGCTGGGCTCAGTCCTCGCCACCCACCCTCCTGGCTGCTCCCTGCCCGGCATGCAGGCTTGCAGATCCCTGTCTTGGTGCCTCCTGCATGCATGTGTCTTGCTGTCCACTGCAACCACCTGCAGCTGGCAGCCTGTTTGCGCCCATTGGCCAGGGCCCTGTGCCCTAGCTCTGCTTGCTCATGGAGGCTGGCGCTGTCAGGCTGTTTTGCGGGGACTTGTGCCCACAGAGGCCCATCTCGCTGAGCTGCCCTGGGGCTAGAGGTCAGGGCCGTGGGCCGGAGGTCACCAGGACTCACAAGTTGCCTGGGTGAGCGCACACCACTGGTTTGCGTCGTGCAGGGTGGTGACATTCTCCTGTGGCCTCAGCAGTGCTCTCGACTCGCCGGTGGAAGTGGGCTGCCTGCTGCTCCTGGCATGGCGGCCAGGAAGGATGGCCTTGGGGAAAGGTGCAGTGAGGTCTGCCGTGGCGATGCCAGGCATCCAGAGCGCCTGCTGCTGCCCTCCCCCAGGGCTCCTGTCCGAGCCGCAGGGCCAGCAGCCCTCCGTGGACTGGTCTGCCGCGTTGTGCTCCAGCCCGGGCCAGCCAGCGCGGCTGCTCTGGGGCCACCCCCTGGGTCCAGAGCACGTTTCCAGAAGGTGCAGGTTTCATTCCACAAGCCCGGCGTTCTGAGGGGCTGGCCTGTTTCTCGTCCTGTGCCCGTCTCTCGTGAGGCTGGGAGGAAAAGGGCAGGAGCCGCACCCGGGACGGCCAGGGCCGCGGGGGCAGGGGGTCCCCAGGCCTCCACTGGCCGCCCGCCTCGCCCGGGGGCGCTGCTCTTCTCGCCACTTTCCGTCGCGGTGTCTTCAGGCGTGTTTCTTAAAAAGAGTGGTTTGCACGCCGTGTGGTTCACCCGCTCCCGGTACAGCGGCTTCCTCTCGGTGTGCTCGCGGCGTTGTGCTGCCATCCCCACGGCCCAGTCCGGGTGTGCGTGTCGCCTGAGAGGGCGGCCCGCGCCCTCGACCTCCCGCTCCAGCCCAGCGCCCAGCCCCGGCGCCACTGTCCAGGCGTCTCACACACAGGGCCGCGCAGGCTCCGTGCTCTGTGTCTGCCTGGCCCCTCGGCACGAAGCATCCCGGTGCGTGCCATTGTCGCTCACGTCAGAACTCCGGTCCTTTCTGTGGCTGCGTAAGGTCCTGTTGTCTGGAAGGGCCACGTCTGGTCTCCTCGTTGCCTGGGCCCTTCACTGCACGTCCTCGCACCACAGTGTCCTCTGAGGACCCGGCCAGGTCACGGGTCTTCTCCTCAGGAGTCCGCAGGAGCAGCCGGTGGCGTGCGTAGGCGCTGCTGCCTGGGGCCCGAGCCTGGGGCCCGTCGTGGCACACCACCTCCCATCTGGCCCAGGAGAGGACCCAGGGGCTGGCGAGAGTGTGTGGGGGTGGGCATGGGAGGCTGTGCTCTCCTTAAAAGCCGCCTGCAGTGAGAGGTGCCATGCGGCGCCAGGGACCCAGCTCTTCCCCTGCCCCCACAGCCGTTTGCCTCCCGCTGGCTGCGCCCGGCCACAGGCAGGCGGAAAGTGCGCGGTCTGGCTGTCTTCCTTGTGGAGAAGCCGGCAGTGGGCAGGTCACGGCGTCCCCGCGCAGCCTGCTGGGTTCGCAAGGCCCACAGGCAGCCCTGGCAGGAGACCCAGGGAGGGTGACCGAGTGGGCCAGCCCCGGCAGCGGTTCAGGCCCGGCCGGGCTAGTGCTGCACACACGTGCGTGCGCGGCGCGGGGCTGCAGCTCTGTGCGGCTCCAGCCCACCGCCCTTCCTGCTCGGCAGGGTGTCACTCTCTTGCAGCCCCCTCCCCACCCTGCGCTTGACTCCTCGTTTCGGAGGTTGGAAGCTGGTGCCGCGTTCCCCCGCACCTGCACCCACCTGGCGCGCATCCCGTCTCGAGCCAAGCCCTGGCAGAGGAGCGGGCCCCGCCTCCCACCGCAGCACACGCGCCCCAGGCCCCCCTGAAACCCGCGCTTTCTTGTCTTGCAGTGTTCTCCCGTGGCCTCAAGAAGTCGTCCCAGGAGCTCTACGGTTTAATCTGCTACGGCGAGCTACGGAAGAAGATCGGGGGCTGTGAGTACAAGGCCTGTGGCCCTGAGGACGACGCGCTCTGCAAGTGACGCGTCCTCACCCGCTCGCCTCCGCGTCCGTCTCCAGAGTCCGTAGGGCTCGGCTCCCATTTCCCTCCACCTCCCTTGGAAAGCTCCAGCTCTGCAGGGAATTTCAAAGGAGGCACGATGACGATGCGGGTGCCAGCACCGTCACAGCCACTAGCCCTCTGCCAGGCTGGCGGGTCTGCCGGACACGTGAGCGCAGGCACATGCACACTTACATGGAGGTGCCTGCTTGCACCCACAGGCACATACGTACACACACAGGTGCACGCTCCATGCACACAGGTGCACGTTTTACATGTGCATTCTTACAGTCACGTGTGCATGTTTACCTGTACAGGTGCACACACGCACATGCTTACATGCAGGTGCATGCTTACACGCACACAGGTGTACGCTTACGTGCAGACATGTTTACACGCAGGCTCACGCGTACATGCACATTCAGGGGCGTGCTTACATGCACAGGTGCACGCTGACATGTAGGCGCACACTTACATGCACATGCATGCACGCGTACAAGCATGTGCTTACACGGAAGCACAGGCACACATGCACAGGTACACGCTTTCATACGCACACACAGGCACACGTTTACATGTACCTGCATGAACTCACACAGGTGCATGCACACAACGGCATGCAGAGGTGCACTTGGCTCTTGCTCAGTTGTGTGTCAAACCTGCGGCGTAACACTGCGCCCTGAACACGCCCGTCCACGTCACCTGGACCAGGCGTTCTGGTGCCCGCAGCCTCCCTGTCCCGCTGAGGCCGTGAACGCGTGTGCGCAGGCACCACGGCCTCGCTGCAGGCTGCCCACGCTCAGGCCCCCAGCCGCCCACGGACGCGAGCTGAGCCCGCTGCCCTGCACGAGGTTCCGCAGTCGCTGCCGTCTCTTAGTCCCGAGCTGCCCGTCTCGACTCTTCCAGGCCTTTCCTGGGCGCCCTCGGGGGATCTGCTGGGCCTGGATCCATGTTGAAGCCCCTGCTGTCATGCATGTGCCCCGTAGCGGCCACGTAGGGGCCACGGGGGGCCGTGGCTGCCTTCCCTGGGTGCCCGCCCACGTGTCTTGGTGATGCACAGCCTCCTCGTCGCCTGTCAGCCGTGCCGTGCGTGGCCTCCATACAGCCCAGCGGCCCCCCAGGCCAGTCCCCAGGCCTGTGCTTACGGCCTGTCCCCTGGAGTGGCCCCTCTCAGGCGGGGTGGGCACTGGGGCCGCGGAGCGGGGAGGGACAGGCATGGGCTCCGGGTCTGCCCTGCTGTTGGCTGTCACGGGCAGCGTGGCTAGAGGTGGCTCCGAGCAGGAGCAGCGCTGGGGCGTGTTCTCTTCACCTCTCTGCTTCCTGCCCGTGCGTCATTCCTGCTTGGGGTCTGCTGTGTGTCAGCCTCATGGGAGCAGGGCGCGGGGGAGGAAGGGGCACCGCCTTCTTGTTCTCCGTTCTTTGCGGCCACGGCCCCTTCCCCTCCCTCACCCACGGCCTCAGGCTCTGCCCCGCCCCCCTGTGGATATGCACCTGCGCCCCAGGCCCCTGCCCTCTCGTGGCACCCCCCTGCACGCCGGCTGGTCCTCTGCCCAGCGGCTCCTGTACATGCTCCACGGCCTCTGTCCTGAGGAAGGGGAAGGGGAGCTCCGCCTCAGCCTCGTGTTCCCTCCTTCCCGCCGCCCGGCCTCCTCCGGCTGTCCCCCTCCTGGAAGCTTCTGGAAGGACTTGGGGCTGCCCCCCTTGAGCAGCGCCCCTGTCAAGGGCACTCTGGCCCCCGCCCTCGTGCCCAGCAGCTCCTCCTACGTCCCTCACCTGCGCCGCCCTCGTTGGCGTCACAGTCCCCGGTCTCTTCCTGCCCCCGTCTCCTGCTCTGCTGTGCCCTCCGATGGCAGGTGGTCCTGCTGCAGCCGTGTCCTCTTCACCTGGGCACCTGGCCAGCCCTGGCCAGCCCCACGGCTTCCAGAGCAGCCCGGCCAGTGGGGGCAGGCCCTCCTTCCAGCCACCGAGTTCTCCCATCTCAGCCTCGGCACCTGCCTAGCCCAGTCACAAGCCTGACCTGGAGCCCCTCCCACTGCCCAGGCTCCTGCCGCCCAGACCCCACACGCTGCACCCCTCCTCTCCCACCACCCGCTGCCAGACCTGAGCCCTCTGCGCCTGGCACGGACGGGACACTTCTGACTGCTTCCCAAGCCCCGGGCTTCCTTTTGGGTCCTTTCCCTGCAGTCGGTGGCTGTGCTGGACCCTGCACTGAGCAAAGCCCGGCCACCGAGCCAGGCAGTCGCTCTCCACTCCCTGGTCCACCCCACCGTGCTTCACTCTCGCACACTCGGCTCGCTCCTGCCGCAGCCCCCGGGCAGCAGGTTTGAGCAGCATCCGATGGGCAGGAGGGAAGCAGCTGAGCGGCCAATGAGCAGCCAGCCAGGGCAGCGGGGGCCCATCAGACCTGCACGGGCAGGTGCTTGAGTGGGTGAGCGAGGGGACGTGGGGCGAGCGCAGGTGAGTGTGAGCAGGGGAGCATGGGTATGAGCACAGGTGAGCGGGCAGGGGTGCGGGGATGAGCACAGGTGAGGGGTGCGGGGGACGAGTGCGTGCAGGTGAGCAGGCAGGCGAGTGCATGGACAGGACTGGTGCGTCTGACCTTGACCCGAGCCAGCCCCTGGAGCCGCTCCTGGCCCCTGTGGGACGGGCCCTGCATCCACGCGTCGGCATCTCCCCGTGTGCTCTGTGCCCAGCGACCGTCATGTTCAGAAAACGTGTGGGGGTCCCGGTTGTCAGCGCGTCACTCGGCCCCAAGGCTTTTGCTAGCCCAGGGCCCTGTGGCGTGGGACCCCAAAGGCAGCGACCGCGCGCCTGGTCTCGTCTCCCGCATCGTGGCGCCTCTGGGAGCGTGCTCAAGGTGCTGGAGGCGCTGACGCCCGCCTCACGTGCGTCCGGAGGCACGTCCCTGCTGCAGGGACAGGGTGGCGGCGGGCACAGGCGGCACGGCTGGCCTACGCTGGGTCTCCTGGGGCCACCGCAGCCTTGTTTTATAAGAGGGGCACCCCTTTCCGGGGCGGTTCCTTGAACCCCAGCTGCGGCCGCAGGGTTTCCGGAGCTGCGCAGCTTAGCTGCGGGCTGGGTGGCCCCAGCGAGGCGGCCCGCCTTCTGCTGCCTTCCCTTCAGGCCCCCACGGCCTCCGTGGCTCCCAGGACCGCATGGCAAGCCGCCCTTGGTGCCGCGCCCGCCTGCCCACCTGCCCCGGCCTTCTGTCCACCTGCACTGCCCGCCACCCTCGAGGCCCCTCCCTCGCCCCCCCCCCCCAGCTCCTGCTCACCCCTCGGGCCAGTGCCCGACTGCCCTGGCTGCCTGGCAGGCGAGCGTGACGCCTCGTGGGCACGGGTCCTCCTCGTGCTGCCGACGGCGTTGGGCAGCTGCGCGTCTCCCTTCCAGCTCCCTTGGTTCTTTCCTGGAGCCCGAGAGGAACACCGCGTCCTGAGCGTGCTGGCCGTCCCGGCCGTGCGCCGGGGCCTGCCTTCTCCCTCCATCAGCCGGCCCGCGGCGGTTGTTCCTCGCCGCTGCTGGGCTGCTCGGCTGCTCCGGCCTCCCCGGCCCGAGGAGGCAGGGCTGTGGCTCGCCGCTTCCCACGGGCACCTTGCTTCCCTCGGGCCGCTGCTCCCATGCCTCTGTGGTTTTCACGCTTACAGGAGAGTCAGGGGTCTCACAGCAAACACTCAGGCGCATCCTTGGCTTCTCCATGGACTTCCCGGTGCAGCTTTGTCGTTGCCCTGGGGAAAAGGGGTGGGGGGCACCCACGAGGGAGAGGAGGGGTCTGCTCTAGGGAGCCGGGCGCGCCTTGCACTCGCGAGCAGATGTTGGGGCGCGCCGGGGCGAGCAGGGTGGGCAGGGCCGGGCTGGTCCTCTGAAGGAGGGGCCGGCTGTGCTGCGCAGGGTGGACCGCCGAGGAGCCCAGGTGGGCAGGCGGGTGCTCCGCAGGCCTGGCATCTCAGGCAGGGGTCCGGGCCCCGCGCCACAGAGTCCCCGGGGCCTTCGGCGTGTTCACGCCCGTCACCCTCCTTCCCTTCGCAGGTATGGACGACAAGAACGCGGCCAAGCTGAACGAGCTCATCCAGGTTGGGTAAGTTCCCCACCGAGCCCCGTCAGACCTGCACAGGTGTGCGTTTGCGGCCGGCGTACGGAGCGTGCAGCGCACAGGGCTCTGAGCACCACTCCTGGCGGACCCCAGCCCCTCCCCAGGTCCTCACGGCCGCCCGCGCCCCCCCTGGCCTGGGCGCTCTGGCGTCTCCTCCATCCTCAGGCTCACCCCTTCTTGTCTCCCTCAGCCCTTGTGCGTGCCATGGTGCTGGGGGCCCCTGTCCTCCTCCCTGTTGCACTTCTCGCCGCAGCCGCACTTGTCCTGCCAGCTCTAACGTCTGCAGCGGCAGTGGTGCACCCCTCTGGCCCCGGAGGCCGAGCAGAGGCCCCGGCTCTCTGTCCTACCCTCACACTCAGGAAGGAGTGTCCCCAAGTCCTCTTGGCGGCGCGAAGGCTGCGCTCCAGGGGCTCCACTCCAGCCCCTCCTGCGAGCGGCACCTTGTGCCTGGCCCCGGGTCTCTCCCCCAGGGCTGCGGGTGGCACGTGCGAAGGCGCTGCAGCCTCCCGCTCTGCCCCTCCCCTTGTCGCTGCACGGCTCCACGGGTTTTCGCCCCCTCCCCAGGGCCCCTCTGCGCCCCAGCCTCCGGAACAGTGCTCTGTGCGCCGCGCTCTGGTCGGCCCGCCCTCCTCTCCTTGCCTGAGATGCGCCCCCACCCCCGTGCCTGGGACAACCTCCCTGGGGCCTCCCCACCATCGGGTGGGGGGCGGGCGCCGCGCAGTGTGTCCTCAGGCGCTCGGGTTCGGGCCTTCTTCCTCTCCGTGAGTCGCCGTGAGCTTGGTGCAGACCCTAGATGCGGGGCCTTGTGCGTCCCGGGCAGCGGGAAGTGGCAGGTTTCCACCGCCACCGCAGGGAGGGCCAGCCGCCGTCGCAGCCTGGCACCTGCCCAGAACTTGACGGAGCGATTGTAAGGCCTGTCAGGAAAAGACACGCGGGCGTGGCGGAGGACACTGGGCCAGCAAGAGCACCGTGGGCGGCCGTCCCAGGCCTCAGGGGTAGCGGGGCCCGGGGTGGGGCTGGAGGGATGCGGGTCCCCTGGGAGTCATGCGACGGGCGCATTGGCCCCGAGGAAGGATGGGCTCCCCGCGGAGTGGGGCGGGGGCCGACGTGTCAAGGATTGCGAGACGCCTCGCCAGTACCGGGGCAGGGGGTTTTCCGACCGAGCCGCCCCCACCGCAGATGCGTCCTTGCTGCAAGGAGCATGGAACTGCTCAAGGCGCGGGGCTGGCGTTGACAGGCAGGAGCTCCCTTGGGTCCTCATAGAGCTGCGACCTCACCTTACGGGAAAGAGGGCCACCAGGACGCGGGAGAGATCTGAACACAGCACACCCCATCAGGAACACCCCGGGGGAAAGCCGGGGAGCACTTCTGAAACGTGTCATGGTTGAGTGGACTGGGCTGAGTGAGGCCCCAGGCCACGTGGCCCGGGGCTGAAGCGGGGTCTCCGTGGATGTCATCAGGTCAGAAGAGGCCGCACAGGGGAAGTGGATGTGGCTCGAGCAATTGGGTTCCCATTTGCTGTGTGGGAGGTCCAGGGTTTGATGCTCTGGGCCTCCCTGTGAGGGCAAGCTGGCGCACGTGGAATGCCGGCCTTTGCAGAGTACTGCCCCACGCAGGAGAACTGGCCCATGCGGAGAGCTGGCACCGCAAAGTGACGCAACAAAAAGAGACAGAGGGAGACAATAAGAGGTCAAAGAGGGAGGTGTCACAAGAGAGGGATCACCTCTCTTCCACTCCAGAAGGTCCCAGGATTGGTTCCTGGTGCTGCCTAATGAGAGTAAAAGCAGACACACAAGAACACACAGTGACTGGACTGAGAGAGCAGACAAAGGGCAGGGGATAAATAAATCCTGAAAAAACAAAAGGCTGTGTGGGCCAGTGGCCCATTGCCCAGTGACTGCCCAGGGCAGGCGTCCCCACAGGAGGAGCGGGAATGTGCGGATGGGAGAGGCAGGTGGGTCGGCACCCGTCAGCCCGGGCAGCCGGGGCCTTGCATCCGCTCAGGAGTGGCGGAATGAGCACCGATCTTGCCCATGCTCGGTCCTCCGGTGGCGGCCCCAGAGACACGATGCCGAGCAGCACGTGTGCTCGAGAGCTGCGGAGCGAGAGGCCCTGCAGGTTGACAAGAAAAACGCAGAAGAGGGACGGACAGGCAGCTCGTGGCAGAAGAAATGCTGGCAGCCAAGTCGCCATAGGAAGAGAGGAGGGCCTCGGGAGCACAGGGCTGGGACCGCGGCCCCTCCTGTTGGGCTGGCGCAGCCGAGAAGGCTGCATGCGAGCTCGGGTCGGGCTGGCGCCATTTCTCAGGGGCAGCTGGTGCCGTGTGATTCTACCAAGTACGTGAAATAGCCAGAGGAAGAGCTTCCACCTCCAGCGTGTTCCAGATGGCCAGGCGCAGGCCCGGTCCTGCCTGGAGGACAGCAGCACCGTGTGGAAGTTTAAACAGCCTCTGAGCAAATGGAGAGGCGCTCCGCCGGTGGCAGGAGGCCGGCCCTCCCCTGGGCGCCCCGGGGCTCCGCAGCACACCCGCGGCTCCCTGCAGCCAGGGTCAGGGCCGGCGCTCGCACACGGTCGGGCCTGCCCCTTGCCCGGCAGTTCTGCCCGCGGGAACGCCCAGGGAAGTGCCCACGTGGGCGACTGCCGGCACCCGCGTCTGCCTCCGCACCGCAAGCCGGTGCCCGGGCAGCCCGAGGTGGGGCGGGCTGAGCGCGCGTCTTCTCTGCGCCTGGCCTTACCTGGGGCCGAGGGGGCTGAGGACCCGGGTCACAGCTCAGGCGTCGCCCTGGGGAGAGCAGAGCTTTCCGCTTGGCAAGCGAAGCCAGCCCGACCCCGTCGCCCATGAGGCTCACCTGGCTGCCCCTCACCTGGGCGCTCACCTGCGGGTGGGCGTCGAGCTTGCAGACCAGGAGATGACCCCTGGAAAAGGTTTGAGACGGACAGGGCCAGCAGGTGCCGGGGCGGCTCGGGAGATTTCACTCACCACCACAGAGAGGCCGGTGCTGCCGAGCAGCACACCGTTCATCCTGGAAGTTTCCGAGGGCCTGCTCGGCACCAGGCACGAGAACGCAGTGTTGACTTCATGGAGTGGGGAAGGGGCTGAAAGCTGTCCACGGGACCTGCCGTGGGGGTCAGCAGACCAGGACGGTGCTGCGCAACCCCCAGCCTGGCGACGCACAGCCGGGAAGCGCCCGAGAGGATGACCGTGCGTGACCAACCCCGGGGCGTGCCGGGGCACCGGCCCCCCAGGGCAGCCAGCCTGGGCCAAACCCGTGGTCCACGGCCACTGACTGAGGCCTCGCCCTGGAAGTGCGGGTGCCACCCGGCCGGGGCGGCCTCCCCTCAGTGGGTTTGGCCGGCAGGGCCCCCCTTGAACCTGCGCTCTGCGGAGGAAGCGCCCCTGAGGCCTGGCCTGCTGACGAGCGCCACCTGCCGGCCGCAGGGAAACTGCAAGGGGAAAACTGCTTCGAGGTTTCAGCCCCAACTCCTGGGAGAAAAACTGCACCCCATTAATGAGTCCTTGCCCTATTTGTTGACTTAAGCTGGGAAATTTTAAACACTTAGAGAAAGTTGAGCCAAAAATCAAAGGTGCATTAAAAAAAACGAGGCAAGAGAGAAATGAGCCATCAGAGTACATTCAGCAACGTCCTCAGGTGCCTCGACACCAGGAAGAATTCTCAGCCATGCTCGGACTAGGAGGAGAGGGCCCAACCAGGGGAAGGCCAGCATCCAGCGAGACGCCGTGGAGGACAGCTGACCAGTGGTCGCCGCCCTCATTTCCCAAATCAACTCCCGGAAGGGAGCTGTGACTGAAGAGAGAGAGGTGTTAGGGAGACACCAGGGGAGCAGGTGCAGCTCAGGGCCAAGTGCCTGCTTCCCACGTGTAGGATCCCTCCTTAAAAAGAAAGACACGGGGTGAGCATAAATCACCATCGCAAAACCTGCAGGGCAAAGTGTCCACTCAGGCGAGGGCCGTGCATGCCGCTCAGCGGACCCCCATACTGCTGTGTGTGGACACGCTGCTGTGTTGTGACCTGTGGGAGACGTCACAGAGCGTCTGCCGGGTGCCAGGAGGGGCCCTCCCGGTGGCGTCTGCGAAGGCTCCTGGGAGCAGTGACGTTGGTGCCGAGGTTGGTCTGCACTGGGCGGGGCTTCCCGGGCCAGGGAGCAGGTGCGTGAGGCCTGGCGCAGCCCAGGAGGCCCAGCCGGGCAGGGTCACAGGACCTGGGCCCCGCAGGTGCCCTCCTCCCAGCACCCTGCGGGCTATTCCTGCACCAATGGTTCCGCCTTTTCCAGGACATCATGTGGGTTGGGTCAGCGGGATGCGGCCTTGCACAGCCGGCGGCCTTCCTTCGGACGAGCACCGGGCCTCGCCAGGCTGCCAGCGTGGCAGCTTGGGGCACAGGGGCGCTGCCATCCATCTGTCTGCAGGACAGAGCACTCAGGCCGACTGCACGTGGTGGTTCTGAGTAGGCCACTCCACGCTGTCGCCTGCAGGCCCTCGTGTGCCCTGGCGCTCCCCCTGGAGGCGGCGAGCGTGAGTCTCAACCGCACAGGACACTGCCCTGCCGCCTCCCGAACTCAGGGCCAGTGCCGGTGTTTTCAGTTGTCCAGCGTGTCCAGCAGGTGGGAAACAGGATCTCGTCAGGCCCAGCTGCGTTTTCCTCACCACTAGCAATGAGCCGCTTTCCTTGTGCTAATTTGCCGTCTGTCCGTCATCTTAGGCAAAGCATCTGCTCCAGTCATGTGCCTGTTTTCTCCTTGAGTTTAGAGCAGTTCTTTACCTATTCTAGGGGAAAGTCTTTGCCAAGTGCGCAGTTAGCAAATATTTTCTCCCCATCTAGGGCTTATCTTCTCATTCTCTGAATGGCATTGTTCCCAGAGCAAGCGTTCTGAACTTCGGTGAAGTCCAGGTGTCATTGTGTTGTGCTTTTAAGTGGCGTGTCTAGAAGTCTTGGCTTAAGCCACGGTCGCGAAGGTGCTCTCCCGGGGCTCTTCCAATCATTTCAGTCCTACAACTTGCGTTCCTACCCGTGATGCATTTAGAATTGATCTGTGCGTGTGGCCTGGCGTTTGTTGCGGTTCCTCTTTTTGACCTGTGGCTGCCCGCTGGTCCCCATCACCGTTTGTGTGAGGAGACGGCCCTCCCTCCATTCCACAGAGCTGCTTCTGCACGTCGTCAAAGATCCGTGGCTGTACTCGAAGGTTTACTTCTGGGCCTTTTATTCTGCTCCGTTCACTAATGGAAAGACACAGCAAACGTCTGTAAAGATGAAAAATGAAGCAGAGATGGTGTTCAATTAGTAAGGTGCCAGTGGAAAACCACTCCACGTGATTCCAAAAGTGGGTGCACTTAACTTTCTGTCCACTTGTCAGTTAACTCTGAATCGCCTCTTGCTCACATGCTTGGAGAATTAAATTAAGAAACAAGTGCATTGAGAACAGTTTCCAAGTTAAGTCTTATTAAAAGGGTCACGGCCCCCGAAGCACAGTGTTTAGCACTTTGCAGAAGAGAAGGCTCTGCTCAGAGAAGGAAAGCCGGCTGCTCTGCACGAGTGCTGGATCTGCTGTCTGCTGGGTGAGCTCCGTGCAGGAGCGCCGCTGACGGACACCCGGGCCTGGCCTGCCAGCTTTGGGCAGGAGTTCACGGGGTCGTCGCTCACCTCTGGTACTTCCCTGGGCGCGAGCAGGCTCCTCCCCTTTGAGCTTGAGCTCAGCTCTTCGCTCGTCCATGGCTCTGGTCTTGGTCTCGGCCCATCACTGAACTTCGAGAAGACAGGCAAGTGATTGCAACCCCAGAGGGGTTGCCTGGTACAAAAAGAGCTTCTGCTCAGTCTCACTGGAAAGGACAAAAAGGGAAGTCACAAAACGGCAGTCTTTTTTTTTTTTTTTTTTTTTTTAAATATTTATTATTATTATTTTTTAATTACATTAAAAAATATATATATATGAGGTCCCATTCAACCCCACCGCCCCCGCCCCCCACTCCCCCCACAGCAACACTCTCTCCCATCATCGTGATACATCCATTGCACCTGGTAAGTTCATCTCTGAGCATCACTGCACCCCATAGTTAATGGTCCACATCATAGCCCAGACTCTCTCACGTTCCATCCAGTGGGCCCTGGGGGGATCTACAGTGTCCCGTAATTGTCCGTGAAGCACTATCCAGGACAACTCCACGTCCCGAAAACGCCTCCACATCTCATCTCTTCCTCCCGTTCCCCACACCCAGCAGCCCCCATGGCTACCGTTCCCACACCCATTTCACATTTCCTCTGTGGACATTGGATTGGTTGTGTCCATTGCACACCTATGTCAAGTGAGGGCTTAGATTCCACATGGGTACTGGATGCACTCTTCCCGCTTCTAGTTGTAGACACTCTAGGCTCCATGTTGTGGTGGTTGACCTTCTTCAACTCCATGTTAGCTGAGTGGAGTAAGTCCATTAAGTCAAAGTGTAGGAGCTGAAGTCTGTTGAGGCTCTGGGCCTGGGTGTCATATTATCAGTCCAGAGATTCAAATCCCCTACATATATCTTAAACTCAGCACCAACTACAATTCCAATAAAGTAGCATGCAAGTCTTGTGAAAAGAGATCCCCTCTGAGTCCATTTCCATCACGCAGAAACACCAGCTCCAAAGAAGGGCCATCTGTCATGGCAGTGAACCCCTTCTGCCATGACCATAGAACCCGTGGGTCTCTTTATCCCTCAAAAGAACCAATACCTGGGGTTGTATCTACCTTATCTGTCTCTTAGACTCTGTTCAGTTGTACATAGGGGTATTCCTTCTGACAACCTCCAGACTCTTTTTTAGAGACTCACAGCCTTATAATCTCATTTCTTCTTTCCATTTCCCCCTTACATTAGGTCAAACCGCTTCCCGAAGTCATGTTATTATATGTAGACAGGTATATTCTGCTGTTCCGCATTGAATCTTTAATTCAAGGTCATTTTCTAGTTGCTTCTTCAGCTGGTATGTGGTAGTGATCCCTCGGTGCCAGGGAGGCTCATCCCCGGGTGTCGTGTCCCACGCTGGGGGGAATGCATCACATCTACACGCTGAGTTTGGCTGTGAGAGTGGCCACATTTGAGTAACATGAAGGCTGTCAGGAGGAAACCCCCAGGCACAATGCTACTCTAGGCCTTGTTCTTATTGCAGGTGCATAGGCTCAAAAGTGTAGCCATTAGTATCAAGAGCCCACTGTTGGGCCCTCCTTCCTTCCTGGTTCTTGCCGTTGCACCTGGAGGATTGCCGCTGCTCTCCCAGGGCCCACAACAGTGACCCCCCGGCCAGGAGCCCAGTACCCCCCCAGCTGTTGTTTTTAATTGTTTCCACTATGAGTGTATATAGACATTACCATATACCCTGGGCATATGCCCTGTATAACTCCCTGTCAACCATATATATCCTGTCAATAACATCCCATATCAGTATTCCTCCGCTGCCATTGTTGAACCACTCTGTGATCCAAAACTTCCCGTAAAGTGAATCCCAACATAATGTCAGCTTCAGAAGAGTCTTAGATCACCAAAATTCATATATACAATATACAGTATTTCCCCAGATCCATCATAAAACCTTTTCCCTTCCACAGCAATAATCTTTTAACTTATTCATATCATATTTCCTGAAACTGATGTACAGATTCCGAAACTATAGTTTTCAAACAAGGTAACATTTGTGCTTACTATGTGGTCCATACTTTAGGTTGTACAGTTTTCTAAATTTTTTAGTTATCCTATGTTTTGTCTTATGGTTTTCATTATTAGTCTGTCGTCCCCTATATGTTTTTGGTGTAATATTAGCTGTTTTATATTCATCCTCGTGTACTCTCACCTAACTCCTCTTTTGCCCCCTTATTTACCTTTGTTCCATCCATTGCACGTCCATTTTCCCCTCCCCTTAGGGCCCACAACGCCTGCCAATCTAATGCCCTGGGAGCCGTCCTTTCTCACGAGAGATACAGTTCTCTCTATTCGACGGCATTAGTCTTCCCCAGGATATGGGTCCACCCCACCCAATGGTAGAACCCACCTTGGCAAAATGAGCCTTCAGCTATTCCCTCCGGAGTCCGTCCCGCATCAGACCATACCCCCTGAGCGTCCTAACCAGGTGACCCTCCTATTTATACTTTGATACGTTTTACTCAACATTTAGTTCTCAACGAACTTCTGGCACTCTCCCATGTTTGTATGTTGCCCCTCCCTCCCACCTATTTCTTGGACCATATTACCCCTCTTCCCATCCCCAGCCCCCCTCAAACCCAGAAAACCCCACCCGAAGGTAACCCCTTGCCCCCATTTTGTCCCTTCTTTGTGCTCATACTTACCCCCAGCTCATCACAGATTCCACCCCTACAGACATTAACTCACATCGTTCCTCCACCCCCCGATTTCCAGTAAGCCACTTTTCCAGACTCTAGCTCTCTGAGGCAGTTAACTTATTTCATATCATTGAGGTCATATAGTATTTGTCCTTCAATGCCTGGGTTGCTTCACTCAACATAAGATTCTCAAGGTTCATCCATGTTATCACGTGCGATTGTAGTGTACTGGTTCTTACAGCTGAGTAGTATTCCATTGTGTGTATATACCACATTTTATTGATCCACTCATCTGTTGATGGACTTTTGGGTTGATTCCAACTTTTGGCGATGGTGAACAATGCTGCTATGAACATTGGTGTACATATATCGGTTTGTGTCCTTGTTTTTAGATCTGATGGGTATATACCCAGCAGTGGTATTGCTGGGTCATATGGCAAATCTATGGATAATTTTTTGAGAAACTGACAAAACGGCAGTCTTAACGGGAAATGGGATTCCCTGGAACGCAGGTCCCACAGAACAGTGTTCTGCCCGTGTACTGCAGGGCCCTGTCCTCGAGTGACCCCTCCAGGCACAAGAGGGGAGCGGAGGCCTCTTCCTGCAGGCCCTTCGTCCAGCGGCCAGGCTACCTGAAGCCAGCCCTGCTGCCCGGGGTCCTGTGCTGGAGCTAAGTCAGCGCTCAGGCGGGCGGTGCTGGGCGGACTGACGGACAGACGGGCGGGTTAGCGGGTGGAGAGATGGATGGGTGGGAGGCAGGGGGCGCCGGGACCCCTGAGCGTTCTGTGCTGCCCGCTGTGCCTGCCTCCTGGCCACTGGAGGACTTGCCACCTGTTAGGCTGGGTAGACGCTCACTTTAAGCCTGGAGAGTTGAAACCTGCTGTTGGGGGATTGAGCCCCCCTGGGTTTCCCCCTCTAAGAAGGAGGGGCACCTTTGTCCCCTGCGGGGCAGGACGTGCAGTGGTGTGCTCTGCTGCCTCCTTCCCGTCGGGTGCACATGAGACGCCACCGTTGGACACGCTCATTGACATTCGGGTCTCCCCGTCCTGGACAGAGCCCTTGCGTTTTAGGGGAACACTTGTTTCCGGTTACACGAGTAATGGATTCGCACGTTCCTTTAAAAGCTCTGACCCCACAGGTGCACATAAAATACAAAAGGCCCACCCACCGCCCATCCTGCCCTGCTGCCCAGAAGCGGGTGAGTGAAAATGACATACATCATCGCATGCATAGCCATTGACGTTTTTCCTTGGGAAATTTACATGCCTAAATGCACAACTGCAGACTCGCCTATGTACAGGTGCAAATGTGCGATTTGGTTTTTGCACATTTTTAGAATCATACTTTATTCATCTTTCACTGAATATTTTTTATTAAACCGAATAGCAAGTGAAGAAAAAGCTCTTCTGACATAGTTTGAAAAAGTCGGTTAAAGCAGAGCTTAAAAACAACGTAGAGATCCTTGCAGCATTTGATAACACAGGCGTGAACCCCTCCCTCGGTGGCGAGCCGCTTTCCTCCGGGAGCCACAGCCGTGAAGCAGTGGCTGCGCATACCAGCTTTATGGTGGACCAAGACGGGAGGCCCCTGTGGCACCGTCCGCCTGCTGAGTCGTCGTGCCCACGTTTAGCTGAACTGCTTGTTTGCGTGTTTCCCGGGCATCTGCTCTGCTTTGTAGAAGCAGCTGCTTTGGTTGCTTCGGGCCGAGCGTGTTGTCCTAAGACATGTGCAGCTGTGGGAGAAGGTCTGGGGCTGTGGCGGCCAGCAGGGGGGATCTCGAGGCTGGCCCTGCACCCACTGCTGGCAGTGGCCTCCATCGAGCTCGTGGAGGGCCGCAGAGGCCGCTCGGGCTGCTGTGGTCGGCGATCAGGCTGACAAGCCCAGGAGGAGCAGGAGGGGCGCTGCGGGGCGGCGAGGCTCCGGGGGCGCAAGGGAGGCCAGCGGGCAGCTCTGGGAAGTGGCCTTCCGGGTGGCGGGATGGGCGCTGTCGCTGCCGGCCGCGGGGGCCACCTGTGTGTGGAGGGGCCCTCACACTGGCCCCGCACCTCCCCAGGGCCACCACAGTGCGCTACAAAGGGCGGAACCTGCGCATCAAGGCCCCGATGTGCCGGGCCCTGAAGAGACTCTGTGACCCCGATGGTATGTGGGGCCTGGGGGTTGGAGGGGCGGGGGCTGTGGGGGAGCAGTGGAGGTGCCGGGGTCGGAGGGCGCCTGCAGCCTGAAGGAGCTGCACCAGCTCCACGACTGGCGAAGGGGTGCTGTGGCTGCCCTACGCTCGAGCCTGCGCGGTCCTGGTCCTGCGGGCGACAGCTCCCGCGCTGGGACCCCCTTGGTAGGCAGCAAGTCCCCTGGGGCTCAGAAGCAGCTGTGCAGGGCCCCTTTGGGGAGAGGCTTCGCGGGTTTTTCTGTGCGCCCCCCCCCAGTACCCCTTGCGCTGCTGAGGTTCTGCCCTGCCGCCCGGCCGGCTCCCATCGCATGGCTCTTCCGCCGCAGGCTTGAGCGACGAGGAGGACCAGAAGCCAGTGCGCCTGCCCCTGAAGGTGCCTGTGGAGCTGCAGCCGCGCAACAACCACGCCTGGGCGCGCGTGCAGAGCCTCGCCCAGAACCCGCGGCTCAGGTAGCGCCGCCTTCGGCGGGAGGCGGGCAGCACCAGCGGCTAGGGAGGGCCGCGCAGCCTTCACCCACGTTCCCTGGCGTCGGAGGAGGACGTGCCTGGTCTCCTGCCCCTGTGGGGCAGGTGGTCTCCGAGTCCCGAGGGACCCTGGCTTTCCCGCGTCCGCCCAGAAAACGCGTCAGTTTTCTCAGGATCGATTTCGGCCCCCGCGCCAGAGGGGCCGGGGTCCACGGCGGTGGGCCCTGCCCGTGTCTCTGTCCCAGTTGTGGCTGCAGCCTTACCCGGTGGCATGCTCCCCCCGGGGGGTATTTCCTGCAGCCCCCTCGGTCTGGACATTTAACCTAAACCGCGCGCTCGGGCAGCCCTGCGCCCTCCCGGCTGCGCCTGCGCCTTCCCAGCATGCTGCCCTGCCGCCCCTGCAGGATGATGGTGGAGCTGCACCGCAAGGTCTCCAGCCTCATCGAGTTCCTGAAGCAGAAGTGGGCGCTCCACGAGGCGCGCGTCGTATCTTTTTCCTCCCTGAGCGCCTGCGACCCGTGGCGCCCACCGCTTGGGAGGGGTCTCGCTGTCCCTGGGCCGAGGCGTGCGGTGGGGCCCACGGGGGCGAGCTTGTTCCTTAACAGTGCACAGCGCAAGACGCTGGAGGAGCGGCAGCTGCAGGACGCGTGTGGCGATGAGGCGCGAGACGCGCTGTCCCAGGAGCGGGTGGCGCTGCACCTCTTCCCGGGCGAGAACTGCACTCTGGCGCCCCTGCCCGGCGTGGCCCGCGTGGCGCACTCCAAGGCCTTCTGCACGGTGCACTGGCAGGAGAGCGGCCGCTGCAGGCTGAGTGCCAAGGATTCTCACCTGCTGCCCCCGGCCCAGATCCTGGGCGTTCAGGGCGGCCAGGGCACGGCCAGGGGCCAGGGCAGGTGCCCCCGGGGCGGAGCCGAGGGCAAGGGCGGGGGGCGGCCCCCCGCGCCCACCGACGCTTCACAGAGCTCGGGGGAGAGCTCGCCCGAGAGCGGCCCCGGGGAGGGGCCAGCCCCGAGCCTGAGCAGCCCGGACGCTGCTGACAGGCCCGTTTGTGGGCCACAGGACAGCGCGGGGGGCGGTCTCGAGGGGCCCTCTGCGGCAGTGCCCGGGGAGGGCGGGGACGGGCCCGCCCGCGAGCTGTGCGCCTGCGGCCAGCTCCCAGGCCTGGGGGAGGAGCTGTCCCTCCTGGACCCCTTCCCCCGCTACCTGAAGTCCTGCCAGGACCTCATCGTCCCCGAGCAGTGCCGCTGCACCGAGGCCCGGGCCGCCCGAGAGACCCTTCCCTCAGGGGGCTGTGACTCGCCCGAGACCCCCGGCCCCGCTGGGGACAGCACGGACCCCGCCCTGGCCAGGATGACCCCGCCCGCCGGCGTGGGGGCACCGCCAGGGCCGCAGCCCGGCACGTGCACGAAGGACCCCGCGGAGGGGCCCACAGAGGCACCCCCGGAGAAGGGCCCCCCGGAGCCCCCGCCCGCCGGCCCACCGGCCCGGCAGGCCCGCGAGGAGGGCTGGAGCCTGCAGAGCGCCGAGGGGCTGACGCTGGCCGAGGTCTACCTCATGATGGGCCGGCCCAGCAAGCTGCAGCTGGAGTACGACTGGCTGGCTGTGCGCGGCCCCGCGGGCCAGGGCCCCCACGCCAGCCCCGCGCCCGCCGCCGGCCACACGCAGCGCCTGCTCGGCTGCCTCCTGAAGCTCATCTCCACCGAGGTCAACCCCCGGCTGGTGAGTGCGCGCCCGCGACCCCCAGGCAGAGGGGCTCCCTCATCCGGGGCCCGTGGCGCCTGCCGCCCACTCCCTGCTGGGTGCCGGGTCAGTCCTGATGATGGCCCTGGTCAGGGCTCCAGAGAGGAGCGCCGACAGCTCCCGTGGCCTGCCGCCTCTGAACGTGCCACCGCAGAGCTGCGTGCACAGAGGCCGCAGGGACCCTGTTGGCCCCCGAGGCTGCGGCCTGGAGGGGAGGCGAGGGTGATGTCGTGGGCCGGCCAGCGGGGCCCTCAGCAGCCGCCCAGCCCTGGCCTGGTCCCAGGCGTGCGGGCCCGGGGCTGGAGATCCTCTCCAAACCTTGGGAGCTGTGGCCGCGGCGCCCGGGAAGGAGGCTGGCCCGGGGAAGGGGCAACAAGAGGGCCAGTGCCTCTAGCCCCTTGCTCCCGCAGGAAGTGGGTGTGGTCTCCTAGGGACGGGGTGCTCCCCCGGCCTCTGCACCATGGGAGTGTGCCGCGCGCCCTTGTGCTGCCCTGGGTCCCGAGGGTGTCGGGGTTCTCGGGGCCAGCGCTGGAGCTGCGCTGCTGTGCTGCTCCTCCATGCCCGGCCCCCTCTGCCCCAGGCCCCAGAAGCGAGCGCCAGCTCCATGGCCACAGCCAGGCCCGCCCAGGAGGAGCAGTCGTCGGCCCCCCCAGGGAAGGTGGTGACCGTGAGCTCCCGGAGCCCCCGCTGTGCCCGGAACCCCGCAGCCCTCCGCAGCGGCAAGACCTTCTCTCCAAGCGCCGCGCCTTGCTCCTCAGGTGAGGCCCCGCCTGCTCAGTGCCCCGCAGTGCACGCCGGCGGTCCTGGGCGGCTCCTGGGGGCAGGACTGCGCGACACCTGTCCCGGCCGCTCCCAAGCCGGCCTCAGGCCAACGGACAGGGCCGAGGACCCAGGGGTGCTGCTTGCTCCAGGCGAGGCTGGGCACGGAGGCCCAGGGCAGAGGACTTTGGTGTGGCAGGGGCCAGCGCGGAGGCCTGGGCGCAGGGACCACTGGGTCATAGGGTAATTTTAGGACTAGCTTTTTGAGAAACCACTAAACTGTGCTATTGAGAAACCTCAGTGCCTGCACCATTTTGTATTCCTACACACAGTGGACAGGAGTTCCAGTTTTTTATATTCTCGCCCATGCTTGTTTTTTTCCTAACGATATGCCACTCTAGTGGGTGTGAAGTGGCATCTCATTGTGGTTTTGATTTGCGTTTCCCTGATAGCTAATGATGTTCAAATCCTTTGCCCCTTTTTAATTGGGTTGTTTCTCTTTCTGCTGTTGAGTAGTAGGGGTCCATTTTGTATTCTGGATGTTAAACCCTTTTAAGATCTATGACTTAAAGATTTTTCCATTTTTCCATTCCGTGAGTTGTCCTTACAATTTCTTGATAATATCCTTTTTTTGATAGTGTCTTTCAATGCAGAAAAGTTTTTAATTTTATTGAAGTCAAATTCATTTTTTTTCTTAATTATTGCTCGTGCTTTTGGTGTCAAATTTAAGGAATCATTGCTAAATCCAAAGTCATGCAGATTTCCTCCTTTGTTTTCTTCTAAAATTATTACAGTTATAGCTCTTAAATTTAGGTCTTTGTTATATCTTGAACAGATTCTTTGAATATGGTGTAAGGAAAGAGTCCAGCTTCATTCTTGGGCATGCGGCTCTCCAGCTTTCTGAGCACCATTTGTTGAAGAGGCCATTCTTTGCCCCATAAAATGGTCTTGGCACCCTTGGCAAACATCAGTTGTCCCCAGATGTGAGGGTTTATTTCTGGGCTCTCAGTTCTAGTCTATTGGTCCATAGCTGTCATTAAGCCACCTCCATGCTGTTAGGGCCATAGGTAGCTTTGTAGTGAGTTTTGAAATTGGGAAGTACGAATCTTCCAACTTTGTTGTTCATTTTTAAGATTGTTTTGGCTGTTTGGGGTCCCTTGAAATTACTTATGAATTTAACACATAATAAGACTTACTGTGACCTAATATACTGTCTGTCTTGGAAATCTTTTGTGTGCATGTAAGAATGTGCCCTCTGCTCGTGCGTGGGCTGTGTGCCTCTAGGTCCACCTGGTTTATGGTTGTTCAAAGCCTATTTCCTTAGTGACCTTCTGTCTGGGTGTTCCATCAATTATTGAAAGTAGAGTACTGAAATCTCCCGCTCTCTTATTCTCTCTTCAGTTCTGTCATGTTTTGCTTCAGATAATTTGGAATACAGCTGTTAGGAGCCCATATGTGTATAATTACTGCATCTTTTTGATAACCAAATCTTTATCAATATATAATGTTCTTTGTCTTTATGATCTTTCTTTTTCTTCATTTAAAACCTATTTTATCTGATGACACAGCCATTCCAGCTCTCTTTTGGCTGTTTGCATCGAGTATATTTTCACATCTTTTGCTAACCTCTTTGTGTCTCTTTACCTAAAGTGAATCTTTTATAAAGTAATCACTGATGAGGAAGGATTTTGGATATTTAGCTACTTCTCTTTTTTTCTTTCTTTTTTTTTTAATGTTGATTCAAAAAATATGAGGTCCCCATATACCCCCTACCCCCCTCACCCCACCCCTCCCATGTTAACAACCTCTTTCATCATCATGGCACATTCATTGCATTTGGTGAATACATTTTGGAGGACTGCTGCACCACATGGATAGTGGTTTACATTGTACTATACACTCTCCCCCAGTCCACCCAGTGGGCCATGGCAGGACATAAAATGTCCAGCATCTGATCCTGCAGTACCACCCAGGACAACTCCAAGTCCTGAGAATGCCCCCACATCGTATCTCTTCTTCTCCCTACCCTCAGCAGCTACCGTGGCCACTTTCTCCACATCAATGCTATAATTTCTCCCATTACTAATCACAATAGTTCCATAGTAGAATATCAGTAAGTCCGTTCTAATCCATACTCTATTCCTTCATCCTGTGGACCCTGGGATGGTTATGTCCACTCCACCTCCATATTAAGAGGGGACTTAGATTCCACATGTTGATGGATGCAGTTCTCCTGCTTGCAGTTAAATAGGCATTCTTGGCTCCCTGGTGTGGTGGTTGACTCTCTTCACCTCCCTGTCAGCTGGCCAGGGTAAGTCCAACAAACCAGAGGGTAGGAGCTGCAAGTCTGCTGAGGCCTGGCCATCACATGGACAGTCCAGAGATTTAGGTCTCCTGAGTACACACCAACCCAAATGCCAACCACAGCTCCAGTAATAGTAACAGAAGAGGCATGTGTAGTAAGGTGATATCTGAGTCCAACTCCATCACACTCAGGAACACAGACTCCAAAGCAGGACCAACTGACATGGCACTGAACTCCAGAGCCATGTGCCATGACCATAGAACCTGTGGGTCTCTGTAGCCCTCAGGAGAATCAGTACCTAGGCTTCTATCTACTTTTGGTGTCTCTGGGACCCTGCTGAGGCGTGCGTAAGCATTATCTCTCTGATGACCTCCCGACTCTTTTTGGAGACTCCTAGCCATATAAACTCACTTGTGCTTTCCATTTCCCTGTTTTATCCAAAGTCATAAAGCAGTTTTTAACACCTGATATTACATGTAGGCTGAGACATTCTGCAGGTCTGAGTTGACCCTTTTATTCAAGGTCTTTTTTCTAGTTACATCATCAGCTGTTACTTGGTAGTAATCCATCGGTGCCAGGGAGGCTCATCCCTGGGAGTCACGTCCCATGCTGGGGGGAACGTAATGCATTTACATGCTAAATTTGGCTTAGAGAGTGTCTACATTTAAGTGACATGGAGGTCTCAGGAGGTAACTCTTTTTTTTTTTTTTCTCTCCCCTTCCCACCCCCACCCTGGTTGTCTGTTCTCTGTGTCTATTTGCTGCATCTTCTTTGTCTGCTTCTGTTGTCAGCGGCACGGGAATCTGTGTTTATTTTTTGTTGTGTCATCTTGTGTCAGCTCTCCGTGTGTGCGGCACCATTCCTGGGCAGGCTGCACTTTTCTTTCGTGCTGGACAGCAATCCTTACGGGGCACACTTCTTGCACGTGGGGCTCCCCTGCACGGGGGACACCCCTGCGTGGCATGGCACTCCTTGCGCGCATCAGCACTGCGCATGGGCTAGCTCCACACGGGTCAAGGAGGCCCATGGTTTGAACCATGGACCTCCCATGTGGTAGACGGACACCCTCACCACTGGGCCAAATCCGCCGCCCAGGAGGTAACTCTTGTGTACCCTGAAGCTCTAGGCCTAGTTCATATTTCAGGCACACAGGCTCATAATCGTAGCCATCAGTACCAAGGGCTCATCGTTCAACCATCCATCTTTATTGGTCTTTGCCATTGCACTTGGGGGATTGTTGCTGTTCAATTGGGGAATGTGATAGAGCTGCCCTGCCTAGGAACTCAGCACTCCTTCAGTTGTTTTTAACTGAAACCACTATGAAAATATCCAAACATTTTTATGTACCCTGTATACATACCTTACCAATATCCCTCCCTATCAATAACACCCCACACCAGTGTTCCTCCTTGCCATAGAACCTCTCTGGGTTTGAAACTTCTTTAAAAATGAAGCCTAATATATTGCCAGGTTCCATTAATAGTAAAATGGAATATAGTGATGGCTTTAAAGGTTAGATATAAAATACATGCTAATTTAGAAATTTTAAAAAGTAAAAATAAACTGAGGTATCAAAAAATGAAAAAATGAAAAAGCTTTGTTTTGACATTTTGCCTTTCATCAGTGCAATAGGTGTTGCCCTGTATATGCAGTGGCAAGGCAATTTCTTCCATTTATTCCTCAGTGTCTACATCCTTTTTTTTTTCTAATTATTAAGTTTGTCTTCACAAAAGTTTTAGATCGCAGTAACTCACATATACAATATATGGTACTCCCACATATCTAACATCAAACCCTTTGTCCCTTCCCCAGCAATGATCTTTTTACATGTTCATACTATATTTGCTGCAGCTAATGTACAGATACTAAAACAATAGCTTTCAAACCATTTGGGTTTATATTATGGTTTATGTTTTAGACTATACAATTTTCTGAATTTTTAGTTATCTTATGTTTTACATTATGGTTTACATTTTAGCCTATAGACTTTTATACACTTTTGGTGTAATTTAACCTGTCCTATATCCACCTTGCATGATCTTGTGAATCACTTCCATTGCCCCACAGTTACACTGGTTCCATCTATTCAATACCTCTTTCCCCCTCCCCTCAGGGCCCACCATGACAATCAATCATTACCTGAAGGACCATATTCAGAGATACTTGCAACAATGCTGAGGGCTTGACATACTTGACTGCTCTAACCCACTGGGAGCCACCAATTCTCTCAAGAGATACAGTTCCCTCTCTTTGAGAATATCGGTCCTCCCCAGGATGTGGGTATACCTTCATTCTCATTGTTTGGGTCTCCACCCAGTGATATAACCCACTGTGACAAAATGAGCACTCACACACTCCCTAAAAGCTTGCCCTGTGCTAGATGCCCCCCCGTAAGTATCTTATACAGGTAACCTTTCTTATTATATTTTCTGAAGAGTTTTCTCTACATTATAATTTCAACCACATACCTGACAATCTCCTATGTTCAAATGTTCCCCCCGCCCTCTCCCCAATTTCTTGGGCCATCTGACCCTTCCTCTCACCCCTAACCACCCTTGAGTCCATAAAACCCCACCCAGAGGTATCCCTATGCCCCCATTTTATCCCTTCCCTGTAAAAATACTTACCTCCAGCTTATCATAGATTTCACCCATGTAGGTGTCAGCTCGCAGCTGTTCTCTACCCCCCAACTTTCTTTAAGCCTATCATCCAGTCTCTACCTCTCTGATACAGCTTGGCTTACTTATTTCATATCAGAGAGCTCATGTATTATTTCTCCTTCAGTGCCTGGGTTGCTTCACTCAACATAAGGTTCTCAAGATTCATCCATGTTATCACATGTGCTTGTAGTGTATTCGTTCTTATAGCTGAGTAGTAGTCCATTGTATGTATATATCATATTTTACTTATCCAGTCATCCGTTGATGAGCTTTTGGGTTGATTCCAACTTTTGGCAATAATGAATAGTGCTGCTATGAACATTGGTGTGCATATATCGGTTTTTGTCCTTGTTTTCAGTTCCACTGGGTATATACCCAGCACTGGAATTGCTGGGTCATATGGGAAATCTATCGCTAGTTTTTTGAGAAACTGACCAACTGTCCTCCAGAATGGCTGGATCCTTCTGCATTCCCACCACCAGTGGATGAGTGTTCCTCTTTCCTCCACAACCTCTCCAGCACTTGTAGTCTTCTGATTTTTTGATAGCTGCCAGTCTTAGGGGAGTAAGATGATATCTCATTGTTTTGATTTGCATTTCCCTAATAGCTAGGGATTTGGGGCATTTTTTCTTGTGCTTTTTAGCCATTTGTATTTCTTCATAGGAGAAGTGTCTATTCAAATCTTTTTCCTGTTTTTTAAACGGGTTGTTTGTCTTCTTATTTTCAAGATATAGGAGTTCTTTATATATGCAGGATATAAGTCTCCTGTCAGATATATAGTTGCCAAATATTTTCTCCCATTGTGTAGGCTCTCTTTTCACTTTTTGACAAACTCCTTTGAGGTGCAAAAGTCCCATTTATCTATTTACTCTTTTGCTGTTTGTGCTTTTGGTGTGAAGTTCATGAAGCCATTTCTATTACAAGGTGCTGTAACTGCTTCCCTACACTGCTTTCCAAGATCTTTATGGTCTTGGCTCTTATAGTTGGGTCTTTGATCCATCTTGAGTTGATTTTTCTATTAAGGTGTGAGTTGGTAATCTTTCGTTCTTTTACATATGGCTATCCAGTTCTCCAGGCACCATTTGTTGAAGTGGCCATTCTCTCCCAGTTGAGAGGGTTTGGTGGCCTTTTCGAATACCATGAGGCTGTGTCTGTGAGGATCTATATCAGAACTCTGAATTTGCTTCCACTGGTCAGTGTGTTTATCCTTGTGCCAATACCATGCTGTTTTCCCTACTGTAGCTTTGTAGTATGTTTTAAAGTCAGGTAGTGTGATTTCTCCAATTTCATTTTTCTTTTTCAATATATCTTTTGCTATTTAGGGTCTCTTTACTTTCCAAATAAATTTCATTGTTAGTTTCTCTAGTTCATTAAAGAATGCTGTGTTGATTTTTATTGGAATTGCATTCAATCTGTAGATCAGTTTTGGTAGAATAGACATCTTAATAATATTTAGTCTTCCTATCCATGAACAGGGAATATTCTTCCATTTATTTAGGTCTTCTTTAATTTTCTTGAACAGTGTTGTGAGGTTTCTGTGTATAAGTCTTTTACATCTTTGGTTAAATTTATTCCTAGGTATTTGGTTTTTTAATTTACTATTGTAAATGGTATTTGTTTCTTGATTTCCTCCTCAGATTGCTCATCATCGGTGTACAGAAATGCTGCTGATTTTTGCGCATTGATCTTGTAACCTGCAACCTTACTGAACTCATTCATAAGCCCTAGAAGCTTTGTGGTAGACTTCTCAGGGTTTTCTATGTATAGGATCATATCATCTGCAAATAGTGAAATTTTGACTTCTTCCTTTCCAATTTGGATGCCTTTTATGTCTGGTTCTTGCCTCCATGCTCAAGCAAGTACTTCTAAGACAATATTAAATAGAAGGGGTGATAGCGGGCATCCTTGTCTTGTTCCTGATTTTATTTTATTTTTATTTTATTTTTTTTTAAGATTTATTTTTATTTATTTAATTCCCCTCCCCTCCTCTGGTTGTCTGTTTTCTGTGTCTTTTTGCTGCGTCTTGTTTCTTTGTCCGCTTCTGTTGTCGTCAGCGGCATGGGAAGTGTGGGTGGCGCCATTCCTCAGCAGGCTGCTCCCTCCTTCGCGCTGGGCGGCTCTCCTTATGGGTGCACTCCTTGCGCGTGGGGCTCCCCTACGCGGGGGACACCCCTGTGTGGCACGGCACTCCTTGCGCACATCAGCACTGCGCATGGGCCAGCTCCACACGGGTCAAGGAGGCCCAGGGCTTGAACCGTGGACCTCCCATGTGGTAGACGGACGCCCTAACCACTGGGCCAGAGTCCGTTTCCCTTGTTCCTGATTTTAAAGGGAAAGATTTTAGGATTTCACCCTCGTAAATGATATTGGCTGTGGGTTTTTCATATATACTCTTTGTCATGTTCAGAAACTTTCCTTCTATTCCGATCTTTTGCAGTGATTTCATCAAGAAAGGGTGCTGTATTTTGTCATATGCTTTTTCAGCGTCTATAGATATGATCATGTGGGTTTTTCTCCTTCAATCTGCTTATATGGTGTATTACATGAATTGATTTTCTTATGTTGATCCATCCTTGCATACCAGGAATGTATCCCACTTGGTCATGGTGCATAATTCATTTAATGTATTGTTGAATATGATTAGCAAGTATTTTGTTGAGGATTTTTCACGTCTGAATTCATTAGAGAGATTGGTCTGTAATTTTCCTTTCTTATGGTGTCTTTGTTTGGCTTTGGTACTAGAGTATTGTTGGCATCATAGAATGAGTTAGGCAATGTTCCTTCTGTTTCAATTTTTTGGAAGAGTTTAAGCAAGATTGGTGTTAATTCTTTCCAGATTGTTTGGTCGAATTCACCTGTGAAGCCATCTGGCCCAGGGCTCTTTCTTAGTTGGGAAGTTTTTAATGGCCGATTCTATCTCTTTACTTGTGATTGGTTTGTTGAGATCGTCAATTTCTTCTTTCATCAATATAGGCTGCTTATGTGTTTCTAGGAATTTGTCCATTTCCTCTAAATTGTCCTCCTTGTTGGCATATAGTTTTTCAAAGTATCCTCTTATGATAGTCTTTATTTCTGTGGGGTCAGTGGTGATAGCTCCTTTCCCATTTCTTATTTTGTGTATTTGCATCTTCTCTCTTTTTTTCTTTGTTAGTCTAGCTAAGGGTTTGTCAATTTTATTGATTTTTCTCAGAGAACCAGCTCTTGGTTTTGTTTATTTTTTCAAGTGCTTTTTATTTCATTTAGCTCTGCTTTGATCTTTGTTATTTCTTTCTTCTTCCTTTGGGTTTAGTTTGTTGTTCTTTACTAATTCCTCCAAGTGTGCAATTAGGTCTTTAATTTTAACTCTTCTTTTTTAATGAACTTATAACTATGAATTTCCCTCTCAGTACTGCTTTTGCTGCATCCCATAGTTTTGATATGTTGTGTTATCATTTTCATTAGTTTCAGTGTAGTTATTAATTTCTTTTGAGATTTCCTCTTTGACGCACTGTTTTTCTAAGAGGGTGTTGTTTAATTTCCATATCTTGGTGTCAAATCTGGGTCTCTGACCCTTGCAGATTTCCAGCTTCATTCCACTGTGGTCAGAGAAAGTATTTTGTATAATTTCAATCTTTCTGAATTCATTGAGACTTTGTCTGTGGCCTAGCACGTGGTCTGTCTTGGAGAATTATCCATGTTGAGAAGAATGTATATTCTGTTGTATTTGGGTGTAATGTTCTGTATATGTCGATTAGGTCCAGCTCCTCTAATATATTGTTCAAAGTCTTTGTTTCTTTATTGATTCTCTTTGAGATGTTCTGTCCAAAGCTGATAGTGGTGCCCACTGTAATTGTAGGGGCATATATTCCTTCACTTAGTTTTTCCAGTGTTTGCCTCATGTATTTAGAGACACCCTTGTTAGGAGAATAAATGTTTATGATTTTCTTTTTTCTTTAAAGATTATCCCTTTCACTAACATGTAGTGTCCATCTTTGTCTCTCACAATTGTTTTGCATTTAAAGTCTATTTTGTCTGATATTAATATAGCTACTTCTGCCCTTTTTTGGTTATTGTTTGCTTGTAAGATTGTTTTCCAGCCCTTCACTTTCAAACTCCTTGAATCCCTGGGTCTAAGATGTGTCTCTCGTAGACAACATGTAGATGGGTCATATTTCCTTATCCAATCGTCCAGTCTGAGTCTCTTGACAGGTTAGTTTATTCCGTTGACATTCAGTGTTATTATTTTCAAGAAATTACTTATATTAACCATATTTTCTTTGGATTTGTGTTTGTCATATTCTGTTTGATTTTCTTTTTCTGTTTTTGTCTTTTTAGTTGCTCTTATACTCTCCTCCAACTCTGTCTCTCTTGTTTTTTTCTTTCTTCCTGCAGAACTCCCTTTAGTATTTCTTGAAGGGCAGGATTCGTGTTGGCATACTCTCTTAGTTTCTGTTTATCTGTGAATATTTTGAACTCTCCATCATTTTTGAATGCTAACTTTGCTGGATAGAGTATTCTTGGTTGGAAATTTTTTTCCTTTAGTATGTTAAGTATGTCTTACCACTGCCTTCTCGCCTCCATGATTTCAGATGAGAGATTAGGACTTAATCTTATAGAGCCTCCTTCATATGTGATGGTTCGCTTTTCTCTTGAGCATTGGATAATTTGGCAAGTATATGTCTTGCGGTTGGCCTGTTGGGATTTGTGCTGTTTGGGGTGTGTTGTGCTTCCTGGACACGTACATGCATCTCCCTCAATAGGTTTGGGAAATTCCCAGCCATTATTTCCTCTTGCACCCCTTCTGTCCCCTTCCCTTCTTTTCTCCTTCTGGGATGCCTATAATGTGTATGTTTGTGTGTTTTGCATTGTCATTCAGGTCCCTAAGTCCGTCCTGGATTTTTTCTATCTTTTTATCGATCAGTTCTACCATCTGTTTGATTTCAGATGTACTGTCTTCCACATCCCACTAATTCTTTCCTCTGCCTCTTCGAGTATGCTGTTATTTGCTGAGAGTGTATTTTTTATTTCTTGGATTGTGTCATTCATCACCATTATATTCATTATCTTTTTGTGTATGATAGTAGTTTCTTCTATATTCTTTCCAAGTGTTTTCTTCATATTCTTTTTTTTTTTTTAAGATTTTTATTTATTTATTTAATCCCCCCCTCCCAGTTGTCTGTTCTCTGTGTCTATTTGCTGCGTCTTGTTTCTTTGTCCACTTCTGTTGTTGTCAGCGACATGGGAAGTGTGGGTGGCGCCATTCCTGGGCAGGCTGCACTTTTCTTTCACGCTGGGCGGCTCTCGGTCCGGGGCGCAGTCCTTGCGCGTGGGGCTCCCCTACGCGGGGTGGCAGGGCACTCCTTGCGTGCATCAGCACTGCGCATGGGCCAGCTCCACACAGGTCAGGAAGGCCCGGGGTTTGAACCGCGGACCTCCCATATGGCAGACGGACACCCTAACCACTGGGCCAAGTCCGTTTCCCTTCATATTCTTAATCTTTTCTTTCACTTCATCAAATTGGTCCCTAATATGTTTTGAGAGCTTTAATTACTTTTTTGATGTTCTGCTCCTCTTCCTGATTTTTAGTTTGTTCATTGGATTGGAGCATGTTTTCCTGATTATTAGTTTGGTTTGTAGTTTCTTGTTGCTGTCTGGTCATCATTTTATCTTGACGGGTTTAATCACTTGCTTAGCTTCTTTGTCTAGTTTGGGATTTAATAAGTGTTTTTTTCGTGCGTGTTAAGTCTTCTCTTTGTCACTTTGTTCTTCTTCTATTTCCTTGTTGCTGGCTAAGTTTACTTGAAGGAAAATATTAAGGTTAGGGAAAACAAAAGGGGTAAGAAAAGGAAGTGAATAATAGTACTGATAGTAAATAATAACAGTGGAACCGTGTGAGATCTAGGAGAATGGATATTAGACTCATGTAAGTTCTGTAGAGTCATAACAGTAAGAAAATTAGAGTATCTATAATGAGACAGTAAACTGAATATGGGGAGAAATATAGTGTGAATTAAAAGGTCATTTCAGAAGAGAGGGAAAGAAGAAACAAAAGACAATAATATAAAGAGTGAAAGTAAGGCAGAAAACAGAACAAAGGTATTAGAAATAAAAAGTCAGAAAAATTGGGGGCCAAACAAAGAGAGGTGTAATGTAAGAGAAACAATCAATGATGGGAGATAGAAAGATGCAGAGGAAAGGGGATAGTGTTAGTGGCCAAAATCAATACACACAGAAAAGAGGAAATGGAGGATGAGGAAATACAGCAAATGTGAAGTGCTCCCTGCAGCATCTAATATTAAAAAAAAAAAAAGAAAGAAAGAAAAAGAAGAAAGAGAAAGAAAGGGGGAAAAAAGGGACAAGGGGGGGAGCAAGAAAAAGAGAAAAAAAAGAAAGATGAAAGGGCCTTGGGGGAATAAAGAGGAAGGAAAAACAAGAAGACAAACCAACAAAGTTTCAAGCAAGGAATCCTCTTTGCAGTTAAAAAATGCTTAGGAATCTGATGTTCCCCCTTTCTCCCTTCCTCACTTCGCTCTCTTCCAGGCAGCAGGAAAGCTGCCTGAGAAGTCCAGTAGGAGATTCAAGTGGGTCCTTGTTGAACAGCTCAACACAGAAAACAGTGACTCTTAATTTCTATAGAGAGAGCACCCACACCTCACCAGGAACCCCAAGTATAGTATTGAAAACTTGAAAGCACCTCCTACAGTCTCTCTCTCTTAGGTGTGTTACAGGAGGGCTAGTTGATTTTCTGACTCCACCTTCTCCCAGACCAAGTTTCCTATCCCAGGATGTTTAGGTAAATTGGGCTTTCTCTGCAGATTTCCCACTCCTTTCTTCCCAGGCTCTCCCCAAGCCAGCTGGCATGCTCCTCCAAGCACAAAATAAAAGGGGGGGGGGGACCAGAAAATTGAACCCGTACTTGTTTGGCCCCTCTGCACTTCCACCGAATCCCCCCGCTCCCAGAGTCAGTCCAAAACCAGAAGGCTAGGGTAATCCAGACCTCTGGGAGCGCTGGACTTGAGAAAAGGAAGTCAGGGACTCTGCAGACTAAGGTATGTAGGTGTGTGGAACGCGGGCTATGTGTCGGGGCTTAGGGGCCACGGACCTGGGGACCACACATCTGGGGGTCACAGGACCCAGGAATGCCACCGCACAACCGACAGTTCTGAGGGAACACTGTGGCCGCCAGCCCTAGGGGGGAGGGTCCCGCCTCCCCACAGCTTCCAACCTCTGTGCTTGTAACCTGCACTTCCACCTTTGGCAAGCACTACTTCTGTCACAGTCTCTCCAAATTGATGTCCATATACCTCCTGCCTTGCAAGCCCCGAAACAGCCCGTTCCAGCAAGATTCCAACCCCACTCGGCCGCTTCTTTGCTGGAGAGACTGTGAGGTGCACTCACGCACACGCCGTCTTGCCCCACCTCTACCTAGCTACTTCTTTTCTGTATGTCTTGTGCCTTTTGTGTGTCATTTCCTCCAGTTCTGTATTTTGCGCGTTTAGTTGATTTCCATTTTCTTTTCCTTTTCTATATCATTTTAGTTATTTTTGTGGTGATTACCTTGGGGATTAGAGTTTACATCGTAACGCTTAGTAAACCTAGTTTGAGAAATACCAACCTAGTTTCAACAGTTGGTATTGTAAACTTTCTGCTCCTGTATATCTCTGTTCCTCCACCTTTTGTTGTTATTGTCACAGATTGCACCTTTATTCATTGTGTGCTTATCGACATTTATAAATACTATTTTACGCTTTTGCCTTTGAAGTCATGTAGTCAAAGAAGAAGAGTTACAGTCCCAAAGTACAGTAATACTCGCTTCCATACTGCTCTCTCTCGTTCCCTTTACGATGTTCTTTATTTTTTTGTATAGTTTATGGTTCCCATCTAATGTCCTTTCATGTCAACCTGAAGGGCTCCTTCAGCAATTCTTGTGAACAACTGCCGGTAATGGACTGTCTCAGCTTTCGTTCATTTGGAAATATTTTAATTTCTCTCTCATTATTTCAAGAATGGTTTTGCCAGATACAGAATTCTTGGTTGACAGTTTTTGTTTTGGTTTTTCTTTAATGACTTTAAATATGTCATCCCACTGACTCTGGCCTCCATCATTTCTGATGAGAAATCAGCAGTTAATTATTCTGAAGAGTCCTTGATGGAATGAGTCACTTCTCTGCAGCTTTCAAGATTCTCTCCTTGTCTTTGGATTCCAACAGTTTGACTATAATGTGTCTCAGTGTGGACCTCTTTGAGTTTATTTTGCTTGAAATCCGTTGCACTTTCTTGTAGGTTCTTGCCTTTCACCAAATCTGGGACGTTTGGGCCATAACCTCCTCATGCCCTCTTTCTGCCCCTTCTCCCTCCTCTGGGGACTCCTCTTATTCCCATATGTCCTTCAGTCTCTGGCCTTTTTTTCCCTTTTTTTTCTTCCTACTCTTCAGATTGGATAATCTCAGTTTCCTTAGCTTTAAAATTACTTTTTTTCTTGCCTGCTCTTATCTGCTGTTGAACCCCTCTGGTGATTTTTTTCATTTTAGCTATTGGACTTTTGTGGGTTTTTTTTTCATGATTTCTGTCTCTTTGTTGACATTCCTCTCCATTCATCTGTTGGTCTCCTGACTCCCTTTAGTTCTTTGTCCATGGTTTCTTTCAGCATTTTGATCATATTTAAGAAAGTTAATGTCTTTGACCAGTAATTTTCAATACCTGGGCTTTCTTAGGTATGATTTCCATCAAATTCTCTTTTTCTTCTGTGAATGAACCTACTCCCCTGTTTCTTTGTATCCTTTGTAAATTTTTGTTAAGAAATGGACATTTTGAGTATTATAACACGGTAACTCTGGAATTCAGATCCTGTCCTTCTCACAGGGATTCCTTTATTTACTTATTGTTTTCTTGTTGTGGCCTACAGGTGTTCACTGTATAGCGACTTTTCCAAACTATTTCTGCAAAGATTGTACTTTTTGTTGTATGTGGTCATAAGGTTTCAGATTATGTCTGTGGTGAGCGCGGGACACGATATGGCTTTCCTTGAATGTCTGGTTTAAAAAAGAGAGGAAAAAAAAGGTGTGTACGTCCCTTAAACATTTCTGTAGATGCTGCTGGGGAAGCCACCAGAGGAGGCTCGAGCAAAGGCAGGCACCCGAGCTGGGCCCTCAGGGAGCTGCCAGAACACACCCTGCCTGTCCACCCCGGCACCCCGCAGCCCTGGCACCCCGTCCACCCCAGCGCCCCGCAGCCCTGGTGCCCCATGCCCTGTACCCCGTCTGCCCTGGTGCCCCGCAGCCCTGGTGCCCCATCTGCCCTGGCGGCCCAAGCCCTGTACCCCATCTGCCCCAGCGCCCCACAGCCCTGTACCCTGTACCCCTGGCGCCCCACAGCCTTTGTGCCCCAGTGCCCCGCAGCCCTGTACCCCATCCACCCAAGCACCCCACAGCAGTGGCGCCCCGCAGCCCTGTTCCCCATCCACCCTGGCGCCCCGCAGCCCTGTACCCCATCCGCCCTGGCGCCCCACAGCCCTGTACCCCGTCCGCCCCAGCGCCCCGCAGCCCTGTACCCCATCCGCCCCAGCGCCCTGTACACCCCAGCACCCTGTAGCCCTGTACCTCATCCGCCCTGGCGCCCTGCAGCCCTGTACCCCATCCTCACCAGCGCCCCGCAGCCCTGGCACCCTGTGGCCCCAGCACCCCATCTGCCCTGCTGCCCCGCAGCCCTGGCACCCCATCTGCCCTGGCACCCCACAGCCCCGTACTCCATCCGCACCAGTGTCCCGCAGCCCCGGCACCCCGCAGCCCTGTACCCCGTCCTCCCCAGCACCCCGCAGCCCTGGTGCCCTGTCCGCCCTGGTGCCCTGCAGCCCTGTACCCGGCGCCCCACAGCCCTCTGGGAATGCAGGTCTCCTCACTAAAGCTTTGTCCTTCCCGTGTGAGATGGAGAAGGCCATGGCCATCATCGAATCGTTTGTCCTTATTGATAAAGGCCTGTTCCTCGATAACGGGACCAGCTGGTAGATGACATCTTCCCTTCCCACCTTCCATTCTGGGTTTTTTGGATTTTTGTTTTTTTAAAATTTCCTCTTTCTGTAATTCTTTAGTTTCCTTTTTCAAAGCTGAAGATGTTTATCAGTAATGAGCCTGCAGTTCTCGATTCCACACGAGTGCTTAGCACACCTGGCCTCTGGGCTCCGTGGTTTCAGCTTAATCTCAGAGCATGGAGGGGGCAGCAGCCAGCAGAGCCCCACGTAACAGCTCCTGCAGGTGCTCTTCCCTCCCTCTGTGTCTGGGTCTCTTTTCTGTAAAACTGGAGGGTTAGACCAGCGGTGACCAAACTGTGGCCTGTAGGCCACTCCAGCCCGCCACCTGCCTTGTGTAAACAGAGTTTTACTGGAACGCAGACGTGCATTTCATTTCCATATTGTCCATAGCTGCTTTTGTGCTGCAACCACAGAGTTGTATAGCCACGACAGAGTCTACGCGGCCCTCAAACCTAAAACACTGACTTGACTGAAAAAGTTTGCTGGCCTGTGGTCTGCACTGGGGGCCCGGCACAGTGGGGGAGGGCCTGTGTGCCATCAGGGGAGCATGCTCCACCCAGAGTGGGAACGAGACTGAGGCCCCCGTGGGCAGCACTGGTGGGAGTGAGAAGTGGCCCCGTGGGCAGCACTGGTGGGAGTGAGAAGTGGCCCCGTGGGCAGTAGTGGTGGGAGTGAGAAGTGGCCCCGTGGGCAGCAGTGGTGGGAGTGAGAAGTGGCCCCGTGGGCAGCACTGGTGGGAGTGAGAAGTGGCCCCGTGGGCAGCACTGGTGGGAGTGAGAAGTGGCCCCGTGGGCAGTAGTGGTGGGAGTGAGAAGTGACCCCGTGGGCAGTAGTGGTGGGGCTAAGATGTGAGGCGAGCCCTTCGAGGGACCGGGCGACATTCTGCGTGACTCCCCAGCACTCGAGCGTCCTAGTTCTGATTTGCCTCTCGGTTGAGCTTCATTCGCATGGGAGACTGCCCAGGCGCGCAGGTTGTGTCAAGACTCCTTTCCCATCCCTAGGTTTGAGAAACCCTCCACGGCCCCTCTTGGTGGCCGGTCCCTCCAGCACGGGAAGCAGTGACTCGGATGGTGGCCTCTTTGCCGTCCCAACGACCTTGCCGCCCAACAGCCGACACGGGAAGCTCTTCTCTCCCAGTAAGGAAGCTGAGCTGACCTTCCGCCAGCACCTGAGCTCCATCAGCGTAAGTGCGGGCAGCCCGCTCCCCAGTGGGTGGGACTGCCGAGGCTCCCGGCTGCCGAGGCCCCAAGCCAGGCACTGTGTCCTCCGCAGATGCAGTCGGACTTCTTCCTGCCAAAGCCCAAGAAGCTGCGGAACCGGCACCTGCGCAAGCCCTTGGTGGTCCAGGTCAGGAAGCCCCGCGCGGGCCACACGAGCCCGGCCTCGGGCCCCGGGGTGTCCCTGCGCCTCGCCCCGCTGTCTGCCGCCCGGGCTGTCAGGGCCCCGTGCGGCTTCCTTCTAGGTCCCAGGTTTTCACACTATCGAATGGGGGCACTTCCTGTTCCCTCCCATGAGTAGGATAAAGCAGTCGTGGTGGAACCACCTGTGCTTGAAAACGAAGATAACATCCGCACAGCGTTGAAAACTGTTTGTGAAAAAGACCAGGTTCTGGGACTCGCGCCCAGGAGTTCCCAGATTAGGTTGTGTCTGAAGACCCCAGAACACCTGTTTCAACACATTTACTCAGGGGAGCGGGCGTTGCCCAGTGGCGGGCACCGGCCTCCCGTGCGCGAGGTCCCGGGTTCAACCCCACCGCCTCCTGGACACGGCGTAGCCACACGTGGAGTCGGCGGAGGCAGGGGCAGGGGCAGGTGCTGCCGGAGGCCGTCCCGCTCGCGGGGTCACATGATGGGACTGAGGCCCCGGGGCACCAGATAGTCCAGAAGGGGTGCAGGGAGCTGGGGCCCGAGGGACAGGGCGGGCAGGCGGAGCTGCACTGCCGAGAGGACTCTCGGCAGCCAAGCCCATGACTTGATTAGATTAACGCACCAGTTCTCTTGATAAATTCTTAGAAGTCTTTTTTTTCTACTGAAATTAGTTTATTTAGAATCGAGGGTTTGCACTCAGGTTCTTAGGAAGTCCCTCGAGTTTCTTTGTCAAGACAAACCTAGCAGTGATGCGCTTGGTTGAGAATGTTTAGCCGCCTGGGCAGGAAATGGCCAGAACCTCCCCTAGCCGGGGGCGAGCCCAGGGCTTTTTAGTCGACCCACCTCTGGCCAGTGACTATTTTGGTTTTATTGATCTATTATTTACATACTACAGACTTCACTCATTCAGGCTGTGCAGCTCAGTGGGTTAGCATATTTGCAGGGTTGTTCAACAAGTGCTTCTGTTTAATCCCCGAAGGTTCTCACCAGCCCAAAAAGAAGCCCCGTGCCTGCCGGCAGCCCCCAGCCCCACAGGCGCTCATCTCTTGCCCGCTCTGGGCTTGCCTCTGGGGCATTCCCCATAAACCGCCTTCCCCACGACTGTCCATGGAGCGAAGCTCTGCGGGCTCCAGCCCCACGCGCCGTCTGCGTAACCCCTGCGCAGTGCAGTCGGGTGGCCGCGCGGGCTGTGCACCCCGTGAGACGCTCGCTGCTCGGCCCTGTTCGGATCGCGCTGGCCCCTGCGGGCACCGTGGGTATCCATGGGGCGGGCCTGTCTCGGCGAGCCCCGTGTCTGTCAGGGCCGTGCCCGCGGCGCTGCGGCTTAGGTGGCTTTGTGGACGCTGCACTTGGGCTCCTGGTCGCAGCAGCTGGGCCTCCTGGGTGGCGGCTGCTGGGGAGAAGGGCCCCCAGCAGCAGGAGCCGGGAGGAGGAGCAGGGAGGCGCGGGCTGCACCCCCGCGCACTGCCGAGGCTGCTGCATTCCAACCTGATCCAGAACCTCTGGCGCTCCTCCAGGCGTCTGTGGGAAAGCTCGGGGCCGGGACCCCCGGAGAGGCCGTGTCGTGGGTGCGGAAGCGGCACGACGTGCCTCCCCAGGCCGCGCCTGGTTGGGGTGGCCCCGCGTGGCCGCTCCCGCCCGTGTGCGCCAGCCTCTGCGTCGCTGACGGTGCATTTCCCCACAGCGGACTCTCCTGCCCAGGCCCTCGGAACACCAGCCCCACAGCGTCTGCTCCTTCTCCGTCCTGTCTAACTCCGCCGCCGCCGGTAAGGGCGGGCCCCTCCTGGGGGCTCTGCAGCCGAGGCCTCTGCCCAGGGCGGCCGGCCCGCCCCGCCGGGTGCGTGGCGCGGGGCCTCACGGGGGCCCACTCGCGCGGTCCCTGCCAGCTCGGTGGGGCCCTGACGGGGAGGTCAACCTCCCCGGGTGGTCAGAGCCCTCTGCACCCACGTGGCTTGCACACGCTCTCGCGTTGCCTGGTCTCCAGGAGCTCCGGGGTCTCGTCTGAGCTCTGCCGCCCCGACCCCCCCGGGTGCCTTGTCCTGGCTGGACTGGCTGCTCCCCGTCCCTAAGGGCTGAGCCCTGGGCGGGAGCCGTGCCAGCAGCTTCCCGCAGCCCCGACCGGGGCGCTCCCCCAGGAGCCTGCTGGCCTCCACCTTCCCCTGCGTGGGCTAGTGCGGGGGCCCTGCCCTCGGCTCAACACGCGCCATCCTTCCCGGAGGAGCGGCTGCAGCTCTGCTGGCACGAGGGGCCGGCGGGCACATCCCCAAAGCCACTTCTGGTCTTGCCCACAGGACGAGGTTCCTTCCGGCCAATCCAGTCTGCTCTGACCAAAGCAGCCCTGTCCCGGCCGATCGTGCCCAAGGTGCTGCCATCCCCAGCCACCAGCCACCTGGCCAGTGAGTCTCCATACCTGGTGCGGCGCCTGGTGCCGCTTGGGGGTCCCCAGGGGTGTCTGTTTTGCAAGGTTTTTGTTTCTTCTTTTCCAAGCCATAATGTCTCCGTATCAGAGCCGTTGGCTCTTGTGTCGACACAAGGCGTGAGGGAGGGAACCGGGCCCTGAGCCTCTGGGGGTTTACTGTGGGGTTTCTGCAAAGCAGGGACCTGAGGCGCCCTTCCTTCCGCCAGGTGCTATCGACTTAGCCGCCAAAAGCGCCGGCATCATCCCCGCGAGCCCCCTCCCTGTCCTGGACACCGAGGGCCTGCCTGGCGTCCCCCCGCTGTCTTCAGACGAAGTGACCGCTGCCGTCTCGGGTGCGGACGCCAGGAGAAGCCACCAGGATGGAGAGCCCCTCTCTGCCGTGGGCGTGAGTGTCCACGTAGCCCCGTGCCTGGGTGGGGACGGAGGCCCAGACCAGAGGGCCGAGGTCCTGTGGACATCAGGTTCTGCCCTCCCAGAGGCTGGACCCCGGAGGGCTGCAGGGCCACAGGAGGCGAGTCGCTGCAGCAGGGAGGAGTCTGGGGCTGCGCTGTGAGTGTGCGCTCCTTAGCCCAGAGGAGGGGGCGTTCAGAGCCCCCAAGGGTCTGGCAGGCGTCACCCAGGCTGTGGCGGGAGGATCGGCTGGCCCTGGCGTGGCACCTGCTCAGTGGCGAGGCTTCCCCTTGGGTACTGAGTGCGCTCACCGGCCTTGGCTGGCCGTCCTGCTCCTTCCCCACGACCTCGGCTCCCTGTGCCTGACGTGGCTCAAGCTCACGGGCGCCCCAGGGGGAGCAGAACCAAGGGGAGCAGAACGTGCTGTCTGGACAGTCTCTGCCAGGACTCTGTGTCCACAGGGGTTTTCGGGGGGGGGGGGGGCGTGGCTGAGCCTCTGGCCTGCGGCGCAGCCTGTGTAATGGAGGCCAGGGTCACGCTGCCCTCCCCACGGAGCTCTCAGGCAGCTCGGCTCCATGCAGCTGCTGACCCGCACGCCTGGTCACCTTCTAGGGCCCGAGCGACCCGTTCATCGGCGTCCCCTCGCAGGAGCCAGCGGCTAACGGCTTCCAGGTGAGGCAGCGCTTAGGCCGCCGAGTGCAGCGTGGCCCCAGAACGCCTGCCCTGGAGACCCTCGCCCCACCTCCAGGGTCCTGCTGGGACTGCCGTGACGGGGCAGGAAGGCAACGCGTGGTCTGCCCTCCCGCCTGGCTGGCTGCGGCCGCCTCCCGTGGCCTTCGTCTCTCCCCATGGTTGGCTGGCAGTTCCCAGCCAGGCAGGGTGGGCAGGGCCACGAGCGGCCAGCTCCCCGGCACACCCCTCCGCCGTGCAGGGCCGCACCTACCCCGCCGGCCTCCCGGCCTTGAAACCACCGGTGGCTCCCGGGGAGGGGGTTCCCGCGGGCAGGCTCTCCTCCGAAGGGCGGGGCGGCTGCTTCTTGCCCCCGGCCTCCCTTGTCCACACTGTGGGCTATGATACTCAGGACACCTGCATCTCCCCACAGGCGCCGCCCGTTCTCTCCTTGTCCGAGCTGCCCAAAACTCCTCTCCAAAACGGCCTCGCCACTCCTCTTCCTCCGTCAGAAGGTTCTAGCACGCGGCTCTCTCCGCCCAACGTGTCCGCTCTGCTGGACATCTCCCTCCCTGGCCCGCCCGAGGACGTGCTCTCGCAGGGCGAGCCCGCCACGCACATCAGCGACTCCATCATCGAGATCGCCATCAGCTCCGGCCAGTACGGTGAGCACGGGCGGCCTCGGTGCGCAGGCATCCGCGTCACCAGGCGCCATTGGGTTTGCCCTGCGGATCCGCGGGTACTTGCGCAGTTTGGGGGAATGTTCCAGAAGTGCTTTTGAGTGCTGTGTGCCTACCCACACGAGGCCCTGCTTAGCCAGGGGCCGCCCAGGTGGACAAGGTCCAAAGGTGGCCCGAGGCTGGTGGGGGTCCATGGGGCCCTCTCCAGCTTTGGGATCAAGAGGCCTTTTTCAAGTTGCTCTAGGTCTGGGTGGGCGGCCTGTGCGTTGTACAGAGTTTTGGGGGTGGTTGGACTGTCCCTGCTTTGGCCTCACCACTCAGGTGGGGCTCGCTGCACGGGAAGGAGACGGGCAGAGAGCCCCATGTCGCTGCCTGCCGGCGAGTGGCCTTGGGCCCGCAGCCGGCCTGCCGGTGCCCCCTGCTCAGCAGCTCTCGGGGTGCGTGGGCACCAGCGATTGAGCTCCAGGAAGCCCTCGGCCCTGCCTCTAAGGAGGCAGGAGCCGCTCGGAGGCCTGCGCGTCCTCCCTGCAGGCTGGCGGTCCTGGTGGTGTGGGCGCTCTGGCGGGGTCCTGGGGCGCTGCCGAGCCCCCGGCGCCTCTGATCTGGGATTCCGTTTCCAGGTGAAGGGGTCTCGCTCTCCCCCGCAAAACTGAACGGCAGCGACAGTTCCAAAAGCCTCTCCTCCCCGCCCAGCAGCCCGCAGCCAAGCTGGATCTCCTCGCCCCCCCACGACCCCCAGTGGTGCCCCAGCGACTCCGCCGACTCCTCTCTCAGCAGCCTCTTCGGTGAGCGTCAGGCTGCCCGCAGGCCCATGGGACACACCGCGAGGCAGAGGATGTGGGGGCTCTGCACCTTGGCAAAGCCTCCCGAGGCCATTTGTGTGTGTTTTTCGTAGGAGCTGTTTTTTCCTTTTTGAGTTAATTTGTTTCTTCAGGCATAACCTTACTCATGGGTAAGGGCAGATTTTATCATAGTGTTCGTGAACCGTGACAAACATACGTGCCCGTAACATGCCCCGGTGAAGACGGGTGCCCCCTCCTAGTGGCCACACACGCCCTTTACGGCCAGCCCCTGCGCCGCCCCTCCCTCCCGGCCACCTGCGGGGCTCTGGCCACCACGGGTCAGGGAGAACGTGGCCCCCGCCCCTCGCTTTTGTGCTCAGTGACGTTTTCTGAAGCGGCTGCTCCTCCGTCGTCCTGCAGCACAGGCTGGCGCACTCCCAGGTGCCCTCATCCTCCCCGGAGCCCTTTGCTCACCGGGCCCCAGGTGGGCATATGCTCGAGGGAAGACACACAGCCTCTCCCTGCCTGGGCGGAGCTCGTGCCAGCACGCCTGGCTCGCAAGCAGCGACGCGCAAGTGTGCAGTTGAGCAGCAGTCACAGGGGACTGGTTAGGATGAGGGGTGGGGCGGGGGACCGAGTCCCAGCAGAGCGATGTGGGGTCCCCGGGAGGATGCGCCCGCCCTGTTGCGCAGGACGTTCCCACACTCGTGTGTTGCGTGAGGAACGCCTCCCGGGCACGTGCCAGTGGGTGCTGGGAGGGACCTGGCTGGCAGCCCGCCGCCGCCTCGCCCAGGCAGCGGTCCGGCAAGTCGGCTCAGGCGTCCGCTCGGCCTCTCCGCAGCGAGCTTCATCTCCCCCGAGAAGAGCCGCAGGCTGCTGCCGACGCCTGGGGGCGCCCCCAGCGGCACCTCGTTGCTGGGCCCCAGCCTGCTGGACGGGAACTCGCGCGACTCGTTCGTGTCCCGGTCCCTGGCCGATGTCGCAGAGGTGAGTGCCACCGGCCGCTGCCCTTCTCCGCCTGCGTGTGACTGGGTACCCCTTCTGGAGGGCGCCCCTCTCAGCCCACCCGGGGGCTGTGGAGGGCCACTTGCTGTCCCGTGCAGGCCGGGAGGACGCACGCCCAGTCCCGGGCCCTGGCCGTGCTCAGGCATGGGGCCCCCAGTGTAGTGGCCGGCGTTCCTTCCCACCGGGTGGTGGGCGGCGGGCCCCATCGTGTTCGCGGCTTCGGCACCTTGGGCGCGCAGCGCTGTGCCTCTGCCTTGGCTGGTTCCTCTCTGTAAAGCACCCTTACCGTTTGTGGAAGAGTGGCTGGCGGTTGAGCGGGCGAGTCGTTGTCGCTGCCGCCGCGGCGTCCTGACCCGCCCTGTCCCGCTGGCCCAGCAGGGGCGCTGGGCATGTAGCTGCTCTGCGTCCAGTCAGGGGACGACAGGTTTGGGTCATCGCAGGTCTTCAACGTGGTGGCCAGGCTCAGGCTGTCGCCCTCCGTGTTACCGGGATGCAGCAGCGCTCTCTCTGGCCAGCAGCCTGCTCCTGTAGCCCCCCCGTGCTTTCCTCAGACACCGCCTGCGTGGCGTCTGGGGCCAGCAGCCTTGAAAGTGACAGCAGATCCGTGGGCGGCCAGTGCCACATGCTGCCGACAAGGCCTGGCTGCAAGGGGGGGCACCGGGGGAGCACAGCGTTCCCACACCTGGGCTCCAGGATGCCAGGTGTGAGCGGCTGCCATTGGCCAAGTGCAGCGGGAGCCCTGGGACAAGCACCGCCCGCCGCTCTTTCCCGGGGCTCTTCAGCCTTCCTAGCCTGCGCGTGCGAATGTCAGTCCTGAGAGGAGCGGGGGTCAGCCCGGGCAGGGTCCTGTGCCCAGCCGTGGCACGAGTGGGCATTTTTGTTTTTTTGTGTTTTTGTGAAAGCATCCATCAAGTGTGGGTGTAGGTGGCAACCCCCCTTGGCCAGCCCCTTCCCGGAGCACCTCGGGGCACAGACGGTTCCTGGCCCAGGGTTAGGTCGATGCTTCCAAGCGCCCCCTCCTGTGGCGATGGGGTGGGGCAGGTGCGGGGGTCCAGGGCAGGGGTCCAGGGCTGGCTGTAGGCCTGAGTCCGTCGTGCAGGGCGCAGGCTCCTGCACCTCAAGGGCGGTCCCCGGAGGCATGTTGCTTGTGAAAGGGCAGTGCCAGGCGGAGACACAACTGACGTCAGCGAAGCGTTGAGTCTCTCGCTGGGATCTGTAAACAGCAGCTAAGTGTCGTACCTGCACTCTACACTGCGACTGCGCTCGCTTAAGCACTTTGTTTTCAGAGCATTGCTAGGTTTGCAATAAGATGACATAGAAAACCCAGGAAGTCCCCGGGTCTCCTCACCAAAGGCACAGCTCCTCCTCCTCTAACTTCTGGCAGGAGTGCTCTGCCTGCCTACATTTCTACAGTTTTGATCCTCTAGAAGCATGTTCTGAAACGTGGACGCAGTGGACAGATGGGGGGATGGGTGCACCAAAGGGCAAGGAGAGGACGAAGAGGGGGCGAGAGAGGATGGAGGAGGGGGCGAGTAGAGGAACAGGGGGTGGCGAGAGAGGACAAGGACGGGGCTGGCGGTGGGAGCTGCTGGAGGGAGCACCGTGGGGAGAAGCTCTCTGCTCTCCTGTGTTTGGAATGTCCCCTGGTTGAAAGCTTAACCTCACGCCCTGGCCCTAATCCAGACTCTGCAGAGGCCTCTCGTTCACTCGTCGTGCCACCCGTTGACGCGTGTTTTCCCAGATGGGGCCTCCGTTCTGGGGGTTGAGGCAGGGCCAGGCAGCAGAGCCCTGGCACCCGAGGCCCTGCGCTGGTGCTGGCCCTGCATCTCTCGCCTTGCCTTCCGCGCATTGCCTTCCACGCTGTGCCTTGTTCTTCGTCCTCTGGTGTTTCTCACACAGCCAAAGCTTGGTCCTGCCTCAGGGCCTTTGCTCTTGCTGGCTCCTCTGCCTCGAGCATGCTCCCCCCGGGTACTTAGCGATCGCGCCCAGGACACGTGCCACCCCTCCCCTGCAGTCCCTCCCTCCAGCCCTCCCGCCCCTGCACCCCCACCCTACCAGCCTTTTGGGAAGCTCTCCCCCCACCCAGTCCTCACAGGGGAGCCACTGTCCCCCAACCTGGAGGCGCCCTGCTCCACGCTGCTGCCCCAGGCACGGAGCTGACTGCCGGCGGCTGCGGTCTGGACCCGCCTCCCACGCCTCTGCCCGCAGGTGGTGGACTCGCAGCTGGCGTGCATGATGAACGAGAGCAGCGTCGACTACATCTCGCGCTTCAGCGACCTGGCGCAGGAGCTGTCCATCGCTGAGCCCGGCCGCCGCGAGGCACTGTTCGATGGCGCTGGAGGGGGCCCTCCGGTTGGCGACCTCTCCCAGTGACGGCCCCTTGCAGTGGGCACACCCTAGAAGCCACAGCAGGGGATTCACGGGGCCGTCGGTCTCTCCCTGTGGCAGGCGTAGCCCTCTCCCCCCCACCCCCGAAGTCAAGCCCAGGCCCCCCCAGAGGATGTCTGCTCAGAGGCACTCCCGCTGCCTGGGACGTGCGGCCGTATTCCAGCAGGCGGGGGCTGAGGGCGTTCTCCAGCATCGGCGCGGGGCCCACCAGTGCCGGGGTCCCGGACGGGACCTGCAGCGCGATGCCTTCAGCCGAGCCTCCGCCCGGGCTGCCGTGGAGGATGTTCTTGGCATTTGCTCCCTGAGAGACAGCAGCGGGAAGGCCTTGACGAGCTCGGTTGTCCCAGGGAGTCTTGGTCTCCCCGCGCTCCACAGGAAGGCTGCAGGCCGCCGTCCGGCTTGATGGCTCCGTTTCTGGAGTGCTACAGGGGTGGGTGGAAGGGCAGTGGGGCTGGTAGTGGGCCCTCCGCACAGGGCACCGAGCACCCAGAGACACCGACGTGAGCCTCATGCTTCTCCATCGAGAGGTTCTGTCTTGACTCGACGGAAGGGGAAAGGAGCACGTCTTGTGTGTCGTCTGGACTTGGAGGAAAACCCTGCTGAGCGGCTGGAAAACTCGGCTGGTACTGCAGCCCCAGGAGGCGTAGAAGGACCGGCCCACAGGCTTGGCCTCCTCGCTGGTCCCTCTGCACGCAGCTTCTAGGCCACGTGGGACACCTGTTCTCCCGAGGGGGCCGAGCCCTGAGCACTGACGCAGCTGCGGATGGAGCCTTGCTGATAAGTTCTCAAGCTCTGGGCGCATTCCGTTCGGCGTGAGGCACACATCCACCTTCACGGGAGACGCCCCCCCCTCCTCGTCGCCTCTTCCTGTTGTCACGCTGCGGGGGGTGCTTTGAGGCCCGCGCTGCGGCTCCTTGGATCCCTCCTCCTCTTCCTGCTCGGGCGTCCACGCGGCAGTTCAGTCCCCCGGGGGAGGGCAGGGCTCACCCGGCCATGTCCCTGGTGCCACTTACCACAGGTCCAGCCACCAGTCTTCCCCCACGAGTCCCCCTGCCAACATCTGCAGCGTGGCCGGGAGCCACAGCTGGCGTGCTGGGCAGGCAATACCTGCGCCCCGTCTCACCTGCACCTTCGTGGATTGAGTGGGCTTTTCCGGGCCCCTGAACCTCCTGCCATGTCTGCTGCCCACTTACCCCTCCTGTCACGAGCTAGCAGGCCTGCCCCCCCACGGCCACAGAGGGAGCCGGTGCAGAGGAGGAGCAAGCAGGCGCTGCTCTGGATCCCACGTCTCTGGCTGGCGCTGCCCCGTCTAGACGGAAGTTTCCAGCACAGAACCGGGGAGGGTCAGCTTGGGCAGGAGCTGCCCATGAGCGTTTCCAAGAGCTCTTGCCTCTCGGGGGCTCCCCACCGAGCACAGGCCTCGCTGACGGGAGCCAGCACAGCTCCTCGGGGCTCGTCAGAATGCTGCCCGGAGCCTCATGGGGCAGAGGCAGTGCTGCTTGAGCCGGAGTAGCTAAGCTGGCCTGTGCTCTGGGCACAGCCGGGGGCGTCGGGCCTGCCGGGCCTCAGGTCCAGCCGCCAGGATCGGGTGTTTGGGTGGGCCAAGGAGGGCGGCGAGCCTTACAGCCTGTGATGCAGCCGACACGACTGCAGGGAGTTCCATGGCTTCTCTAGCCATCGGCACGTGTAAGCATGTGCTTGTCACAGTAAAGGGAAAAGGATGTCATTTGTAGCAGGAAAAAACGGCAGCATTTTCTGCCAACCCAAATGAGTATGTGTGTATAAAAAGACAACTGGTGGAGGCTGGAAGTTTCAGGAGACCTCAGCAGGAGTCTCCTGCTTCCAGCATCTTGCTCAGCCTTTGCAGTGGAAATGAGGACAGCCTCTGCAGGAACGCGGGGCTTCCTGTGCGTCTGGCATGTGGTGACCAAGGTGAGATCGGTGTCTTAGAAAAGTCGCAGCCCGATCCTTTCCCGGGAAAGCCGTGGCAGGTGTCCCTCTGTAGAAGATGCAGCAGCCAGTCCTGAGCTCACAGGCACTTGCTGGCAGCAGCTTCGCTCATCTCGGTGGAGCATCTGCTGAGGAATGGGCCCTGGGGACCCGTCACCAGTGCGAGCACTTGCCTTCCCACACCTCCAGCTTCTCAGCCCCGGAATCCTCTCCTTAGACTTCTGTGCTGCAACCTCAGTCCCTGAGGGTTTCCTTTCCAGCCCAAGAACCTCCTTACCTAGATCCCACCTCTGGCTCCAAACTTGTTTTGCAAAGAGAAGTCAGGGCCTACGAGTGGCTGGAGACAAGAAGGAAAAGAGCAGCTGTATTTTTTTTTTTTTGAAACACTGATATCTGTCAGATACTTTTGTGAGGAAATAGGCACTTTTTCATAAGGAAAAAAGGGAAAGATTTTTTAAAAGGGGGGATGGTGGAGGAAATCCACAGCAAACTTTTCCCAACTATCCCAGCTCTCCCAACCTCAAGTAATTGGTCAGTCACGCTAAGTCGGTTTAGCTTGGAAGCACTACAGCGACCTGTGCCCTGCGTGCCGGAACAGGAAGCCGGGCTCCAGCTTGGGTCTGGGCAGCAGAATTGAATGCCATTTCTTTCAATACTAGTTAAGCCATATCATCTAAGGTTTGGGGCTTGAGATGTGAATTTGTTTTATAGGCTATAAATAGACATATACAGCGTATGTATAAAGCAGAATGCCTGTCTTTCCTGATTATTTTTTTGTACCATACTGTAAATTATATTATTTATTCTTTACCAATTTGGGGAATAAGAGGTGTTTTGGTTATTTAATATAATAAAAGCTGTTAAAATTCTTATGTTTAAATTTCCAGTTCAACTTGTAAATGTTTTTATTATTGTGGATAAATACATACTAATACTTGATCTAGAGCTGTCGTTCCTGCCCTTTTTCTTTTGAAATAAGCGACGAGCTCTCGGGCGTCCGCGGGCGGCGGCGCGCGGGCTGCGGCTCCCGGGCTGCGGCTCCCGGCCCCCAGCCCCGCCCCGGCAGCGCTCGCGGGCCCGCCCCCTCCCCTGCCCAATGCCGGCGCCCGGCCGCCTGAGCGGCGTCGGCTCCCACCAATCGGCTCCATGGGGGTGGGCCCGCGCCCCGGTAGGCTGCGGAGGTCTGATGGGCGCTGCCGGCGCCCAATGAGCGTGCGCGCACGGGCCTCGGCTCCTTGCGCGGGGCCGGGCGGGTAGCGCAGCGCGGCGGCTGCGGGAGGCGGCGGCGTGTCCGACATGTTCCAGGCCCCGGAGGGCGAGCGCGGCTGCGCGGGCTCCAGGTGCGGCGGGGTGGGGGGGTGGGAGAGACGGGGGCGCGGGGCCCTCCGGCAGGGGCGGCTTGAAGCTGCGGATGGGGGCCGCTCGGACCCTCGGGCCCTTCCCGAGGGGAAGCTTCCCTTCCGGGAAGCTCGAACTTCGCTGCTCCTGCCTCACTTTGTCGGGAGCCGCGGTCCGAGTCCTCCGCGGCGCCCGGGGCGGCCCGCCGTGCACGTGGTCGTTCTCCCACCGAGCGCGTTGGGCAGGGACGCTCTTCCGTGACCAGCCCCGGGAGTCCGGGGCCGGGCGAGCTGGAGCCGTAAGCGGGGGGCGCCCCGCCCCGCCCCGCTCCGCTCCGGGCCGCGCAGGGCCCAGCGCGCTCGGCCGCCCGGCTCCGCCCCGTCGAGGCCCGCGTGTTGCGGAAGCAGCGACGCCGCCCGGGGCCTGCCTCGGACTTCCCGAGCGCTCGGCCCGGCGCCGCGCGGCTGTGGCTGCGCGCACGAGGCCCGCGGGCGGCCCCCGGCGTCCACACCACCTGGTGCTGGCCGTGCAGGTGGAGGCGGAGCGGCGCCGCAGGAGCGCGGCCGCTGGGGGCCTGGCTTAGGGAGAACCTCCCTTGGGGCACCGGGGAGGGCGCTGGGGCTGCGAGGCTGCGCTCCTCCTGCTCAAAACGGGCCAGGGCCCGCCCGGCGTCCCCTCGTTGGATCCTCCACGCCCTGGCTCTGCCCCCAGCCCCCGCGTTTCCCCGGGGAGGGCTCGGCCTGGGCCGCTTCTCCCAAGCTGGAACCTCGCCAGAGCTTTCCAGAAGGCAGGGGCAGGCTGGGGTCTCGGGAGGGGGCCGGAGCCCCGGTGCTCCCCTGAAGATCTGCACTGACACCGACAAAGGGCCACCACCCGGCACAGCGTTCCCCTGGGTGATGGGGCACGTCGCCATCTCCGGGCGCCTGGCGTCGCCGGCTCCATTGTGAGCAAAGCACTCAATGAGCGCGGCCCTTCCTGGGTGACCCAGCCTCTGGGAACAGCGCTCCCCGCTGAAACGCTCGAAGTAAAACGAGATTCAGAAAGGCGCACAGCAGACGCCGTGAACGCTCGCCGGCCACCCAGTCCTCAACGGGGGCACATCCACACAGAGGGCACAGCCCTGCGGGCACGGCCTGCCCTGGGTGCTGGGCAGGCACTCAAGCCTCCACAGCTCGGCGGTGGCTTCCTGTCCACCGAGGCTGGCACCGGGTGCCGGGAGGAGAGGCGGGGCCCGCGGCCGGAGCCCAGGCCCCCAGTGCCCCGGTCAGCTCGGGACCTCGAGGGTCTCGCACAGGCAGATGGTAAACTGCTCTCAGTCAGCACGACCCCGTCCTCGAGGTGACCATCTCGGTCCCTCTTTTTGAGGAGACGCCCGTGGGGCCCACGCGTGAGACGTGCAGCCCTGGCTGGGGGACAAACGGCAAGTCAGTGCCCCCCAGCGAGGCGCCCGCCTCGAACCGCCATCAGCCCTGGCGATTTTAAATGTTTTTCTGAGCCTTTTTTGTAGGAACTGCTCGATAGGCGGGTTTGGCACAGCCGCCTCCCAAGAAGAAAGGGACCCCGGCACCCAGCAGGAGGCCCGGCCCCTGCCCGCTCTGCCAGCTGCTATGGGCTGCGGGCCCCCTTCTCCCAGGGACCAGGTCTCGGGTGGCATTCGCCCAGCTTCTGGCGAGGCTCACCTGACGCCACTCCTGTGCTGGCTCTGGCCCTGTGGCTCTGGGGACATGCGGTCCCGGGTGGTCCAGTCGCCGAGGGCGAGTGAAACTGGCCGCTTGCCGGCTCGGCCCCAGCTCAGCAGAGGCTCTTCCCGGGCCTCCCGCGTGGAAGCCTGCAGATTGAGCACGTCTCCGCTCGGCTGCGGGGGCAAACAGGCGCTGGGCCAGCGCGGGTGCTGCGGCACCTCGTAGGTCCTCAGTTGTTGCAGCGAAACTGACCCGAGAGCTGGCTCTCCTGGGAATTTCTCCTTTAAATTTGGACCCCTGCACCAGACCATTCCCCGCAGCCCGGGACTGACGGTGTGGCGGGGACGCCGCTGCTCTCCGTGGGGCTCCTGGGATGCCACGGGATGGCAGGGACCATGCACTTGTCGGCTCGGGTGGGATTTGTCTTTGACGTGCTTTTTTCGACCTGACGCACGCTAGCTGTAACTCAGCACACAGCGGGTGCAGAGGAGCCGGGAGAGCTTGTGTGTTCTTGTGCTGAGCTTGGAAGTCCAGCGTGTGGACATGACGGCCCGTCCCCATCCCATCCGCCCACGTGTCACCCGCCCAGTGGCCGGCGGCCCCCACGCAGGGGCAGGCTAGCCCATGGACACCTGGTGGGTGGCCCCCTGGCTTATTCCTGGGCTGGAAGCCACCGTCCGGGCTCTGCCACTTCCTGGGTGGCCTTGGGGAACCTGCCTGGTTCCTCGATCTGTCTCACCATCCGTAAGACAGGCACATCTGAGGACGCAGCGGACATGGCGGTGCCTGGCACGTAGTAAGTGCTGCGCCGGCGCGAGGTGCAGGATCACGCATGAAGGCAGCCACCTTTTTCTGCTGTTTTTACCGATGCGCGGTCTTAGGAGTGATTTTGAAACGTAGCCGTTTCTGGAAATCTTCTGGAGTACCCAGGATGTACGTAGGAAACTTAGGTGGGTGCCCCGGGCCGAAGGCAGCGTCAGCCCCGCACCCCAGCATCCGGTGGTCGCCCCGCGCCCCATCCAGTCCTGCAATGGGTCCTGCGCTGCGGCCGGCGTGAAGGGCGGCTGCCAGTAACGCGAGTTTTCTCTGCACGCAGATCGATGAAGCCCCTGGGAGGAGAGTGCAGCAGGCCCTGCGGCGCGCCGGGGGACGCCGCTCCCCCCGGCAGGCCCCACAGGATGGCCTCCAACATCTTCGGACCAAGCGAGGAGCCTCAGAACGTGCCCAAGAGGACGAACCCCCCAGGTAGGGCCTTGGGGAGCCTCAGCCCTTCGGCCGCCACCTGCCCCCGCCGCCCTTTCTCTCTGGTGATCCTTCTATTTCCTGGTATGGGTTAGTCCTCGTTACCTGGTGCACGTTAGTCCTCATTACCTGTGTTTTCCTGGGGGAAAAGACCGTCCTGCTATTTTCTCTTTTAAAATTTTTATTGTTTTTCTCTTCTGAAGGTGGAGTGAACCTTCTCGAATCTTCCTACCACCCACCAGGCAATCCTTGAGTGCAGAGAACCGCAGGCCCCATGCACGCCTGGGGGCTCTCGGTCGAGTGAAGGGGTGACCCCTTGTCCTATGGACACCCCCCCCCCAGGATCCACGGATGAGATTGCCGTGGGTGGTGCATGAGTTGTGGCTCTTAGTAGACGTTTTTCCTGGGAAGGGTTTTTGTTTTTTTATCAGATCACCGGAAGGGTGGAAACTAAAAGGCCTGATGGGAGGCCCCGGGCTCCTTCTAGAGGGTTCTCCAGCGCTCACCCCGCCCTCGGGTGGCTACGTTGAGAGAGTCTCAGCAAGTGGTTCTCTCCGCTGACGCGGAGTCCGCTGGGGCGCTGCACCGTGGCCTCCCGGTGCTTCCCCGCCTGCGTCTGCGCCGGAGGGGCAGCCAGGCGTGCTCCTTCATGAAGGTGGGCAAGACGGGCAGGAGTTAGCGTTTCACAGAGGAAATAAGATCCCGCAGGGTCAGCGCTAGACCGGTGCTCGGGCCGAGGTCGGGGCTTGCTGCCCGGGCGGGAGCAGCTAGCCGTCATCCATGGGGCCGGCGGTGGTCGCAGGGCCAGGGGGGCCTGGTTGCGGGGTGGGGGGGGGGTTGCTGCACAGCGCCCCGCCTCGCCTCCGGGGGCCGCTCCTGGGAGCCGGGGCGGTGTGGGGCCAGGGCGCCACCTGGGTACAGGCTAGCTGCGTCCAGGGTCACAGGGTCAAGCCTGGGCCCACCTGCAGGGGGCTTGCCGGGAGCTTCCCTGGAGGACGCAGGTGCCTGGAAAGTGGCAGCGGGCAGCGCCACAAGACCTCGTGGTCACAGGCGCAGCTCGGCACGGCCGCGGCGCTCCCTCTGCGGAGTCGCCGCTGCTCCCAGCCCCACTCTCGTGGGCTTGGTTTTCCGTCCCCGCCAGCGCCCTCTGCGGAGTCGCCGCTGCTCCCAGCCCCACTCTCGTGGGCTTGGTTTTCCGTCCCCGCCAGCGCCCTTTGAAGAGCGTCCCTGGCGCATCCTCTCGGGGACGCCGCCAGCTCTGCGCGGCAGCTCCGGGGTCCTGCCCTCGCCCCTCGCCCCGCAGCCGCACAGCTCAGGCACGTGAGGCTGAGCACGCGCCACACGGCACCTGCTGGAAGTCGTGAGGCCCGCCACCCCGGCCCCCGAGGCTCTTTTCGGTTTCCTTACAGGCTCTGTGGCCTTCGCTTGTCACCTGGCTTGGGGTTAGGGCTTGCCCAGGCGGCCTGGATGCTGTGCCAGCCCCTTTTTCACGTAGTCCCTACTATACTCCCAGGGGTAGGTGCTTCTGCCTCTACAGAAGAGGAAACTGATGTTCAGGGAGGCCCCTGCTGTGTCGGAGGCCCCATGGCTGATGAGTGGTAGAACCAGCCTTTGGATCTAAACTTACCCCTCAGCATACCTGTTGGGGTAAATGTCTCAAAACAGAGTCGCTCAGCCAAAGGTTTTGTGAACTTAAAATACTGAGAGGTGCGCGTGACGGCTCTTTAAAGACGTTGCCTGGTTTTCACCCAGAACGCACACACCTGCCTGTTTCCCCAAAAGCTTGCCAGGACGGGTTGTTTCTCTTTTGCAAGCCGGTGTCAGAATGACGTGTCTTGGAGTTGTTTTTCTTAAGGTCCAAGTGTGCCTGGGCAGCTCCTTTCCAGTTTCCAGGCTTGAGTTGTAAAACTTTGAGTAGTAGAGACCAGACAAGGCGGTGCGCAGCAGCGCGTCGAGCCCACGAGCACAACCAGCTTGTTTGGCGCTGCGCGTGTAAGCGGTGAGACCGTCAAGGCCAGCGCGGCCTGGCCTGCTCTGTGGTCGTTGGGGGGAGTCAGGTCTCCTGAGGACAATTTTTAGAAAACCCAAGAACGAGTATCACCTATAGCCAAAAACTCGGAATCGAGCTTTTCTGGTCTTCCCGTTTTAAAAAAGCCACGTGACCATTTTGGAAAGCGCGTCGTGCGCCCTTGTGGCACGCAGCGGGGCGGCCTCGAGCGGTGGGGGCGGCTCTCCACGCCCGGCAGGCGCCGCTCCTCGCGCTAGGTGGGTCTTGCAGGTCTTCCTAATCTCTAATGAGTCAAGGGCGTGCGGGGGAGACGGGGCTGCGTGGCCGGGCGTGACCCCCGGGGCCTCCCGTACCAGCACTCGCCCCGCGGTGGGTCGGCCTGCCGCCCAGCGCCAACCTCGCTCCCAGTTCTTCGACCCTGTTGGAGCACGTGGCGGCGTGTTCCGTTCTCTTCCTGGTCCCGTCAACTTCCGGCCGCTCCCGAGGCGCCCCCATTCCCCAGGGCCGGGCCATCCCCTCATGCAGGGCCCAGGACCTGTTTTGGGGGACGTGCTCCCCAGCACCCGGCAGTCCCGTGGGGGACGATCACGTGGAGGCCCAGGCACCCCTGCTCACCCCAAACTTGTCAGCGCCTTTTCCCGAGGAGGGGCCCACGGGCGCCCCAGGGAGGGGGCAGCCCTGGCCGTGCGGCCGCACTCTCACCTGATGGGCCTCTGGCCCCGGCCGGCCGCCCCGCAGCAGGGCCCCTCCCCGACCAGGGCTCCCAGAGCCGCCCGAGGAGGGCGCCGGAGGCGAGGGGGGCTCCAGGGGCGAGCGGGGCGCTGGGGGCGCACCATAAACTGAAAACACGGGATCGCAGCGCGGCCAAGACTCACATCCTGTGGGCCGCTCTGACCCCTGCCCTGGCGCAGCCCCCTCCCGCACGCCACACTCGCCCCCACAGGGACCACGGTTGTGGGGAGTGTCAGTCACTAGTTTTTTGTTTAGATATGCAAATGAGGAAGCCCCCTTTCTAAAAGGTTTACCTCTCCATTCTTTTACGTTGAGCTGCATCCTAGAGGGTGGCGTCTTTCTCCTTTCACGGAGCAGCGTCTGGGGGGCTGTGGGAAGCATGACCGGTGTGTACGGGGCCGTGGGAGCCGGGGCGGCTCGCTGAGGGTCCACGCGGCCCGGGACGGCCCCGCCCCCATCTCCAGGAGAAGAGGCTCGCCACCGCCTGGCCAGTGGCGCAGCCGCTGCCTCTTCCCCTCGTAAATGGGAAGTGCCCAGACCCCTGGCCCTGATGCCAGCCACCCCTCCTCCCCTCCACGCAGAGCCAGGCTGCGCTGCACCAGGGAGGAGACCCCCACACAGACCCTGAGGGGGAGACCCCCTGCCGGGCGGCCGCCACAGCCCGCAGGCCCTGCTCTCCGTGTCCAGCCGTGAGGCGTCTGCCCGCGCGAGTCGCACCGAGCAGTGCCCCCTCCCTCGTGGCGCACTGGCTGCCTGCAGTCAGTGTCGGCTGCCTGGAATTCGCTGACGGATCTGGCTGTCACTGAAAGTTCCAGGCAGAACGAGGTCAGGAGAATGGTCAGTGTAATTTCCCGGAGCACAGCTTTGCCTTGGATTCGGCCGCGTGTTTAAGTTCAGAGCGCTTTGTGGTCTAAAGGCTCGGGAGTTTATTTTCACTCTAGTGAAAGCTTTTCTGGGTTAACGGAAGAATGGAACGATTCAGGGTTAAGCAGAGCTCTAGAGGGAAAGTGTGCTGGTGCGCGTCCTCTCACCTCTCGAGGCCCGGGGTAAAGGGCTTGGGTGCGAGGGGAGCCCTGGGGGCTGCCGCGCTGTGGGGCCTGGCCCGGGTTTGGGGGGAGGGGGCACGTGCGGGAGGGGCCGCAGCGCTCTGCCCGGCTCACCCACCTGTGGTTCTTTCTGCAGGCGGAAAAGGAAGTGGAATCTTCGAGGAACCTGCGCCCGCGCAGACCCGGCAGCGTCTGAACCCACCTGGCGGGAAGACCAGTGACATTTTTGGGTCCCCCGTCACTGCCTCTTCCCCCTCGGCACACCCAAACAAGCCCAAGGTGAGGACCAGGCAGGTGGCCGGCATGGAGGGCACGCGCCAGGGCAGGCGCGAGGCGTCCCTGCCGGCGCTGGCAGGGGCCTCGGGGGCTGGTCCTCTGGTTAGTGCGCCGCAAGCAGCAGGTGTGCGTCGTAGCATGGCCGCCTTCCTCCCCGAGCACCCCCGGGGCGAGAGACCCAGAAAGCTGAGCGTCCCTCGGGGTTTCTTCGCTATTTTCGTCTGTCCTGGAGAGGAGCCGTGCTGGTTCTGGGGGCACCCGGCCCCCATTCAGCCTGCATGGGCGCTTGGAACACTGGGAGGGTGAGGGCACTGCTGGAACACGATCAGCTGCCCATGCACGTGGCAGCACGTGCTCTCACCTGGACGTGCGTGGACGGCGGGCGGGTCGCTCACGTGGCTTCAGCCCTGCTTGGTGAGGCCCTCCGTGCCCCGCGCCGCCCCCCCCCCGCTGCTCCGCCCCTGCGCGGGTGGTGGCAGAACAACTCGGGTGACATCAGCGATGTTTTTAACCTGTTAGTTTTCCTGCTTTTTTGTGGTCAAGAGACACGGTCTGGTTCCCTAAAGGAGCAGGCTCTGAAGCCTCTGGAGTCACCCGTGCCTAGCATTGCCACCCGCGCTGAACCGCAGCCGTGGCCGTTTCCAGCCTTGAGGCCCGGGGAAGTCAGGCTCAAGCCTCCGAGTTGTTACTCGACTACGACGCTCAAGGCAGCGTTCTAGAATCCGGCAGGTCTCCACCACGAGAAGGGCCTGAGCCAACTGAGCACAAAAGAGAAGGCACTGCCCGCTGCGCTCGACACGGCACAGAGACGGGCGGCCGTGCAGAGGAGAGCGGCCGTCAGTGCAGCTGGCGGGCACGGCGGGCAGAAGAGCCTCCTGGTTTGTTTCGCCCCCAGCAAGGGCAGGGCGTGCACGGTGAGCCGGGCACAAGGACACAGGGACGACTGCAGGGGCGGCCCTGCCCAGAGAGGGTGTCGCGTGGGCCTCAGTGAGTGCACCGCCTGCGTGGATCACCGTGCGCCAGGTATTTAGAAGCCCTGGGCTCAGGCTGATAAGAAAACTAGATTGTCACCTTTGGGGACTGCCAGAGGACCAGCTCGTTACTACAAAAACTGCTACACAAATGATCAGTGGCTGCTAACATCTCCAACCAGAGACCGCGAAGAACCGTGAGGCCTGTGAGGGAAGCCAGTGCCACCGTTGAAGTTTTTTGTTTTTGTTTTTGTTTTTGTTTTTTTGAGGTACCCGGGGCTGAGGATTGACCCCAGGACCTCACACATGGGAAGCCAGCACTCAGCATGAGCCACATCAGCCCCCCTGGGTTGGTTTTTTCCGATGTTTGCGTGTTTTGTTTTATTTTGTTTTTATGTATTTAGGGAACCAGACCCAGGACCTCCCACGTGGGAAGCAGGTGTTCAACCGCTTGAGTCACAGCCGGGACCCCCATTTTGAAGCCACCGTCTTAGAAGAATCAAGCCTTGCCCAGATCAGACCTTGTGTTTGATACCAGGGGTTTTAAGTCAGAACAGTGCAAAATAGAGGAAACCGTACAGCAGACAGTAGAGGAAGATCCTCGAGACCGAGGAGACCCGAGACGCGTTCTCCGAGGCAGTGTGCGGCCCTCATTTGGATCTTCATTGAGACAGCCTGGCTGGAGCGGGTGGAGCTGGGGTTGAGCATCTGCTTCACACATACGAGGCCCCAGCTTCAATTTCCAGCATCTCTCTTTAAAAAAGAGCAAGATAGTTTGAGAAATTTGAGTACCAAGTGTTTCTGGTATTTAAGGAATTGTTCATTTTTGCAGTTGTGAGAGTGCTATGATTGTGGGATTTTTGTTTTGTTTTTTTATTCTTTTTTTTTTTTTTAAGATTTATTTTTATTTTATTTAATTCCCCTCCCCTCCCCCAGTTGTCTGTTTTCTGTGTCTTTTTGCTGCATCTTGTTTCTTTGTCCGCTTCTGTTGTCGTCAGCAGCACAGGAAGTGTGGGCGGCGGCATTCCTGGGCAGGCTGCTCCCTCCTTCGCACTGGGCGGCTCTCCTTACAGGGCGCACTCCTTGCGCATGGGGCTCCCCTACGCGGGGGACACCCCTGTGTAGCACTGCACTCCTTGCGCGCATCAGCACTGCGCATGGCCAGCTCCACACGGGTCAAGGAGGCCCGGGGCTTGTACCGCGGACCTCCCATGTGGTAGACGGACGCCCTAACCACTGGGCCAAAGTCCGTTTCCCTGTTTTTTTGTTCTTAAGGACGTTTAGAGTCACGTCTTAAAACGTGTGTGGATAAAGTGAAATTCCCGGGGTCTAGCTGGGGGAACAGGGCGGCCAGGACCAGGGCGGCGGCTCGGAGGCACCGGCCCGGCTGCTGCGGTCTCTGTCGAGTGGGCCATGCTGTTTGCTCTGCTTTGCTCGTGATTAAAATTGCCTGTGGTAAAATGCTTTTAAAATTTAAAAGTAGAGCCGAAGTCATCTGTGTTCTGGCTTGGAATCCCAGCCTGACCTCGCTGTCTGCCTCGTTGCAGGACCACGTTCTCTTACGTGAAGGAGAAGACCCGAAGTCGGGACCGCCAGGTGAGACCCTCGCTTCCCGCCCCCTCCCGCGCGCTCCCCTCGGCCGTGCCGCGTCCCTGGAGAATGCGGGGACCTGTCGTCTCCCCGCCAGGCCAGCTGCCTGCAGCAGCGCAGTTGTGCTTGTCGCTGCGAGGATGCCGTGTTTGACGGAGGCCAGAGAAACGGGCTTAGGTAGTTCCAGAACTGCCCAGCGATTACAATAGGCCTTTCTTCACTTCTGATCGTTGCTACCCAGCCCAGGCCCAAAAACAAATTGTCCTTTCTTGTGTGGCAAAGGGCAGGGATCTAAAACCCTCTGGACCCATGGACGGGGGAGAACCGGCAGGACTGATGCAGCAAGGGAGGGCATAGAAGAGGGCAGGAAAAGAAGGACGGGGGGGGGGCGTCCACTTAGCCGTGGGGAGGAAGAACGCGGGCCGGGTGGGCGGGGTCCAGGAACGAGCCGCTCCACTGTGGGGCTGGAGGTCGGAATCTGAGGGCCACCTGTGTCTCTAAGCGGGCTCGGCACTTACCCTGCCTTTGGGTCACCGTGTCCCTAAATTGACAGCCAGAGTGCACGGGAGTTTGTTCAGCCTTAAGAAAGTTGAACGCGTAGCGTCGGGAAAGCTCGCCTGCCCCGTTAGACCTCCAGCTAAGACGGCTGCTGCTCCTCACACTTAGCGGGAGGAAGTTTGCGTTTTAGACTTGGGGCGGGAAAAATGGGAATGGAGTCCAGCCCGCGGTAAAGCAGCAGCAGCTTCTTGAGCACTCAAGCAAGGAGCAGGGCACTAAGCCCCTTTCTGCCCGTTCACGTCCTGCACCTGCCACTTCACGCCCCGGCTTCTCGGTCCCAGCTGAAAAGCCTTGCTTTACTGTCTCTCCGTTACGGCGTGAACCGCACAGACGTCTCACCCGCACCCTGGCTTTCGGGCGTGGGTGGCCTCTGACGGGGTGGTGTGCTGGCTCTGTCCCACAGCCGCAGCGAGCGCCCCGCCGGGAGACGAGAAGGGTGGCCCGAGAGGAGCAGACGGCGCCCGCGAGCCAGAGCCCCCGCCCCGCGCCGACAGCCACGAGCCCCGGCTGGGGCCGCGGCCGCGCTCGCACAACAAGGTCTTGAACCCCCCCGGCGGCAAGTCCAGCATCTCCTTCTACTGAGGGGGCTGCCGCTGCGCTTCACTGGGTCGGACGAGGGCCTCGAGAGCCAGGGCCTCCCGGGGTAGTTTCTTTTAGCCCAACGGAGCGGGGGTGGGAGAGGGTTTGTCGTGCGCCCGGAGCTGCTCGGGGTTTCCATGGCCGCCTGCGGGAGCCGCGCAGGGGACCCGGGAGACACCCTCGTGGGGATAGAAGCCCCTCCCCAGGTGTACGTTCAGGACTTAGTTCCAGGTTCGAGGGACCTCTCGGGGGGTGGGTGGGGAGAGGGTGCGTGGTGGCGGGGAGGCAGGGCCGGGCGGGGTCTTCTGCGCGTTCTGCGGGCTAAACGGACTTCCTGGAACAAGTGAAACACAGCAAACCTAGAAGTAATCCAGAGAACACCCAGAGCAACCCGTCGTGCCGTGGGACGGAGGGAGCCCTAACGCAGGCGGGGTGGGCCGCGAGTGGGCCGAGCGGAACCGCCTTTCTTCACGACACTTGCTCTTCACGGGAGCCGATTCCGCCAGAGCACCCACCGCCGCTGCCTCCAGGTCTCCGCCTCATTTATCCGCAGTGTCTTGTCCTTCAGTCTCTTCTGGAAACTCTCCATTGCTTTTCCTCAGCAGCTTTCAACAAAAGCCGAAACGTTACATTTAAAGCAGCGTCCGCAGATGTTTTACTCGCGGTGTCGCCCCCTCGTGCTGTGTCTCGTCTTCCCCCTGCAAGGTGGCTGTGTGCTGGTTCTCCAGAAGGCCCGCTGTGCTGCTGCCTCGAACCGCGGCCGGTCTCGGGGGAGCCCCCGCCTCCTCCACGAGAAGGGGCTATGGACTCTGCAGGCTTCTGTGAGCTGTTCCTTTTCCTCCCTCACGTGAGCCTTACGTCTCAGCCTCTTACGTTTCCAGCAGCGCCGTGGGCGGGTGCCTCCCGAACCAGGAGCTCCGCTGGCGCCGCGAGTCCAGCCGGAGGTCTCCGGGCAGTGGCGTCCCTTGGAGGGTCTTTGTTCCCATCGACGGGAGGAAGCGCTGCTCGAGAGCCTGGGCTTCAACGTCCGAATCCTCTCGGAATCGCCAGGGAGCTGATTTTGAAGTACCAGTTTCACGTAAACGACTGTTTCTGACCTTTCCGGGGAAAGGTCCATTCCTCAGGCCCACCAAAGAGGAGGGGGTGCTCAGGCCCCCTTCCTAAAGCCTTGCAGCACCTCCTGATTGTATGCGGCCACAAGCCACCTTGCGCAGGAGATCAGAGACGGGCGGCCAGGGGCCCAGCAGCAGGCCCGTGGGCAGGCGCTTCCCAGCCCACCCGCCCGCAGGCTGCAGCCCCAGGCCCCACGCTGGAGGCACGTGGGGCCCACACCAGCGGGCAGCTTTGGGGAGGAGTGCCCACAAGGCCCACGCCCAGCGGTAGAGGTCCCTCTGTCCCTGTCAGAATCGGTCATGCCGCGGCCGGGTCGGCGCCTTCACCGTGGCCCTGCTGCTTCCATACATTACACTTGCCATGCGCCACCGCGCCCCTGGAGGTGGAGGTGCTGCCCGTGGCTGAGCCACCAAAGAGCCGCCTTCTCCTTTCCACTCACCTTGCCGACTTGGGAGCCAGTTGCCTACAGTTTTCAAATTCTTTGCTGCATAGTCGTTTTTAAGCAAGTTGTTCAGAATTGAGAGCAATTGTATTCCCCATTTAAGAAATGATGGTTGGCTTTCTAAGCCCAAGTGCACAAACTTAGGTAACCTCCAGCACCAAGGACATGTTCTAACGGTAGAAATGAGCAACATTTGTAACCACAGTTTCTAGGAGGCAGTGGCGTGCGCGGGGAAGACTCGGCATCCAGGCCAGCGCTGGCTCCTTTCTGCACGGCCCTGCTGTCGGCCCGCAGGGGGAGAGCCCTTCAGTTCCTTGCCTCTGGCGGGGTTTCTGCAGCAGCAGGGACGGAGGGAGGAAAACGTGAGAGCCCCTGGGTGGCACCCACACCTTCCCACCTCACTCAGCCCCCTTCCCCCCTTTCCCCCCTTCCTTTCCCTCCACGGTGGTGCAGGAGCAGGGTTCGAGCTGGGTGGTCTGTTCGCTGGGAGAAGCCGGAGAGAACCCCTGCGTTGAGCCCGACGGGGTGGGTGCTCGCTTGGGTTAGGGAGACGTTCTAAACATCGGGGATGACTGTCTTTGGAAGATTCCAGCCTCAGCATTGTGTTCTCAGCCTCTAAGCTGCCTTGAGAAATTACTAGAGTCTGTCTTATTATTAAGCCTTAAACCTTTTTTCAGTGCATTTGGTGCCAACGTTTTTCTAGACCTGTAACAACAAAAAACCTGAACTCACATCTCAATGTAATTTTGATAGGAACGTTTTGTTATTTTTACAAGGCAAAATTGGGTATAACAGTTGAATTAAACTTAGCAATCAAGTACTCAAGGTCTTTGCCTTTTGTGTTTGTGTGTGTGCTTTCATCAGTGGCCCAGTCTCCAAATTCATATTCTCAAACATACTGTGGATTTAAGGTTTTTTCATTTGAAAACCAAAGTAGAATGGCTAGAAATGCAGCAGTGGGGTATTGCATTTTCTTAACTATGGGCACTGATTCTTTCCTCTCCTACACCTCTTGTTTTCCTAAAGAACAGAAAATTGGCTTTGAAACTCCAATAACAAGTCCCACACATGCATGCTGCACTAGCCCATCCTAGAGAGAGGACAGGCCAAAAGCCTTTCCTCTTTATTAGTACGTACCGCAAGCAGAGTCCATGTCCTCACATACGTGGCATGGAAGCACCACGAAGAAACTTGAGAACACCTGCCCAGAGATTCCTCTAGGCCTTTCCACACCACTGCCTGCTGGCTCGGACAGAACTCCAGATAGAACCCGGACATGGGTTACCTGAAACACGGGTCTGCACCTGCTCAGCCCCACCCGTCACCTGCAGTATGGTGTGTCTTCCAAGGGCAGCATGAAATCCTCTACATGCAGCAGCCACTCCAGCTGCAGGTCAGCACCAGGGTGTCGACCACCGGTCTCCAGAGACCAGGCGGTGGCTCCACCTGCAGCAGGTGAGGGAGTAACAGCCGTCCAAGAGCCACCACGTCAAGCTCTGTGCTAGACCAGGGGAAACATCAGCTAGCTGTTGATAACAGCTTCAACAAATGAAATGAGGGGAACGGAACAGGGACCAGGGTGACTATCAGGGATTAGGAATACACTTAGAAATTAAAGGGCGGTCCTGAGATGTGTGTGCCCATTTTACACGTAAGGATAAGATATTAGGAGGAAGAAAGAAACAGTCCCAAATAATGTTTTAAAGTTTTGATTTTTAAGCAGTTTCAAGCCACAACTGTGTCCAGTTATGCTAGCAATCAAAATTTACTAAAGTTGATGGCCAAGTTATTTGCTCTCTCCTGGGAGGAGCTGTCCCTCCTGAGACATGCAACTTCAGGAGTTCAAAGAGGTTAAAGTTCTGAAAAAGACCCAAGACAGAAGTCTTTAAACATCCCCCAAAACAATCTTTCTCAGTAACTTGCTCACCAGGGAGAATTCAATGAATTTCATCCATTTGTCCTGCCTTATTTTGGAAATATAAAACATTTCTACATACCATTAATTGCATGCTTACTGTTAGGTAGCAGCTAGAGATAGTGCTAAATCCCTTTTGTGGATTAGCTCAATCTACCAACATTCACAGACTCAGTTCTGCATGTTTGGAAATGGAGACTTCGATTCACTCAACCAGGATCAAAACCCCCACAATCTGAATCTAAGACTATTAGGAAGCTGGGATAGCTAATCTTGGTGGGGCTGGTCAACGCCCGTATGGCAAACACTGTGCCGGGGAGAAATATGAATTAGAGCAGCAGGTGGGTGGGTGCATTGACTGCAGAGGAGCTCATGGTTTGGATGTGGCTGGGACTAGATTGGAGTTGGCCTGGAAGCAGGACCTCCGGATTGTGCACAGCGTAAGGTGAAGGCAGGGGTGAGGGAGCATTCCTCAGATTTAAACTGGCACTGGCTGGTCTCCACCAGAATTCACACCACCTGTGTAGCCTACAGAACCGCAGGTTGGAGAATTTAGCCTTGGGTTCATAGAGCCCCCAGGTGACCCGGGAAAGAAAAGGCAAACCCTCTAGAGCAACTCATTTTATTTCAGAGCCGCAAGGAATCTCACAGACGAGTTCCAAGGAACACCAGCCAGAGGGGCTCGGGGGAGTCCGAGGAAGGGCCAGCCCAGACAGCAGAATCAGGCCTGATGTCGTAACTCAGCAGATGGTAAAAAGGAATAAGCCTTCGAAACTGGTGAAATACAAGAAAACCAAACCCGGCGAACAATGAAAACACCATCCTTGAATTTAAAAGCTAAGTGGATAAGACTAGATAGAGCAGTAGAGACGCCCTGGTATACGTGACACGTCCCCACCCTCACAGCGGGCCGCCCCCGGCCCGACCGGAAGCGCGTCAGCCCCGCCCAGCCGAGCTTCCGCCCCGAGCCGGCGGCCTCGCGCGCGGGGCGACCCCTGGCGGCGCGGCGCGGGGCTGCGGGGCGGGGCCGCGGCGCGCGGGGCGGGACTTCCGGCGCGGGCGGGCTTCCGGCGAGTGAGTGACGGCCGCGGCGGCGGCGGCGCAGCCTGAGGCGACAGCGGCGGCGGCCTGCGGACCCTCGCGGCGGCGGCGGCGGCGAGCGGGCCGCGCGGGCGGCGGCGATGGCCGCGATGATGGAGATCCAGATGGACGAGGGCGGCGGCGTGGTGGTGTACCAGGACGACTACTGCTCGGGCTCGGTGATGTCCGAGCGCGTGTCGGGCCTGGCGGGCTCCATCTACCGCGAGTTCGAGCGCCTCATCCACTGCTACGACGAGGAGGTGGTCAAGGAGCTGATGCCGCTGGTGGTGAACGTGCTGGAGAACCTGGACTCGGTGCTCAGCGAGAACCAGGAGCACGAGGTGGAGCTGGAGCTGCTGCGCGAGGACAACGAGCAGCTGCTCACCCAGTACGAGCGCGAGAAGGCGCTGCGCAGGCAGGCCGAGGAGGTGCGTGGGGCCCGCCCGCCGGCCACGCCCGGCCCGCCGCGCCCGGCCACCCCGCGCGCGCGCCCCCGCCCCGGCACCGCCCGGGGACGCCCCCGCCCCGGGGCCCGCCCGGCTCCTGCGGGCTCCGCCACCCCGAATCCCTAGGCCCCGGTTTTCCCATCTCAGGGCGCCGTGATTCGCAACCCCACCCCTCCCCTCCCCGCCGCGGGATCTCGGGTGTCCTTCGGGTTCTGCAGCCAGAGGAGGTCTGGCGATGCCAGAAGACCTTTTCCTTTGTCCCCGATACGGTATTTTGAAGGTCTGTGGCGTGCGTGGGTTTGGTGATGGATGTAAACATAACCAGAGCCGCAGTCGGGCTGCGCCAGGTGCCGAGGGCACCTCTCGGGGAAGATGGTTAGGTCCGTACAAGAGGCAGAGCCGTCCCCTGGCCTTGCAGGGGCTCAGAGAATTTGGAAACATGCCCTTGGTTCTCATCTGTCTCCATCTCCTGGAAATGGTTTTCGGGCCAGCTGTGCATTGCGGGAAGGAATACCACCTTCCTGGGTCACCGGCCGGGGTGTGAGCACTGACCAGGTGCCTGGCCTGGAGCCTTGCCCTTTGTAGAAAAGGAAGGCTGAGTGAGGCAGCTTCCAGGCCGTGCTGGGCCGCAGGCCCACTCTGTGACCTTGGCCGCTCGCTTGCCAGCTCTGGGCTTCGCTTTTCCGTCAGAGGAGCGAAGTGCCCTGGCTGACCTCCGAGCCGGGGAATTCCAGCAGTCTAGGAGATGGGGGATGCTCTTTGAGATACGAATAGCAAGTGTCTTATTAAACTTATATTTATTTCCAAGTCACTTAGCACATTCTTGACTTTAATAAATGAAAGATGTATTTTGACTTTTCCGTCAACCGGGTGGGTTTATACCCTCATTTGGGTTAAAGCTTATTTGTAAGAATGAACAGTGTCTTGCATTATTCCCACTTCGAGCGCTCTGTTTGGCTTGGGGGTTTCTGTATCGTTAAGAGGCTGCTGCTGTCTACGGAATGGGGGCCCAGGCACCGCCAAAACAGAGTTAGAGCTGTCGGCGTAAAGGCACGCCAGAGCTCAGAGTGGCGTGGGCGTTTTCCTGGATAGGAACAGCCTGGAAGTGGAGAGACCCGACCACAGGCCCAGGCGCAGAAGAGCCGGGGGGCAGGACCCCGTGCGGCCCGACTCCTGGCTGGGCTCTTCCTTGTATCAGGCTGTGGGGTCCAGAGGCCGGCATCCCAGGTACTGGGGCACCGGGCACTGCCCTCCACCTCTAGTGGCTCAGGTAGCCATTTCATGCCCGATGGAGGTTTCGGGTAGGTTTCTTTCAATAGTGAATGAGAAGAAACTAAAAGGAGATGAGTCATAATGGCTAAGAATCATAATCTTGCCTAAAAATTAGCTGTGCATAGATTAGGCACTATCTCCGCTCTGTGCAGTTCAAATGCATCCACAATTGAGCGTGTTTTGCCCACCCACTTACACACACTGCTGGACTGAGAGCTGCTGGGTGTGCATATGGTTTTCAGACGCAATCGGCTTGGAGGTTGAGAACCACCACTGGGGCAGCTATTCACAGAAGCTACACTGAGTGCTCCATGAGCAGAGAGCCACGGGTCAGACAAATGCTTGGCCAGCAGCCTCAAGGTTCTGAGTAGGTGCTAGTGGTGTGTCCTTGGAAAGACCTCAAAGGACACTACGGCGACAGAAGCATTTAGAATTCTAGGTCACTAAATCAAGTACCCCAAATAACCTAAGTAAGCAGTCAGTGCACTAAAGCAAGCAAGCGTGCGTTTCAGTCCTGTGGGAGAAGACCACTTGGGCACTGCGGGCTGTCTTCTCTCTCCAGACAGGAAATTGTGATGACGTGTTTACGTGTCTGATAACAGAAGGGCTAGAGTATGGCGGGCACCGAGATGCTGGCATCGCAGACGCCTCCTGCGTGAGCTGTAAAGGGAAGCTCCGTCCCCAGCCATGCTGCTCAAGAAGGCTTAGTCAGAGGAGGTAACTGGAGCTGCCTGCGGCTCTGAGCAGACAACGTCTGCACGGATTTAAAAAGAGAAGAAAAGGCTCAAGCGGAACAGACACCCAGCCCTCTTCTGGCGTAGTAACTGCAGCTGGAGACGGCGAGTGTGCTCTGACCTCGAGAGCCTGGCTCAGTGGGAATCACGGCAGGCAGCGCGTGGGGACGCGGGGGTGGCGACCCCACCCTGGGGAGGTCGCGCCACCCAGACGGGTTTCTGCCCCACTCTGGCCCGCAGTGACCTTCCTGCGAAGTGTGCAGGTTGCCAGACTGGCAAGTGGTTTTCATCTCAAGTGCCAGCTCCAACCTTCGGCCCCCGGCCCCTGGTTGCCTCCAGAGCCCTGGCGAGATGGATGCAGTAGTGCCGAAACCCATCCAGAAGGAGGCCCCTGCAGGGTCCAGGCAGCCTCCCGTGTCAGTCCTGCGGCATCCAGAGCCTGCCTGTGCGTGTCTGCCGAGCTGAGGCCTCTGGTTCGGACACTGCCCATGTATTGGAGAGTGGCAAGTCCCAGCCCAGCTCGATGCAGACACACAGAGCTAAATGGGCCTGTTTGCAGCTCCTGATCTTCCCCCAGAGACCTTAAGAAATGTTTGTGCTTGAACCCAGGTTCAATCCCCGGTACCTTCTGAAAACAAACAAATGGGAAAAAACAACTTTCAAAGGGGAGCAAATGTAGCTCTGGTTGAGCACCTGTCCCCATGTTCTAGGTCCTGGGTTCAGTCCCCAGGACCTTCTAAAAAAAAATCCGTCAAGTTTTTCTCTGTTGGAAAAGGAGACACTTCGAAATAGGCAACTGATTGGGTTAGGGCTAGAGGGTGAGTTGTACATTTTGCCCTCAGTATAATCACAGAAGGACTGGTCACAGAAACCGTGTGTGTTGTACTTACCCAGGCAGCAAGAGCCCCTTCCCTTGCACTGCCCAAGGGCTTAGCTCAAAGGAGGTTAAAGTCTCCATAGCCCTAAAGAACCTGCTGGTAACACCCTCCATCTCATCGCAAGCAACTCAAGTGGACGCTCTGACCACAAAACATGTGCGTGTGGATATATGCCCTGTCCGTGGCGTTGGAGGCTCTGTAAGGAAAGCAGAGTAGAGGGAAGTTTTATCCAAAACTTAATTTTTTCTAGTTATAAAAAAAGTCATCCATTTCTTAGAAGAACATTTGGAAAGGATTAAGCTAGAGGGAAAAACTCATAGTCCTAGTCTATAGTATTCTGTAGAGATATTTTGCCTTTCTTTTTCTCCTAGGAGGCACCGGTGATTAAACCCAGGGCAGGGCACCTGGGATGCAGGTGCTCAACCTGCTTCCCTTTTTTGCCTTTTTCCATAAGTGAATTCAAATCTTTTTTTTATTTCTCTCCCCTTCCCTCCCCCAAATTGTCTGCTCTCTCTGTCCATTCGCTGGAATTCAAATCTTAAATCACAAGTTTTCATTCTTGTTTCCCATATTGAAACTAGTAAATGTGCCACTGCTCAGAGGAGGCTCTTTCTTCTGTCATGCTGTGGTATTAGGAGGCATTTTTTAAAATGGTTTCTTCTTCCGGATGAAGCTGGTAAGATCTGGTGTCCAGAGCTGCCTGTTCTGTCGGCCTCTGAGCCGGCCGAGGCAGGGCTCCCAGGGCTCCCACTGCCTCCCGCCAGGCCTACGCAGGCCTGGTCCGCAGAGCGTGGCCCGGAGCAGGTGCCGAGGCCCGGGGCCCGGCGGCAGCACGGGGACCCTGCAGGAACGGAGTCGGCCTCCGGCCCCGGGCAGAGCCCTCCCCCTGCCGGCCACGCGGGCCTTCCCGTGGGCACACGGCAGGCCCTGCAGTTCTCCCTGAGCCCGCGCCTGTCTGTCTGCTCTCCCTGCCCGGGCAGCCTGAGGAGATGACGGCCCAGCCGCGTGGGCGTGGGCGGGGAAGAAGGCGTGCTCGCCGGCCCGCGCGCTGCCTGGCTGAGGCCTGAGGACCGTTTCTGTGGGTTGAGCCTCTAGAGCAGTTCTGTCTACAGAGCTTGCTGCTGTGATGGAAGTGTTCTCGTTTGTGTTGTAGCCGCCACGGGTGGCCATTGAGCGCTTGAGGTGTGGCTTGTGCCACTGGGGGGCTGAGTTTTAAACCCCATTTCACTTTGGAGAGCTGCGTGCGGCTGGGGCCGTGGCCCGCACAGGCACACGGACGAGCTGGCTCAGGGGCACTGGCATCAGGGCGGACAAATTTCTAAGTCACGCAGCTTCAGGCAAGACAGAAGGATGCTGAAAAGGTGAATTATTATTATTTTTTTGATCCAGTGGACAAATTCCAGAAAAGGGAAATGATCTCAGAAGTAGTGAGATTCTGACATAGGAAACCAGAGAGAAGGAGACATTGGGAGATGAAGAGAAAAAAGAATGCCCGAGTGAGGACACCCCCAGAGGCTGAGCAGCCGGGGTCGACCTCTAGCAACTGGGAAGGGTCTGGTGATGACGCACAGGAGGGGATCCACCCTGGCTTGAGCTTCTTTTTTTTCTCTAACAACTTTTTGAAGTATCGCTGCTGTCCTCTACACTGTGCGTCTTTAAAGGGTACAGTGTGGTGAACTTTGCCCTACGTCCACACGTGTGGCCAGCACCAGCCAAGATTGTGGACACAAACCTCACCCCCGCAGCGTCCTCAGCCCCTCCCTGCATCCCCCATCCCCAGGTAACCCTGCTCTGCTTCCGGTCAGTGCTGACCAATTTCCGTTTTGTAGAACCCTGTGGAAATGGACTCGTGTGGTCTGTGCTTGTTGATCCGGCTGCCGTCACCGTCATGACCTTGAGGTCGTCCAGGTCGTTGAGCGCACGGCTCCCGCTCGCCCTCGCCCTGCCTCGCGGTATCCCGCTGGGTGCAGGCCTGCCCGCCCGCCTGCTGGTGGAGGCCTTGCCACGGGCCCTGCTCAGGCCGGCCGGCGGAGGACCCCGCAAGGCTTGTTGCCAGACCCAAGAGGTTCGGTCAGTGAGTGACCAGTGTCGGGACCGGGGCATCCCCCCAAGTGCCAGGATGGTGCCCCCATCCGGGAGTGGACAGGCCCAACCCAGGAAGCCCACTTAGTGTGGTCACCATCAGATTGTTTTGGAGGGGGTACCTGATATGGGCAAGAGATTGGGGAGATGCCAAGTTAAGTGTGACAGGGTCCCTGTCCTCAGGAAATGTACCCTTCATTTGGTGGGGCGCGTGAGACAGGCAGTGGGGAATGTAGAGTCTTACCCACAGAACCAGATTCAAGTGACGTCCTTCCCCCCACCCTCCAACCTCATATTTTCCACCAGCTTTGGGTGTCGTTCTTTGCATTTCTCTACTTCTGGGCTCTTGTCCCCTACCCTTTCCACAAGCCAGTCTTTTTTTTTTTTTTTTTAAGTTTTAACATGATCAAATTTTTTTTTAAATTTTTATTTTTTTTTATTCATTTTGTAAAAATATTACATTCAAAAAATATGAGGTCCCATTCAACCCCACCACCCCCACCCCACCACTTCCCCCCAGCAACACTCTCTCCCATCATCATGACACATCCATTGCAATTGGTAAGTATATCTCTGGGCATCGCTGCACCTCATGGTCAATGGTCCACATCATAGCCCATACTCTCCCATGTTCCATCCAGTGGGCCCTGGGAGGATCTACAATGTCCGGTAATTGTCCCTGAAGCACCACCCAGGACAACTCCAAGTCCCGAAAACACCTCCACATCTCATCTCTTCCTCCCATTCCCCGCACCCAGCAGCCACCATGGCCACTTTTCCCACACCAATGCCACATTTTCTCTGTGGACCGTGGCTTGGTTGTGTCCATTCCACATCTATGTCAAGAGGGGGCTTAGATTCCACATGGATGCTGGATGCAATCCTCCTGCTTTCAGTTGCAGGCACTCTAGGCTCCATGGTGTGGTGGTTGACCCTCTTCAACTCCATGTTAGCTGAGTGGGGTAAGTCCAATAAATCAGAGTGTAGGAGCTGAAGTCTGTTGAGGCTCAGGGCCTGGCTAGCATATTGTCAGTCCAGAGATTCAAATCCCCTAGATATATCTTAAACCCCAGCACCAACTACAATTCCAGTAAAGTAGCATGCAAGCCTCCACAAGCTAGTCTTGTCACCGCTTCTCCTCCCAGTAAATAAGTACTGAATGAGTGCTTGCTCAGGTGTGTTTCTCTTTATGTCTCTCGAGCTTAGAATTATATTTCTTGAGACCAACGCCCCTTTTGTTCACTGAGGGTATCATCAGGGTCCTTGGCATGTTGCTCATGAAATGGAAGAGGAAGCTGGAAGCTGGAGTAGAGAAGACAATCTAAGAAACCAGGGCAGGGAGTGGCTGTGGCTCCATCAGCTGGGCTCCCGTCTACCGTATGGGAGGCTCTGGGTTCACATCCCGGGTCTCCTTGTGAAGGCAGGCTGGCCCGTGTGCCGCGGAGAGCTGACGGAGCAAGATGACGCAACGGGGAAACGGACTTGGCCCAGTGGTTAGGGCGTCCGTCTACCACATGGGAGGTCCGCGGTTCAAACCCCGGGCCTCCTTGACCCGTGTGCAGCTGGCCATGCGCAGTGCTGATGGCGCAAGGAGTGCCCTGCCACGCAAGGGTGTCCCCCGCGTGGGGGAGCCCCACGCGCAAGGAGTGCGCCCGTGAGGAAAGCCGCCCAGCGTGAAAAGAAAGAGCAGCCTGCCCAGGAATGGCGCCGCCCACACTTCCCGTGCCGCTGACAACAACAGAAGCGGACAAAGAAACAAGACGCAGCAAATAGACACCAAGAACAGACAACCAGGGGAGGGGGGGGAATTAAATAAATAAATAAATCTAAAAAAAAAAAAAAAAGATGACGCAACAAAGGGAAACAAGCAGACACAGAAAAAAACGCACAGCAAATGGACACAGAAAACAAGACAGCAAAAAAATAAGCTGCAAGGGAGGGGGGGGATAAATAAATAAATCTTTTTAAAAAATAAATACAATAAAAAAGAAACCAGGGCAGGGAGTGAATGTGGCTCAAGTAGTTGAGCGCCTACCTGCCACACGGGAGGTCCTGGGTTTGGTTTCTGGTGCCTCCTAAAGAAAAAGCAGACAATGAGAAGAAACCAGGGCAAACTATTACAGATGCTTCAGAGTAAAATTGTACTTCAAATAATTTTTCCCAGGTAAACTTCTCACAGGATGGGACATTTTAGAATTTTAGTTTCATCTTCATTTTTCTTAATTCTCCTGGTACCATGTTCATTTTCTGTCTTCCCAGTTCTTAAAAATTAATGTGACTTAAACCAGTGCCATTTGTGGGGTTGGTTTCTGGAGGATGCCAAGTCAAACAGTTCCTTTATTATTAAAGCAAAGTCCCCTTGATTCCCACCCCCACGGCTTCCTCATCTATTTGCTTGTATTTTGCACTCATTGTCTGCTCATTTTTTGCTCATTGTCTGTATTTTCTTTAGGAGGCACCGGGACCCGAACCCGGGACCTTTCATGTGGGAGGTGGGCACTCAACTGCTTGAGCCACATCCGCTCCCTGTACATTTGTTTTGGCTCATTGTCTTGCTCATTATTTTTGCTCATTGTTCATTTTTTCTCATTGTATGCTCGGCTCTTTTTTTGTTCATCTGTTCGTTGTTTGTCTTCTTTAGGAGGCACCAGTAACTGAACTGGGACCTTCCGTGTGGGAGGCGGGCACTCAACGGCTTGAGCCACATCTCCTCCCAGCCCCTTGATTTTCAGCCTGATCCTTGGATCCCTGAGCTGGTGGCAAGGTTGCCCAGACTCTGTCTAATACTTGAATACAGAAATGTCCTGCCACACCCCCATACCCTGCCCAGTGGGCCTTGGGGGCAGCTTCTGTAATTCTGGAGCCACTGCCCATGCCCTGATCTGTTCACCTGCCCACATTGTGCACACCTGTGGTTTCCAGCCGTCCTGTGTTCGGTGGAAACATTTGATGGTGAGTGGGAGCCGCTGACAGTACGAGGCAGGGTGGTCTGGAAGGGGCAGGGCGGCTCCTCGAGGGTCGGCAGCTGCGGCCTTGCACCCAGCGCCCCCTCGGCCTGCTGAAAGAGGCAGGCAGAACTCAACCTCCCGCCCAGGAAAGAGCTGAATTGGTCAAAGAAAGCAAAAGAACGACACCTTTGATTTATTTCTTGTACCAAACTGGCCCAAGTGAGTTATTTCCTGTGTGTAGCCCTGGCCAAAAGATCAACTAAGATAGAAGTGTTAGGTTTTTTATGATGTTCGTTTGCTCTGCCATTAAACTGTCCTTGGGTTGTGAACTCACCAACACGTTCGTGGCTGCACGTGGGAGTCTCACCTGTCATCTCTCTTGCACACTCGGATTGAGTACTGACTGCTGTGTCATACTTGTCAGCTCACTTTGCCCTTCTGTGTATGAAATGGGAAGAATCATCTCATTCTGTATAATACTGAGAAAAGCTGACTCTCGTGTATTTTTTACTGAGTCCTAGATTTATTTTATTTTTATTTTTTTAGGAGGTACCGGGCATTGAACCCAGGGCCTCATACATGGGAAGCAGGCGCTCAGCCGCTGAGCTCCATCCACCCCCGGAGTCCCGGATTTTGAAGGAGCCCATGCTCTCGAGTCATTTCTACATGTGTCTTGAAATTCACCAAAAATAAAAAATCTGAAAGCAAAAGTTAACTTTAATTTCAAAGCAGTACTTTGTTAGTGGGAGGAGGAGGTATGTCTTAAAAATAAACCTAGGGGAGTGCACGAGGCTCAAGCAGTTGGGTGCCCCTCCCAGATTGGAGGTCCCAGGTTCAGTTTCCATGCCTCCTAAGAAGACAAACAAGGAGCAGACAATGAACAGACATCAAGCGAAAATGAGCAGGACAATGAGCAAACAACAAGCAGACAATGAGAAAGAAACAGCAACAAGGAGCAGACAGCAAGCAAACAGACAAGGGAGCCATCTCAGCGGGGTGGGGGGGTGCATAAATTAAAAAAATAAACGGATAGTTTAACAAGTGAGGAATGGTGTGATATATTGGTATTTATAAGTGGGCATTAGGTATTTCTTATCTGGACATGAGGGAAAGACCCTGGTGTGTTTTCCTTAACCATATAATTGCTAGCCATTGCTCTTTGGGGCGCCCAGAAGACCTGTCAGTAAGAGTGGCCTCAACACCTGCATGATGTCTGGATTAGACTTGGTTAGACAGTTGATGACTTCAAACCAACTTAAATCTGTAGTACATATGATTAGCATGCTTACAGACAGGTTTTGGTTAGCTCTCATCCAGCCTTCAGTAGGTCTTTGAGACTGAGATACTATGCTACAGAGATTGTTCAGATAGGAGATTTTTATTTTTTGAGATCCAGTACCATGCAGATTCTCACACCGAATGCTGGTAGTCGGAGGTTTTATTTTCCTTTGTTACGTTCATGTTTTGTTATTGTTGGATTCTATTTTTAAGTTATTTCACTTCCTCATGGGTAGGAAAAGCTTTATAGACTTAACTTAGTCTCTACCCTATCCCCCCACTACTGAAAATTTTTGATTCCCTTCTATCTCAAGTAAATGATCAGAAAATAAAACTGTTTTCTGCCTTTGAAAACATTCACTGAATGTTTCGTGGCTTTAACTCAGTTGGTGAATACTCCCTGGAACACACCTTCCCCCTCCCCAGCAGCCCTTCTTAGAACTGGGTTCCCACATCGCTGCACTGGTTTACTTTCCACCAGCTCCGCCTGGGTCTCGGAGGCTGGAAGCTGCCTTCCTTCCGGGGTGTCCTCTGGCTGGCTGCTAGTCTTCGGGGTCCTTGGCTCTTCTGGCACATGGCACGGCACGGGTGGCGTCTTTCTCTTCCGGGCACCTTGACCCCGGCTCCCGGCTGCTCCCTGGGCTTCCCTCCGTCCAGTTTCCTCTGCTTGGAAGGACTTCAGCCATATTGGACTAAGCCCCCCGCCCCCGTTCTGTTTGGCCTCACCTTTTAATATTGGATGCAGATTGGTACCTTGCATTTTTGTTGATTCAAATTACCTTAATGATGTGAAATACTTTTTTCAAGAGGGGAAGAAAGGATTTATTTTTTACTATAGAAAACCCTATCAATCTTTTGTGGCATTTCTGTAAACTCAGAACCCTAGAGGGTGGCTCTTACTTCTGTGCTGGCGTCTTGTGCAGTCGCTAAACCCCCGCCTCGCGGGCCCCGAGCTGAACTGCGGGCTTGCTCGGCCACACAGCCCTACCTGCAGGCGCCCCTCCCCAGAGGGCCGAGCGGGCTCGGGGTGGGCCCAGGCCAGGGGCTCCTGCTGTCTCTGGATTCCCGGGTTGTGCCTTGGGCCTGGGGTGCTGCTCTGTGTGCGCCCCCAGCCTCGTGTCCTGCTGGGAAGCCAGGTGGACAGGAAGGCAGAGGAGAGAAAGGTGTTGCTGAGCCCTCACCAGTGCCCGCCCCTTGGGCTTGGCGAGGTCGGAGGCTGCCCGCAGCGCTGGCGTGTGTGCCCGCGTGGCCTCGCCTCCCCTGCCTCGCCTCGCCTCCCCTGCCTCGCCACTGCCAGCTCGCAGCTGACTGGTTTTTCCTCTTGGTTAATGCCCCCATATTTCCTGATGCTGGGAGGCCTTAAAATATCATCACGCCAGGGTCTCTCTGCCCTTGACCTGGTTTGGAACCAACTCCCTCAGGAGCCTCTCGGTATGTGTTACTATGTGGCGTGACAAGGCTCTTTGGCATTGCCACCTCGCATTGATTTTAATTGTCACCTTCTGGGACAGACTGTACGCGAGCCTGCCTGGGCCTGCCTCAGCCCCTGGGGGGGTCTCCTTCTGTTGCCTTCCACTTGGAGAGCTTCCGGCTGCCCCCATGGCAAATGCAGGGGCTCTGAGGAAGGGAGACGGGGCTCTGCTGAAGTGGCCCCAGCAGCAGAGGACCCGCGCGTGGTGCCCCAGCCCTGTTGGAGAGTGTGGGTTTACACCTCCCGCCCCGGGCTGCCCCTCAAGCCACCCTCAGCAGGCGCAGGCGGACACCCCACCCCCACCCCATCCAGCCCTGAGCGTCTTCACGTAAAGAACGAGGCCAGGCGTTGCTCCTTTCACTGCTTTCTGACAGGCAGATTGCATAGTCAAAAGTGAATAAGCGGACGTGGCTCAACTGATAGAGCGTCCGTCTACCACGTGGAGGGTCCAGGGTTCAATCCCAGGGCCTCCTGACCCGTGTGGTAAGCTGGCCCACGCACAGTGCTGTCACATGTAAGGAGTGCCATGCCACGCAGGGGTGTCCCTGCATAGGGGAACCCCACACGCAAGGAGTGCGCCCTGCGAGGAGAGCCGCCCTGCATGAAAAAAGCGCAGCCTGCCCAGGAGTGGCGCCACACACAGGGAGAGCTGACGCCGCAAGATGACGCAACAACAAAAAGATGCAGTTTCCCGGTGCCACCGTATAATGCAAGCAGATGCAGAACACACAGCAAATGGACACAGAGAGCAGACAGTGGTGGGGAAGGGGAGAGAAATAAATAAATCTTTAAAAAAAAACAAACTACGTGATTCCGATCGTTCGTAGGAAAGTAAGTGGAAATAGCCAAGAAAACCTTGAAAAGGGAGACTTAGGATGGAGAACATAGGTCAGATAATAAGAAAGATTTAGAGGAGGACATGGATCAGATTTTTAAAGATACTGTAAAGCTACAGTTCATGTTTAAAAAGCTTTCGTACTGACAAGTAATAGATTAATGGAACAAAATTTAAAGTCCAGAAATACACTGACTCCATACTGAGATTTAACAGATGATTAAAGGGGCATTGCAAAGCAATGGGGAATGCTGTTGAGTTGACTTCTATACCACGAACACACCAGCTACAACCTGGAGGCAGTACTTGCAGCCTAGAGACAAAGGCACATTCCTGCTCCGAGCTGATGAAAGTCCTTAGAAATCCAGCAGAATAGGAAATTAACGGCAGAGAGTCAGGAGAGGACAGAGCGAGTTGTTCAGCAAAGAGCCCCCAGAGGGCAGCGGATGTGGCTCAAGCAAATGGGCTCCCGTCTACCACATAGGAGGCCCAGGGTTCAATGCCCAGGGCCTCCTGGTGAAGGCGAGCTGGCCTGTGCGGTGAGCTGGCCCGCACGAGTGCTGGCCTGTGCAGAGTACTGCCCCGCGCAGGAATGCTGCCCCACGCAGGAGTGCTAGCCCATGCGGAGAACTGGCGCAGCAAGATGTCACAACAAAAAGAGACACGGAGGAGAGATAATAAGAGACACAGCAGATCAGGGAGCTGAGGTGGCGCAAGAGAACGATTGCCTCTTTCCCACTCCGGAAGTTTCCAGGATCAGTTCCCGGAGCCACCTAATGAGAAGACAAGCAGACACAGAAGAACACACAATGAATGGACACAGAGAACAGACAAAGATGGGTGAGGGGAAGGAGGATAGATAGTTAGATAGATAGATAGATAGATAGATAGATAGATAGATAGATAGATAGATAGATAGATAGATAGATCTTTAAAAAAAAAAAGATCACAGACCTGACTGACAGATTCATGAAATAACGCTCAGCACCACTGGTAGACAAGGTCCCGAAAACCCCAGCAGTCATGCTCTGCCACTTTTCGCTGTTGCATTGGCAGGTGCACCCGGTGATGGCCAGAGTGCAGGAAGGGCTCTCCCACCTTGTTGGGGGAGTGAACTGGTGTCAGAGCAAGCCACACTCTGTCACCAAAGCCTTGGAGAGCAGGGAGCCTTGGGCAGGTACACAAAGGTGCGTGCAGACAGCTTTGCAAACATTTCCAAGCACCCCCAAGACCAAGGGCAGGCGATGGACAAGTAACTGGGCTCTCCGCACGCACACGCACAGGCACGGTGGAACATGGCACCTGTTGAAATGGGATACATTTATTGGGGTAGACACGTTCTGATGTTTATTGTGAGTGAAGCAGGTTACCAAACAGTGTGCACAAAGGATCACACCTCTGCCCTGCACACACACACACACACACACACACACATACATGCACTGCCCAGGAATCTGGAAGAACATAACACCTGATTTTTACTGACTGAACAGTAGGATCATGGTTTTTAAAAATATCTTACTTGGGAAGCGGATTTGGCTCAACTGATAGAATGTCCGCCTACCATATGGGAGGTCCAGGGTTCAAGCCCAGGGCCTCCTGATGCATGTGATGAGCTGGCCCACACACAGTGCTGATGCACGCAAGGAGTGCTATGCCACGCAGGGGTGTCTCCCATGTAAGGGAGCCCCACGCATAAGGAGTGCACCCCGTAAGGGAAGTCGCGAAAGGAAGTGCAGCCTGCCCAGGAGCGGTGCCACACACACAGAGAGCTGATGCAGCAAGATGACGCAACAAAAAGACAGATTCCGATGCCACTGACAAGAGAGCAAACAGGAGAGAGGGGATAAGAAGGGGAGAGATAAATATCTTTTTAAAAAAACAACTTCTTGCTTAATGCTCTTGTCTGTTACTTGTGTAGTAATTTTATTTTTTTAAGTAATGGGAATGTTTAAAATATCCTTTAGCATCAGATAGCATTTATGTGATTTTTCATAGGCTGGCTTTGGCCACTATATCCATGGTTAATTCAAAACTGCTTATTTTGGGTTTTTCCTGCAGCTGCACAGTTGGTGTGCATTTTCCTGGCTGTGGGTATTTATTTTTCACTTCCTTTGATGTAAACTGCGCCTGATTTCCTTCCTGCCAGCTTCCCGCTGCTACCTCTCCTGCCTGCCCGGCCCTGCCCTTCACCCGCCACCCTCTCCAGCCCTGCTCAGAAGGGGGCACCCTTCGAGCAGCGCCCCAGGGCTTCTCTGCACAAAGACCTTTTAGACGCTGGTGGGGGGGTGGGGGGGCCTACAGGAAACACAGCCGTGGCCATCCCAGATGAGTCTTCCTCCTCCAGACAACCAAACCCCGAAACAAACGAGCGACTTTATCTGTGCCTTGAAAACCCAGCTGGTAGGTATGCTTCCTACAGGAGATGTCTCAGCTTCCAAATTCCTAATGCCATTCCTCAGTTTCCTCAGCAGTAAAGCGGGGGTGTTAACAGCTCCCTGTGGCTGCCCCCACCTCGACAGCGGCCGGCCTGTGGAGGCTTGCAGGAAAGGCTGCCTTCTCCCCTCGCCAGCTTTCACTGCAACCTCAAGGCCTTTCAAGACTTGCTTTTACTTTGCAAAGTGCTTTCTTTTCCCTTGGTTTGATACTAATTTCGCTCAGAAACTTACCGTGTAATGATAAGATTCCAAATCTAGGCCCTTTCCCCTCCTCTGTTAACAAACTTGGAGCCCTCCTTTGTGGCGCCCGTTAATCGCGTGGTGGTGGCATCCTGAAATGAGTTGTGATTGAAATACAGATTCAGAGACAAGCAGACTTGACCGCAGTTAGATGGTCGATATAGAGAGGAGGAATATCATTCTTTAATAACAAACAGAACTGGCTGCGTAACTTGTGGGGCCCATCACAGAATGAAACTGCAGGCCTCTTGTTCAGGAGTCATTCAGGATCTCGAGACAGGAAGAGCTGAGCATTGAACCAAGTGCTGGGCCCCTCGCAGGGCAGGGCCCTGGTGGCTGCACGGGCTGCACTCCCACCAGGCAGCTCTGGGGGAAATGACCAGCCCCTGCACACCAAAGGAATCTTTTTGGACAGGAGAAAGCAGAAGTATCGACATGCCTTTAGCTGGCCAGACTGTTCTGGAGTGGGCCTTGGACACTGTATGGGAAGCCTTCCTCCTTGGCCAGCTCTCCCGTGTTGCCGTGCCAAGGTTTGCTTACAGAGCTGAGAGGCAGCGTGGTGTGGCCGGGAGAGCCCGGCTCTGGGTGGGAAGCCACCTTCCAGCGCCACCGCTGCTGGCCTGAGCTTGGAGAAGCCGTTGGCCTCGGCTCCTGGAAGCCCACGGGCCCTCCGTGGCGGTGCCTTCTGGCCACCACCAGCTACCATCTGCTGGCACGTGCACATGCATGACACCTGTTCTTTTCTTCCTTTCATATTTAGAAATTCATTGAGTTTGAAGATGCCTTGGAACAAGAGAAGAAAGAGCTGCAGGTCCAGGTGGAGCACTATGAGTTCCAGACTCGCCAGCTGGAGCTGAAGGCCAAAAACTATGCAGATCAGAGTAAGTGGCCGGGCCGCACACTGGGGCTCCAGGGCCGGTGCCGGCAGGAGGCTGCTGAGAGCCTGACCGGAAAGAGCCGAGGGCAGAGCCGGCGGGCCCATGCTTCGTTTCACCACGTCCCCCGGCCACTTGCTTCCCTCTTTTCACTGCTGTGCGCCTCTGTCATCTGCCTCAGGTCCTTTGTGGAAATAAGATAAAATAGGCCGGCCCCTTTGGTCACGTAGCACTCGCCCGGTGTGTCCATCTGACCTGTGCTGCTTCGTGGACTTCAGAGCAAAGCTCCCGCCCCCCGTCGGGTCCCTCTGGCTGTCCACCGGGGAGGGGCGATTGCCCACTGGGGGAGCACCTCTGCAGTGACAGTTCCTGGAAGGAGCTTGTGGCTGGTAAAGGGTGTCCATAGAAAATCCCATCCCCTGTAAGGAGAAGGGAGAAAAGCACTTTTGATTTTAATTGTAAGAACAACAATTATTTTAGTTTCTAGAAGTCTTTGTTGAAAATGACTTGAGTGCCAAAATTAGATTTACCCATGTCATTGTATTTTTCTGTAATGCGATGTTTCAGTGACTGGGACCTGCTTTGCTGTTTCACCCAGTTACCTTGGATAGCAGAGGCCTTCATTTCTCAGAAAAGGTCCCATCAAATCAGGAGAAACACAAGTCTGAGACCCTTGGCCCATCCCTGCCTCCAGCCAGGGCCGACAGGCCATCTGCCGGGGGTAGCAACCTACCGAAGCCCGGGGGCGGGTTGGCGGCCCACAGCACAGCAGGCTCCCCCGACACTCGGCAGAGTTTCAAAATAGAAGCAACCAAATGGCCCAATTTAGGCACACAGAGAGAACGCTTTCTCTCATTCTTCCAGAGCCTTAATATTTGCTTTACTTAAAATGTTTTTCATACATGGAAACCTTCCAGCTCTTTCCCTAGAAGGAAAAAAGCATGAACCTCTAAACTGTCGGCGGAAGTTGCACATTTGGTCAGCACCAAGCACGAGAGCCGGGTGCTAAGGGAGCAGGCCTCCGGGTCCTGTGGGCAGCGGCGCCTTGGCGTGCACGGCCTTCACGGGGCAGTCCTGAGAGGCCCTGAGACCTGGAGCCCACGCCTCTCCAGGACTGAGGCATGACCCTCAGCCTCCGCAAGGACAGAGCGAGGCTGGGTCAGGAACCCCCGAGCTAGGGAGGCGGCATCTTTCCTCCAGCAGCCACTGCCATGTGTGTGCTGTGCCGGGTCCACGAGCACTTGAAACCCTCCGAGGGAGGGACGGGCCAGCAGCGCCGGTCACCTGGACGCTTGCTGGGAGCGAAGCACCTCAGGCCCTGCCCCGAGCAGAAACCTCTGTGCTGCTGTGGGAGCCTCTGGGCACCCCCTGGGCAGCTGTGCAGAGGCCACAGATCAGCAGGGAGTGAGGCCAAAGCAGGGTGTTAGACTCATGGAACTTAGCAAAGCAGCGTAAGGCAGGCAGTGGGCGGCCGGGGTCGGGTGCAGGCACCCACTCAGCCACACAGGCGGAAGGTCCTGTGGAATGGGGTCATGTGGCTGCCCCAGGCTGTCTTTGGCTCTGCCACATTGCCCTTTCACTTGGTGGGCGCTGCAGCCAGAGCTCGGCAGAGCAAGGTGTGCACAGACGGAAGGGGCTAGGCCAGAGGCACGCTGGCCCATGGAAGAGGCAGGGCGGGGCCTCCTGGCCACCGCTGTAGTTCCCAGCTGTCCATCGTGGGCATCTCCAAGGGCAGCAACTTGGGGGTGGCACCGGCCTGTCTGCCAGCCCTGTGGGCGCACGGGCTCAGCCCAGTCAGGCCCCCTGCTGCAGGCCGGGACACCGCAGTGTGTTCCAGCGTGCTCAGCGGGCTCCTCGTCACTCTTGAGCACATCTCACAGACTCCCCTTGGGGCTTCTGGCTCTTTCCCTAAGCCCCTGCTGGCTCACCTGGACACAGCACGCTCTCCAAGTTCTCCTCTACCTCCGCCCCCAGCTGACCTGGAGAGCACACCTCTCCCTGTGGTCTTGGCGTCTTGTTTCTCCTGATAGCAGCGCCTGGTGTTCTCGGTCACAAACACTCTGTCCCACCCTGCCCACCCCGACCTGCTCAGTCAGGCCACACTCCAGCCCAGGCCCCAGGAGCCTCCGAGCCTCTTCTGATAAGAGGGTCCCCCCCTGGGCTGGAGGGGCGCCCAGCCTGCCACAGGCACCTGGAATCCCTGCCCCCAACTCCCCCGCCGAGAGGAGCGATGTGGGCGGCAGGGGGGGACCCGCGCGGCTGATGGAGCTGTGTCTTCCAGTCTCGCGGCTGGAGGAGCGGGAGTCGGAGATGAAGAAGGAGTACAACGCCCTGCACCAGCGGCACACGGAGGTACGTGCCGGCCCGGCAGGGGTCCCCAGGCGGAGAGGGGGACCCGGCAGGCCCGGCCTCAGCCCCGCTCTGCGCTGCTCGGGTGGGGTCACCACGCCAGGTTTACCTGGTGCCCTGCAGCCAGCACTGACGGGCAGCTTAGCCCGGGCTGGCTCAATGACAGCTCCCCTGAGCACCATTGTCATTCCTGCCAGGTCAGAGCAGAGAGGGGCAGCCCGGGCCGGGTGCGTCCTGACGGGGGGCGGCCTTTCTCCACAGATGATCCAGACCTACGTGGAGCACATCGAGAGGTCCAAGATGCAGCAGGGCGGGGGCCATGGCCACACGGAGGGCAGCCTGCCAGGGAGGAGGTACGGCCGGCCGCTTGGGAGGGCGGGCCCCACTCGCCAAGGCGCGAGAGCCTTCCCCCTTCACCGACTCGGGAGAGCAGGGTCCCTGAGGGGCGTGGCTCCAGGAGCACTCGCCGGGGTGGCCCACAGCCGCAGGCGGTCTTGTCTGCAGTGTGGCCGCTTCCTGTTCAGTCCCAAAGGCCCCGGGCAGCTCCCGCCTGTGGGTGGGCACGGAGGCCCAGGGCACCTCGGTCGCGGGCTGAGCTGCCTTCCCCACAGCAGGGTTGCCCCCCACGACTCGGGGGCTGTGCTGCTCCACTCGGGGAGCAGGCAGGCCTACAGGTGTCTGCTCCTTCTCAATCTTCGTGCCAGTCAAGTCAGAATAAAACTGAACTCAGTCCCCCAAGTGAGTGGCTTGTCCAGGATTTTGTTGAGGGTTTTTCCAGCCTGAGGAGTCAGCCTCTAGGAGGCCCGCGCAGGTGGCCTCTGCCTGGGAAGGTGGTCCCGCCGTTCTCACTGTCGTCAGGGGAAGGCGGGCAGGAGTTGCAGCCCCAGATGCCCCCAAGGGGCAGCCTCCAGCCGTGTGGAGTGGTGCTCCCTCTCCCGTGCAGGGGAACCTTGGGAAGCCAGGGCTGTGCTAGCCAAAGCCTCTGCGGTACGTCCGACAAAGGCCTTCGGCGCCTGGCTCGGCAGGGCTCTTGCCTGCAAATAGGACGGCCCAGGGCCCTCGGGCCTGCTGCTTTCCAGGTGACCGGCCCAAGCACTCACGCTCCCGCACTCCCACGGCTCCTGCTGTCGGGACGCACAGCACGTGGATCCGGGAAGGCAGCAGGGGAGCCGCCAGCGTGTTTTAGACACAGCCTCGCTCTTGTCGCGGGTGGAAGGACCTGCAGCCACCGTGGGTGCCTTGTTGCCGTCGATGCCAGGCCTAGTGGGGCACCCTTGGGACACGGGCTGTTTAGTGGCTGGCCCTGGGGAGGCCCTGTGCGCAGGACGTCTGTCCACTCCCATTCTGAGTCCAGAGGATTGAAGGAGCACAGCAAGCCGGAGCTCCACCTCACGGACAGGACACTGCCTTCTGGGCCCACGACGGATGCCGCCATGGGAGCCTCCAGGCCACTGGGCTGGAATTCTGACCCTGAACCAGGAGACTCGGTGTTTTTGAGGGACGCTGGATCCGAGGTGGTTCCTCCAGCAGAGGTCAGGCCACACGGGCATCTTCCACGGAGTGCCAGGCGCTCTGGACCCTTTACGCTCTTTCCCTGCCGGCACGCCCTGAGGAGGCGCCCTGGGAGGCCACAGAGGAGCAAGCCGGAGGCCAGCGGCCAGGCATGCAGCCTCCAGGCCCGGGAGGGGCAGGCGGCACTGTGCGCGCCTCAGGTCACATCATCAGCCCCAGCCCCGCGGCCTCAGCGCACACGGGCTGCGGGGGCCACAAAACGCTCTCAGCCCAGGCAGGACCCGAAGGTGCCCCGGCGTGGAGCCGTCCCTGCGGTGCAGCCCAGCCCCAGGCGCGGCAGGCCCCCGAGTCCTCGCCCGCGGAGGTGGAGGCGGGGCCTGCTCCGGACCCCGCTGTCCTTGCCATGGAGAAAGTGTTCTGTTCGGGGATGGCCCAGCTCAAGACCCCACTCTGTCGCTGTGCTCTCTCCGGCCCTGGGCCGTGAAGAGGAAGGGCCTCCTGCGGGGTCAGGCATGGGCACCCTGCCTTCCGAGGAGCACATAGCCCAGGAGGCGGGAGGGCAGGGCCGCGTGTCTGGGCTGCTCTTCCCGCCGCCCTGCCTGGCCGGCCAGGGGCATTACTCCATCGTGAGCCCACAGAATCGGTCGTCTCATGGTCGCTGGAGTGGTTGAGCGCAGCGCTCTCCACGCCCCTGCCTTCCCTCCACGCACTCCACCAGGGTTCAGGGCTTGCTGGGGGCGAGCTGTGCAAGTCCCATGCCAGCCCCAGGCCTTGGTTCTGGAAGAGCAAGCGTGCACGGCAGCCCCTGCCCCAGTAGAAATAAAGGAGGCGTAAGCTTCTCCTTGTGGTGGGTGTCTGCTTTGGCAGGACCCTGAGAAGTTGGAAACATCCTCCTGAGCTCTGTGCTGCTGCTGTCTGGTGGGGGGGGCTAAGGTGGAAGGACCCTCCCTTGCATCTTTGCCAAAGGCTCACTTTCTCTCGAGCCATGACTGGTCATCCTCTGGAGGACAAATACTTAGGTCTGGCCCATCGCCCTGGATTCAGACTTCCCCGGCTGACACCCAGGCCCTCGAGGCAGGGAGGCTTTCCACGGTGCCCGGCTGGTTCTCTGAGCCCCTGTGGTATCAGAGCAAAGCTCAAGGCCTCTGCAGACATGTCAGCGTGGCAGGAGAACCGCCCGCGTGCTGCCCGCCCGCATGTCCGTGTGGGCCGCAGCAGAGAGGGTGGTGTGTCCCACGTCTGTCCTTCGTGGCCGTCTGCCATGCTTCCACGTCTGTCTGTCTGCGTCGAGGGCAGCGTGCAGTGGGGTGCCTGAACGCCTCGCAGCCTCGTGCTCGCTGCTGCGGGAGCATGTGTGGATGAGTGCGTGCGTGACCTCTGCCCTCTAATGGTGTTTTCTTGTCTTGCTTCCTGTGCCGTGGCCGCCGTGTCCTGCCTGTTGTGTCTGTCGCTGCACCGCAGTGCTCGCCAGTCGTGGAGGACGAGGTAAAGCCTGGGCCGTGCTCGCTGGCCTCTGTGGGGGCTGCCACTGGGGTCTGAGTTGGGGCAGAAGGAGGGGATGAAGGTGCACACGGAGATCCCTTACCTGGGACCTGGGAGGCAGTCCCGCCTGGCCAGTTCACAGACGGTGGCACTCAGGGTGCCGGGATGCCGGTGGTCCTGCCCCGCAGCAGAGGCGGAGGCGGCGCAGGGCTTCCCTGGCCCGCCCCTGACCTGCACACGCTCCCTGGGCGCCTGCCCCCTGCACAGGTCAGGGATAGACAGTGAGGATGGCTGCCACTGGGCTGTGTGCTGTCCCAGCACCAGGCCAGCCACTCCTCAGGAGCAGAGGACGGGGCCTCTGACTCTACTCGGGCGTTAGACAGATGCAGAGTAAAATCCCGGCTCCGTGAGCAGAGCGAGCACACGGCCTCTCCGGGCCTCCTTCCCTCTCTGTGAGATGGGGGCGAGCCCGCGAGCCTCCTGGGGGAGCCACAGACGCGATGAGGGCGCGTGATTGCCAGGCTCTGGGCCAAGGCCACCAGCCCCATGTGCAGCTCCGCAGGGACGAGCAGAGAGGCAAGTCTCGGGCCACGCTTAGGAGCAGGCCTCTATCGAGGCGCAGCAGCCTAGGCGCTGGCCCGTGCCCCGCCTTTGAAGCAAGAGGCCCACCTGCTCCCTATGGCTGCCCCTTGGCATCTGGGGTCCAGCAAGGGCACCCCCCAAAGTCGGGGAGGGTGTCTAATGAGAAAGAGTTGGCCCTGGGAGAGTAGCCCCCTGCCCCCAAAGCTGGAAATCAGGAGTCCAGGGGTGTGGCACGGGGGCCTGCGGGGCCCGCCGGCTGTGGCAGCCCCTCCTCACTGCGTTCCAGGCGTGCTGGCGGCCTGTGTGGCTGCGTCCAGTCTCCGCCGTCTCTGGGAGACACTGCGTGCGCATGCAGCTGTGGCCTCCATGGTGGCCCCCTGGGCCCCGTCACCATCCACACCCTCTGGACACCTCCGAGGAGGCCGCCCCCCTTCTCTGCAGAAGCCACCCAGCCTCTGGCCTAGACCCCTTGGCCCCCGAAATCCCCTTGTCCCCACATCTTGCCTGCTTGTTTTTCGCCTTTCGCGGAGCCTCCACCATCTGAAGGGACGCCTTGCTGCAGCACTGGAGAGCCCGAGGGAGGGGGGGGAAGCAGACCCGCCCCCGCTAGGCCTGACCTCCTTCCCGACTCAGTGGTGGGCGGCGGGCCGCTGCAGGGTGGCTGTCTGCCCTCTCAACTGGGGCCGCCGCTCACACTAGGACGGGAGGCGGAGTGAGAGCAGAGCGGGCCTGGAGTCCTCGATAGTGCCCCTGGGGAGTCCCCCGTACACGAGAGCACCGCAGGCGGGGAGCGGAGCTTGCATCTTGGCTTTCGCAGCCCAGTCTACCCCTGGGAAACTCCCACCTCAGGGTTCACGCCACGGCGACTGAGGGCAGGCAGGGAGAAGGCCCCGGGGCTGGCTCTCGGGACAGGGTGCCCTCTGCTGTGCATCGGCGGCGAGAAGGCCTGAACGAAGGAAATCCAGCAAGAAACAGGGCAGGGGCAGAAGCAGCTCAGTTCCCCCGCGTCGCTCCACGGCCCAACCAGGAAGCAGCCTGAAAGTCACCGCTTCGAGCCTTGTGCTGTGGTGAGCAAAAGCCCCGTCGTGCCTGCGGCTACAGGCTTCCACAGCCTTCCACGGGCTTCCACAGGCTTCCTTTAAGCCCAGAAGAAGTCAAGGTGTAATGGATCCGTCAGTCTGTACAGCAGAACGGGGAGTGAAGTTCTGGGTGAACCTCGACAGCATGATGCACAAAAGGCCACGTGTCATGGGATTCCAGAGACAGGAGGCAGCGTGCACGCGGCGGAGCGCAGCTTCAAGGTTAAAGTTAAAGGGTGCAGGTGTCCTTCGCACAGAGCGAGGCGGCAGGCACGCCCCCTCGCAGACGTGCCAGCTGCCCCTGAGTCGTTTACGCAGCACGGCAGCTCGCGGTGATGCGCCTGGGATGGACTGTTGGGTGTGTGCGCGCGTCAGCAGAAGAGCTTTGGAAGAGGAGAGAGCAGTGCCTTGTGCTGCACGAGCTCCCGCTCAACAGAACATGCTCGCTGCCGGGCGAGGGCCGCGTCGGGCCGGGCTGCACGAGGCAGCACCTCCCCTCCGCCCGTGAGCTGGTTAGCTGGATCAGCGGGGGCACGCCACCCAAGGGGACACGAGGCAGCCCGGAACGTTCCCTCACCTCCCACAGCCCATCTGCTCCCTGAGCCCGGGCCGAGGGTGCGCCTCTGTCCGGACACCCCTTGGGGCAGCTCTACCTGCAGAACAGGCCTCGGTGTTTCCAGAAAGCTCTGCGGGGCTGTCTGGGAGCTGCGTCTCACTGCCGGCCGCCTCTCTCCCCCTGTGTTTCAGCAGGAAGGAGCGCCCCACCTCTCTGAACGTCTTTCCCCTGGCGGACGGCACGGTACGTGCACAGATGGGGGGCAAGCCCCTGCCCTCGGCGGACCACTGGCACCTGAGTGACCTCGGCCAGCTGCAGTCCAGCGCCAGCCACCAGGTTTCGTAGCCGGGCCATGGAGTGCGGGTCCCGCCCCCTGTCGCTGGCACCCCATATCCATCCGGGCCTAAGCCCTGCTCCCTGAGCACAACCCTTTGCAGCCTCTCCCGCCCTACCAGACCCCCCAAGTCATGACCCGAGTGGAGGGCCCGGCCCCCGCTGCCGCGGCCGCTCGTTGCGCCCTGCCACCCCAGGATACGGGGGCCATGCCGAGTCACAGCCACGCCCCATGTCCCAGCCTGCCTCGGGCACACAGCACAGGGCGGTGCCTTGGGCCGGGGCCGTCTCCTTGGCTGGGCCAAGTCCCTGGTGTCTGAGGCTGCCGCGCCCACGGGGAGGGGGCAGAGGCCAGGTTCTTCTCTCCATAGTCTGTTCTCATTTGTTTTCCGTGGTAGCAGCTCCTCCGTCTGAGTTGACGTGGCCAATGGGCCTCCACGGTGTGCCAGCTGTGAGCACATCCCAGACTGCAGACCAGAGAGCACCAGGCCAACAGCGCCAGGGCATGGGTCTGGGGCTCGCACTGGCCGGCGAAGGCAGGCCAGGACCCTGAGCCACCCAGCGGTGGAGGTGGCCCTCGGGGGCAGCCTGGGCCTGGTGACTGTCACCCTGATGTTGGGATGCCTGCAGAAGGCATCACGCCAGTGGGCCTGTGGGCGTGGGTGGGGGCTTCTCCAGGAGCCTGCCTTGTGGCCTGGGTGCCTGTGCTCCCGCAGCCTCTGAGTGTCTAGTTTGCCTGCAGGGTTCTGCCAGCCTGCCAGCTCGGGCACCACATGGCCTCACCCACCCTGCTTGTGTTCCACGGAGCGGCCATCAGCCTGGGCTCCTGCCAGGCACCTGGTGCTGGCTGGTGCCTGGCACTGGCAGGCCAGAGCTCCCTCGGCCGGCTGGGCCGGCTTTGCCCCTTAAGGTGGCTCCCGCACACCCACTGTCGCTCACATACATCTCACTCACACCTGAACTCGCTCACACCCAATCTTGCTCACACCTGATCACTCACGCCGTGTCTTGCTCACACTTGATGGCTCACACCCGATCTTGTTCACATACATCTCGTTCACACCCACTCTCGCTCACACCTGATCACTCACACAGCATTTTGCTCACACCTGGTTGCTCACACCCGCTCTTGCTCACACCTGTACTGGACTTCTCAGCTGGAGTTTGCCCTGTCAGCACTTGAAGCTGCCATGTGGGCATCAGCTTGAGGGCCATGTGCCTGGAGCCCTGGCCGTCCGGACTCCAGCTCCTCAGGCCTGTGTCTGACTTCGTTTCTTCCCGTCACCCTCCTTTCTCCTACTCTTCTGTCTGAAACAGTTTTCCTCTTCATAATCGTGGTGTTTTATGTTTTAGTTTGTAGGTGTGTTTTATTTTATTTTTATTTTATTTAAATAATTATGTTTCAGTCCTTTTGAGTTCATGCTCTAGGATTTAATTCTAATTTCTTAATTTTTTATTGTTTTGTTTTGTCGTTTTGTTTTTATGTGCTGTATTTTCAGTGTTTTAACCAAACAGTTGTGGCTTCTCATGGTGAGGATTGACCGCTAAGAGTCTGGTTTCTTTGCGTTTGGAGGGCACTGCTCCGCCTCGGTGTTTAGGAGGTTGAGAGGTTTGCCTTTAGGTAAGTTGTGGCCAGGGGTGTGTCTGTGGGTAAGTGGTGGCCCCGCAGGTCACACGAGCCAGAGGGATTTGGGGGTGCGGTCACACGGAGCATCCCCCGAGGGAACCGCCAGGGTTAACGGAGACACCCTGAGAGCCCTCGCCTCCAGCTGGCCGGAGACACCCTGAGAGCCCTTGCCTCCAGCTGGCACGTCGCGGCCTGTAGAGGAAGGTCCAGGGAACGCTGGCCTCGAGGTGTGGGTTCACCCACATGTCCCGCTGGTCCCCACTGGTAGGATCCCCCACTCTTCTGCAAGACGGCAGTGGGCACCCCTCCTGTGGGACGCAGGGTCCCTGAGCTGTGGAGGATCAGAGTCTGCTTGGGAACCTTTATTTCCAAGGCATAACTTTCAGGGAGGGTGAGAGTCGCCTCTTTCAGCCTGGGTGGTGGATGAAGAGGAGAGGCTTTTCCCAGGGCCCACACCTGAGGGCAGGATCTTCCTGCAGAGCCTTCTGGGAGTGTGGTGGTGCTCTAGCATAGGCCTTCCCGGGCAGCCCTCCTGCGCCCCGGCGGACGGCGCCCCTGCACTGGAGGGTGCTCAGCAGCACCCTGGCCCTGCCCCCGGATGCTGGACGCATCCCCACCCCCGGTGGTGAGGACCAAAGTCCGGGCCTGCCTAGTGCCCGCTAGGGCAGCGTTGCCTGGGGTGAGAGCCCCTGCCGCAGAGCAATTTCAGCGCCCATTGGATGGAGCCAGGAGCCCACTTTCCAAATGAATGCCGCATGTGCTGCGCCTGAGAGGCTCCCCTGACCTGGCGGGCGCAGGAGGCGGCGGAGGCAGCTCAGGGCCGGTTCCGGCTGGCTTCTGGAGGTGGCCGCTGCCTTCTGAGCTAATGGTGTGCCTCAGAGGGCCCCAGCTGTCCCCCCAGCTTTAGAGGACTGGGTACCTCTGGGTCAGCATCCCCCCGTTAGGCAGCCCCCCAAGAGTGGGGGCACCAGCAGGACGTATGATCCGGCGCAGTCGGCCGAGGCGTGTGTGCTGGGGGCCAGCGCTCCAGCAGCCAGCCCTTCCTCAGCAACTAGCAGGCTGGGGGGTGGGGCCAAGCCAGGAGGCAGAGCTGCTGCAGAGCCGCACCCGAGGTTACGAGCCGGCATAACAGAAGAGCGTGTGGGATGCCGCTTTGCAGCACCATTTTTGCTGTGTTTGCCCAATATTTTCTTTAGGAAAAACCACAGGAAAAAAAAAAGGTGTGTTTTACGGCCCACATTTGTTGAAAGAGAATATTTTCCTCCCTAATGGCATCCTTAAGGTGAAGAGTTAATTGCAGTTCACAGAAATCTTGGGTTTTTACCTCCAGAACATTTGGCTACATCCATTCTTAAAACATGGAGTTTCTGTTCATTTGCCTTTGCGTTGACTTGAGGCCTGGAGCGCTGAGCATTAGGGTGCCCTCAGTGTCCCCTTTGTTTGGGAGACAACGGCAGGTGTGTGTGGGGTAGTGCAGCCAGCACTGAGTCCACCCGCTCCCCGGCAGGCAGGCAGGCAGGGCTGGCCGCGTGCTGCCCAGCAGGGCGCGCTCCACAGCCGCACCGGCCCGGCCGGCTCCTCTGGGGCCCCGCCGCGCAGAGCCTCCCGCTGCCAGGCTGCCGCTTGTTCCCGACTGACAGCAGGCTGCAAAGGGTTGCCCCCCGTGTCGTGTCCCTTCATCTCCATCACACCCTGCCTCATCGGACTGTCTTCTGGAAGGGTACGGGTTGAAAGCCACATTTCAGACCATGTACTAAGGTAGCAGCTACTTCCAGGAGGCCACGGCAGTGGCCAAGTAAGCACAACCTTTCCGTCAGCTGCCCGTGAGTGAGGAGACCCAAAGGAATTGGCCCGACAGGTGCCAGAGGCCCCGTCCCTTCCATGTGGAGGACGGCATGGTTCACTCCAGCTCCTTCGCGAGGGGCGAAGGGGCTGAGCAGTGGGGCCTCAGGTGGAGGCGACGAGGCCTCCCCGGCCAGCCCCGGAGCTTGGGCGGAGGATGCCGCCGCGACGTGCCCCTCCGCCCTGTGTTTGCTCCTAGTGCCCGCAAGACGAGATGTCCGAGTCGGGCCAGTCCTCGGCGGCCGCTACACCCAGCACCGCCGGCACCAAGTCCAACACGCCCACGTCGTCCGTGCCCTCGGCCGCGGTCACGCCCCTCCACGAGAGCCTGCAGCCCCTGGGGGACTACGGCCCGGGCACGAGGAACAGCAAGCGGGCTCGGGAGAAGCGCAACAGCCGCAACATGGAGGTCCAGGTCACCCAGGAGATGCGCAATGTCAGCATCGGTACGCGGCGCCCGGCCCCGGCCGCGTGGGGCCGCGTGGAGCCTCCGCCCGTGTGGTCGGAGCCCCGCGGCGCCCGGCAGCACACTCCATTAGTGCCGAGGGGTGAAGGGGCCCAGGGCCTCCTGCCCCTCACCTGACGGGCAGTCCCTGGCCCACTTCCAGGGGTCTGACGGCCACGGGGTCTTCTGGGGTCCGACCCACCGCCAGGCAGCCTTGAGTGCATGGACCGCCGGGCCCGTCTCCTCTGCTCCTGGGGCCCTGCACTTCTGGGCCCCTCTGGCCACTCGGACAGCTCTGCCCGTCCAACTGCCTGCCCACGGGTGGTCTCGCACAGGCCTCGGGACTTGGCTCCAGGGGCCAGCCGTGGGGTGTGGGGGGAGGTCGCTGGACCCTCCTCTGACGCCAGGCTGTCTTGTGTACCCTCAGGGATGGGCAGCAGTGATGAGTGGTCTGACGTCCAGGACATCATAGACTCCACCCCGGAGCTGGACATGTGCCAGGAGCCCCGCCTGGACCGCAACGGCAGCAGGTACTGGCCCGGCCCTCCCCCCAGGAGAGCTGCTGCTGCTGCCCTGTGGAGCCCGAGGAGGGCCTGGCCCCACCATCCCCACTTCTCGCCCCACGGGCATGAGCCGCGCTGCACCCACAGGCCAAGAGTGGGGGTTGGGAGCACGCGGGTGGGGGCAGGCCAGTGACGCCCCTGCCTGTCCCCTCTGGGCGTGTCCCTACAGCCCTACCCAAGGGATCGTGAACAAGGCTTTCGGCATCAACACCGACTCCCTGTTCCACGAGCTGTCCACCGCAGGGTCCGAGGTCATCGGGGACGTGGACGAAGGGGCCGACCTGCTAGGTAAAACCCGGCAGGCTCTGCCGCTCACCCCGTGTGGCGGCGCTTGCTTGCTGTTTCTGTTTGTCACGAAAGGAGAATTTTATACCAGGCGTAGCTAGAGATGTTTCTCACAGCCTTGTTGGCATGTGTTTCACACACTAGAGCCCACTCTGTACACTGTACACTTCTGTGGTTCTTTATGTAGTCACAGAGCTGGGCACTCGGCACAACGGTGGCATTCCAGAACATTCTCAGTGCCCCAGAAAGAAGCCCCATGCCCAGTAGCTCCCACCCCGCCCCCTCTCCAAGCCCTCCCCCAAATAGCCTACTTCTAGGAACACTTGGGGGAGGGCAGCCATCCTTCGTCCCCTTAACTCTGGGGAAGTGTGCGGACACTTTGGGGGCCTCTCCAAGCCCTTGGCACACAAGCCCCCCTGGAACTCTCCAGTGGGTGTGAAAGGCTGCAGGAGACAGGAAGCCTGACCTCAAGGTGGGCTCCTGACCAGAGATGAGTGGCAGCGCCTGCCTCCACCTCCCGGGCAGCTGAGCACGCTGCACTGCCGAGGGCCGTGGCCACAGGCCTCGGCGCACCGCCACGTAGGGCAGGGCGCAAACCCCCTTGGCCACGTGTTCTAAGAGGCCTTTCTTCTCGCAGCCCCCTCCTGGCAGCCCAGCTGGGTGTAGGTGGGCTTCCATGGCCGGGCGTCTCTCCCACGGAGGGGCAGTTACGGTTCCGCTTTCCCCCACTTCTCTCCACATCCGGCTTTGGGTGCTACCAGGGAGGGTGCTTCTCACCTGTCCTGGCTCAGATGGAACACAGGCAGGTGGCTTTTCATCAGTCCACCTGCTCCCGTTGGACACATGGGGACTCTCCTGGGGCGGGGGGAGGTTCTGCTTCCAGAATCTCAGTGCAGTGGTGCCTGAGGCCCCGCGATCAGCGCCCTCTGCCCTGGTGCCAAGGCAGTGCCGTCTCACATCTAAGAGTCTTCTTTGCCAGGCCCTCTGCTGGGTCGCTTCCCACCAGTTAGCTTGAATGACCTGTTCCCACGTTGGGTGTCGAGCACGCCCAGCTGTGTGGCCCGCTCTGCACCAGCCACAGACACTGCCACGCCTGAGCCCAGCAAAACGTTCCCGCCATTCTCAGCTTGGGTGGCGGATTGCCTTCCCCAGGTGGGGCCCCCAGGGTGCGTGTGGGGCGCAACCTGCCCAGCACATCCACGCCAGCCCTGCCTCTCGCCTGAGATCACATTCTTTCCAGCCAGGTTTCAGCAAAAAGCCTCCTTCCCAATAAAGGCAGGGTATGATTTAATTGAATATTTTCTCGTGCTTATTGTTAAAAATGTATGGAAAAATGCATGAAAGCTATTAACAAGCAGAAAAACTACTAAATAGATGCAGTTACTGTTGGTATTGTGACATAGTTCCTTCCATTCTCGTACATAATCCAGATTGTACTCTCTATGTTCAATTTTTCAGCATTTTTTTTTTGGAAAAATGATAAGCGCTTATAATAATATTCTAATAATACCAGAAAAGGCAAAGAACAGAGTAAAAGCCAAAGAAGTGCTGCTGTGGTCTCTCCAGCACTGCAGTCACCGCCTCCAGGCAGGCCTCTGCCACAGCCACGGGCGGGGACGCAGGCTATAGCGCCACTTCTGTCCTTCTGATTGTGGGTGACGTAGCAGCTTCCAGAACCTAGAAAAGTACCCCGTAAATTCCTAACTCCCCTTTCCTCTGTGGGCCTGGCCCTGTCTGTGTGCTGTCGGTTATGACCCCGTCTTCTTGGTTCTGAATGTTGCTGTTACAAATCCTGCCAGAAGAGCTACCTCTGGGCGTGAATGTTTGCCCGCGTCCCTGGCCGTCTCTTTAGAGTAGATTTCTAGAAGCACCGAGGTAAGTGAGGGTGCCTGTGGGGCTCCATCTTGCTCCCGCAGGGTGTGGAGAGGGCCCACCGCCCGCCCGGCCTTCAGGGTGCCCTCCAGGAGGGCGTGTCCTTAAGGCGTCTGCAGGGAGAAGGGACAGCAGCTGCAGTCGGTGTCTTTGCCCAGCTCAGCCGCCAAAGGGTGCACAGGGTCCCATCGGGATGGGGCGGGGAGAGCATGCCAGGTGGAGGTGGCACCTGTGCAGGCAGCAGCTTCTGGAGGTGAGACAGGCAGTGCCAGGCGTGCTGGAGGACTGGCAGCAGGCGGTGCCCTGAGCTTTTGAGAAATTGATTCAAAGCCTTCTCCCTGGAACAGTGCACATGGGTGGGCAATTCCATGGCCTCTCCACGCTCCTTTGAGGCCGTGGGTGCAGTCTGGAAGCGGTCCAGGGCAGCCCCAGCGGCCAGCAGCAGGCATGGACTGTCGGGGAGGGGCAGGATGGGAGGCCCTGCGCCTCTCTTCAGTCTGCCGTCACGGAGCAGGACATAGAAACCAGCATTTTTGTAGGCACTGTGGCCATTGGCCCCCGCGGGCTCAGCGGCAGTGAGCACGGGGGCCACCTCACTTCCTAGAGGACGACGCCGAGGCCAGGCGCAAGGCCCCATGGCCACTGCAGTGCGGCCTGCGCCCAGTGGCAGCCTCAACTCCAGCCGCCAGCTGCGCTCTGCCGAGCACCTTTCCTGAGCTGGAATACCCCCTGTATACAGTGCCCGCGCTATGAGCGTGCAGCGGCCTTCGGTCCAGTCTGCAGACGTCACCACAACAAGCAGTAGAGCACTCGTCACCCCGAAGGCAGCCCGTGCCTGTTCGCATCGCCCCTGCTCACCCAGCCGCTGGTCCTCTGCCCTCTGTCTGAGGACCCGCCTGCGGGGGACGTCACCAGCTGCTGGTCCTCTGCCCTCTGTCTGGGGACCCGCCTGAGGGGAACGTTGCGCCTCAGTGCAGCCAGGCGGTGTCTGGCCTTCGTCCGGCCACCTCCGCACAGCTCGACATCTGCAAGGCGCAGCCGTGAGGTGGTGCAGGACAGAGCTCCGTCCTCTGTGTGACTGGATGCCTCCCCATTGCGGGCACGGACCGTCTTTCACCCTGAGGTCACCCGTCAAGGCCTCCCCGGCTGTCACGGCTCCTGCTGCCGCCCGCACGTGCTGTGCTTATGCTCTGCAGCCTGCAGCTGGAGGGGCGTCCAGACTGCCAGTCCCTCCAGAGCACGCCTGCACTCCAGCGCCGCTGCTTCACTGTCCATCCCAGCGTACTGCCATCCTCGCCGCGGCGCCAGCTTCAAGCAGCATCGAAGCCACCCTCTGTCGTGTCACCGCCCACAGGCCCCTCTTCAGACAGCCTCATGGCAAAGGTCACTTTCATGCAGAATCGCCACCAGCGGTGATGGGGAGAAGCAGCGAGCTAGGAACGGTGTCTCAGGGAGGACCCCGGGGAGGCCCTCCGCGGAGCTGGGGACCGCGGGCCACCGGGGCAGGTTCTGGGCAGGGGGTGTCGCGGGCCCACCAGCACTCCTGGTGGAGAGGAGGGCCTCTGTGGCCTCCAGGCACAGGGGCCGCGTCTTCTAGAAGAAGACGGTGTCCCTGGTGGCTGTTCTCAGGCGGCGAGCGGTGGTGGCTGCACCTGCACTTGGCAGGGGGTGGCCCACTTGGGCACCACATAGTTTGGGTTGAAACAAGACCCTCTTGGTAGTGATGGGCCTTTCCGGAAGCTCTCGTGCACATATGAGAGTCAGGCAGCAGGAGGAGCTCGGGAAAGGGTCCCGTTGCTGCGCAGTCCGCCAGCGGCAGCAGGTGAACTTTGATGTAACTGGCCACCGAGTGGAGGCAGGACCTGGGCCTCCGCTTCCTGTCTGCCCTCACCCCCTCCTCGGGGAGCGCGGCAGCCACCTCGGCGCCCCTGGTCCCCTTCCCTGAGGACAGCGGTCTGGAGCGGGTGCAGCAGCCCCGAGGCCCACAGTGCACCGCTGAGCAGGAGGGAGGTGGGCCGTGGCTGCTCTTCCGAGCCTCGGTTCTGTGACAGTCCTTCACAGCGCAGAGAAAGGGGCTGGCGCTCGCCGAGCACACAGAGGCCACCTAAGGGGCAGCGGGGCTGAGCAGGGCTGAGTGGGGCCTCGCCCAAAGCGCCCACTGCCTGGGAGTGCCTCCAGGCCGCTCGCAGCGTTTTGACGGAATCACTCTGGCCGTGAAGGGAGGGCAGTGCCCCTGGCTACCGTACGGCTTTCTCCATCTAACCTAAGGTGGCCCCTGTCGTGAGGCGCACCACACTTTAGGGATCTCGGGCCCGGCGCAGAGCCGGCCGCTGTACCAGCTGCTGCGCCACATTGTCCTGTGTGATTCCACAGCAGCCCCACACTCGGCACTGTTTTCCCATTTTACAAATGACTGGCATGCAGAACACATAAGCAGCTTGCCCTGGCCATTTAGTTAGAGGCTGACACTCAGACCCAGGCTTCGTCATCTCAGAGTCGGCATTAGGGCCCTCCGCCACCCTGCAGGAAGCCCGAGGCTGTCAGCGACAGGCCTCCGCAGTGACCCAAACTCGCCCCCGCGCAGGAGCCACGCTCTGCAGAGCAAACTATAAAAGCTAATCAGGGATGTAAGGAAGGCTCGGGTACCGAGGAAGACGTCACAGGTCCCTGGGTGTACAGATCCAGCAGTGAACGCCGTCCGGCGATGTCACAGACCACCCCTTGCCTTGAGTTCAAGGGTTTTTGGAGCGCGGGAGAGTGTTTGGCCAGGAGGTGGCAGCAGCGTGGGAGCCGTTGGGGCAGCCCCGGCAGACAGCGGGGAAGGGAAGGGAAGAGGGCCGGCACACCCTCAGGGCAGGGGCGCATGTGTCCCGGTGCTTGAGCCACCACGCAGGGCGTCGGGGTCAGGGGCTCTGAGGGCAGAAGCGGCTCGGCGTCTTGTCGCTCGTCTTTGGCTGGCAGGGGGTGCGGCTTCATGGGGCGCACAAAGCAGCTGGGCTCCGCGCGCCTGAAGTGGCTGGTTGGGGCTCCTGTTCAGCATTTGACCGTGAGAGTCTGAGACGGATGCGCTGGGCTTTGGGGCTGGTGGTGCCAGGCCGCTGTGGAGACGTGAACCACGCACAGGGCCAACCGTGGGGCGGCTTGGCTCACGCGGAGAACCATCATCCCTGCGTTAAGTTCATCCAGCGCCCGGGAAACCCCAGCAGACTTGTTTCTCCTGGAACCTTAGGAGTGGATCCTGAAGTTCTCTCAGAAAAGCAACCATGTGAGAACAGTCCAGGGCTTTTCGAAAAAGAGCCTGCTTGAAGGGCTGCCCCTCCAGGTGTCAGCACATGCCATGGTGCCATGGAGTGGAAGGGCCACGCTCAAGGCCCCCGGCGCCAGGAGCAGGCCTGGACCTGTGGGAAGCCGCGCGTGGCTGGCGAGGCGCTCCCAGGCGCTGGGAAGTGGGGGCCAGGGTGTGCTGGGGCACCAGGGCGCCACTCGAGCCAGACGAGCCCCACCGCGCATGGACAGGGGAACTGTAGGGGCTGACGGCTCAGCTCAGGGACGCACGGGTCACGGACTGACGAAGAGCGCCGGGACGCTTTGCACGTGGGGCCCTACGAGATGAGGCCAAGACGGGGAACAGCGACCGGTGGACACACGCAGTGAGGACCTCCCCAGTTAAGGCTGCAGCAAGCAGCCGGGAGACGGGGGACACGAAACGGGAGCCGCCAGGCGGCCAGGGAGTGCCGTCCACTGTCAGGAAGAGCAGGCGGAAGTTAAGAGGGAAGTTAGGAGGGAAGCAGCTGGGCGGCAGTCAGGCTGGAGACCCTGTGGCCGGGGGGAGGGAACCCCTGCCCGCTCCCCCGAGGGAAAGCAGCCCCGCCGGGGGAGCCCCACTTTCTCAGGCAAAGAGGTGCTCCACAGGCGGCTTCGCTGGTCACGCAGGCGTAGGGGCCCTGCATGCCTGGCACAGGGCGGGCGCACGCCTGGACAGAGCTCTGGCTGGAGGGCCGGGTCGAGGTGAGCAGGGGCCAGAGGAGGAGGGAGGGAAGGCCCTGTTTCTGTGTCTTAAGAAGCGATGTCTGTCTAGAAGGGCCTGAGAGAGAGGATCTAAAACGCCGGCAGCCGTTGTTTTGGGAGGTGGAGGGCGAGACGACTTCCGCTTCCTGGTCCCTGTGCTTTTTTGCTCCTGGACTTTGCAGAGGATGTGCTCTGTCCTGTGAATGCAGGGGCCTCCTACCTGGAGGGAATCGAGTAGCGCTAACGCTGTTTCATCTGACCTTCCCTTTTGGGGAAAGAAGCCTTTTTCACCCATGTCCCATTTTCTCATGAGCCTCTGCTGTTCAGAGGAGAGGGGTGGGACCCCAAGGGGGCCACGGGTGCCTGCCCCCCCCCCCCACCCTGCCTTGTGCTGGCTTTCTCGTCCCTCCTCCTGGAGCCCTTGCTCGCTGGTCACCTCTGGTCATCCTGCGCCTCAGGCCATGCCGTTCCTGCTAGGGCTGGCCTCACCAGAGGGCCGGGAGGCTGGGCTGGGCCCGCGCTGCCCCCTGCCCCAGCAGGGCCCGTTCACACGGGTCCTGGAGGCTGGTCACCCTCAGCGTGCACTCCTGCCCACGCCACGCACCACGCAGACGTGCAGGGGCACGCATGCCCACCAGGCATACATACACGCACGCATGCGCACCACTCACACCTGCACACCGTATAGCACCACGTGCCCCCAGAGGCCTCCGTCAGCAGGTCAGCCCTCCTCGGGCAGGGACAGACAGGGAAGGCTGAGCAGCCGCCCGGGCAGGGGTCAGAGCGGCCTCGGCGTGAGGGGCGGCGCTGCGGCCGCCCGGTGCTGCGTGGGCTCCGCCCCCACCGGCCTGCGGCACCTGCTCCTCAGCCTTCAGGGCTGACGGGCTGAATCGTTGTGATGTTGTCTTTAATAAGAACTTCTTTATTTTGTTGGTTCCAGTCACCAACTGACCTTTGTCCACTTCCTTTCCCCCGTCTCTCTGCTTCGCTGGACACGGCCCCAGGGGAGTTCTCAGGTGTGTATCTCTCCGTTTGCCTCAGTGTCGGGCCACCTCTTCCCCAGGTGGAGGGGCCGTGCTCGGGCCCCTGCCACCCCCTGCCGGCGTCCGCCCAGCTGCCCCGGCTGGCCCCAGCCCTGGCGCAGGCCTGCTTCTGCTCCCCAGCTCATTCCAGCTTGCCCTCCCACCCCGACAACGGCCGTGGATCTGAGGGGCACTGTGGGTGCCCGAGCCCTCTCCCCGAGCCCGCGCAGGCCCCAGGGCCTTTCCTAAGGGCCTGTGGGGCGACACAAGTGCCGGCCAGTTGGCAGAACCTGACGCCAGGCCCAGGCGCAAGCCCTGTCTCCCCGCTCTGTCAGGGGCACCCCAGCAGTCGGGTCCCATGGGGTTCCCGCCTGGCGAGGCCCCCCTCACCAGCCACGCAGCCTCTGCGTCTGCCAGAGGCCCGGCCGGGGCCCCACCGTACCCCCTCTTTCTGTTAAAAGCTGATAGTTGCATTTCTAACAACCCCTCAACTTTTACTGCACACGCGCTTTAGGCGTCGCAATCTTGGGGCAACCCCAAGGATAAAGTCCTGGACCCTTCCAGAAGGCGCGCTAGCTGCTCCTGCCTCCTCCCTCCCAGCCCCAGCAGTGCCACCCCTGACCTGCGCCAAGTAGCCTGAGAGCCTTCCCGCTGCTGTGCGACGGGCTTAACAGGCTTGTTTTCTCTCCCCTCTCTCCCTTCCCGCCCTCCCGCCCTGGCCTGCCCGCCTCCGTGGGACGGGACGGCTCCCGTAGTGCGCGATGACGTTTTTGGTAAGGCAAAGGCCGCCTCTCAGCCTGCTTGCCCCATCCTGGCTTCCTCTTTGCCCCACATCGTGTTGTGCTTCACGAGCCGTGGGCTCCTTCCTGCATGGTGGGGGCGGGAGCCAGGCCACCTCCCTCCGACCCTGCCGGGCCGCCCGCCAGCAGCCGCCCGGATGCTCAGCCTCCCAGCCGCCTAGGACCGGCCAGGCCAGGGGCGGGCTGCGCAGGGCAGCCCCGGGGAGCTCCCACAGGCCGGCCTGGGCCGAGCCGGGCATCTGCCACATCCCACATGAGGGCGCAGCCCGCATGAGGCCAGGGAGCCGGCGCCAAGGCCGCAGGCAGGGCTCCTCCAGACCTGACACAGGGTGCACAGGCACACGCGTGGAACGTGTGTGTGCACACGGTGTGCACACGTGGTATATGCACCTTGTGGTACACATGTGTGTGCACGGTGTGTGTACACACGTGCATAGTGTATTATGCATGTGTGGTGTGCACATGCTGTGTGTGTGGTGTGCCTGCGCACCGTGGTGTGTGTGCGGTGTGCGCATGTGTTGTGTGTTGCATATGTGTGCGTGTGTATGATGTTCCATGTGCCGTGGTGTGTGCATGTGTGCACACGTGCTGTGGTGTGTGTGCATGTGTGCGTGGTGTATATGCACACCGCGGTGTGTGCTCATGTGTTGCATATGTGCGTTGTGTGTGCATGTGTGTGTGTAGTGTGCACATGTGCCATGGTGTGCGTGTGGTGTGCATGCACATGTGTATGTGCGCCATGGTGTGTGTGCCTGTGCGTGCGCACCGTGGCGTGTGTGCCGTGGTATGTGTGCCTGTGCGTGCACGCCTGTGCATGCACACGCCATGGTGTGTGCGCATGCCGTGGCGTGCGTGCCTGTGCATGCGTGCGCCGTGGCGTGCGTGCCTGTGCGCCGTGGCGTGTGCCTGTGTGTGCGCGCGCCGTGGTGCCTTTGGGCGCGGCTGCCTTGGGTGGCAGAGGGAAGTGAGGAGGAAGGAGGGGGGCTCCCTGGTTCCACAGTGGGCGCCGTTTGGGCTTTCATGCCCTGCTATGGAGAATTTGGTCTGCTGGGGACACGGGCCAGCCCCCGTGGGGACTAGCACGGGACACTGTCCTCCTCACTTCCCTTCCGCCCTCCACCTGCTCCACCACAGGGCGTGAGGCGTGCCCCTTGCGGGCCAGGGCAGCAGGGTTCCTTCCCGGTGGAGGGCACCTGCCTTGGCCCGCGCCGTCTGCCCAGGCTCGCTGCCCCGTCACTCCGGCTCCCTCCTCCACGCCCTCAAGGAGACTCTGAGAAGTCTCTGCTTCAGGACGGACTTAGAAGCCACGGAGCTGGGGCGCAGGAGCCTCGAGGAGCACCCACCCCTTGCTTCAGGGCCCGCCCCAGAGGCGGCCTGCCCATCCAGGAAGGCTGCAGGCCCAGGGCCAGTCCTAGGGCTACTGTCCGCCCGGGCAGGAGGGGTCCCTGCACGGCCCCTCTCCCTGGTGCCCACGGGTGGGCCTGCCTGCCCTGCCTCCCTTGGGGCGTCTCACAGGCACAGGTGGAGCCTCCTCACCTTTTGTTTCAGGAATGGGCAAGGAGGTGGGGAATCTGCTGCTGGAGAACTCACAGCTTCTAGAAACCAAGTAAGGGCGCACCCCCGCCCCTCCCAGGGCCATGCCGAGGCGGCCCCTCCTTGCTGGGCCACAGTCCCCTTGAGCAGGCGGGCTGGCCCACCTGGCTGAGCTGTCCCGGGGGTCCCTGCATTCCTCGAAACCATTCCTTTAGCAGAAGTGTCTCAGGAGCGAGATCCCTGAGTGACGTCTTCAACTAGGGTGACCCCGCTGCGGAGTGTCGCATTGGGGTGCTGAGGAGGTGCGTCCTTCAGCACTGCACTGGGCACAGGTGCACGTACCAGATGTCCAGGGCAGACCACAGCTTGTGCTCCCCGCAGCCAGGACGAGTATTTCCCTATAACCAGGACGAGGGCTCCCCTATAACCAGGACGAGGGCTCCCCCAGGTAGAACAGGAGCTGCGCTCCTGATGAGGACGGGCCCCCTAAGGTGCAGCAGCGAGGCGGCCCCGCTGAAAGTCCCCTTGCACGATGCGTGTAGCAGGCGCAGATAACGATACTCGGCTCTCTGGCTCTCTAAGAAACGCTTTGAACGTGGTGAAGAACGACTTGATTGCCAAAGTCGACCAGCTGTCGGGGGAGCAGGAGGTGCTGAGGGGCGAGCTGGAAGCTGCCAAGCAGGCCAAAGTCAAGCTGGAAAACCGCATTAAGGAGCTGGAAGAGGAGCTGAAGAGGTGAGGGCCCAGGCGCCCTGGGGCTCAGGAGGAGCTGCCAGGCCAGCAGGGCGGCCCTTCGGGTGCTCTCCAGATGCAGAGGGACCCCTTGCTTCCCCCCCGGGGCTCCAGGGGGTGGTCCTGCCTGAGCCTTCTCTCTGGGTGCAGGCAGGACTGGCTGCAGCTCTTACGTCCCCTGAAGGGGGACACAGGGCCCTGGGGCTCCCAGTACCTGCGTCCGCTCACTGCTCTGGCACTCCGACAGCAGGAGGGGCTCCAGGCCCATTCCTGGAGGTGTGGGGGGACCATGCGGCAGGGGGAGGAGGCGTGGGGGTGCCGCGCAGGGGGAGGAGGCGGGGGGGCACGCAGGGGGAGGAGGCCCAAGGGCTCAGACCCTGCAGGGGCACAGGGCAGACCTGCCTGGGTGGTCCCGCTTTGCGTCCTGCCGACGGCGGCTGCTGTCTCAGGGACCGTTCCTTGGCTTCAGCCGCCAGGACGGGTTGGGGTGGGGAGGACCTGCGCGGTGGACGTGAGGGCGCCGGTCCCAGGAGGGGCAGGAGCAGTCAGGCCCCTCTGGGGAGGGCGCGGGGTAGCCGCCGGGCCCTGACCGCCCCTCCCCGTGCTGCAGAGCGAAGTCCGAGGCCATCATCGCCCGGCGCGAGCCCAAAGAAGAGGTGGAGGATGTAAGCAGCTATCTCTGTACAGAATTGGTACAGTTCCCTCTTCATGGGCTGGGGGGCGGGGCGGGCACCACACGCTCCCCGTCCAGGGCTGCCCCCGCAGACGCCCGCCGCTCCAGCTGCGACCCAGGCCCTCGCACGCAGCCCGCACGGCTGTTTGTATGCCCCTCCGTGCCCCTCTGCGTTCCCTGCGCACGCCCCTGCACGCACGCCCCTCCATGCCCCCTGCACACATCCCCGTGCACACCCCTCCACGCCCCCTGCGCACGCACTCTTCCGTCCCCAATGCGTGCACACCCCTCCACGCCCCTGCACTCATGCCCCTGCACCCATGCCCCTCCACGCCCCTGCACACACCCCTCTCTGTCCCCTGCACACATCACCTAGCACACCCCTCCATGCTCCCTATGCGCACACTTTTCCATCCCCAGTGCACACACACCCTTCCACGCCCCTGCACACGTACTCCTGCGCGCATGCCCTTCCATGCCCCTCTGCACACACCCTCTGCGCGCACACTCCTCCATCCCCAGTGCACACACACCCCTCCATGCCCCCTGTGCACACACCTCCTGCACACACCCCCTCCACACCCCTGCACACATGCCCCTGCGTGCCCCCGCACGCCCCCTGCACACACACCCGTCCACACCCCTGTGTGCACACCGCCCCACGCACGCCCCTGCACGCACGCCCCGTGCACGCACGCCCCTGCATGCATCCCCTAGCACGCTGCACAACCCCGACGGGCAGGGAGCATTTGGGGGTAGCCCTGCCACCTCCACCCCCTGGGGTCCCTCCTGTCCAGGAGCATCTCGGGGGTCTGTGTGGGTGGGGAGTTTTGGCGGTGCTTCTCCCCCTGGCTTTGACCCCTCAGTCCTTCACCCCCCTGCGCCCAAGCCAGCTGCCCAAGCGCTGCCTCCCAGCGCCCTCCGGCCAGGCCGGCCTTCCTCAAGGACAAGCCCCGGTGTCACACCCGAGTGCCGGCTTCCCCCAGGAGCCCTGCCCCCTGTAGCAGTGGGGCCAGGGTGCGGGGCCCTCCAGAGGCACGGGCTCTGACCTTTGCTCCTGCTGGGTCACCCCCACCAGTTACCCCAGTGCCAGGTGGGACTGAGGGCGACGTGTCCACTCCCAGCACCCCTCCCCGGGAGGACAGGGGCCAGCCAACTGGGGGCCTTCTAATCTGAGGCCTGGGGCGCCCTGTGAGCAAAGGGCCGGACACCACGGGCCGTGCAGAGGGTGCCCTGCCCACCTGCCTGCCAGCGCTTGCAGGGCTGGGCGATGCTGGGCCGTCCCAGCACAGCTGGGCCTCTGGGACCGGACCCCGACTTTTGCCTGGGGTGTCCAGGGACCTGCAGAAACGCCCGTGCATGCCTCTCAGGTGTCTCCTGGGACACTTGGGAGAGGCGAGTAGACCCACACCCCCCTGCTGGTTCTGCTGAGGGTCTGGGGTGGTGCTTGGCTCGCTGCTGCTGCTGCCGTGAGGCCCCCTAACCCCGGAGGAGGCGAGGGCTCTGTGCCCCACCCCACTGAGCAGCGGCACCCCTCCCCATGCAGGACAGCGTCCCCATGACCCAGCGCCGGCGCTTCACGCGGGTGGAGATGGCCCGCGTGCTCATGGAGCGCAACCAGTACAAGGAGCGGCTGATGGAGCTGCAGGAGGCCGTGCGGTGGACCGAGATGATCAGGTGGGCGCCCGAGGGGAGCCCTGGCTGGCAACCCCAAGCCTGCGTGCAGTCCCCAGCCTGCAGGAGGAGGGGCGCAGGCAAGGGGGGTCCAAGGCATCCTGGGAAGGAGGGCAGAGCCTCCGGCCAGTGAGGGCTCCTCCGGGAAGTGGCGTGGGACCCCGTGCGGGGCCCTTTCCCCGTGAAGTCCCTCTATGGGGGCTCTGCTGCCACCTGGGCGCAGGCCGCAGGCAGGGAGCCAAGAGGCCAGGACAGCCCTTCCCCGTGTCGCCCGCAGGGCCTCCCGAGAGCACCCGTCGGTGCAGGAGAAGAAGAAGTCGACCATCTGGCAGTTGTGAGCTCTGGGGGCGGGGAGGGCGCGGCCGGTCGGGAGGGGCGGCGGGCTCGGGCTGCGCCCCTCACCTCCTCTCCCTTCCTCTCTCTGCCGCCTCCGCGGGCAGCTTCAGCCGCCTCTTCAGCTCCTCCTCCAGCCCCCCACCCGCCAAGCGCGCCTACCCCGCTGTCAACATCCACTACAAGTCGCCCACCACGGCCGGCTTCAGCCAGCGCCGCAGCCACACCATGTGCCAGATCTCGGCCGGCAGCCGCCCCCTCGAGTTCTTCCCCGACGAGTGAGTGGCCCCCTTCCCTGCTCCTCCCGGCCGCCGCGGGGTGGGGCCAGCCACCGCCAGGGCCCTGCTATCCGCCTCTGCAGGGGACGGTGCCCACGGAGGAAGGCACGCTGGCCAGGCCGCAGGGGCAGGGCCTCTCCACGCACACACTGCGTGCCAGGGGTAGTGTTGGGGCCCTGGCTTGCGGGGTGCCCCAGGCTCTGCGGCTGGTGGCCCTGCCCCACAGCATGCCCGGCCGCTCTCCTGCGAGGGTGCTTGGCTGGGAGAAGCTTCCCTGCAGGCCAGGCTTGCTCCCGGGCAGCTTGTGCTGCTGAAGGTGGGCGCTTCTCGGCTGGGGCTGAGCGTCTGGTTCCAGGGCAGAGTGGGATCCTGTCCCCGCGTGGGGGCCTCACAAGTTCTCCCTGGGGTGGGCTCCCCACCGGCTGCTCCTCGGTGACGGGACAGCAAGGGGCTCCTGGAACGGGGGCAGGCGATGCGGCTTCTAAGGCCAGCCGGTCCCAGTGCTGGGGAAAGCCACTGCGGCTCCTTCCAGTGGGTGCCTAACCCGGGCGGGCGTCTCTGTGGCCCGTCCCGGGCCCTCCCCGCAGCTCCTTCCTTGGAGGGGTAGGCACTGGGGTACGCGCTGTTGGCGCCAGGCACCTCCCTGCAAGGCAGGCTCTTGCCCTGCACTGCGCAGGCAGTGGCCGAGGCCCACCCTGCCCTTGCCCCTGCCAGCGACTGCACGTCCTCCGCGCGGCGCGAGCAGAAGCGCGAGCAGTACCGCCAGGTCCGCGAGCACGTGCGCAACGACGACGGGCGGCTGCAGGCCTGCGGCTGGAGCCTGCCGGCCAAGTACAAGCAGGTGAGCGGCGCCGCTTCCGCGGGGGCCTGAGTCTGCAGAGCGGAGGGGCAGAAGGCTCAGGGCCGCCCCTCCCCCAGCCCCTCCCACCGCGCGCGCGCCCCCCAGTGCCTCCCTGCCTCGTTGCAGCTGAGCCCCAACGGCGGCCAGGAGGACACCCGGGTGAAGAACGTGCCGGTGCCCGTGTACTGCCGCCCCCTGGTGGAGAAGGACCCGACCATGAAGGTGAGCCCGTGCCAGCCGGGGGGCTCCCTCAGGCCCTCCTGCGGGCAAGGGTAGGGCCCTGCTTGAAGCCGGGGAGTCGGGGGGGGGCGCCCAGGTCGGCCCCAGCCAGCCGCCCACCCCCCTGTAGTCCCAAGCAGTCAAGGTGTGCTTCTGTTGAGGGGCTGTGCCGGCAGGCACCGCGCTGGCCAGGTGGAGGCCGTGGCTTAGGAGGCAGGGCGAGGGAGGGGCGGCCCCTCCCCACGGGGTGCTGAAGCCCAGTGCTTGCAGCTATGGTGCGCCGCGGGGGTCAACCTGAGCGGGTGGCGGCCGAGCGAGGAGGACCCCGCGAATGGAATCAAGCCCGCGCCCGGCCGCGACCCTCTGACCTGCGACCGGGAAGTGGAAGGCGAGGCCAGGAGCAACCACACGTCTCCGGAAAAGAAGGTCAGAGCGCAGCACCGGCATTCACGCTGCGTCCGCACGCGCAGCCTGCGCTCAGGGTCAGGTTTGGGGATGGAGAAGTCGAAGGCCCCAGGGTGAGACGGGGGCAGGTCACTCAGGCGGGCCAGCCCTGTGGCCACCCCCCACCGGGTTGGCACCCAGCACCCTGGAGCGCGGCCCTAGGGTCCCTTCTGGAGCCGCAGTCAGGTCAGGTCCTCGGAGGTTCCGGGAAAGCCGCAGCACCCGGGCCGCAGGCTGGGCCCTCAGCCGGTCTCCTCGGCCCGCAGGCGAAGGAGCCGCAGGAGCCGGCCCCCTCCAGCCGCGTGTGGGTGCTCACCAGCACGCTGAGCACCAGCAAGGTGGTGGTGGTCGACGCCAACCAGCCGGGCACGGTCGTGGACCAGTTCACCGTGTGCAACGCCCACGTGCTGTGCATCGCCAGCATCCCCGGTGAGCCGGCGGCCCGGGAAGCCGGGCTCGGCGCAGCGGGCGGCCCCGCGGGCGGGCGTCCTCGGGAGGGCTGCCGGTCCCCCAGGAGGAGCCGGGCGAGGCCAAGGCTGGGCCTGAGACCCTGAGCAGGTCGGAGCCCGTCAGATGGTCAGGAAACCCGGCTCTGTGCTGAACGCAAAACTTCTCCGGGGCCCTGGCCAGGCCCAGGTGCCAGCCGGGGAGGCAGCGGGTGGCAGCAAGGGCAGGGCAGCTCTGCGCTCCTGGAGCCCCCAGGTTCTGTCACATGGTCACAGGTTGCCTGTTCCCTGGGCTCTCAGTACCCACTGGCTCACGCCTGGTGGCCACCCACAGGCAGTGTTCGCTGGCGCCCAGGCCTCCGCCCGTGCACCCAGGCCGGCTGGTCCGTGCGCGTAGAGGCCTGCCCGGCCGAGCTCCTCGGCCTGAGCTGAGTGCCTGGAACCTCTCCCCTAGCGGCCAGTGACAGCGACTACCCGCCGGGGGAGATCTTCCTGGACAGTGACGTCAACCCTGAGGACTCGGGCACAGACGGCGTGCTGGCCGGCATCACGCTGGTGGGCTGTGCCACCCGCTGCAACGTGCCACGCAGCAACTGCTCCTCGCGCGGGGACACCCCGGTGCTGGACAAGGGGCAGGGTGAGTCCTGGGGCCCCAGGTGGGCCGCTCGCCCCCGGCCTCTGCCCAGCACAACCTCACCCCTCCCTTCCACAGGGGAGGTGGCTGCCACTGGCAACGGGAAGGTCAACCCGTCCCAGTCCACAGAGGAGGCCACTGAGGCCACGGAGGTGCCAGACTCAGGGCCCAGTGAGCCCGAGGCAGCCCCAGCACGGCCAGGGCCCCTCACAGAGCACGTCTTCACGGACCCGGCGCCCACCCCGCCAGCCAGCACCCGGCCAGCCAGGTGTGCCCTAGCGGCGAGGTAGAGATGGAGGGAGGGGATGGCTGCTGCCCCCAGGGCAGTCCCAGCTGCCTACCCGTCAGGACCACACTTCTCCCAGAGGCAGGCTCTCCCCGCAGGCCAGGGCACATGGCGGCAGTGGGGGGCGGGCAGTCTGGGGGCCGGAGCTGGCCTGGAGCCACAGACCTGTCCACAGCGAGAACGGGCCAGAAGCAGATGCAAGCGGGACACAGCCGGAGCCGGAGCCCAGCGGGGACCCTGCGGGGGCGAGCAGCAGCGCAGCGCCCACCATGTGGCTGGGAGCCCAGAACGGCTGGTAGGCAGGCGCGGGGGCAGAGCCCACCCCGCGGGGCGGAGGGCAGGGTGCGCCCTCACCGTGCCCTCCGCGCCGCTGCAGGCTCTACGTGCACTCGGCGGTGGGCAACTGGAAGCGGTGCCTGCACTCCATCAGGCTGAAGGACTCGGTGCTGAGCCTCGTGTAGGTCTCCCTGGGCCGGGGGCGTGGGGAGGGCCGCGGGGTGCGGCTGCTTGAGCGAGCTGCCTTGCAGGCACGTGCGGGGCCGCGTGCTGGTGGCGCTGGCCGACGGGACCCTGGCCATCTTCCACCGCGGCGAAGGTGAGCGTGGGGGCGGGGCGGGGGGGCCGCAGCCCGTGGGCCAGGCTGAGCAGGCGGTGGGCTCCCCGCAGACGGCCAGTGGGACCTGAGCAACCACCACCTGCTGGGCCTGGGCCACCCGCGCCACGCGGTGCGCTGCATGGCCGTGGTGCACGACCGCGTGTGGTGCGGCTACAAGAACAAGGTGCACGTGATCCAGCCCAAGACCATGCAGATTGAGGCAAGTGGGGCGCGGCGCGGGGCCGTCCCGGGCGCGTCCCCCCGCCCCACGGGCTGACCAGCCGCTTCGCCCACAGAAGTCCTTCGACGCCCACCCGCGGAGGGAGAGCCAGGTGCGGCAGCTGGCGTGGGTCGGCGACGGCGTGTGGGTGTCCATCCGCCTGGACTCCACCCTGCGGCTCTACCACGCCCACACCCACCAGCACCTGCAGGACGTGGACATCGAGCCCTACGTCAGCAAGATGCTGGGTGAGGGGCGGGGCCGGGGCGGGGCCGAGCGGGGGCGGGGCCCACCGCTGCCGCCGCGCGCGTGTCGCCAACCCCGCCGCCCCCGCCGCCCGCAGGCACCGGCAAGCTGGGCTTCTCCTTCGTGCGCATCACCGCCCTGCTCATCGCGGGCAACCGCCTGTGGGTGGGCACCGGCAACGGCGTCGTCATCTCCATCCCGCTGACCGAGAGTGAGTGCGCCCCGCGCGGCCCCGCCCCGCCCCGCCCCCGGCGTCCCCTCTGCTCACTGCCGCCTCTCTCCCCCAGCCGTGGTCCTGCACCGAGGTCAGCTCCTGGGGCTCCGCGGTAAGGCCCCGGCCCCCTCCCTCTCTCCTCTCCTTTCCTCTCCTCCCCCTCCCTTTCTCCCCCTGCCCCTTCTCCCCGCCCTCTCCAAGGCCCGCGGGCTGTACAGCTCCACTGGCCTGTTTCTAGCCAACAAGACGTCCCCCACTTCCGGGGAGGGAGGCCGTCCTGGGGGTGTCATCCACGTGTATGGTGACGACAGCAGTGACAAGTCAGCCAGCAGCTTCATCCCCTACTGCTCCATGGCCCAGGCCCAGCTCTGCTTCCATGGGCACCGTGACGCCGTCAAGTTCTTCGTCTCCGTGCCAGGTGGGAGTGCAGCCCCCCCTGCCGGGGTGCAGGCAGCGGGGCGGGAGGCTCTGGCTGTGCTCTGAGCCACCTTCCCCCTCCAGGGAACGTGCTGGCCACCCTCAACGGCAGCGTACTGGACAGCCCGTCCGAGGGCCCCGGGCCTGCCGCCTCCACCTCGGAGGCCGAGGGCCAGAAGCTGAAGAACGTGCTGGTGCTGAGCGGCGGGGAGGGCTACATCGACTTCCGCATCGGTGAGCGGGGCCCAGGGCAGCGGGGCCCAGGGCAGCGGGGCCCGGGACGCAGGCAGGAGCGGGGCTCACGGCCTGTGCGCTGGCCTTCCAGGGGACGGAGAGGACGACGAGACGGAAGAGGGTGCGGGGGACGCGGGCCAGGTGAAGCCCACACTGTCCAAGGCAGAGCGCAGCCACGTCATCGTGTGGCAGGTCTCCTACACCCCCGAGTGAGTGCCCGCCAACCGCGCCCACCCCTCTCCGACCTCTCAGCTCGCAGCTTCTCCCGGAGAGCACGGCAGCAGCGGGCGTGAGGCTGGCACTTGTCCCGCGGATGCGGGACCTCGCGGAACACCCCTTCCCAGCAGCTCCGGGCCAGCCCCAGCCCAGCGCCCACGGCCCAGGGGTGTCTCAAGGCCAGAGCAGGCCGGATGCCGGGGCTGCACGCTCCCTTCTCCCCCAGGAACGGCCCCGGGCACTGCTGTCTTCCCTCCCCGAGCCCGAGCCCACGGGCCTTGCGACCCCTGCCGCCCCTGAGGAGGCAGGGATCCAGCCTGTGCTCTGCCTTGGGCTGGCCGCAGCTGCCCAATGCCTGGGTCCCAACTCCCCTTGGACTTTCTCCCTCCTGAAGCTCCTGTCCCCTCAGGCCAGGTGCCCAGGGACCTGGCACAACAGCCCCAGGTCAGGTCCCCTTCCCAGCCTATGCAGACCGCTGTCCTACTCTGTCCTCAAAGCAGGTCCTCGTGGGCCCTGGCCCCAGAGCCCTCCCCTCCCTTGCCCTGCCCTCCCTTCCCTTCTCCCAGTCCCGAGGGTGGGACTTCTCAGGCTGCCAGGAAGAGGGGGCCTCAGACTCAGGCTGCTGGGTGGGCGTGCCCCCAGGACCCCAGCTCGGACACGTTACTAAGTGCCTAGGGCTGCCTGAGGCGGCCTGCTCCCCGGGCAGCCGTGCGCAGCTGCTGAGGCAGGCCCAAGCGCTCAGGACAAGGGCTGCCTCGGCCGGGCCCCAGGTGCGTGCATGGGCTGGGCCCCTCCCAGGTGGGCTCCAGCTGCCCTGGCCGGCCCTCGCCCGCTCCCAGCTGCCCCCAGCCTTCCTTTCGCTCTGAGGCGCTGAATCCGGGCAGCCCAGCCCCGCTGCCCACCCAAGCCCCCCAGAGAAGCACAGATCTCGGGCTGCTGTCCCTCGGCCTGGCGCCACCGCGGCACCAGACACTGCAGGCTTGTCCCTTCCCCCCATCTCTCCACTGTGATGTATGTACAGCCCCTCATCTGTCCCCACGGAGTGTGAAGTGACACGGGGCTAGCCGGGTGCACGCCTCGGGAGCAGCGGCCGTGGGGCGATTGCCTGCCGGCGAGCCCGTGTTCCTGCTCTGTATGTAATAAAGGTTCTACAACCCTGTCTCTGCCTTTCCCTGGGCAGGAACTAACGGGGCAAAGCGGGGGTTTGCTCCACTTTATTATAAAATAGGCAGCAGTGGACCAAGTTTTCAGCCGGAGAGTGGGCTGGGGCCCGAGCATTCCAGGTGTGTCTGCGGGGGGGGGGGGGGGGGGGGCCGCGAGCCAGCCTCCTCCCAGCTCCTCTTGGCCCCGAGGCCCATGTGGGCCAGGGCACCCTGGAGGCAGCCCACTGGGAGGCCCTGGAGGGCCCCAGAAGCTCCGTGCAGCAAGGGAGCAGCCTGCAGCCAGAAGTGGGTAGCGGCCTGGAGTCCCGTGCACCCGAGGCAGGGCATCCCCCACCCTTTTCAGCTGGGCCCACCTGCAGCCCAGCAACGGCTACTCTTGCAGCCAGTGTCCCGCGCTGTCCTCCCAGCACAGGAGCTCCTCGGGGCGGAACCACAGCCCGATCTCGCGGCGGGCGCTCTCCACCGAGTCGCTGCCGTGCACCACATTCCTGCGGGAAGGGGCACAGCGTGAGCATCGCCAGAGGCGGGAGAGGCGGGGGCCACGTGGGGCGATAGGGGAAGCCGGGAAGGGGCTGAGGCCGGCCCCGCGGGCCTTACTTGTCGATCTCGATGCAGAAATCCCCGCGGATGGTGCCGGGCTGGGCCGCGGCCGGGTCGGTGGCCCCGATGAGCGCCCGAGAGGCCCGCACCACGTCCAGCCCCTGCCACACCTACGCGGGCAGGGGTCCCGGGGTGAGCTCAGCAGGAGCCATGGGGGTCCGGGCGCGCCCGTCCACCCACCGCCCGCGCTCACCATGGCCACCACGGGCCCAGAGCCCATGTGGCGGAGGAGGCGGCTGTAGAAGGGCCGCTCCCGCAGCTCGGCGTAGTGCGCGCGCAGCAGCTCCTCGGAGGCCTGCGGAGGCAACGCGACAGGCTCCCGCCGGGCCGCCCGCCGCCCCCCGCCCGCCTGCCGGGCCGCGCGCCGCGCGCTCACCCGCACCAGCTTCAGCGCCACCAGCGTGTAGCCCTTCCTCTCGAAGCGCCGCACCACCTCGCCCACCAGCCGCCGCTGCACGCCGTCGGGTTTCACGGCCACGAAGGTCCGCTCCTGCGCGCGCGGCCACGCTGCGGGGCCGAGCCGGGGTCACGCCCGCCCGCCCGGCCCCGCCCACGCCCCCGGCCGGCCCCGCGCAAACCTACCCCTGCCCTCGCCCCGGCCCCGCGCTCACCTGCCCCCGTGCCGACCCCGGCCCCGCCCCGCGCTCACCTGCCCCGGTGCCGACCCCGGCCCGGCCCCACCCCGGCCCCGCCCCGCGCTCACCTGCCCTCGCCCCGGCCCCGCCCCGCGCTCACCTGCCCCGGTGCCGACCCCGGCCCCGCCCCACCCCGGCCCCGCCCCACCCCGGCCCCGCCCCGCGCTCACCTGCCCCCGCCCCGGCCGCGCCCCGCGCTCACCTGCCCCGGTGCCGACCCCGTCCCGGCCCGCCACGCCCCAGCGCCCACTCGCCCCCCGGCCCGGCCCCGCGCAAACCTACCCCTGCCACGGCCTGGCCCCGCGCTCACCTGCCCCGGTGCCGACCCCGGCCCCGCCCCACCCCGGCCCCGCTCCGCGCTCACCTGCCCTCGCCCCGGCCCCGCCCCGCGCTCACCTGCCCCCGTGCCGACCCCGTCCCGGCCCCACCCCGGCCCCGCCCCGCGCCCACCTGCCCCCGCCCGCCACGCCCCAGCGCCCACTCGCCCCCCGGCCCGGCCCCGCGCAAACCTACCCCTGCCTCGGCCGCGCCCCGCGCTCACCTGCCCCCGTGCCGACCCCGTCCCGGCCCCACCCCGGCCCCGCCCCGCGCCCACCTGCCCCCGCCCGCCACGCCCCAGCGCCCACTCGCCCCCCGGCCCGGCCCCGCGCCCACCCGCGGGGAAGAGGTGCGCGAAGACGGTCAGCGCCAGGCAGAGCATGATGGCGGCGGCGCGGCAGGGGCGGGGCTGAGCTTAAAGGGGCCGCGGCCCCCCGGGCCTCCCCGCCGCTCGCGGCCTCCAACAGCCGCCCTGCTGGGTACCGTCGGAGCCCTCCACCAGCCCAGCCAGCAGCACAAACGCAAGGACAGCCTTTGCGCCCCACTTCCAGCTGCTCACGACCAACCTCAGGCTCCCAAAACCCCAAAAAGCAAGAAACCACAACCCAGGCTCCTTCGCTGACCTTTATTCTCTCAAGGCTTCTACCCGAATCCAGAAGTAAACAGGGTATGGGCTCAGGAACCCCCACCCAAGTGACAGGTACCAGAGAGACTCGGGGGCGTCTGGGAACTAGCAGCCTCCCTGCCTGCTAGGCCCCCAGGCTTCCAGCTGCCCACTCCTTCGGACCCTCACACCCCCACCCCCAGCAGCCGCCTGGAGCTGGGTGTTGGGGGTGCCCAGAGGGGCAGCAGGAGTGCAGGTGCAGAGTCCTGGCCTACCCCTCTCGGCCAGAACACAACTCCCCGAGTCAGGCAGCCCCGCAGGACTCACAGGTGTCACACGTGTCACCCAAAATAGTCCCCATGACCTTGCAGCTCTCAAGCAGCCTGCTGATTTGGACGCTTTAGACTGGGGAGCTCTAGGACCTCTTCTTGGCCTCCAGCTTTGCGGGATAGTCCCAGGAATCAAGGTGTATTCTTTCCAGACTCAGCATGGGCTCCTCAGTGCTGGGGTCTCCCCTTTTCTGCCGCTCAGCCAAGATCATGGCCCTTAGGAGAGGGGGGTAAGGCACAGGGCGCGGGGGATCCTCCGGCGCCAGTGTGACAGCGGCAAAGGCCTCCTCCTCATGCTTGGGCACCAGCCGCCAGTCGTGGTACATGACTTGCTCGATCTCCCGGGGCTCATTCTCCGTCTTGCCTGGTGAGAGAAGGGCTGGACTTGTACACACCCACTTAACGTGCGCGGTGCGACCTCCCTGCTCAGTCCCCTAAGCGGTACCTTTGAAGGTCAGGATGCCCCAGGCCTTCCCGTGGTCCAAGTTCTGCAAAGCGAGTGGAAAGGGGGTCAGCTCAGGCACCACCTCGCCGGCCCCCTGCCGCCAGAACGGCAGGCCAGAGACCCTGACCCCCAGAACCGCAGGGAGACGGGAGGCAGTGCTGCCCCGCGGGGCGGCCCCGGGCAGGCATGGAGCCCAGGGGCCAGGGAGGAGCGTAGGCCGGTCCGGGGTGGGCGCGGCGCGCACCTGCGCGGTATAGTCGGGCTGGACCCGCAAGAGGCGCCAGTAGCAGGGCTCGTCGTGCTGCCACAGCCAGGACTTGCGCGTGACCAGGCGGCCCAGGCCGAAGAGAGGCAGGCGGCCGAGCAGCTGCAGGAGGCGGCTCTCGCGGCGCACGTCGGCCCAGGCCCGCGCGGGCAACTGGCGGCCCGAGTGCGGCCGCGTCATCGTCTCGCTGTCCAGGGCGTAGCGCTGCGAGTCGCGCGGCCGCTGCCGCAGCTCACGCAGGGCCCGCACGCGCCGGGCCAGCTCCGCGATCAGCCGCGGGCGAACCTTCCTCCGCGCCATGGCTGCCCGCCTGTGTGGTCCGCGGCCTCAGCGCTCCGGACGGAAACCGCCGCCGCCGCGCGCCCCGAGGCCCGCCCGCCGCCGGAAGCAGCCGGTGCCCCGGGCCCAGGCGTCCGGGCGTGGCCGGAAGCGGGAGGGAGGCCGGGCCGGCCATGGCGAGGGCGGGGCCCGGGAGGGACGGGGCCCCGCGGCGGGGCCGGGGTCGGGGCTCGCGGCGGCCGCCGACCTGGGAGGTCTCGGATTCGGACGCCGAGGGCCCCGCCTGCGCGGAGGCCGCCGCGAGCGCCCAGGACCCGGCGGAGCAGCGCAGGGCGGCGGCCGAGGCGCTGCGGCTGCTGCGGCCCGAGCGGGCCCTGCGGCGCCTCGCGGTGCGCGTGGACCCAGGTGCGGGTGGGCGCGGGGCGTTCGAGGACCCCGGGCGCTGGGGTGCGGGCTGGGGCCTCCGCAGGCCCTTCTGCCCGGAGCTCGGGCTCTTGGGCTGTGCGCAGCCCGCCTGGGGGCGGCGGTGGCAGGGGGCGTCCAGGCTGCTTCCCAGCCGGGGAGCTGGAGAAGCGCGGGGGTCCGGCTCTGGTCCCCGGGTTTGTGTAGCAGCCGGGGCCAGAGCTGGGGTTGAGGAGCGAATGACCGTGCCTTCTCCACCCACCTCGGGCTGGCCCCAGCCGTCCTGGAAGATGCTGGTGCCGATATCCTGCTGGCGGCCCTGGACGCCCTGGGCTGTGAGTGCCACATCGAGCCCCAGCCGCAGGCCCACAGCCTCAGGTGGAGCAGACGCGAGCCTGACCCCTGCCCCCACGGCGTGAGTGCCTGGGCCCACCCAGCAGGGGCTCCTTTTCCCCACTTTATCCGGCCTCCCCACGGAGGCGGATGTTTTACCCCGGTGCTCTCACATAACGCTGGCGGCCATCGGTTAAAATAGCTGCCCTTCCCGCCTGCAGGGGGGCGACCTGGGCACGGGCGACACTGTTGTGTTGTCAGGCACAGGGCTGGGTTTGGTGCACACTCAGCCTCTTAGCATGTCGGCCTCGAGGGGAGACGGGGCAGGGGGCTTTTGGAGAGCAGTCCTGGCAGGGTGTCCCCACAGGTGTCCCCGGAGGTGTGGGATGCAAGTGAGCAGGAAGTGCTGCTGCTGTTGGAGCCGGAGGAATTTCTGCGGGGCATCGCCCAGTTGACCCAGGTGCGGGGCTGGGGGACAGGCTGGCTCCTTCCCTCCACGTGTGAGCGCAGTCCTTGCGCTCGGGAGAGGACTGGGGGCGGGCACCCACCTGAGTGCGCTGGGCACCCTTGGGGCTCTTGTCAGAAATCTCAGGCAGTGAGCTGGGACACAGGGAGCTGCGGCTGTGTCTAGGGGGCCGAAGCCAGAATCAGAAGGGTTTGGGGGCAGCAGGAAGTGAGGCAGCACAGGCACTGAGGGGCCCCCCGCCCACGTGCGGCTGCGTGGACATCCCTTCGTGTGGGGAGATGGGAAACGCCTGGCCGGTTTTTGTTCCTGAGTTAGCCAGGTTAGACCCTGCCTCTGGCTCCCTAGGGCGCCCCTGTGGCCATGGAGGTGCAGCCCTCCCAGGAGAGCCGGCGGGCAGGGGATGTCCACGCGCTCTTGCCGTGTGGCTGCGTCCCTCGGGCCCGCGCTCTCTCCTGCTGGCTGGCCCGGGGCGGGGCCTGGAGGCCTGGCTGCAGACTCGCCCTTGGCTGCAGGTGTCCGGCCCAGCCTGCTCGGTGCCCTGGACTTGCCCTGAGAGCCCTGCCCGCCCCCACCTGGCTGTCATCGGGCTGGACGCCCACCTGCGGTACGGCTCACCCTTGTTCCCCTTAGCAGGGCTGGGTGGGGCCGTGGGAGCTTGGGGGAAGGTGGGGTGATGTCCCTGGACTTTGGGGGAAGCAGGAGAATCCAAGGAGGGTGGGACCAGCCGAAGGGCCGGCCTCCTCTGCTCAGGTCTCAGCAGCCCAGAGCCCGTGGGACGCGGCAGCAGCAGGAGGGCCCAGCAGCGCCGGGTGCCGAGGGGGCCGTCAGCTGGCCCCAGGTGGAAGAGGTGAGGCCAGGCTGCTCCAAGGCCCGCGGGGCCAGGTTTGGTGCCAGGGTAGCTTGGAGGGGGCGTTAGGCCGGTGCCCCCCAGGGAAGCCTTTCCCGGGCCCCCATCCACAGCCCCGCTGGCCCTCAGGCCCTGGCGCTCCTGCAGCTCTGGGCGGAGCTGGATGTGCTGCTGGTGGCGTCCTGGCGGGAGCTGAGCGAGCACGTGTGCGCCTTCACCAGAGCCCTTGCCTGGCGCCCCTACAAGTATGTGCTGCCCCCACCAGACTGGGGGCTCCATGGGAGGGATGGGGGGGTCTGAGGCCCCACCCTGAGGCTTTGCTGTCGCCTGGGGGGGCAGCAGGGCCCGGTGAGCCCTGGATGGACTTGCTGTGCTCCACCTGCATCTAGGCAGTACCAGGAGTCCCGGGCCTTCTCGTTCTGCACCGCCGGGCGCTGGGCAGCGGGCGAGCGCGTGGCCCCCGACGGCACGGGGCTGCGGAAGGTGTGGCGCAGGCAGCTCGGGCAGTTTAACCGCGTGGGCCCCGCCGTGGCCGAGGCCGTGGCCGCCGCCTTCCCCTCACCCCGCCTCCTGCAGCAGGTGAGCCCCATCCCGACCCCCAGGGCCGAGGCCCGCCGGGCCCTCCCTGCTTACTCCCGCCCTGCCCTAGGCGTTCGCGGCCTGCAGGACGGAGCGGGAGCGCCTGGCCCTGCTGGCTGACCTGCCCGTGCCGGCGGCGGGGGGACTGCGGCCCCGGAGGGTGGGGCCCGACCTGTCCCGCCGCATCTGCCTCTTCCTGACCGCCACCGACCCCGACCTCCTGCTCGACCTGGGCTCCTGACTGCACCGCAGGATAGGGCGGCGCCGCTGCCGCGTCCTGCCACCAGCACAGCAGCGCAGCCCACCCAGGGGACTGGCCGGAGCCAGGGCAGAAGCAGCGGGGCTTCCTGCCCCCTCGGCTTGGGCCAGGTACTTAGCAAGGCTTTTTTAAATTTTTTTTATTTTTAGGAGGTACCGGGAATTAAACCTGGGACCTCGTACATGGGAAGCAGACGCTCAGCCACTGAGCTACACCAGCTCCCCTTGGCAGGGCTTTGTGTAAGCACCGGGCACCGTGCTTCAGGCGCGGTGTCGGGGATGCCAGGGGGGTGGCCACAGGTGGAGACGGAGACCCAGGCTCAGGCCAGACTGGCAGAGGCCCCACGGGAAACCCTGCTGGGCTCTGTGCCCAGGCAGCCGGAACCTCAGCGCCCTGCGGGGAGCCGTGTGAAGCTGTGGGGCCCAGAGGCAGGGGCTGGGCCCTCAGTCCCCAAGGGAGGGGGGGGCGTGCGCCTCTTCTGTCGGGGCAGCACCACCCGGAAAAAGCCCTCGTGCTCAGGAGCCCCGGCCTCATCGGGACCCATCGAGCCTCACTGCGTTTGCAGGCATCAGGTAGAGAAACTACGTTTATTACGGCGACCCGGGGCTCGACAGGGAGGGGCCGCAGCAGGTGACATGCTAAGCCCGTGCAGCCCGAGGCCCCCAAGGCCGGCAGGGGCGGGCCTGGCAGGGCCCTGGCGAGGCTGTCCTCGGGGGCACAGCAGGATGGCCTCCCTGGGCCGTCTCCACGACGAGCAGCGCCGCCTCCGCCTGGCCCAGGAAGCCGAGGGCCCCTGGGGCTGCCGCAGGAAGGTCCTCTCAGCCTCAGGGACAGCCAGACGGCCCGGGTCAGGTGCAGGCCCCACTGCCCAGGAGCAAGGCCAGGAAGGCGGCTGCCTCCCCCGGCAAACGCCTCAGGTCCGTCGGCAGCGCTTCCGCTGGCAGGGCCCGCTCCCGGGGCTGCTGGCACCGGGCGGCGCGGGCAGCTCGCGGCGGCCGCAGTTCATGCGCAGGACCCAGCCCAGCTCGTCGTGCAGCACCTGCTTGAGGCCGGGCGGCAGCGGCAGGCCCTCGAGCGTGTCCCCGGAGTCGGGCCGCAGCTGGCGCAGGCGGTGGCAGCACAGGTACTGCAGGGAGGTGCGGCTGGCGCAGGAGCGGATGATCTTCATGCTGCTGCGCGCCGCCGTGGAGCACACCATCGGGTAGAGCCTCCGGCTGCGCAGCCTCGTGGCCGCCACACCTGCGGGGGCAGGGACGAGGCTGCCAGCCGCCGACCCTGCCCGCCCCTCCCTCACCCGGACGTCGCCTTCAGGGGACGGGGGAAGCCGCACCCTGGCTGCCTGGGGGCCGGGGTCCCCGTGGGGCTCCGGGGTGGGCCTGCGGCCCGGCTGAGGTTCCTGGGCGTAGAAGGAGTCCAGCGGCGCTCACCTATGCACTTCCTGTTCTTGAAGAAGGTCAGGGTGCCGTGCCAGGTGTCCAGGTGCACCCCGATGATGGAGCCCTGGCCGAAGCGCGAGGAGAAGCTCGTCTTGTCTCCCTTGTGGTGGAGGAGCCCTGGGGGCAGTGGGGGGGTGAGCCCCACAGCCCCAGCCACCCCCCCTCCCCCGCCTCCAGCACGCACCCGTGTACGAGAGGCCCCAGCTGTCCTCGTCGCAGCCCAGCAGGCTGCAGAAGGTGTGGTGGTACTTGTCCAGGTCCACGGCCGCCGTCCCGATGCCCACCATCTAGGAGCAACAGGGTTGGCAGCGGGGGTGGGGCGGGCCACGGTGCCCGGCCAAAACGCCCTGGCACTTACCATGTCGGTGCCGTAGACGGGCGAGGTCATCTTGATCTCCCAGAAGTGCTGGCCCTCTGCCAGCTCCTTGGTGCCGCGGACGGCGGCTGTTCCGCAGCTGTACTCGGTGTGGAAGTGGACCTGGCGGTCCTCACAGCTCAGCAGGGTGGCCGAGGACTTGTGCCCGTCGTCCCAGACCCAGTCGAAGTCTGTCAGGGCGAGAGGCCCAGCTGTGGCCACCCCGGGGACCCCGCCCTGCCCACCCCGCGCGGGCTGGGGGCCCAGGACTGCCCGCAGGCGCTCACGCTCGTCCTCCTCCCCGCAGCGGCAGGCCAAGCCCCGGCGGGTGGCGTGCAGGCTGCCGCAGAAGGGGGCCTCGCTCTGGCCATCGCAGCCGCAGAAGGACTCCCCGGTGACGGGCACGGCGCTGGGGATGGACGGCGGCAGGGACGAGCACTCGGGCTCCGAGTCCGAGTCGCTGTGCTGCGGGACAGCAGGCTGTTCCCGCGGCTGTCCACAGGGCCCTGCCCTCCCCACCGGCCGCCCGCCCACGGCCCTCCGGGGCCTCGAGGCTGCTGGCGACCACCACGGCGGGCCCAGGGTCACCAGGCCACCCGAGGCAGGGAGCCCCGAGTACCGTGACCCTGCCAGCCCCCCAGCCCCGAGGCCCGCAAGCTCACGCTGCTGCCAAGCTCCCCTGCCGCCAGGACAAAGCAGGCCGGGATGCGGCCCCACCGCCGGCAGCCCTGGGGGCCCCAGGTGGCCAGCTCACCGCAGCCCTCCTGGGATGCCACCAGCTGTCCACTCTGGGATGGGCTGGGTAAACCAAGGCACACAGCTCTGAAGTCACAAGCGGCAGTGCCCTGCTCCCCCACGTCCCAAATTTCAAGCCAGCCGTGTGGGACTGGAGTCGCTGTCCAGATGGAGAAGGGCTGGGGGATGCCCGCCCTGGCTCGTCTGGACAGGCCACAGACACCCCAGGGCACACCTGCTGGCTCCCCAACTCTGCCACCCTGGCCAGCCGACCTCCCTCACCTCCCTCACGCAAGAGGTCCCACTTCAGAGAAGCACGGGGAGCCCCGAGGCAGAAGGCCGCTCAGCGCTAGGAAACAAGGGGACCGCAGTGGGCACAGGCAAGGCAGCCAGGTCGAGCGTCCTGCCAGAGTTCAGGGCTGGAGGCCACGGCGGCAGGGAGCAGGGCGTCCTCTTCCCTGGGGAGGAGGCAGGCTGGGCCCTGCCTGGGCTGGTGCGTCAGCACCACCGCAGCGGGGAGGAGAGCACCGCTCAGCCCTCAGAGCTGCTGGGCACGCCCCCAGGCCCATTAGGTGACAGGGGACGAGCAACATGCATGTGTCAGACACCCTGCCTCCCGCCACCACAGGCCTGCCCGCAGCCTGAGTCCAGGACAGACACATGGAGAACAGGTTCCTCAGGGTCCCACAGCGTGAGCTGGCGGCAGGCAGGAAGCGGTGGCAGGAAGGGGCCCGGTGCCCAGCGCCCAGCGCCCCTCCTGCCAGGCCCTCAAGGGGCAGCCCATGCAGGGAAGAGGGGCTGAGACCCACCCCGACAGGCCCCATCCCCTCTCCCACCCTCACCCCACCCCAGCAGGCAGGAAGCCCCCACCCCCTGCCACTCCATCCCGCCAGGGCAGGGCCAGCGCAGGCCCGTCGGGGGCTGTGAGGCTGGGACGCGCTACAGTACAGCTCTGGCCGCAAAATCCACACGTAGGGCAGACGAGAGTTGGGAATGCCCAAATTCCCGGATGACCTCCCTGTCCCTAGGTCCTCCTGCGATTGGGAATTCGATGTGGGGCAAGGGGCAGGAAATTTGATCTCCAAGAATCAAAATTACTTTTTCTATATGCCAAATCTAGAGTATTTATCTATATGAGGAAGGCCAGATGCCACGTTAACAACAGCTACCTTTTGGGAGCCAACTGGGGGGACAGAAGGATGTAGCTTTCTTGAATAAACTGACCAAAGCACCTACTGCTAAGTTCTCCAAGACCCGTGGCATTCAGAGGACAGCGCACGGAGAAATACGGCATCTCTCCCCAAGTCCTGTCAGCCCACCCAGGTCGCCAGGGCCTTTCCTCAGCTAGGGTCAGAGCCCCGCTGGGCCGCTCGCACCCAGGCGGCGGCTCTGGGCTGGTCCAGTCCTCTGACCCCAGGAGCATCTTTCTCATTCCCAAGTCAGGTAGTGGCTGCCTTGGGCTCTGCACCTAAAAAAAGTGGTGCCCAGCTCTCCCACTAGAACATACCTGTCCATCAGAGTCATAACCCCAGTTAGTGGCGCCCGCCAGAGCCACGGCCCGGGCATCGGCATCTCGGCGCGCTGCGCTCAGGACAAAGTGCCATGCCCTGCTGCTGCGGGGGCGTCTGGCCATGGTGGAGAGGATCTGGAAGGAAGCACAGGTTCTGAGCCAGGAAGACAGCCCACTGGAGCCTCTCCCAACACCCCCTGCACGCTGCCCTTGGCACTTCTTGGCAAGCTCCCAGCTGCCCCCGGAGGGCTGTGTCAAAAGACCCACCCAGAGGCAGAGGCTTTCGTGAGCCACCTGGGTCCTGAGCCAGAGCCTTGGAGCTCTTAATGAGCACATACCTCGCTCCAGAACCTGAGTGCCGTGATAAGCCCTAGGCAAACAGTGTGCAGTGCCATCCAGATGTCCATGGCTCATCCAGATGCTCCTCCCAACCCGTCTCACTGGGCTCAGTCTTATGCACCTGTCACACCTGCACATGCCTCAGGTGTCTCAAACCTTGACTTGCTCCTCCTCCATTGCTGAGTTTGGCAAATGGCATCTCCATGCCCCCCAGTTCCTCATGCCAGAAGCAAGGGAGTCATTCCTAGCCCCTCCTCCTTCCTTCCCAACATAGCCTGACCGCCCCCACACACCCAGGGGGCCACGGCCTCCCCAGGCCCTGCCTACCCTCCTCCAAAATACATTCTGGACCTATGCCATCGTGTCCACGGCCACCGTCCAGTCTGGACCAATACCCTCTCCCCTGGACCCCACCACAGGCCTTCACTCCGTCTCCTCCCGCTTCACACGCACCGCAGCTGCAGTGACGATACTGAAACACAAACCTTAAAATTCTTCCAGGGCTGGCTGTTCGTAGAATAAAATGCAAAGTCCTACAGGGCCTGGCAAGCTCACCTCAGCCTGCACAGGCCACGCTGGCTTAATTTCAGCTTACCAGCTCTCTCCTCCACTCTGCAAACGGCCAAGTCCTACCACAGCTTTCCTTCTCAACTCGAGAACTTAGCGTGACATACTGATCTCTGCGACTCCTACTGCCTGGCTCTCCCACTGGATGGAAAACCCAGCGAGGGCAAGGCCTGTTTGCCCCTGAGGCGGTCCCGGCCAGCCAGGAAGAAGGTCCACAGTATCAAGTGGCTGCACTCCAGCTTTCTAGCGCTGCTGTCTGCCAGCGCAGGTCCTCCTTCCTCAGTAAAGTGGAAAACTCACTCCTCTACCCAACGTGCAGGAAAGCCCACTGGGTCTCCCAAGCCGTTACCTGGACTTGGCACAATCAACTCCCAGCTACGTGGGCCAAGGTGAAGGGGCAGAAGGGCCCGACACCCAGAACGAAGTCTGGACAGCACACGCCCAAATCTCGCAGCGGGAGGGTGGCTGCAGAAAAGGGCTGAGATTTTTCCAATTCTCGCGGCCTCTTCCTAATTTCGGTTTCAGGGGTGATGTTTCAGGAAGTTACTCCCCAAACTGCGAGCGTGGGAGACGTGGGGGGCCTTAGTGGGCGCGCAAATGCCCTTGCGGGGAGCCGGCGACGAACAAGGACCTGCCCGGGCGCCGGCCCCGGCCCCGCGGCGGACCCACTGCCGCTCGGCGGCCACCCGAGCCCGGGCCCGGCGCGAACTCGGGCGGCGACAGCAGCCGCGCCCCGAGGGCCACCACAAAGGAACAAAGGCCGGTCCGGGCCCGACCTCGCCCCGGGGCTGGGAGCGCCGGCCCGCCCGCTCCGCGCCGGCCCCGGCCCGCAAGGTCAGGGCCGCGGCGGTCCTCCCGGGGGCCGGGGCGAGGGCACGGGCCTGCCCGGCGGGGCCCGGCCGCGGCCCGGGGGAGGAGAGGCGCGGCCCGCGGGCCCCGCCGCTCACCTCGAGCTGCTCCGCCGCCGCCGCCGCCGCCGCGCTCCGCCGGGCCCGCGCCGTGACCTACTTTCCGCTCCCGAGCGGGACGTAAACAATCCCCGCCCCGCGGCCCGCCTCCCGCGCCGCATTGGCCCTGGCGGCGGGAGGCGGGCCGCCTGGCTCGCGGCTTCAGAAAGGGGGCGGGCCTCGCAGGACACGCCTCCCGTGGAGAGGCTGCTGGACCGGTCAATCCCAATACGACGTTCCCATTGGTCACTTCTGATAGCGGCAGAGAGAAAGCCTGCGCACCTATTGGGCGGTCTCCAATTCGGACGTTGACAAGGAAGTGGGTTAGTATGTGCGACGTCGTCGGGGCCGAACACAGCGGGCACTTCTCGGGCGGCCTGATTGGCTAAGGTGCGAGGGCCCGGGCCTATGAAGAAGAGCCAAGGGTCTCTCCCGCTGCCCATTGGGCCGAAGGCCCTTCACTCCGACTGGGAGGCGGGCGGCCGGCGAGAGGAGTCGGGCGGAAGCCGCGAGGTGCAGGCGGCGGCGGGATGGAGGTGGAGGCGGGTGAGTTTGGAGGACCTAGTCCGCGCGGGAGTCCCCGCGGAGCGGCGCCGCTGAGGGCCCTCGAGGGCCCGGGGCCTCGCCTTGCCTCTTCCCCGGGACGGGCCCTGTGACCGCAGCGGCGCGGCCCCTCCGGGGTGCGGGCGAGGGGGCTCCGCCGCTGAGCGGGACCGGGGACGAGTCCAGCCCGGGACTCGCCGGAGGAGGCCTGGGCTTCCCGACGGACTGCGGCTGCTGGGCTGGAGCGGCAGCGGGAGCGGGCGGGGGGCGGTCTGAATAATGGAAGGTTTGTTGTTGTTTTTGAACGAGGGCGTAAATGCACAAAATTCAAAATCCTGGAAGATATCTATACAGGAAGCACATCGACTCCCTGGGTTCAGAGGCAACCCCAGGTGTGGGGTGTCTTTCCAGAAAGAGTTTTTGCACGTGAAAACTTGACAAGTTCAATGTGTGGAATCATCCTGATTTGGTTGGACTTAACGATACGGCTCCCAAGAAGGGCTATCTGTGGTGGGAGAGATGTTGCTTTTTAAAAATTCCAGTTATTTATTTATTTGAGATTTTACCAATCGCGAGTGAAATACAGAGCTCCCGTATACTACCCTCTTATTAACATCTTGCATTGGCGTGGTACATGTGTTGGACTTAACGAAAGCACATTTTTATCATTATAGTAGTAATTATAGTCGATGGTTTACTTTAGCATTCAGTGTGTTGTGCAGGTCTTCAAATTTTTATTCTGGTAACATACAAATAACTTGAAATTTCCCCTACCATCCCCTACCAAAACTTTTCATTATCCCAAATAGAAACTACATTTTAAGTCTTAACTCCCTATTCCCTACCCTTACCCCACCCTGACCCTAGTAACCTATAGCTGCAGCATCTTTTCATGTGCTTTGTGGAAGTTTGTGTGTCTCTGTAGAGATGTCTACTCATATCTTTTGACCACTTATTAATTAGGTTGTTTATTTCTTTGTTGTTGAGTGGACAGATTTCCTGATATATTTTGGACATTAAACCTTTACCAGACTTCCCAGTATTTTCTCCCATTGTGTAGGTTGTTTTAATGATAAAGCCCGTTGAGGCTCAAAAGTTGTTCATTTTGGTTAGGTCCCGTTTATCTATTTCTTCCTTTGTTGCTTGGCTTTGGGTGTAAAGTCTAGGAAACCACTGCCTAGCACACGGTCCTGAAGAAACTTCCCTACGTTTTCTTCTGGGGGCTTTATAATTCTGACTCTTATATTTGGGTCTTGGTCCAGTTTGAGTTGATTTTTGTATATGGCATGAGGCAGGGGGCCTCCTGTATGCTGCCTGTGTCACGGCATGGAGCAGTGCCCAAGGTCAGTGACGGAGAAGAACACGAAGCACGTCAGGATCCCAGGCTGTGGCGGGCGGCGGGTGGGGCGAGGAGACCTGGGCGCAGCCCTAGGAGGTCAAGATGAAGACTCCCCCGTCACTGCACTGTGGTCCAGCGCCAGGCTCGCAGGCACTGAACCTGCTCCCCGGACCCTGTCGGAGCTGCCAGGTGGGGCCTGGGCCAGCCTAGCTCCTGGCCAAGCGGCCCCCACCCGCCGACATTCCTGTGGTTTACCTAGAATCAGGTAACTGGGACCCGGACCTGCCCAGGTTACTTACCTGACGGAACCATCAAAGCTCCAGTAGGTAGACCATGGGCGTTTTCCTTTTGGTTTTATTTTTCTTTAGTTTAATTTTTTTTTTAGGCAAGGGAGTAAAGATTTTATAAAGAAATAAGAAAACTAGAAACAAGATAACTACACAACCCGAGACATGGATTGCAGGCCTGCTGCAGGATGAGTCGCGCCCCTCTTGGTTTTAGAGTAAGCTGCTTTTTCCACTCTGTGGATTTGACTCATCAGAACATTGCTCAGACAGGCTCGCGACTTGAAGCCTCAGGTCCAGGTCACTTTGCATATAGAATTCTGTTGCATTCAATAAATCTGGCTGGAGATTTATTGAAAAATAAGTTGGTCACACTAAGGCAATTTAATAAGAAATGAATGTACTTGGTACATTCCTTACCACTGCCCAGCATAAAATTCGGTACTGCTTTTCATTATTTTCTTGCACCTTCCAGCACAGCCGGAAGTAGTAGTAGATGCTTAGTGAATGCACTTTGTTGATAATTCATTCATGAACTCTGCAGCTTGGGTGAAAGGTCGATGTGGTTCACTTCCTGTAAAACACGTCGGGGGAGCAGGTGCAGCTCAGCGGTTGAGCGCCTGCTTCACATGTACAAAGTCCTGGGTTTGTTCCCAGGTACCTCCTAAAAATAGCAGAACACACACACAGAGGTCACATTTGAAATTCATAGATGAAATTCGGGAACTACCTTCGTTTTCACTTACTCCTTTCCCGTTTTGTTTTTCACGCTTGGGTAATCCTCCTTTGGAATAGTGCTTGTTTTTCCACATGAACTCTTGTTTCCTATTCGGTCCATGGAAAACAAGCCTACAGAAACCATGCTCACTTCTTGATCTTTTTACTTCTCTTTTTATCTCTTTATCCTTTTCCGTGTAATTTAATTTTTAAGTTAACGTGTGGCCTGGGTCTCTCCTGCCCCCTCGCAGGGCTGTAGAATGTGAAGGGCTGGAAAGCACCTTCAAGGTCATCTAGTGCTCCCTGGTTTCCCCGGGAAATGTCATTTCCCCACCCTGGGCGAGTCAGTGGTGACGGAAATGGCACACCTCCGGCTTGACTGGAAAACCTGGCGGGACATGTGGCTCCTCAGCCAGTCACGAAGCTTCCTGGAAATACATTCTCAGTTACGTATTTCCCCCTTAGGAGATGCCATTTCCAAACGGTCTGGTGCGAAGCGCCTGTTCTCTAATTCTTTGGGCAGCTGGACTTGAAATAAGTTACGTGTTTGTTTTCATTCAGTCAACAGGCATTTATCGAGTGTCTGGGTTCCAAGCATAAAATCAAAATCTGCATTGTAACTGTGAAAAGTATTACAGAGAGAATACTTAAAATTATTTCAACGAATTGGGTTAAAAGTACTCTGACCAGAGAGCAAAATGTAAAAAAAAAAAAAGAAATAATTAGTAGGAAAAAAGGTAGGTGAATAATCCCTAACCTGTGTGGAGAAAAGCTTTTTAAGAATGACTTAAAACTCAGGAGCAGGTTTGTCTAAAAGCTTAGAACAAGAATTCAGGAACGGCCTAAGTACGATATGCAAATTTACCGCCTACCAGGTGAAGAGATGGTGTCCCTAAGATATCTCTAAAGTGGAAGGGGCGGCCACTCGGGACAGGAGATGAGTAATTACCAGCTGAAGACCCGCTAGGCCCTGAGCCGTGCCACCTCCTTGCCGTGCCTCACCAACGGCAGCAGCGCCAGCTCAGGCCGTGCTGGGGCGGGGGCTCATCCCGCAGGCTGGCTGGAAGCGCGCCCCGCGGTCCCCGCCGGTGACCTGGGGACCCCTGGACGCATACCCCTCCCACCGGCAGATGCGACTCCCCCACGTGGCCAGGGAGGAAGACGGGGGCGGCTGGGCAAGGATGGCAGGGCCAAGCCCGCGTTTGCCCCGCATGCCCCCGGCGGCACCTCTCCTTCGTGGCACGGAGGCCGCGGACGCAGCGGTGGGGGCCCTGCCCACGCCATTGCATAGGGGCTGCCAGGCGCCCCCGACCTGACTGCCAGGGCCGGGAGGGTGGCAGGAGGGCGGGCTCGGGGGCGCTGGGACGAGGCCGTGCAGTGTTAGCGGGGCCACGTGGGGTCGGGGCTCGACCACTGCAGGGAAGGCGGGGGCGGGGCTCCAGCACGCGGGGAGGGCGGAGGTGGGGCGACCACGGGGCACCCGCGGGCGTCAGGGCAGCAGGGGCCGTGCCCCGGCCGCTGGGGGCGGGGGTGCAGAGCGTGGCCCTCAGCGCAGCCCCCCGCGGGGGTCTCGAGCAGCTGGGGAGGCCCAGGCCCGCGGTCCCGCTCAGCTGCAGCGCCCCTGCCCCTGCCCCACCTGCCGAGCGCGCCGCGAGGTCGCCGCGGGAAGGAGCCCCCGGGAGGCGCACCGCCTCGGGCCTGGGGAGGGCGGGGCCGCGGCGCTGACCCCCGTCTTGTGTCCCGCAAGGACCGGGCAACCTGGCCGGCGTCAGGCACGTGCTGCTCGTGCTCTCCGGGAAGGGCGGCGTCGGGAAGAGCACCCTGACGGCGCAGCTGGCCCTGGCCCTGCGCCACGCGGGCAAGAAGGTGAGGCCCGCCCCGCGCCGCCCCCTGCCCCCACTGCCGCCTCTCCTGCCCCGCTGAGCCGGCGCCCCACGTCCCCGCAGGTGGGCGTTCTCGACGTGGACCTGTGCGGCCCCAGTGTGCCGCGCCTCCTCCGCGCGCAGGGCCGCGCCGTGCACCAGTGCGACAGCGGCTGGGTGCCCGTGTTCCTGGATGGCGAGCGGGGCCTCTGCCTGATGTCGGTGGGCTTCCTGCTGGAGACCCCCGACGAGGCCGTGGTGTGGAGGGGCCCCAAGAAAAACGGTAGGCGCAGGGGCTGGCCCGGGCCGCCCCCCCCCGGCTGTCACCAGCTGAAGGCAGCACTGCCCGCCCCATGGCCTGGGGGCTGCTTTGGGGGTCCCAGGGCCCCCTTCTGGGGGAGGCCGGCGGGGTGCCAGGCTGGGCTTGGGGGGCGGCGGCCACCCCCGCGACCCACCGCGCCCCCGCCGCAGCGCTGATCAAGCAGTTCGTGGCGGACGTGGCGTGGGGCGAGCTCGACTTCCTGCTGGTGGACACGCCGCCCGGCACCTCGGACGAGCACCTGTCGGCCGTGGAGGCGCTGCGCCCCCACGGGCCCCTGGGCGCCCTGGTGGTGACCACGCCTCAGGTCAGCGGGCCCCGAGCGCGGCGGGCGGGCCCTGGCGCTGCCCGCGCTCACCCTGCGCTCCGCAGGCCGTGGCCGTGGGCGACGTGCGGCGCGAGCTCACCTTCTGCCGCAAGACGGGGCTGCGCGTGGTCGGCGTCGTGGAGAACATGAGCGGCTTCGTCTGCCCGCACTGCGCGGTGAGTCCCCAGGAGCGCCAGGGGCCGGGGACGCCAGGGACCGGGGATGCCAGGGGTTGGGGGGCGCCCCCGGAGGGCCCCCGCCTCACAGCCACCCTGCGCCCCAGGAGTGCAGCAACGTCTTCTCGGCGGGCGGCGGGAAGGAGCTGGCCCAGCACACCGGCGTCCCTTTCCTGGGTGAGTGCCCGCACCCCGGGGCCCTGCTCCTGCACCAGAAGCTGCCATGCCCACCACGCCCCCCACCTCGGCCCTAGAGCTCGAGCCGCCTCCTGGGCCCAGCTCGGCCCTGACACCCATCGCCAGGCTGGATGGGAGGGGGTGGGGCAGCCCCCGGCCAGGTGTCCGTTTGTCCTGCCTCGAGTAGGAGCCCCATGCCCACCCGGCCTCACCAGACCCCCGACGCCCCTGGACCAGCCCCCGGCCTCGTGTCCCCGCCCCTTCGCAGGCTCCGTGCCCCTGGACCCCTGCCTCGCTCGGAGCCTGGAGGAGGGCGGCGACTTCCTGCAGGAGTTCCCCAGGAGCCCCGCGTTCCCCGCGCTTGCCGCCATCGCCCGGAAGGTTCTGGAAGGCCACGAGCTCGGCTCTCCCGGCGGCAACGGCCTGGCAGGGCCTGCAGCCGACTGACCCTGCCCGCTGCGGGGGACCGTGCCCGTGACACCGAGAGCCGAGGCAGCCCCAGCCATGCTCCCTGGACCTCCAAGGCAGGTGGAAGCCCCTGTAGGGGCCAGCCGCACCCCGGCAGGAGGGGACGTGGCGTGACGCAGCACCTGCGGGGCCGCCTCCCACCACGTCCACGTGTTGGGAGGTCTCTGTGGTCAGAGCCAGCTGTGCTGCCATTAAACAGACCCCACCCTGTGTCTGATGGTTCTAGATCTTTCTATGCACCAGCTGTCTCGTGCACTGGGTTCCGAGGCCCGTGACCCGCCATGACCTGCGTGAGGGGGGTGGGGGCTGACCCGGGGCCCTCTGGAACCCCAGGGAGGGCAGACTTCTGGGAGTAGAAGGGGGCGCCTGCCCTTCAGGGAAGGAGTCGGGGAGCCCTGCGGGGGAGGCGCCACTGGGACAAGGTGGGGGTAACATCTGATGAAATCGCCCCCTTCCAGGGGAGTGGGAGGGGACACGAGGGTGCTGTGGGCAGAATGCGGTGGGTGCATGGATGAGGAGAGGGAGTTCCAGCAGAGCCCAGCAGCGCCCGGCTCCCCCACCCCAGATGCCCAGCTCCCCCCAGCCTTCTCCTGGGTGCGGCTGGCCCCCTCCCGGCCCGATTCGACTGGCCGCACAGCCTCGCTCTGGCTTTAGGGCACCCGAGGACACTGCCCCGGAGCAGGGACAGGCGCTGGGCTCATGGGGTGCTCCCCCAGACGGGATGCAGGGCCGGGGGCAGGGGGAGGGGACTGGGCGCACGCACGGCCGCCCCGCGCTCTGACTCAGGCCACACACCAGGCTTGTTAAGGGCTTTTAATCAGCGCCAGCCTCACGGTGGCCGTGGCACCCCGGCCGGGGACTGGGCGGCCGCGGGCCTCAGCACTGGGCGAAGTGGGCCTCGTCCACGTCCCGCAGGTCGAGGCCGGCGAGGCCGGGCGGGCTGGCGCAGGTGATGTTGTTGTAGGCGTAGACGGGCGGCTGGTGGTCGTCAGCGTCCAGGGCGGCCTGCACGAAGCGGGGCACCACGCCGGGCTGGCTCAGCGCCAGGTCGCGCAGCGGCTTGAGGGCGCAGCCGCAGTCCCACGGGTTGCCCTCCAGCCACAGGTGCTGCAGGCCGGGGGTCCGCGGCACAAAGACCGTCAGGGAGTTGTTGCCGAGGTTGAGGTAGCGCAGCCGCCCGAGCGGCGAGAGCAGGCCCTCGGGCAGGGCCCGCAGGCGGTTGTGGGAGATGTCAAGCCAGAAGGCGCGGTGCAGCGGGCCCAGCACCTCGGGGGCCAGCGCCTCCAGCCGGTTGCGGGACAGCAGCAGGTACTCGAGCTTGCCGAGGCCCTGGAAGAGCTCGGGGGGCAGCTCGCTGAGCAGGTTGCCCGTGAGGTCCAGCTCCAGCAGCTCGGGCAGCCCCTGCAGGCTCAGCGCGTCCACGGCCGCCACGCCGCTGCCCTGCAGGAACAGCCTGCGCAGGCCTGAGAGCCCCGCGAAGGCGTGCGGGGGCAGGTGGCCCAGGCAGCTGCCCCCCAGGTGCAGGCTGTGCAGGTGGCCCAGGCCCTGGAACACCTGCGCCGGCAGGGTGCGCAGGCAGTTGCCGGAGAGGTTCATGACGGCCATGCTGGTGAGGCCGCTGAAGGCGCCGGGCTCGAGCACGCGGAGCGCGTTGTCGTTCAGCGTCAGCACCTCCAGCTGCCCCAGGCTCTGGAAGGTGCCGGCCCCCAGCTGCCCCAGGCGGTTGTGGCCCAGCTGCAGCTCCTCCAGGAAGTGCAGGTCCTGGAAGGTGCCCGGGCGCAGGCGGCTCAGCGCGTTGTGCGCCAGGCGCAGGACTTGCAGCCCCATCAGGCCGGGGAAGGCGCCGTCGGGCAGGCTGGCCAGGCGGTTGTGGGACAGGTCCAGCCAGCGCAGCGCCTTCATGCCCAGGAAGGCGCCGGGCGCCACGGCGGTGAGGAGGTTGCGGCTCAGGTAGAGCTTCTGCAGCTTGGGCACCTGGACAAAGACGCCGACCTTGATGACGCGCAGCGCGTTCCCGCTGAGGTCCAGCTCGCGCAGCTCGCCCAGGCCGCGGAAGAGGGCGGGCTGCAGGTAGGTCAGCCGGTTGCCGGCCAGCACCAGCTCGCTCAGGCTGGCCAGGCCCTGGAAGGCGACGTCGGGCAGCACGGCCAGGCCGTTCCAGCCGAGGTTGAGCTCCCAGAGGTGGCCGAGGCCGCGGAAGAGGCTGCCCTCGAGCCGGTTCAGCAGGTTGTGGTCCAGGCCCAGGAAGGCCAGGCCGGGCGTGGGCACGAAGGTGCGGGGGTCCAGGCTGCGCAGCTGGTTGCGCTGCAGGTGCAGGTAGCTCAGCGCGCCCAGGCCCAGGAGGGCGTCAGGCTCCAGGCGGCGCACCTGGCTACCCTGCAGGTTGAGGAAGTTCAGGCTGGACAGGTTCTGGAAGGCCGCCTCGGGGACGGTGTCCAGCTCGTTGCCGTCCAGCCACAGGGCGGTGGTGCCGTTGGGGACGAACTCGGGCAGCTGCGTGAGGTTGCGGGAGCCGCAGAAGACGCTGAGCTCGGTGGCATCCGTGCTGCAGACGCACGGGGCCGGGCACCGTGGGCCCGCAACGGCCCCCAGCGCCCCGCTGAGGCTCAGCACCGCCCAGGACGCCAGCAGCACGGCCAGGGCCGGGGTTCCTGCGTGGGGAGGAGGCAGCGCTGGGGGCTCCGGGGTGCCGTGTGCCGGGTGGGCAGCCCCGCGGGGAGGGCCGAGGGCTCAGCACACGCGCCAGGCGGGGAGGACGCGACCCCAGAGGGCACTGAGCCCCCGCCCAAAGCCGGGCTGCTGCCGGCACCCTGCGGGGTGCTGCCCCGCTGCCCCCCGGGGACTGGACGGGGAACTGGGCGTGGGGCGCCCGCCTGTGTCCCCAGGCGAGCGTGGTGCAGACGGGGCTGTGGGGCCGGGCCTCTCGTGGGAGGGCACGCAGCTCCGAGCCCACCGCGGCCGGCCCCCAGATCTGGTGCCCGGCGTGGGGTCCCGGGGGTGGAGATGGGGGCTGTGGCGGGCGTGCTGCGGGTGCCCCCTGCCCTCCCCGCTGCCTCACGGCCGAGGGCCCGCGGGCCGGGTGCGTCCTCCAGGCTCCGGGAGGGTCCCGGCCCCCTCCTCATCAGGCTCCGGTCAGCGGGGTTCCGGGCAGGCCCCGCGCTGGGGTGTGCGGAGCAGTCTGCACCCCCGCATGCCGCCCTCGTGCCCAGGGCCCAGGGCTCGTCCCACCCGCCGCCTGCCCTCCCGCGGCCGCCCTTGCCCCCAGCCCCGTGGGCAGCGTCCTCCCGCCGGGCCGCCGCTCACCTCCGCTCCGCTCCATCCCGCGTGGTCAGACCGCTGGGCAGCGTGTGGCGGCGCCGAGCCTCCCGCGCCAACTTCCCCGCCCTGCGTCGGAGGCCGACTGGCGGCCCCGCGCCCTTAACCCCCTCGTGCCGGGCCGCAGGCTGCACCCACCCAGAACCGCCCACGGCGCGGGGTGGGCCGGGCGCCCCCGCCTGCGTGGGGGAGGGGTGGGGCAGGGGCTCCTGCCGTTTCGGGGGCTCGGAGAGGAGACCCCAGCGCGCAGCAGGCTCCCTGCCCTCGGGGCCCCACCGCAGTTCTGGGGGCTTGGGGACCCGCCTCTCCCCAGCTTGAGCAGACGGCAGCGCGGGGGGCTAAGCGAGCGCCCCAGGATTTCCAGCCAAGCCTGCCCACCCGCTCCCCACTTCCCCCTCCCCTGGCCCCGCGCCCTCCCCGCTCGTCCCCGCCCCCCGGGGTATCAGCCACAGCCCCCCCATGCCGGCGTCTGGCCCCCGCCCGCCCAGGCCCCCCCGTGACCCGGGCGGCCGGCGTCTGGCCCCCGCCCCGCGGCCTCTTCTAGGAAGGCCTGGCAGAGCGGCCGCCGCGCCCCGCACCCCCGCGCTGACCCGGGCCCCGCCTCCCGCGGCCCGCCCCCGCGCCCCGGTGCCTGCTCCCCGCCCCGCGCCCCTGCCCCGGGCCTCGCTTCCCGCCGCCGTGCGCGGGGGAGGGAAGGTGCTGGAAGGGGCTGGGGGGGGGCGCGGGGGGGGGTGAGGCCCGGCCCGGGGTCTGCCCGCCGCCCCCAGCCCCGGCCTGCGCCCGCCCGCTGCGCTTTGATTCTCGTCCAGCCCGATTCGCTTCTCTTCTGAGAAATCATAGACCCGGGGGGAGAAAGTCCACACCCAGGGCAGCGCGTTTACACAGCCGAAAGCGCCGACTCAGCAGGCGCCGGGCCAGGGCGCGGGCTCCTCCACCGCCGCTCCCCGCCGCGCCCCGCGGGGGCCCAGGGCCTGGGGGGCCGAGCCCGCGGGGGGTCCTGAGCCCTTTAGTCTGTGCGGGGCCCACGGCCAGCCCGGCCTGCGAGCACCCCAGGACACCCGGGCGCTGCGCTGGGACCCCCACCCTCGTCCCCAAGCCCCACTACACCCCTGCCCTTCGCCCCGCAGTCCCCAACCCCTGCACCCCACACCTGCAGCCCCTGCCCTGCACCGCACCACACCGTGCCCTGCGCCCCACGCCCCCGCCCTTTTCGACCCCTCCCTCACCCCCACACTCCCTCACCCCGCACCCCCTGCCCTCACGCTCGCGCACCTCCAAACCCCGTATCCCCACTCTGCAGGCCACACGCCCCCCAGCCCCGCAAACCCTCCGCAGGCCCCACTCCCCTGGCCTCCGGCTTTTCTTCCCATTTGCCACCTGAGGGGTCTCCCCCCTCAGCGCATCCCCAGCTTTCGTCCCCGCAGACCTGAGGAAGCGCGGGGCGCGCTGCTCGTTAGTCCAGCCTGAGGGGAGCGCCCGCGAGCCTGGGCCTAAGCACCCTGAGAGGCGCCCTGGCCTCCCGCCACCCCCGTCTCCTGCTTCAGCCACCCCGGGGGCCTGAATGTCTATCTGAGTTGTGGGAATTTTAAAAAACACGGGGTAGAAGCCCCCTGGGCGCTGCCAGCACCCTCTGCCCGGCGCCCGCTTTTCCTTTGCTTCCCGGTGGTTTTGGTGAGAGTCTTAGTTTTGTCTTAGTTTTATCGTAGACATGTGAGATGCTCCTTACAACGTTTTACGTGGAACTTGATCCCCAAATACCAACGACGAAGGCGGCCAAACTCCAAAGGGGCCTTCACTGTCTGAGTTGCCCGCCTCTTCCTGGCTGCAGTGTCCTTTCGGGTGTGTGGACCTGAATGCACAGTCTTAAATACCTCGCAGAGGCTTGGCTTTGCCTGTCACATCGATATCTGTAATCCGCCCGTCGTTAACTTTTCTTTTTCGAGGTCCTGGGGGCGGGGGACTGAACCCGGGACCTTGTATGTGGGAAGCCGGCGCTCAACCGCTGAGCCCCATCGGCTCCCCTGTAATTAACCTCAAGGGCGTGAGGTAGGTCTTCTCTGGGTGGTTACGGTGGTCCTGGCACCCTTTACTACGATGACTGTCCACGCCCCACCGCCTCCCAGTGCCACCTCCGTCGCCCCTCGGCGTCCGCTCGCTGTGCCCCCGTCGCCAGGCCGTCCCCCGATGGCTCTCCACGGCTGCGGCGAGTCCTGCCGCCCCGTCTTCAAGAGCAGGCCATTTCCTCTGTCCTGCTGTGCAAACTCTCCTGTGCTTCCCCATCGGTCGGTCAAGCTTCTAAAACAAAAAGCAAACCTGCTGGAATTAGGTGCTGTGGCGGAAACTCTATAGACCAGTTTGTGGGGCGCCGACAGCTTTACAACGTCGAGGTTCCGATCCGAGGACGTGGCATATTCTCTTCTTATTTAGGTCTTCTTTAACGTCCTAGTGGTGTGTCATTTATATACCATGAAACTAACCCATTGGCAATACCTGACCCAACAGTGACTGTACATTAGTAGGTGGGCGCCCGTCAGTACGGGCGGCCGCAGAGCGTGTGCTCGTACCGCACGCTGCTCTGGGCCTGGCAGCCCTCGCAGCCCGCGTCCCCCAGGCTCATCCACAGTGGCATGGAGCAGCACCTCACTGTTGTGTTGCACAGACACAGCACGTTTTGTTTTCTGCCCATTCAGTGGACACGCAGGCTGTTTCCGCTCGGGGCTGATGATGGAGAAAGCTGCAGTGAACGCGTGTGCACGGCCTCTGTGTGCACGTGCTTCTGTTCCTCTTGGGTCCATTCCTAGGAGTGGGATTACTGGGTCCCCTAGAGTCTGTGTTTAACTTTTAAAGAAACGGCCAAACTGTTTCACAAGCGATTGTGGGGAAGCGAATATGGCTCAACGGATAGAGCATCCGCCTACCATATAGGAGGTTCAGGGTTTGAACGCAGGGCCTCCTTGACCCGTGTGGAGCTGGCCCACATGCAGTGCTGCTGCGCAAAGGGAGTGCCATGCCACACAGGGGTGTCCCTGTATAGGGGAGCCCCACACGCAAGGAGTGCACCCCACAAGGAGAGCCACTCAGCGCGAAATACATGCAGCCCACCCAGGAGTGGCACCACACAGACGGAGAGCTGACACAGCAAGATGATGCAACAAAAAGAGACACAGATTCCCCGTGCTGCTGACAAGAATGCGAGCAGACACAGAAGAACACACAGCGAATGGATACTAGAGAGCAGACAATGGGGGGGGGGGGGGGCAGATAGAAATAAATAAAAAATAAATCTTAAAAAAAAAAGTGATTGTGTCCTTTCACCTTCTTCCCACCAGCAACGTCTGAGTGTCCCAGATGCTCCACATCTTCCCCTGCATTTGGTATGTTCGGTCTTTTATATTTAAGTCTTCTAATTTTAATTCGCATTTCTCTGTTGCCTAATGAGTTTGAGCACCTTTCTGTGAGCTTATTAGCCACTCTTATATCTTGTTTGGTGAAATGTCTGTTCAAGACTTTTACTGTTTTTTAATTGGGTTATTTGTCGTCTTTTTGTTATGTTGTAATACTTCATATATTATGGATTCAAGTCCTTTATCAGACCAAAGATTTACAAATATTTTTCCAATCAGTGGCTTATCTTTTTTTTTTAATGATGTGTTTTGAAGTGTGAAAGAGCTAGAACTATAAAACTCTTGGAAGAGGACAAGGGGGCACATTTTCACGGCCTGGGATTTGACAGTGGAGTCCACGATCTGACACCGAAAGCACGAGCAACAAGAGACAACTGACAAATTTGATTTCACCAAAATTAAAAACGGGTGTGCATTGAAGGAAATTATCAAGAAAATGAAAATACAACCCATAGCATGGGAGAAGATACATTTCAAATCATCTGTCAGATAGTGGCTTAATATCCAGAATACAGAAAAAACTTTCACGTGAAACAACAAGATAACCCAATTAAGAAATGGGCAAAAGTTGTTTTCCCAGAGAAGATATACACATGGACAATAAACACATGAAAAGATGCTCAACATCGTTAGCCATTAAGGAAATACAAACCAAACCCCCCCAAAAATGGCTATTTAAAAAGTGGAAAATAAGTGTTGGAGAAGATGCAGAGAAAGCGGGGCTCTGGTGCACTGTTGGGGGATGTACAATGGTGCAGATACTGTAGAAAGCAATAGGGCAGCTCCTCAAAAGGGTAGATGGAGCATTGCCATACGACCCAGAATTCCCATTTCCAGGTATATACTCAATCAGATATTTGTTCACCGATGTTCGCTGCAGCATTACGTACACTATCATAAGGTGGAAACAACCGTGTCCATCCAGAGATGAATGGGTTTTTAAATGTGGCACACACACACACACAGTGGAATTATTTGACCATAAGAAAGAATGAAGTCACGAGACCTGCTGCAGCGCAGAAGAACCTTACATTATGCTCAGATAATAGAACAAAAATTGTGTGATCTCACTGGAGAGAGCTACCTAGAAATAGCAAATGCGCGAGCTAGAGGTGGCCGGTGGGGGAGGGGGAAAGGGGAGTGTTTATGTTTTTAACTTCCATTAGGCCCCGTTTACTGACCTTCCCCGTGTGTGGCCCCTGCTCTGGTGCTGCCCTCAGGACTCCTCGCCGAGCCCGGGAGCGCCACGCGTTTCTCCTGCGTCTTCCTCTTACGTTTATGTCTGCTGGGGTCTGCCATCCTACCATCAGCTCTGAGCTCACGCCTGTGCGTGCCGTGAGATGAGGGGCTAGCACGCTTTTCCCTGGGCTACCCAATTGCCCCAACACCATTTGCTGAAAATACCACCCTTTCCCCTTTACCGTCTTTGTCGAGATGAGCTGACCTCGAATGTAAGGATTTGTTTCTAGACCCCAGGTCTGGTGCATCGAGCTCGCGGCTGTGCTTGTCCCAGCACCAGGCGTGCATACTGTGACGTTAGTGTGCGTTTTGCAATCAGCCAGTGTGAGCCCTCCACTTTCGTTCTCCTTTGTCAAAATTCTATTTGCACGTAAACGTAAACTGAGGATCAGCTCACTGGGAGTTTGAGAGGGTTGCCTGACTCTGATACTGGAGAGGACGGACACCTGGCCCACGGCGTCTTCTGGGCAGTGGGCGTGGATGTCTGGCATTTGGGTAGATCTTATAGTTTCTCTCAGCAACATTCTATAACTTTCAGTGTATGTATTTTGTACTTATTAATTCCTACGTATTTTTAGTGGTTTTGATGTTATTGTGAATAACCTCAAATTTCCTTAACCTCATTTTGGCTTGTTTGTTAGTATATAGACATATAATGGGTTTTTCTGTATTACCCTTGTATCCTAGGGTCTTTCCAAGCTTGTTTATTAGTCATGTTTTGTGTATTAATCTGAATTTTTTAGGATTTTCTACATATAGGACCATGGAGTCTGTGAGTAAAGACTTGTTACTTCTTTTCTCCCTCCCCCATCACCTTTTTTTTTTTTTTTACACCTTATTCCCCATCCAGTACAATCTGGAATAATGTGGCCAGAGCGGACATCCTGCTCTTACTCCCAGTCTTGGGGGGAAAGGCTTTCATCAGTAGTAGGACACTAGCCGCATGTTTTTCACAGACGCTTCCCGGCCACCGAGGTCCACAGTCGAATCCTTAGGCCTGGGGGCAGCTTGGCTTCCTGGCCGAGAAGGACTGCTTATGAGCCGACCTCAAAATCGTCAGGGCCAGGGAGCTACCCCGGTGGGCCCGACGCAGTCACACGGGAAGAGGCACCAGGAGAGGGGGTGTCAGGGACGTGAGGACCACCCGGCCCTGGCTGTGAAGACGGAGGAAGGGGCACCAGCCACCAGCCAAGGGCTGGGGTGTCTGTCCTCTGGTGGCTGGAACGGGCAAGGGCTGGCTTCTCAGCTGGGGTCCCCAGATTTTAGTTCACCCCGACTTTAGCTCGGTGAGTCCCGCGTGGGACTTCCACCTGCAGAACTGCAAGACGGTGTGTTTGTGCTTTAAATCGCTAAGCTGGCGGTGAGTCGTTAGAGCAGTAAGAGGAAACGAATGCAGATGCTCTTTTTGGAGCTCAAAGTTTCCCTCTGTTCTGAGTTTGTCGAGAGGTTATATATCATGAACAGGTGCTGGGTTTTAGTGACTGTTTTCTGCATCTATTCTAATAGATCTTGGTTTTTTCCTTTGTTCTATTAATATGGCATAGTGTGTTCATTGATTTTTAGATGTTTAACCAACCTTGCATTCCTGGGATAAATCCTACTTGGTCATGGGGTATAATGTCGCTGAATTGGGGTTGCTGATATTTTATTAAGGATTTTTTTTGTCTTTGCTTCTTAGAGATACTGATCTGCAGTTTTCTTTTTTCAATGTTTTTTTCCTGGCTTTGGTATCATGATAAAACTAGCTCTACATAACGAGCTGGGAAGTGCTTCCTCCTCTATTTTCTGCAGTGTTTGTGAAGGATGGATGTGACTGCCAGCACTAAGAGAGCCAGCTGGGCCTGGGCTTACCTTGGTGGGAAGATTTTTAGTTGAATTTCCTGTCATACATCAATTCAGACCTTCTACTTCAGAGTCCATTTTGATGTTGTGTTTTTCTAGGAATTGGTCCATTACATCTCAGTTGTCTAATTTGCTGACATAAGTTCTGTTAGTATTCCCTTATAAGTCTAATTTCTGTGAACCAATAGTGATGACCCCTTTTCATTTATGATTATGGTAATATGTGTCTTTTATTTTATTGGCCAGTCTACCTGAGTTTTTTGTTTGCTGTTTAAGTCTGTTGTTTCAAAGAACCAACTTTTGGTTTTTCTGCTTTCTATTTCTCTGATCTCTCTAATCTTTATTATTTCCTGCCTGGTGATTCCTGTAGGTTTAGTTTGCTCTTTTTCCCATTTTCATTGTTCATTTCATTGTTTCCCATTCATATTAGAGCAGTTATAAATTTATAGAAAAGTCACGAAGGATGTAAAGTTCTCATAAACCATCATCCTCACACTCCCCACCCCACACAGTTTCCATTATTTTTTGCTTTAGTGTTTAACCCTCTTAAAATTTTTTCCTACTTTCTTAAGGTAGAAGCCTAAGGATTTTGTTTTGATATTTATTTTCTTATTATGGTAAAATGGACATAAACCATTTTAATTATTTTTATGTGTACAATTTAGTGACAGTAAATACACTGACAATGTTGTGTTTTCGCTATTTGCAGAACATTTTCATCAATCCAACAGAAACTCTATCCATTAGCAATAACTCCCCATTCTCTCCCTGCCTACCCCTGGTCACCTCTATGCTGCTTTCTCTTGTAGCCTAGTCTAGGTGTTTCATTAAGTGGAATCATATAATATTTGACCTTTAGCATCTGGCTTATTTCACTCAATACGATGCCCTCAATGTTCATTCATGTAGTTTCATATGTCCGAATTTCATACAGCTGAGTACTATTTCATCACATGTATATATACCACATTTTGCTTATCCAGTCATCTGTTGAATGGACTCTTAGGTTGTTTCCATCTTTTGACAATTCTCAATTGTGTTACTATGAACACTGGTGGACAAATACCTGTTCGAGTCCGTTTTCAATTCTGTGGGGTATATACCTCGTAGTGGAATTGCTGGGTCATGCGGTAATTGTGTTTAACTTTCTGAGGAACTGCCAGACTGTGTCTCCACAGCGGCTGCTCATCATACTTTCCCACCAATGCTGAACGACGGTTTCCATCTTTCTGCATCCTTGCTGGAACGGTTTGATAAGGCTCATGAATTCCAAAAATAAGGACTGGGTCATGTTTGTAAACTGGTCTGGACTTGGGCGTGATTAAATTATGATTAGAGCTTTGATTGGGACACATCAGTAGGGCGTTGAGGCCCCGCCCCTTGGTGGGTGGAGACTCACAGATAAAAGACCCGGCTAAGGACAGAGCTGGAGCTTTTCTGTTGGAGGTTTTTGATGCTGGAGTCTTGAGCTGGACCCCCAGGAATTGACACACAGAGGAGCTTGGTTGTGAGGAAAAACAAGCCAGCCCCAGGTAGAGAGGAACCCTGAGCCAAGAGAGAAGCAAACCCCAGGAACGTCGGAACCCAGGGAGCCTGAACCCTGGCAGACGTCGGCAGCCGTCTTGCTCCAACACGTGGCAACAGACTTTGGTGAGGGAAGTAACTCATGCTTTATGGCCTGGTATCTGTAACCTTCTACCCCAAATAAATACCCTTTATAAAAACAACCGATTTGGCTGACTAATATGCTTGCCAACACTGATTTTCCATCTTTTCAATCCTAGCCGTACTTGTGGGTGTAAAGTGACAGCTCAGTGTGGTTTAATGGTATTTCCCAACAGCTAATGGTGTTGAGCATCTTTTCATGTGTTTTTGGCCATTTGTATGTCTTCTTTAGAGAAATGGCTACTCCAATCCTTTGCCCATATTTTAATTGTTTTTTTTCTTTGTTGTTTGGTTGGAGGAATTCTTTATATATTCTGGATATTGAACACTTATCAGATATATGGTTTCCGGATATTTTAACACATTCAACACTTTGTTTTTTCACTTTCTTGATAATGTCCTTTGCATGAAAGTTTTAATTTTTTTAATTGAAAATAAAGTATGTTCATAATGGTTCCAGATTTAGAGAAAGAAAAGTACTGTTTACAAAGTACAGCTTTAAAGAAAACATACTGGGAAGTGGCTGTAGCTCAAGTGACTGGGCTCCTGTCTACCATATGGGAAGTCCAGGGTTCAATTCCTGGAGCTTCTGGTTGAAGGTGAGCTGGCCCAAGAGGAGTGCTGGCCTGTGCAGGAGTGCTGCCCCGTGCAGGAGTGCTGGCCCACATGGAGAGCTGGCACAGCAAGATGACGCAACAAAGAGACACAGAGAAGAGACAATAAGAGACACAGCAGACCAGGGAGCTGAGGTGGTACAAGAGAATGATTGCCTCTCTCCCACTCCAGATGGTCCCGGGATCAAGACAAGCAGACACAGAAGAACACAGTGAAAGGACACACACACACACAAAGAAAACGTAACAAAATAACTGTTGTATCTGCTTAAAAATTAATTTGCTGCTGTGGTAAATGAATTTGTGCTGGAAAGGAAAGAATATGTATATAAAATATGAAATCTATCACTAGAAAAGCATCACGGAACTACAAACCAGCATGAAACCTAGAGCACACACACACTACAGGAGTAAGTGGCACTGTCTGGAAAAAAACAAGGCGAGACGTTCTGAATTGCTCTTCTTGTCTTCACTTAGGAGTAGGTTCTCCATCTGGCTCGGAAGGGTTCCAACTCTGACACAGCCCTCCATCCCTGCCCTCCCACCCCGGACTCTGGTAATTGTACAAGTCACCAAGCGAACTGAGAGGCATCCTCTGACATAAGTAGAGCTCCCAGAACAGAGGGAGATGAATTAGTCAGTTTCTCCTTTATTTCCAAGAAGCCACAGCCAGTGCCTGCGGTCCTGGGCAGTGCTCCCACCCGTGGAGCCTCAGCAGGACAAAGCGCAAATGCCGGCTCTCGCCTGGGGAGTACAATTAGAATTTTTAGAGCGAGATGCCATAGCAGTTCTGTAACTCCTTGCAACTCTAAGGTTAAACAAAAGGGAGCAGAGGACACAAATTGAAATAAGGACCATTATTCTTCAGCCAAGCATGACCCTGATGTTTGCCCTCTGGTCACTATTCAAACAAAACTGAAGGCCTATTTTTTTCTTGAGTTTAAAAAAGAAAAAGTGTCTAGGTTCTGCTTCATTTACTTTTACTGGCAACACTCCAATGGAATGGGAAAACACCACCAAGGGCTCAGGGTTATTTTACTTGGATACTACCTATTTTTATTGCTTTCTCTATTAAAGGAACTATACACACACACACACATATATATATTTAGAGATTTATTTATTTTCCCCCCTTCCCCTCCTCCCGCCTTGCTGTTTTTGCTGTGTTGTCTTCTCATCTCTCCTCTAGGATTCACTGGGATTCGATCCTGGAGACCTCTGATGGGGAGAGAGGTTCCCTGTCAATTGCGCCACCTCAGTTCCTGGTCTCTGCTGCGCTTCACCTTGACTCTCCCCTTGTCTCTCTCTTGATGCATCTTCATCTTGCTGCGGGACTCGCTTGCACGAGGCACTGGCTTACCACGCGGGCACTCACGTGGGAACACGTTCTCTTTTTCTTTTTTACCAGGAGGCCCCAGGGGTCGAACCCAGGTCCTCCCAAATGGTAGGCGGAAGCTCTATCACTTGAGCCACATCCACTTCCTGAAGGGACAATATATATTTTGTGTTTTTACTCTAAGATGTAAATCTTGCCATCTAAAAAAAAACAACTTTATTTAAATACGCTCTATACCCACCAAGCGAAACTCTCCTTCTCCCTTCCTTCTAAACCCTGGTGAGCCTCTAATCTTTCTCTGTGGACTTGCCATTTCTAGATCCCTCACCTAAGTGACTTCATACAGTATTTGTCCTTACGTGCCCTGCTCGCTTCTCTGAGCTTGGGTTTTCAAGGTTCACCCTTGCTGTGGGTCTCAGAGCTTCCTTTTGTTTTTATGGCTGAATAACATTCCACTGTGTGTACCACACCTGGCTTAGCCCTTCCTGTGTGGCTATGATTTTCTCCTATTCTGTAGGTTGTCTTTTCACCTTTTTTTAAAAGATTTATCCCCCCCCCCGCCCGTTGTCTGCTCTCTGTGTCCATTCGCTGTATGTTCTCTGTCTGCTTGCATTCTCGGCAGCACTGGGAAACTGCGTCTCTTTTTGTTGTGTCATCTTGCCGCATCAGCTCTCCATGTCTGTGGCACCACTCCTGGGCGGTCTGCACTTTTTTCACACAGGGTGGGGCTCCCCTACGCGGGGGACACCCCTGCGTGGCAGGGCACTCCTTGCGCGCATCAGCACTGTGCATGGGCCAGCTCCACACGGGTCGAGGAGGCCCTGGGTTCGAACCCTGGACCTCCTATATGGTAGGCGGATGCTCTATCAGTTGAGCCACATCTGCTTCCCTCTTTTCACTTTCTTGATACTATTCTTTGCACGAAAGTTTTCAATTTGGGTACATTTTATTTGCTAAAAAATGCTAACCATCAGCCGAGCCTTCGGCGAATTGTACTCTTTTGCAGGTGGAGGGTCTGGCCTCGACATTGACGCTGACGGGGGGGGGGGGGGGGGGAAAGGGGTGCCGAAGGCCGAGGTGGCTGTGGCAATTTCTTAAAATAAGGCAACGAGAATTTGCCATATGGACAAACTCTTCCTTCCGTGAAAGATTTCTCTGATGCGTGATGTGCTGATAGCATTTTTTTTTAATCTACAGAATTTCTTTCAAAACTGGAGTCAATCTGCTCAAATCCTGCTGCTGCTTTATCAGGTGAGTTTATGTGGAATTTCAAGTCCTTTGTCATTCTAATAGTGTTGACAGCTTCTTCCCCGGGAGCGGGTTCCAGCTCCAGAAACCACTCTCTGCTCTTCCGTAAGAACAACTCCTCGTTCAGTAAAGCCTTGTGGGGTTGCAGCCATCCGGTCCCCTCTCAGGCCCGCCTGCTAACCCCGGTTCCCCTGAGTCCCCCGCATCTGCCGCTACCTCCTCCGCGGACGTCTTGAGCCCCTCAAAGCCACCCGTGAGGGTGGAATCGTCTTTCTCCAGTCTTGTCCATGTTGGTATTTGAACCTCCTCCCGCCCATCGCTGATGTTCTTCCTGGCATCTAGAATGGTGACTCCTTTCTGGAAGGTTTTTAGTTTACTTTTCCCAGAGCCATCAGAGGAGCCGGCGCTCATCTCGCCCGCCTGCATCAGCGCGCTCGGGTGAGCAGGCGCACTGTCGATGAGCACGCGCATTTTGAAAGCCATCTTTTTTTTTTTCTGAGCAATAGTCTCAACAGTGGGGCTTGAAATGTTCAGTAAACCATTTGTAAACGGAGGTGCTGTCATCTAGACTTCGTCGTTCCATTTCTAGAGCACAGAGTAAAGTGTGCATAGTTCTTGAGGGCCCTAGGATTTTGGAATGGTAAATAAGCGCCGGCTTCTCCAGCTGCGGTAGCCCTGCCCTTTGCACCCGGGCACTGACTTCTCCCTACATATGAAAGTCTTGGGTGCATCTTCTTCCACGAAGAAGGCTGCTCCATCTGCACTGAAAATCTGCTTGAATAATACCAAGTAATTTTGGTTGTGTACACACACTGCACTGTTATGCATGTTATGTATCTCCCCCTTTATAATATTGTCTCACATTACATCTTTATACACTGCCCAGTAACAAAGATTTAAAATGTTATTTCATACACTTGCCTGTGAAATAGCATGGGAAAAATCAGTTACTACAAACCCAAAGTACAACAATATATATTTTTAAATTTACATGTATAGTTATCTTTATCAATGCTCTTTTTTTTTTTTTCCTTATGGGTTCTAGTTACTGCCGAGTGTCTTTTTATTTTGACCTGAAGGACTCCCTTTAGCGTTTCTTGTAGGGCAGGTCCTCTAGTAATAAACTCCTTCAGCTTTTGTTTGAAGGGTGAATGTCTTAATTTCTTCTTCATCCTTGCAGGGTAATTTTGCCAGATACAGAATTCCTGGTTGACAGTCCTTTTGTTTCTTTGTTTTCTTTAAGGCCTTTAACGTCCTCCCTTGTTGCTATGGGGGGAGGAGTGGGGTGAGGGGGGCGGGGAGTACATGGGGACCTCATATTTTTTTAATGTAATATTAAAAAAATAAAGACAAAAAATAAAAAATAAACGTCCTCCCACTGCCTTCTGGCCTCCATGGTTTCTGATTTTTAAAAATCAGCTGTTGATCCTAGGTGGCATTCTTGTACGTGATGAGTCACTTCTCTCCTGATGTTTTCAAAATCCTGTCTCTGCGCTCTGACACTTTGACTGCGGTGTGTCTTGTTATGGATCTCTGAGCTGGTCCTGTGTGGAGTCTGTTGAGAATCTTGGATGTGTAGCTTCACGTCTTTCATCAGGTTTAGGAAGTTTTCAGGCGTTATTTCTTTGAGCACTTTTCTGCCCCTTTCTCTCTCTCATCCTCCTCAGACTCCAGGGTATGTATGTTGGTTTGCTTGGTGGTATCCCACAGGTCCCTGGGCTCTGTTCATTTTTCTCCTCGTTCTTTTTTCTTTCTGCTCCTCATACTACATGATTTCACTCTTCTTCCCTCCAAGTTCACTGACCTGCTCATATCTGCTATTGTATCCCTTTAGTGAGTTTGTCATTTGAATGATTTTACTTTTCAGCTCCCAAACTTGTTTTGTTCCTTTTTATCGTTTCCATTTCTTTCTTTTGTTTGGATGTTTTCTGACTTCCTTTAGTCTCCTGGGCATATTTGAGGCAGGTGATTTACCACCTTTGACTAACGGTCCCGGGGTGGCCTCCTCAGGACGGGTTTCTCAGTCCTCCCTTTTCCTGAAATGGGCCTATTTCCTCTGTGTGTTTGGCAATGTTTTTGCTGACAACTGTGCATTCTGAGAATTATGTTGTTATGACTGGAGAGCTAAGTCTTCCACCCCTCTGGGACTGCCGGTTTCTGCTGGTGGTTTTGTTGTGTTTTATTTGTTTTTACTTGCTGAGGCCTGAAGTCATCCATTTATGTATTTGCCAAACTGTCTTTGTTCCCGAGCGGGGACGGGAAGAAAAATCAGGGTTCTTGTCTCTATACATCCCCTCCATACATCCGCCTCGGCCTGTGGGAGCGGACAGGCCAGCCGCCCTCCCTGCTGGCCCCCAGCCTGCAATAAGCAGTGACCACACCCCTGGCGTTCGGGGGACAAGGTACTTACTGCCCACCTGGACACCAGCAAGCGCCTGGAAGGCAGGCTGCTGACCCCGGCTGCACGAGGGACGGTGGCGGCTGCTGCACTGAAGGTGGGAGCCACCCATGTTTGCCAGCGTTTACGTCCTCTTTTCCGGCTCTCCCCTGCATGCTGCAAGTGCCCCACGTCCCAAAGCAGGGGACCCAGGCGTGCCTGCCAGTTCAGCAGGTGTTCTCTGGGGAGAGCGAGTCCAGGGCTTCCTGCTCTGCCACCGCCCCACAGTCTCCACTGAAGCCTAGGTTTTGGTTTGAGGCCTTTCTCTGGGAAGTAGACTTGGCCCAGTGGTTAGGGCGTCCGTCTACCACATGGGAGGTCCGCGGTTCAAACCCCGGGCCTCCTTGACCCGTGTGGAGCTGGCCCACGTGCAGTGCTGATGCGCGCAAGGAGGGCCCTGCCATGCAGGGGTGTCCCCCATGTAGGGGAGCCCCATGCGCAAGGAGTGCGCCCCGTAAGGAGAGCTGCCCAGCGCGAAGGAAAGTGCAGCCTGCCCAGGAATGGTGCCACCCACACAGAGAGCTGACACAAGATGACACAATAAAAAGAAATACAGATTCCCGGTGCCGCTGAGAAGGATAGAAGTGGTCACAGAAGAACACACAGCAAATGGACACAGAAAGCAGACAACCAGGGGGGAAGGTAGAAATAAAAAAAAAAAAACTTTTAAAAAAAGGCGTTTCTTCTTTTCTCGTCTAGCTGTTTAAGACTTTAAGTTTCCCTGCAAGCACTTCTCCAGCCGCACCCATAAGCTCAGCTGTGTCTTCACTTTTCAGTCTTCTTTGACCCACATACTGTTTAGAAATGCTTTTTTAGTTTCTGAAGGTGGGGTTCTCTGGCCCTCGTTGACTGTGGTTCTCTAATGTAGTGCTGCTGCTCAGGGAATATATTTTGTGTCTTCTGCCTAGTTGTCCCATCAGTTATTTCAGGGTGTCACTCACCAGTTACTGCAGCGGAATCGGGGTTTCTCCCTTCAGTTCCTGCAAGCCTTTGCCCACCACCCATGGAACGAGGCCTGCAGGCGCCGCTGCTTCAGCAGAGGCTTGCTGGAGCAGACGTCAGAGAGAAAGGAAAGAACTGGATTTCAGGTTGACAAAAGAAATCAGAGTGTTAGAGAATGTAGGAGGTCGAGGTTATGGCCTAAGAATATTTGCTGACAGAGAACATGGAAACCTCCCTGAGCTGGGGAGGGAGGGCAGGCGGCTCGGCCCCAGTCGGCCCGACACGCGCACTCGCTCCCGCTCAGGCTCCGGGGGCACCCAGAGAGGTCTGGGGACGCGAGAGCCCAGGTGAGCCCTGCTGCCGACACCCTCTCTGCAGGGGTCCGCGCAGAGTGAGCCCAGCAGGCCGTGGGGGCCACCTGGCCAGGCTGGCCCTGCTGCCCCCAGCCTCGTCCACAGAAGGTTCCGGCCGGGAGCCTCCGGAGTCCTCCCTTTTGAACAGTTTCACTGACAGAAGGTCGTAATGATTCCAAGTTCAGGTTTCCAAAAGACGAGGCTAAAGCCCTCGGCGGGCCCCAGCTGGCGAGGCGGCCCTGCAGGGCGCCGGGGCGGCGGCCGGGTTGTTTGAAGCGTGCGCCTGTCTGTTGGGGAGCGGAGCCCGGGGGCGCGCTGCGGGGCAGACCTGACGCATGGCGCGACCTGCAGGACCGTGAGAGAGGAGGGCTGGCTTGAAGGAGCACAGGGCCGCGAGGCTCGCGCGCAGGCCGGGCAAGTGCTCCCGGGGCGCGCTGGGCGCCCAGCGCCTTCCAGCAAAGGAGCACGCAGGGCTGCGGAGCACGCAGGGCTGCTGGCACTCGGGCGGGCCGGCGTGGGCAGGCCAGCGGGGCTCGGCCCGGGAAGCTGAAGTCCACTCAGGCCTGGGGAGCCTATCACACGACCACCCGGACCAGTGAGCCACGGCGTTCACTTCCCCTCGGACGCCTGGCAAACCCGGGAGGGAAGGAAGCGTGCCTCCCGTGGGCAGGCGCCGGGCGCACGTCCTCGCGGGGTACCACCCGGCTCGGGCTCCTCCCGGCCTCGCCCGCGCTCCTCCGCTCCCCGCCTCCAGCCTCACGCCCTCGCGCCCTCGGGCCTCGCGTCCAGTCCCCTGGCTGGAGGATCCACGTGGGCCGGGCGCCCAGAGGCAGCGATGCAACGCACCGAGCCGGGTCCTGCAGGCTGTGGCAGCCACCACCGTCCCCCCCGGCGCAGCCCACGTACGACCGCCCTCCGGCTGCCCGGGTCACCGCCTGTGGAGTCACCCCTGGCCTAGGGGTCATGGCTCAGGTCTGCCCTGGCCTGGCGTGGCCTCTCACCTCCACGCCGGTCCACCCCGCCGGCGCCCTGCTCTCCGTGGGTCTCGCCCAGCACCTCTGGGCACGGCGGTGAGGGAAGTCCTGGTCAAGGCTGGGTCAGAGCTGGCGTCCTGCTCAGCACCGGTGGCCTCTGCTCCTCTGAACGCCACGGCCTCACGTGCCCGACGCAAGCGGCCCTGCATGCCGCCTTCCCCACTCGGCTCCTGCCCCCCGGCCCTGCCCCGTCTGCACACCTGCCCCAGGGCCTTTGCACTGGCTCCTCGCCCAGCTGGCCGCCCGCTCGCTCCCCCCGTCGCTTCAGGTCTCACTCAGTGCTCCCGGCCGCCCTGAGGACGGCGGTGCCCTGAGCTCTCTGGAACCCTCTTCTGTTAGGTCTCCGGGCTGCCACGACATGCTGCCACAGCTGGGCGGCTTCGTGACGGGAGCGCGTTCTCACAGTTCCGGAGGCCAGATCCTGGAATCAGGGTTTTGGGGGTCGCTTCCCCCCGGGGCCCTGGGCAGACCCCGTCGGTGCCGTCTCCCCGCTCCTGGGGCCAGCAGCCGTGGCGCCCCTTGGCGGGGGGACGCTCCCTCTCCCTGCGCCCTCACTGCCCGTGCCCGTGTCTGCGTCTCGGGCTCCCTCTCCTTCCTCTTACAAGGGCAGTCGAGGGTGCCGGCCTCACCTGGAGGCAGGATCACCTGGACAAGACCTGATTTCCGAGCAAGGTCGCGTCCAGAGGTTTTGGGGTCAGCGCGGTCCCCACCGTGCTCCGCCCGCTGGCCCGCCCGTCTGCAGGCCGCGGTACCAGGAGTGGCTGGCGTTTACGGCGGGCTCCCCGGGTTACACGCTGGCGCCCCGGGCCGCGGGGAACGCCCAGATCCTGGCACGGGGTGAGCGTCTCTCCCTGAAGGTGGGCTGCGGCGACGCCGGGCTCCTGCCATGCGGTGAGGCCCGCGGCGGCTCTGGCAGGCGCCTCCCCAGCTCAGCTTGCGCGTCAGGACACGTGGCGGCTGCTCGTCGCCTTCTCCTCCGGCCTCGCCGCTTCAGGGCCAGGCTTTTGTCTGCGGCTTTTCTCTCCCCCACGCTTGTCAACCCCTGGATACTTCTCTCCGTCTCTGTGCCCTTCCTTCCATGTCTACGCTCTTTTTTTTTTTTTTCTGGAGCAAATGTATTTATTGGTATGTGCAACGATGAACTTGGTATTTTCCCATGTTGATGTTATGTATGTTGTAGAATTTAGTGTTTGTCTAAGTACAGAACATATACCAGGAAATTAAACTTGAATTGTTTTTTTAAAAAAAAAAAGAATCACAATACCAGTGGACTTCATACCAGCAATAAGGGATGGTAGAAGACAGTGGACCAACGCCTTCAACGTTCTGAGGGAAAATTATTTTCAACCCAGAATTCTATATTCAGGCAGTTTCAATCAACTGTAGGGAAAGAATAAAGGTATTTTCAGAAATGCAAAGGCTAAGAAATATTTACTTTACAGATTCCCTTAAGAAGCTGCTGATGGGAAGGCTTCAGCAAAATGAGCAAATAAGGCAAGAGATAAAAAAGCAATCTGGGTGGATCTATCAAGGAGCGCAGCGAAGGGCAGGTGAAAGACGGCCGTGAGCGGCCCGGCGAGCAACGGGCCAGCAGAGGAGGAGAGTGGGCAGTCTCCAGAGGGAAATGGAACTGGCGTCTTGGACTCTTATTAATTAGGTACAAAAGACAGATGTTGGAACATTAGGGAAAAATTAATATGTACATACAGAATACTAAAAACAACTAATTAAAATGAGGCAATTGTTAACTCCAGGAAAAACAAAGGATTATATAAAATGTATTATGTGGCTAAGCAGATAACAATATTTGCATTGTTATAATACTGTAAAAAGTGGCTTCTGATTTAACCAAAATTTGTGCTCTAACTCTGGTGTGTTGATAAGGGCAGAACGAGTAGAGAGTGTGGAAAGAGGAAGAGCTAAGACTTCAACCACCCTGTCAGGAAGCCAATGGATACTTGCACAGTTAGGAAATCAAGCAGTATCCATACATTGTTTCAAAATACCAACAATAAAAAATCATAGAAAAAAGCTCAAAATGAGGGTGATTGTCTCTGGGGAGGACTAATAGGAAGCAATGGGTGGAAAAGTGATCTGCTGTTTTTCAAAAGTGCTCCAAAATGTATTCACCAAATGCAATGAATGTACCACAATGACCAAAGTGGTTGTCGATGTGAGAGGAGTGGGGTGGGGTGGGCGTGGGGCACATGGGAACCTCCTATATATACATATATATATATTTTTTTTGTCTTTAATTTTTAATGATACATTAAAAAAATATGAGGTCCCCATACACCCCCCAGCCCCCACTCCTCCCCCGATAACAACAACCCCCTCCATCATCATGAGACATTCATGGCACTTGGTGAATACGTCTCTGAGCACCGCTGCACCTCATGGTCAATGGTCCACACCATAGCCCACACTCTCCCCCAGACCACCCAGTGGGCCATGGGAGGACCTACAATGTCTGGTAACTGTCCCTGCAGCATCACCCAGGACAACTCCAACCCCCCAAAATGCCTCCACATCTCATCTCTTCCTCCCACTCCATACCCCCAGCAGCCACCATGGCCACTTTCTCCACACCAATGCCACATTTTCTTCGGTTACTAATCACAATAGTTCATGAATAGAATATCAGTAAGTCCACTCTAATCCATACTCTGTTCCTCCATCCTGTGGACCTTGGGATGGTTGTGTCCACTCCACATCTATATCAAGGGGGGGCTTAGATTCCATATGGATGCTGGATGCAATCCTCCTGCTTTCAGTTGTAGGCACTCTTGGCTCCATGGTGTGGTGGTTGACCTTCTTCACCTCCATGTTAGCTGAGTGGGGTAAGTCCAACAAACCAGAGTGTAGGAGTTGCACGTCTGCTGAGGCTCAGGGCCTGGCTATCACATGGTCAGTCCAGAGATTCAGGTCCCCTGGGTATACATTAAACCCCAGCACCAACTACAGTTCTGGTAGAAGTAATAGGAGAGGCTTGTGAACAAAGATCACATCTGAGTCCAGCTCCATCACACAGAAACACAAACCCCAAAGTAGGGCCAAATAACATGGCACTGAACTCCATCTGCCATGACCATAGAACCTGTGGGTCTCTGTAGCCCTCAGAAAAACCAATACCTGGGGTTGTATCTGCTTTATCTGTCTCTGGGACTCTGCTCAGGTGTGCATAAGGGCAACCCCTCTGATAACCTCCCGGCTCTTTTTTTAGAGACTCATAGCCATATAAACTCATTTGTCCGTTCCATTTTCCCCTTTTAATCAGGTCAAAAATCATTTTTAACTCCTGGTATTATACGTAGATTGAGGTATTCTGCTGGTCCGAGTTGACCCTTTTATTCAAGGTCATTTTCTAGTTACATCATCAGCTGGTACTTGGTTGTAATCCCTCGGTGTCAGGGAGGCTCACCCCCGGGAGTCATGTCCCACGCTGGGGAGAAGGCAACACATTTACATACTGAGTTTGGCTTCGAGACTGGCCACATTTGAGCAACATGGAGGCTCGCAGGAGGCAACTCTTAGGTACCCTGCAGTTCTAGGCCTTGTTCTTATTTCAGGTGCACAGGCTCACAAGCATAGTCATTAGTATCAAGGGCTCATTGTTGGACCGTCATTCTTTTTTGGTTTTGCCGTTGCACTTGGGGGATTGTTGCTGTTCCTTCTTTTTTTTTTTTAAGATTTAAAAAAAATTATTTCTCTCCCCTTCCCCCCCCCCCCATTGTCTGCTCTCTCTGCCCATTCGCTGTGTGTTCTTCTGTGTCCGCTTTATTCTTGTCAGCGGCATCAGGAATCTGTCTCTCTTTGTTGCGTCATCTTGCTGCATCAGCTCTCTGTGTGTGCGGCACCACTCTTGGGCAGGCTGAGCTTTTTTCACACTGGGCGGCTCTCCTTATGGGGCGCGCTCCTTGTGCATGGGGCTCCCCTACGTGGGGGATACCCCTATGTGGCAGGGCGCTCCTTGTGAGCATCAGCACTGCACATGGGCCACCTCGCCACACAGGTTAGGAGGAATTTGAACCCTGGACCTCCCATGTGGTAGGCAGACAGTCTATCCATTGGGCCAAATCCGCTTCCCTCTACGGTCTTTAATCCTCTGTTTATACAGGACTCCAGTAAGAGGGTTAAGACCCTCCCTGGGCTGTGCTCTACTGAAGTGATCTAATCTAAAGGGAGTCCTTAACCAAACATAATCAAAAGTCCCATCTACAGTGGGTTTCGGTGCACAGGAATGGATAAGCTCGTAAGGCCTGATCTTCTGGGGTCTGCCCAGCTTCAAACTGTCACACCCCCCAAAACTGAAGTCCATCCCATGTGCAAAATGCACTCACTGAGCACAACATCCTCAAAGTCCCAACCCGTTCCAGCATCAAGTCCAAATCTATCTAAACGTAGTCAGCTGAAAAGACCCAGATCTTGTCACCTGCCTCATCTAAACTAGGTATGGCTGAGGGTCTGCTATGGTCCATCCTGGGGCAAAATTCCCCTGTGAACCTGTCAAGCTGGAAAACAAGTTATCAGGAAGGGACATCTCCTTCCACAAGGGAGAAACTGGAAGGAAAAAAAAGGATCACAGGCCCCACACGAGCTTGAAGTCTGCAAGGCAAGTTCCCTTTGGCTTCCAGCCTGGGGGCCCCTGCGCTACGGCGGCGGTCTTCCTTTTCTGGAAGGAGCGCGAGTTTGCGGCTGAGCAGCCCCCACGGCCTCTTTGCTACCTGCAGACCTTTGTGAATTGGGATGCCTTTGCACGTCACACTTCCAGCCTAATCTGCCAGTGTTTCTGCTGATAGAACATTCTCAAAAGCCTCATGGGCCTAACATGGGCCCCCGCCCTTCCTGGATAGCCCCATCCCTGCTCCTGACTCTTCAGGAGGGTGTGCTGGACCCGAGTCACGCCCTGGCCTCCGCGCACGCCGTGGCCGCCTCTGCAGAGCCTGCTTTCCCAGCGGCCAATGTCCTAACCTGGGGGCCTGAGGGGCTGCGGTGCTCCCAGATATCAGGTGCTGGCTCCTTCTTGCTCAACAGCTCTCAATTTCTTTTTCCTCTTGCATTTTACTACAAGAAATAAGGATGGAAACGGATGTGGCTCAAGCAGTTGGGCTCCCGTCTACCCTACAGGAGGTCCAGGGTTCAGTGCCCAGGGGCTCCTGGTGAGGGCGAGCTGGCCCATGCAGAGTGCCGGCCCATGCGGGAATGCCGCCTCTTGCAGAAACAGCTACCCTGTGCAGGAGTGCTGGCCGACGTGGAGAGCTGGCGCAGCAAGATGACACAACAAGACACAGAGGAGAGACAATAAGAAGACGTAGCAGAACAGGGAGCTGAGGTGGCACAAGAGAGTTATCGCCTCTCTCCCACTCCGGAAGGTATGAGGATCAGTTCCCGGAGCCACCTAATAAGACAAGCAGACACAGAGGAACACACAGCAAATGGACAGAGAGCAGACAACGGGGGAATGGGGATACTAGAAATAAATAATTTTTTTTAAAAAAAGGAGAAACCAGGCTGCACCTTCCATACTGAGCTTAGAAACATCCACTGAACAGCCAAGCTCGCTGCATGGGAGTTCTGCCTTCCGCCCAGCGGTAGACCACAACTCGGCCAGCGCGCTGCCTTTCCTCCAGTTCCTGCGCCCCTTCCTTCCAAGCCCTCGCCGGGAGCTCCGCTAGCACGCTGTCCTACGATGCTCGGCTCACGTGGGTGCGGGGCGGCAGGTGCTTGCTCCGCCTGCTGTTCGCTGTGTCCAGTGCTGCCCCCAGTGCTGCCCCCAGTGCTGCCCGCAGCGCCTTCTCGCCCCTCCCTACAGATGGGCTCGTCAAGGCAATCTTAGCCTTTTCCGTCATTTGTCTTAAAACATGAACCAACTCCAAAGCCTCGCCTGCGTTTCTAGGCGTCTATTACCGCGGCACCCCAACTTCCCGTGCTGAACCTGCCCTGCCTTGCGAGGGTTTGAAGCAGCCCGTGCTCCTCGCTCGGTTCCTGGGCCGAAGCCCGCCCCTGGGTGTGTGGGGCCAGGCCCTGACTGGTGGACGCAGCGCCTCTGCGCTTGGGGGTCCTCCTGTCTCCTCTAGACACCAGGCATTGGATTTTGGGGTTCCGGTGACCTCAGTTCAAGATCCTTACCTCAGTCCACCTGCAGAGACGCTGCCTCCACGCAAGTCCCGCCCCCGGAAAGCCAGTCAGAGCAGGATGAGAGGACAGCACGGGGGGCCTGGGGCAGGAGGGGGGCTCTCAAAGACACACGCGCACTTCCTCTAAAGGAGGAAACCCTGAGCCAGACGAGAACATCGTCTGAGACGACATCACCGTGGACAGCCGGCAGCAGACCAGAACCTGCCATCAGGCCTAACTCAAGAACACACACAACACACCGTGGGCAGTGGATGTGGCTCAGGCACCTGAGCTCCTGCCTCCCACACGGAAGTCCTGGGTACAGTTCCCGGTGCCTCCTAAAGATGGCGAGCAAGATGGCAAGCTGATACAGTGAGAGACACACGGAGGAAAACATAATGAAAGGCACAACAAAGCAGGGAGCAGAGGTGGCTTGAGCGATTAGGCGCCTCCCTCCCACATTGGCGATCCTGGGTTCAGTTCCCGGAGCCTCCTAAAGAAACAAGGAAGACGAACAGACACAGCAAGAGCAAACAGTGAGGGGGTGAGGAGAAATAAATCTTAGCCAAAAAACCACACAGATCAGATACGGAAGACATAAACTAGAATATCTAAAGAACCCCTGCTGATCAGTAAGAAAAAAGCGTCTGGTAGAAAGCTGGGGAGAGGCTGACGAGGCAGTTCAGAGACAGGAACACCCACGTGGCCCACGAGCACAGGGAAAGGAGTTCCGCTCCCCCGGAACCGGCAAGTGCGCGCTAGGAGCTCCGGGAAGGCGTCTCTGCACCTCCCAGATCAGCACAGACGAGCAAGTTCAGGGGCGGCCTGCGGCAGCTGGGGAGCACTGCAGACTTTCCATGCCACCGGCAGGATGTACGTTCCCTAGAGGTGCCGGCAACGTTCCCTGCGGCCCAGCAACCCACTTCCGCTGCAGCCCTGACCACGCCACAGGCCACGGGGGCACCTGCCAGCAGCGGTCCCCGAGAAGAGGCACCTCGGCGACTGTCCAGGCATCGGCCAAAGGGGCCGACCCCGGCTCCGTCTTCCGCACGTGTCATGGACGTGCCCACGCCAGCCACGGCGTCCTCGGAGGAAAGGCAGGTCCCCGAGGGCCACAGCCGGCAGGAAGCGTCCTTCGGGCATCGTGGGTCCCCGAGGGAGATAGGCCGTGTGCAGCCGGGGGCCCCGGGCTCTGTCCAAGCTGGTGGAGGGGCCCGTTGCTCTTCCATCCCGTGCGCTCCAGACACCACGTCTCCTCGTCCGTGACGGCGCTGCGGAGGCGCGCCGCTGATAGCCAGCAGGACCGCGGGGGCCCAGGGAGAACGTGCGTGCACGCCCGCGCCCCACAAGGGAAGGGGCTGGTGCAGTGGTGGGCAGGGCTGCCGCGCATTAAAGCTAGAAATGTCCCCTCATGGCGCTGCACCGGCGTGACTGCGTGGGAGCCCCAACGCCCCTCGGGGGCCCAGTGACTGACGGAGGCCCGTTCACGTAGCGGAAGAGCCCTGGACGGAGGCCGTACGCCACCGCCACTGCCAAGTGTGTGATTTGCAGAAAAGGCCAAGACCAGGGCAGCGCGGCCCTCACAGGAGGCACTGTGGACGCTGCGCCCAGCATTTGCGCAGGCGGGCGTGCTGGGAGGGCGGGTGGACGGGGCTGGGCGCGCCATCTGTCCCATCGTGACCCTAAACGAGACTGAATTCACCTGATTCTCATGCACCTGAAATGCGTGCTGGATTCTGAGCCTCTTGGCGCCATGTACTCAGAAGGGGCCACAGCAGGGGGGCGGCCGGCACAGGGCCAGGTTCCCGGGGTGCACGCAGGGTGCCCCCTCACCAGGGTCTGCAGGTGCAGGCAGGCATGTGCTGGGGCTTGGCTTGCTCCCGCGATGAGCACTGCGCGGGGCCTTCCGGGGCGCTCGCAGGGCGTGGCCAGTCCCCTGTGGCCCCCCCCCCGCCCCTGAGGCTAGCAGAAAATGGGGATGGCGGAAACCCTGAGAGCGGAGCCGGCCTGTCGGGAAGCCGTTTCCCGCGCTTCCCCCCACCCACTGGCCCACGGGCTCCACCAGGCACCCTCGCCCGCCTCGGGAGCCTGGGAGGCGGGGCTCCTCCGGGGGCTGCGGACTGGGGCTGCCTCTGCTCCCGCCAACTCTGCTGCACCTGGACGTGGCTCGGTGGCGCCGTGGCTCGGTGCAGCCAAAGCCCTCGGGGGCCAGACGCCAGTGGCGGTGGGGCAGTTGCCCGCGTCCTGAGGTGCTCACAGAAGAGCCTGGGGGCCTCCATGGGCTCCGCCTTGGGGGGCCACAGAGACGGGCTGGGGGCTGTGGGCCCCGAGTGAGGTGACACCGCACACTGGCAACGCCCGCACATCCACGGGCACAGGCCTGGCGTGGGCTGTGGGGCAGCCACCGCCGGCCTCTGGCAGAGGCTCTGGGCAGCAGGGAGCGCGGGACCCCTGCCCGCCAGCGGCCCCTCTGGCCTCGGCCCAGCACCCCCAGGCTGCCCGCTGGGCTGTGGGACGGCTGGAGTGGCACCGAGTGTGGCCACAGCGGCAAGGCCAGGCACCGCCAGCCCCGCCCACCTGCCAGGGCCGCTTCGGACAGGTGCGAGCACCCCACCCGGCAGGTGGCAGGCGGCCTGCTGGCCCGGCCGGGCTCCTGCTCTCACCGGGCTGGAGGCGATGCATCCTGTGTGGACGCTGAAAAGGCTTTGTGGAGATACGACCCAGGACCCGAGGCTGGCGGCGCCTCTGGGCGGGTGTTACTGTCCAGGTGAGCAGACGAGGGAGGATGTGAGGGAGCGCAGGGCCAGGGCGGGCCGGGAGCGGGGCAGGGCGGCTCGCGCACAAAGCCACAGAGAACGAGCAGAGGCTTCGGGATAAATATCTTTAAAACTTCTCTTATAAATATTCTCGGGAACATTTGATAGCGTAAGCACAGGGCTCTGAAATTAAGTTAAAATTAAGCCAGGCCTGGGCTGCTGCGCCGGTGGCGGGTGTGAACCACCGCGCAGCGCGCCGCCCCCGCAGCCTCAGTCCCGGGGCACCTTGAACTGGTCCTTCTCCTTGCGGATGGCCCGCATGGTGGTCACGGGGTCCGTCTCGCCCGCGTGCTGCTGCACCGTCTTCTCCCTGCCGGAGGCCAAGCGCCAGGCTGCAGGCCCCGCGCCAGGCCGCCGCGGCCGCTCCCTCCCAAGGCACGTCCCCGGGGGCCAGCCACCCCGAGCAAGGGGGCACGGGCGGGGCAGCCCCCCCCCCAGGCAGCCAGGCGCCCCTGCCCCGGGGCGCCCTCCCCCCCACCCAGTCCCTGGGCCGGGGCGTGCACCCACCTCACGCGCATGAACGGGTTGTAGGTGAACTCCTCCGCGATGGTGGACGGCACCGTGGGCTCCCCGATGCCGTACTTCTCCTGCGGGAGACGTGGCCGCTGTAGCACCAAGGCGGCGTCCCAGGGCTGCCCGGCGAGGCAGGGGTGCGTGTGGAGCCCTCCCCCCTGCCCCACCCCGCTCTGCTGTCAAGGATGGGGAGGGAGCCCGAGCGCGACTCGTCAGTGTGGGGTTTCCATTTCCAGGTTTTGAAAGTGGAAAATGGCAAAAAAACACACCTCAGAACACAGAGGAGGGCATGCGTGCTGTAGGCACACCCTGCATGGCAAGGGATGTGCGCAGGGGCTCCCTCGGCCCCGGGAGAAGCCCCGGGGTGGGGCTGGCCACCCCCTCAGCGTCAGAGAGAAGAGGACGGGGATGCCGGCAGGGCACCAGGGGGCCAGGACGGCCTGAACGGTGGGAACCCCACGCTGCCCCCTCGCCGCCAGGCCAGGGGAGGGGGAGGCAGGGCTGACGGGCCCTTGGGAAGCTGCTGCCCAGCCCCCCAGCCCAGACCCCCCGGCCCCGGCCCCCCAGCTCAGGCCCCAGCCCAGACTCCAGCCCAGGCCCCCTGTGGAGGCCCCCCAGCCTGGCCCCCAGCCCAGGACCCCAGCCCAGGACCCCAGCCCAGGACCCCCAGCCCGGGACCCCCAGCCCGTGTCCCTCAGCCCAGGCCCCTCAGCCCGACCCCCAGCCCAGACTCCAGCCCAGGCCCCCTGCGGAGGCCCCCCAGCCTGGCCCCCAGCCCAGGACCCCAGTCCAGGACCCCCAGCCCAGACTCCAGCCCTGGCCCCCTGCGGAGGCCCCCCAGCCTGGCCCCCAGCCCGGGTCCCTCAGCCCAGGCCCCGGCCCAGGCCCCCAGTCCAGCCCCCAGGCCGGCCCTTGGATGCGCAGGCACCACCCCACCCAGCCTGCATGCAGGGACAGCAGGTGTCCTCTGTGGCCGTCCTTGGCCTGCCGGGGCGCGCTGGGGCCTTGGGACGGTTTAGGACAGTCCTGCCGCCCCTTCCAGCTCCTGCCGCCCCCTCCAGCTCCCACGAGGGGGAGTGCGCTTCATCTCCCGAGGGTAAGGCCCGAGGGGTCTGAAAGGCCCCCGAGGGAGGCTGAGCTGCCAGCCCTGGGACCACCCGGCGAACTGAGCGTCTGGGCGCATCAAGGTGCTCGTGCAGCGCAGCTTGTGAGCGCACGAGGCGGAAACCCCGGACGGTAAGACAGAGCGCTCCACCTAGGGAGGAAACGAGCTGGCCGGGCGGACAGACAGCCGGGCGGACAGACAGCCGTGAGGAGAAACAAGCGCCCTGAAGCATTCGCTGCAGGCTGGTGGAGCCCACGAGCGCTCACTGAGAATCCTGTAAACCTTCTGGATGTTTGAAATTTTACACAACACTGTGTTGAAAAGGCTAAAAAAAATTAATACAATTCCATATAACCTAAGCGTTAAAGAAATCACGAGGGCTATTCTTCAAACATTTCAAATCAAAGACAATGAAAATGCACCATACTGAAATGTTCGGGATGAGGTTCAAGCAATGTTTAGAGGTAAGTTGCCAGCTTTACGTGCTTGTGTTAGATGAGAAGAAAGTCTAAGTCAACCTCAAGGACCTATCAAGGAAGAGGAAGGCATAAACAGATAAACCTAAGATCAGAAATCAGTGGCCTAGATAAACAGAAAACTAAAGTTGGCTCTTTTAAAAGATCAACAAAAATTGATGAAACTGATAAAGAAAAAGAGAAAACAAACAACCAATCTTAGAAATCGGGTGAGAACATCAGGAGATATGCAGCAGAGGGGGCAGAGCCTATATTTAAAAGCTAAAACTATGAAACTTCCCAAAGAAAACAGGAGAAATTCTTGTGACCTTGGGATAGGCCAAGATTTCTACATAGGATATAAACAGTATGAATCATAAAAGGGAAGCTGGTAAACTGATTTCACAAAAACTAAAAGCTTTTGCTCTTCAAAAGACATTGTTAAGAAAACAAAAAAGCAAGCCACAAAATCAGAAGAACTAGTCAAGATATGTTTATCTGACAAAGGACTTGTTTCCAGAATATGTGTACAGTTTATTACCCAAGAAGACAACAAACCAAAATTTTCAAATGGGCAAAAGATTAATAAACACTTCACAAAATGACCAATAAGCACATAAAAAGATATTTGATGTTATTAGGCATTAGAAAAAATGCAAATTAAAAGCACAATGAAATATCACCTCATAAGTATTAAAATGGGGAAACGGACTTGGCCCAGTGGTTAGGGCATCTGTCTACCACATGGGAGGTCCGCGGTTCAAATCCCGGGCCTCCTTGACCCATGTGGAGCTGGCCCATGCGCAGTGCTGATGCGCACAAGGAGTGCCCTGCCATGCAGGGGTGCCCCCCGCGTAGGGGAGCCCCACGCGCAAGGAGTACACCCGTAAGGAGAGCCGCCCAGCACGAAAGAAAGTGCAGCCTGCCCAGGAATGGCGCCGCCCACACTTCCCATGCCACTGACGACAACAGAAGCGGACAAAGAAAAAAGATGCCAAACTCGCGTCCCAGCTGGGAGTCCAAGGTTTGGTACGGTGCCTCCTGGAGAAGACGAGGAGAGAGAGGAGAGAAGCATCGGGCGGGGGTGCGGGGGGACAGTAAATAAAAAGTACATGCAAAATAAAGTAAAAATAAAAAGTAAATCTTAAAAAAAAATTTTAAAAGACTGCCAATACCATGTGTTGCCAAGGATGTGGAACAACTGGAACTCTCATACTTAGCTCTAAAATAATGCAATTTGGGAAAGTTCAGTATCTTCTTGAAAGTCAAACATAACCTATTATACAACACAGTCAATCACTCTTACCCAAGAGAGAGAAAAAAATGTCACACCAGGAGGGGGAGTGGGCTATATGGGAACCTCATATTTTTTAATGTAATGTTTTGTGTGATCTATATATCTTTAAAAAGAAATGTCACACGAAGACTGTACACAAGTGTACATGATAAACGGCAGCTTTATCATGAAAAGGCCACAACTGGAAACAGCACAGATGTCTGTCCACAGGTGAGTGGATGACAAAAGGTGCTATATCCAAGGAACAGAATACGACCCAGCAGTAAGAAGGAAAGAATTACTGCTCCACACGGCAACAGGAACCACAAAATCACCAAGCCAAGTGAAAAAATAGGTGCAGGAAGCCAAAGTGGCTCTAGCAGTCAGGTGCTGGCCTCCCACATGGGAGGTCCCAGGTTCAGTTCCCAGTGCCTCCTAAACACGACGAGCAGATGCTGTAACCAGCAAGAAGCTGCAACCAGCAGGGAACGGAAGTGGCTCAAGCAGCTGGGCACCTGTCTCCCATATGGGAGGTCCCAAGTTTGATTCCTGGTGCTGCCTCAGGAAGACAAGGAAACAAGGAGCAGGCAGACAAGGGAGCCTTCTTGGGTATTGGGGGTGGGGGTGGGATTAAAAAAATCATTAAAGGGAGGTCCGTGGTTCAAACCCCGGGCCTCCTTGACCCGTGTGGAGCTGGCCCATGCGCAGTGCTGATGTGTGCAAGGAGTGCTGTGCCATGCAGGGGTGTCCCCATGTAGCGGAGCCCCACATGCAAGGAGTGCACCCATAAGGAGAGCCGCCCAGCGTGAAGGAAAGTGCAGCCTACCCAAGAATGGCACCGCACACACGGAGAGCTGATGCAGCAAGATAATGCAACAAAAAGAAACACAGATTCCCCTGCCGCTGACAACAACAGAAGCAGACAAAGAAGATGCAGCAAATAGACACAGAGAACAGACAACTGGGAAGGGGAGGAACGGGAGAGAAATAAATAAATCTTTTTTAAAAATCATTAAAAATAATATGGGTGGCAGAGAGTTCTACAGGGCATATATCCAGGGTACATAAAAATGTTTGGATATTTTCATAGTGGAAACAATTAAAAACAACAACTGAGGGAGTGCTGAGTTCCTAGCCAGGGGAGCTCTATTACAGTCCCTAAAGGAACAGCAACAATCCCCAAAGTGCAACAGCAAAGACCAAAAAAGAATGAAGGTCCAACAATGAGCCCCTGATACTAATGACTATGCTTGTGAGCCTGTGCACCTGAAATAAGAACAAGGCCTAGAGCAGCACTGTGCCTAAGAGTTACCTCCTGAGAGCCTCCGTGTTGCTCAAATGTGTCCAGTCTCGAAGCCAAACTCAGCATGTAAATGCGTTGCCTTCCCCCCAGAGTGGGACATGACTCCCGGGGATGAGCCTCCCTGGCACCGAGGGATTACTACCAAGTACCAGCTGATGATGTAACTAGAAAATGACCTTGAATAAAAGGTTCAACTCGAACCAGCAGAATAGCTCTGTCTACATATAATAACAAGGGTTAAAAATGCTTTTTGACCTAAATCAAGGGGGAAATGGAAAGGACAAATGAGTTTATATGGCCATGAGTCTCTAAAAAAAGAGCCGGGAGGTTATCAGAGGGGTTGCCCTTATGCACACCCGAGCAGAGACCCAGAGACAGAGAAAGTAGATACAACCCCAGGTATTGGTTCTTCTGAGGGCTACAGAGACCCACAGGTTTTATGGTCATGGCAGATGGAGTTCAGTGCCATGTCAGTTGGCCTGTCTTTGGAGTTGGTGTTTCTGTATGATGGAGCTGGACTCAGATGTGATCTCATTTCACAAGCCTTTCCTGTTAACTTTACCAGAATTGTAGTTGGTGCAGGGGTTTAATATATACCCAGGGGATCTGAATCTTTGGATTGACCATATGATAGCCAGGCCCTGAGCCTCAACAGACTTCAGCTCCTACACTCTGGTTTATTGGACTTACCCCACTCAGCTATCATGGAGTTGAAGATTGTCAACCACCACACCATGGAGCCAAGAGTGCCTACAACTGAAAGCAGGAGGATTGCATCCAGCATCCATGTGGAATCTAAGCCCCCTCTTGACATAGATGTGGAATGGACACAACCAATCCAACGTCCACAGGATGGAGGAATAGAATATGTATTAGGGTGGACTTACTGATATTCTATTCATGAACTATTATGATTAGTAATCAAAGAAAATGTGTGGCATTGGTGTGGAGAAAGTGGCCATGGTGGTTGCTGGGTGTGGAGAACGGGAGGAAGAGATGAGATGTGGAGGCGTTTTCGGGACTTGTCAGTTGTCCTGGGTGGTGCTGCAGGGACAATTACCGGACATTGTAGGTCCTCCCATGGCCCACTGGATGGAACGTGGGAGAGTGTGGGCTATGATGTGGACCATTGACCATGAGGTGCAGCGATGCTCAGAGATGTATTCACCAAATGCAGTGAACATCTCATGATGATGGAGGAGAATGCTGCTATGGGGGGAGTAGTGGGGTGAGGGGGGTGAGGGGTATATGGGGACCTCATGTTTTTTGAATGTAATATCAAAAAAATGAAAAAAGACAAAAAAAATAAACACACACACATACTATATAAGTCCATTTATATAAAATTCTAGAAAATGCAAACCAAGCTCATGCCACGTGACAGATGAGGTACGAGGTGGGTTGGCGGCCGTTCGTCTGTACCATAATTATGGTCGTTGCAGTGGGATAAACATCTCTCAGAACACACTGAACTGTTCCCTATAAACAAGCGCAGTTTATTCCACGTGAATTCAATCTCAAAGCTGATACCAAAGTGGGGGTATTACGAAAACTCTATGCCAATAAATTTGAAAACCTAGTCAAAATGGACAGATTCTTTGAAGTATACACATTTCCAAAACCGACTCAAGCAGAAATGGAGATCTAACAGCCCCATATAAATTAAACATGTTGGATTCACGATTAAAAACCTGTCCACAAAGAGAACTCCAGGTCCAGACTTCACTGGTCACTCCTAACAGACGTCAAAGGAAGAACTAGCAACGACATAAAAATGCCTTCGGAAAACAGAACGAAACACTTTGCAAATTATTTTATGAGCCCGGCATTACCCCGATGCTAAAACCAGAAAGACACTGCAAGAAAACTAAACAACAGGCCAATATTCCTCGTGAACTCAGATAAAGAACAAAGCCCAGGGAAGCAGATATGGCTCAAGTGGTTAAGCTCCCACCTACCACATGGGAGTCCCAGGTTCAGTTCCCAGTGCCTCCAGAAGATAAGCAAGACAGCAAGCTGGCAAAATGGGCAGGTGCAACAAGATGACGTAAAAAAGGAGACACAAAGAGGAAAGGACAAGAGAGACAACAAAACAGGGAGCTGAACTGGCTCAAGCGACTGAGCCCCTCTCTTCCACATGGGAGGTCCCAGGTTCAGTTCCCGGTGCCTCCTAAAAAGAAGATGAGCAGACACAGAGAGCACACAGCAAATGGACACAGAAAGCAGGCAGCGACCACAAACAAGGTGGGGTAAATAAATAAATCTTAAAAAAAAATACAGTCCAGCAGTATATAAAAAGGTAATCCACCATGACTCAGATTATTCTGGGAAAGCAAAGTTGGCTTAACATTTGGAAATTGATCAGTGTAATTCACCATAGTAATGGAGTAAAAAAAAAAAAAAATAGAATGATTATAAAACATTTTGAGAAAATCCAACATTCATAATAAAAATGCTCCGAAAAACACAAACAGGAGAGAACTTCCTCGACCTGATAGAGGATATATGAAAAACCCACAGCTCACTTTACATTCAAGAGGAAAGAATGGGAAGGTGGATGTGGTTCGAGCAGTTGGGCTCCGTCTACCAGACAGGAGGTCTGTGGTTTGGTTCCCAGTGCCTCCTAAAGCAGACAGCGAGCTGGCACGACAGACGTGGCAAGCTGATGCCACAAGATGATGCAACAAGAGACACAAGAAGAAAAACATAATGAGGACAACCAAGCAGGGAGTGGAGGTGGCTCAAGTGATTAGGTGCCTCCCTGAAGCAGGGAGTGGAGGTGGCTCAAGTGATTAGGCGCCTCCCTGAAGCAGGGAGTGGAGGTGGCTCAAGTGATTAGGCACCTCCCTCCCACACTGAGGGTCCCGGGTGTGGTCCCCGGGAAGACAGACAGACACAGCAAGTGCAAACGAGGGGGTGGGGAGAAAGACCTAGATAAAAATAAATCTCTTAAAAAAAAAAAAAAGAAAAGAAATGAAAAGACAAAATGGATGCTTTCCTTCCAAGGCTGGGAAGGAGGCAAGGATGCCGGCGCTGACCACTGCTATTTAACACTGCACTGAAGGTCCAAAGCAGAACAAAAATGAATAAAAGGCCTACAGCCTGGAGAGGAAGAAATGAAACTGTCTCTAAGGAAAGTCAACAAGATTGTGTAGTAAGGAATCTGTGGAAAAGATGACATAATAAGTGAATTCCACAAGGTCACAGCATACAAGGTCAACATACAAAACTCAATTTTATCCTGAATACTGCCAACAGATAATCATTTATAGTAAGATAGGAGAACAGGACATGCCCAGGGAATATTTAACAGCATGTGCCAGAGTGGCAACACTGGGAATTACAAACACTGCAGAGAAACCTCAAGACCTCAGCGACCAGAAGCTGCTTCACGTCCGTGGAAAGAGCCAACGGTGTCAAGAGCTCAGCCGATCCTGGGAGGCCCCCCAGGACGGGGTCCGAGTGGCTCGGCAGGGCGCGGCGTGCGCGCACGCTAGGGGAGAGGGCACAGAAGTTGTCCGAGGAAGCTACCCGGGATCCCTGCAGGCCAGGGGAGTGCCGCACTTGTTTCCAGGCGGGACTGGGGACTGGGGACGGAGTGGCCAAGGGGTGGACATTGAGCTGCTGCCCCCCCTTGCCGGAAACACTGCTGGTCCCTCACCCACGGGAGCAGCGAGCGGTGACAGAGGGGAAAGGCCCCTGGGCCATCACCTCTGACCCCGCAGGGGTGAGAGGTCCTAAGAGGACACTCTCAACACCGAATGCCAAGAGGCCAGACGGGCTCTCCCACGGAGACCGGGAGCGGGACCAGGACAGCACCGCCGACACGGCGTTCAGCGCTGTGCTGGGAGTTCTAGCTGGAGCAATTAGGCACGAAAAAGAAACAAAAGGCCCCCAAATAGGAAAGGAAGAAGTAAAACTTCCAGTATTTGCTGATATAACCCCACTTAGAAAATCCCATATGTGCACAACAAACTATCAGAACTTATACATGATTTCAGCAAAGTGGTGGGCTACAAGAGCAATATGTAAAAGTCAACAGCATTGCTCTCCACTGCTAAAGAACAATCTGAGGAGGATCAGAAAAAAATTCCAACTTACAATAGCAACTGAAAGAATCAAATATTTAAGAATAAATTTAACCACAGACATAAAGGACCTGTATTCAGAAGACTATGAAAGAGTGCTAAAAGAAACCAACGGGGAAGCGGACGTGGCCCAGTGGTTAGGGCGTCCGTCTACCACATGGGAGGTCCAGGGTTCAAGCCCCGGGCCTCCCTGACCCGTGTGGAGCTGCCCATGCGCAGTGCTGATGCGTGCAAGGAGTGCCGTGCCACGCAGGGGTGTCCCCGCATTGGGGAGCCCCACGTGCAAGGAGTGCACCCCGTAAGGAGAGCCGCCCAGCACGAAAGAAAGTGCAGCCTGCCCAGGAATGGCGCCGCCCACACTTCCCGTGCCGCTGATGACAACAGAAGAGGACAAAGAAACAAGACGTAGCAAAAAGACACAGAAAACAGATAACCGGGGGAGGAGGGGGAATTAAATAAATAAAAATAAATCTTTTAAAAAAAAAGAAACCAACGACGGCATAATAAATGGAAGGACATTCCATGTTCATGGGTGGAAGACTGAATATCAAGGTGTCAGGTCTACCCAAACTGACCTGTGGATTTAACACAATCCTGATAAAAATTACAATATCCTTCTTTGTACAATTGGAAAAGCAATTATCAAATTATCTGGAAGGTAAGTGCCCCCAAATAGCCCAAAAGTATCTTAAAAAAGATGATGAAGTTGGAGGCCTCTCACTCCCTGACTTAAAGCATCTATCTAGCTACAGTGGTAGAAACAGCATGGTACTGTCATAAAGATAGACAGATTGCCCAGTGGGATTAAAGAGAGTTAGGAAATAGATCCTCAACTCTGTGGTCAAGTGATTTTTGACAAGGCTGCAAAACCACTGAGCTGGGACAGAAAAGCCTGTTTAACAAATGGTGCTAGGAAAACTAGATATCCTTATATGAAATGTTTTACAGAAAAAATCCAAAATGGACAAGGACCTAAATATAAAAACTAGAACCACACAACTCTTAGAAAAATGTAGGGAAAAATCTTCAAGATCTTGTGGTAGGTGGTTTCTGGGACCTTATACCCAAAACACAAGCAACAGAAAAACAGATAAATGGGACCTCCTCAAAATTAAATCCTTTTGTTCTTCAAAAGACTTTGTCAAGACAGTAAGAAGGCAGCCTCCTCAGTGGGAAAAAATCCTCGGAATCCCTATATCTGATAAAGGATTGACCTCCATGTTATATAAAGAGATCACACAATGATAAAATGACAAGCAAACCAATTAAAAATTGGGCAAAAGAACTGTAGACATTTTTCTGAAGTTGAAATACAAAATGGCCAAAAGACACTGAAACATCACTAGCTATTAGGGAAAGGAAGATCGTAACTACAATGAAATATCACCTCAGACTATACAGAATGGCCATTAATAAAAGGACAGGAAACTGGAAATACGGAAGAGGCTGTGGAGAAGTAGGAGCGCTCCCTCAGTGTCGGCGGGCGTAAAACGGCGAGGCCTCGGTGGAGGACCATCTGGCGGTTCCTCAGGAAGTAAACAGAGAAACGTCACAGGACCCAGCAATCCTGCTACAGGAATATGTTCAGAAGAACTGAAAGCAACAACTTGAACAGATATTTGCTCACCGATGTCCCTAGTTGCATTATTCACAACTGCTAAAAGATAGAAACAACCTACGCGTCCATCAACCGATGAAGGAAGAAGAGAATGGCTAGAATCAAGACTGACAAAAGCAAGCGTGGGTGACAGTGCGGGGCAAGTGGACTCCCATGCATGGTGGTGAGAAGACAAAATGGTAGAGCCACGTTGGAAAACAGCTGGGCAGCTTCCCACAAGCTCAGCATGCACGCACAGACAACCCGGCAGTCACACTCTTAGGTATGGACCCAAGAGGAATTCATATGGTCCTAGAAAAGGCTCGTACACAACCGTCCACAGCAACTTTATGTACAACACTGAAAAACCGGAAGCCACCCAGACGTCTCTCAGCAGGTGAATGGCTAAACGGCAGTCTGTCCGTACGATGGGCTGCTGCTCACAGGTAAAAAGGAACACAGGTGAATCGCAAAAGCTTTGTGCTGAGTGGAAGAAGCCAGACACCACGAAGTAGCACGAGGTGACTCCATTTCTGTGAAACTGTAGGAAAAACGATGGTGACTGAAGGCGGATAGTAGGCGGCCGGGGGGGGGGGCACCGGTGGGAGGGCGAGGGGACCTTCCGGGGCAGGGGGATGTCCTGCATCTGGGCCTGTGGCGGCGCTACGAGGTGTCGACACTGCCAAAATGTACCGAGGCACCCACTGTTCCCTCAGGACAGGTGGTTCCGCTGTATGTCAATCACCTCAGCACAGCTGAGAGAAGCGTGGAAAGAACGCCTTCAGCGTTGTGGGCTGACACGGAGGGCACACCGAGGCACGTCTCTAAGTGAAAAGCAAGGCACAAAACTGTGTGTAGTAGTAGGAGCCCTTTGTTATAGTAAGAAACGTGTTGTTTATGAACAGAGTGTAAAAAACTGGGGGGAGTATTTATAACTGATTAAGGCAGCGTTAGAATTCCTGTGAATGAGGATTATTGTGTAAGCCAAAAGGAAAAAAGAAACAAATTGAAAATGATGCTTTACATGAGCAGGGCACAGGAAGGCGGCAGCAGTGGCAGCGGCACGACGGCCGCACAGCCCCAGGAGTGGGCAATCATCTGAATCAATTCCCAGGGCTTCATTCCAGAGCATTCCATTACCACACGGTCGCGGAGGTGAGGGAGCTCAGAAGGCGCTGCTGGCAGGTGTCTCAACTCTCCGTCGGTCTAACGTGTGAAGTACACTGTGGTCTTAGGAACGAAATAAGGGGCGCACTGCTTGCGCGTGGGGCTCCCCTATGTGGGGGACACCACTGCGTGGCACGGCACTCCTTGCGCGCATCAGCACTGCGCCTGGCCAGCTCCACACGGGTCAAGGAGGCCCGGGGTTTGAACCGTGGACCTCCCATGTGGTAGGCGGATGCCCTAACCACTGGGCCAATGGCGCAGCACACACAGAGAGCTGACACAACAGGATGACGCAACAAAATGAAACACAGATTCCCGGCACCGCTGATAAGGACAGAAGCAGTCACAGAAGAACATACAGCAAATAGACACAGAGATCAGATAACTGGGAGGGTGGGAAGGGGAGAGAAGTAAAAAAATAAAAAAATTTAAAAATGAACAAAGTAAGGGGAGCAGGTGCAGCTCAGTGGTTGAGCGCCTGCTTCCCATATACGAGGTCCTGGGTTCAACCCCCAGTGCCTCCTGAAAAAAAATAATGCAAAAAAAGATTTTGCCTTTCAAAAAAAAAAAAGACGTTACACAAAAACAAAATGCATGCGGCCTCATCCCTCCGCGGGAGGGAGCGAGCGCCCAAGCCCCCCAGGTCTGCGTGTAGCCTGCTGACATCATCTCTCAGTGAACTAAGGGGACAAATGGCCCCTGGAGCCCGGAAGCCCCTCACACCTGCTGGGCACCTGCAGTGATGCCGCTTTCCGGCCAACACGAGCTGCCCCGGGGGTGGCGATGCGGCCACGGGGCAGAACTGGGCAGCCAAGGAGACCAGTGCCCTTGAGAAGGGGGCCTCGTGGCCCGATTCTGGCCAGTCTGAGGGGACAGCAGAGATAGTTTCCCCGACCAGAGTGAGACCAGCACAGCCACCAGATGCCCCTCCTCTGACCCTCTGCTCCAAGTGCAGAATTGGGGCGGGGGATACTGGAAATGCAGAGCCCCGGGCCTGCCCAGGCCCACCAAGTTGGCACTGCCTCTTGCTGAGAGTCCAGGGGACTGGCCATGCAGTGAAATGGGGGCCGCGAAGGTCTAAAGCAGGGAGGCAGACCCTGTCCCTGGCCCCTCCCCACCAGGCTCAGAAGCCAGCTGGAGGCCGGGCCAGCAGCTGCCCCCACCTCGCTAGCTCTCCATATCCGGGACCCTCCCGGGAACTCCGACCCTCACCTTGGCCCAGGCCAGTTTCTCCTGGATGGCGACGTTGTTAGGCTCCACGTGGCGGGCGAACTTGAGGTTGTTGATGGTGTACTCGTGACCACAATACACTTTCTGAGAAAAAGCCAAAACCGTCAGCTCTGAAAGAAGAGCCTAACCCATTGTTTAAGACACTTCCCTAGAGGGACCAGGAGGGGCTCCCAGCACAGCTTTGTTCTTGACCTTGATCTGTTGACCTCTCCGTGGCATGTTCAGTTAGTGCCCCTTGGGACACACACACTTATTGGCACACGTGCTTAACACCCATAAAAAGCACATTAAAAAAGAAAACTGGGGAGTGGATGTGACTCAAGCAGTTGGGCACCCACCTCCCACATGGGAGATCCCAGGTTCAGTTCCTGATGCCTCCCAAAGATGAGCAGATGCAACAGGCTGATGCAACGAGCAGACACAATGAGCAAACTCAGCAAGCAGGCAGATGAAGGAGCCATCTCGCTGGGGGAAGAGCACTTCCCGAGGAAATACCCCCAGCCCCCGTGCTCTTCCCAGTACCAAGGTAAGGCTGCTGCTCCCCGCGGGGCTACCGGCCTGGGAGCGAGTGTGGGCAGCACCCCAGGGGCTGGGGCGCCCACCGGGCCCAGAACGAGGGCCACAGCCAGCCAAGGATGGGGGGCGGGTCCGGGGCGGGCCGAGGGCGGGTGCTCGCAGGCCGCGGTGCCTACCGTGTCTGGAGGGAGCCGGCCCAGGATCTCCAGCAGGGCCTTGTGCATCTCGTCCGCGGTGCCCTCGTAGAACTTCCCGCAGCCACCCACGAACAGGGTGTCCCCTGGAGAAGAGCCGCGTCCGGGCACCCGTCAGGACCCCTGGGCCTCCTCGGGAGCAGGCTCAGCTGGACGGGCCCAGGCCAGACCGCGCCCCCAACCAGAGCGCTCAACGCCCTCCCCACCTTCATGCCCTCAGTCTCAAGAACGGGCACCACCTGCCCCGCAAGGCCCGAAAACCGCCCAGCTCCCCACGCTCCCGTCCCCGGCCCGTCGGCGTCCCTCCAGAACCCTCGCCGCCGCCACCCAGCAACCCTCCTCCCCACAGCCAGGCTCGCCAGCCCCCGCTGGAGGCCCCCAGGAGCCCCCGTGACCGGCCCTCGCAGGCGGGCCAGGCCCCCTGGCTGCAGACCCCTCCCCAGTCACAGGAGCCCGTTCCCAGCGCCCCGACCCCCTGTCCAGCATAGCGCTGCCAAGGGGTCTTCCCAGAGCCCCGTCAGAGGGCGCAGACCACCGCCCTGTGGAGACCCAGGGGACGAACGAGCGAGCCCAGGCCCCGCTCGGCTCCACCCTCGAGGCCTCTCCCAGGACCCTGGGGACGAGCCCCAAACCCTCAGGGCTAAGGAAGGAGGTGCTGGTGGGGGGCCACCACCCCAGGAGAGGTGGCGTGGGGCAGCGTGGCCCTGCCCCCGCGCCCCCTGCACCTCCTGGCCCAGCACCCTGCCTTAGCTGTCAGGAGCCTGAGGGCCAGCGGCCGCAGGCCTGGCGCTGCCCAGTGCCGCCTGCGCCCACAACGCCCACAGGCCGGGCCACCGGCCACGACCACCGGCCTCAGGCCCTCAAGTGCAGACGCAGCCGCGCTCATGCCTGCGGCTCCTGCCCAGCTGACCTCACAGCCCCTCCCCGCCGTGTCCCGGGGCTGCAGCCCACGGGACACCCACGTCTGGGCTGGCCCTGCCTCCACAAACAACCACTGCTTCCACTCGGCCCCCAGGCCTCCCACCCTCCCTGCCGGCCCCCAGGACCCCACTTGCCCTCCTAGGACCTGAACGAGACTGCGCTCGCCATGGGCACGGCAACCCCAGCTGTGCCAAGAGCCCTGCGCCGCGACCCCCGCCCACCTTCCCGGGTGGCGTGGCTGCCTACAGCAGAGTGGCATCGGGAAGCCGGCCACGCGTGGACTCCCCCGCATGCCGGGCCACGGTAACCCTGCGAGGCAGGATTTGTTAGAAGCTCAAAGTGCACATCCCAGATATGTGACGAGCGCGGGGATGCTGGCCAGGGCGTGTCGGGAGTCCACGGGGTCACCTGCACCCCCCGCCATCCCTGCGGCTCAACCAGGCGGAGCGCGTAACCGCCTTCAACCGAAGGCAGAAACCGGGGTTCAGGGATTTTGCCTCAAACGTCCCTGATGTCAGCAGCGCTCGTGGCAGAGAGCCGGGGTCACTTATCCTGTGCTACCTGCCAAGGGGGCGCGCCTCTGCCCCCCTTCCCGCAGGTGCGAGGGGGCCCCGGACACGCGGGCGTGCAGGGCCGGGACCTGCTGGGGATCTGGGGTGCACGGTCGGCTCTGGGGGGCCTCGTGCTCCCAGCCGGAGGAAAGGCACGTGCCGCTGGGGTGGATGAGAACGCTGCTTCCAGAAAGACTCTGGATTGGCCCCTGCCCCTCCACGCGGCCGTCCCCACCGTGGCCCAGGTGTCAGGACCGGGACACGTCTCAGGCCTTGCAGGAAGCCTCCAGGCCGGCCCCAAGTTTTCCACGGTGTCCTTCCCCCTTCCAGGGTCCCAGATGCGCTCAGCAGGCGTGCTTTTAAACAAACTTCCACTGCGGTCACAACGTGTGGTTCTAGCAGGTTCCCAGGATGCTCAGGGCTCCAAGGCCACTGACTCTTTAGTAACGTTCGTGACAGCGTTCGCTGGGGGTGCAGTGGGCCCGGTGGCCTGCTCCGTGCTCGCCCCTGCTTGTCCCCTGCCTCCCGCCCGCTGTCCTGGGGGCTCACGCTCCGCAGCTGTGCCCCAATGTGGATGCCCTGATCAGAAGCAACGCTTTCTTCCTTTCGTTCTCACAAGAGCCACACCAGGCGCTTCCAGGCGCAGCCCGGCCGAGCGCTGCTGTGTTCACAGCCCGTGGACGGAGAAGCCACCCAGAGGTCACGGCCTCCCGCAGGCCACTCACCCCCACCCCCACCCGACAGCGCATCGTGCCTCCGGAGGGGCCGCTCATGTGCAGACCTGGCTCTGCCAAACGCCCACCCCAGGACACCCCGAGGGCCGCGTGCGGGACAGGCGCGCAACACCTGACCGAGCACACCTGGGCCTCTGTCACGGAAGCCCTGCCCCCGCTCCTCTCAAGGTCCTCCTGCGCTCAGGCCACGCCCCCGGGCGCTGTGCCCCCTGAGGGCCCCTGAGGCCCTGACCTGCACCCGCAGCAGCCAGCGGGCCGAGGAAGGACGGGGGCACTGTCTACCGAGGCTGCGGTCCTCCCCACAGCCGACCTACGACGACTGGGCAGCGCAGCCCTGTGCAGCCGGCCTGGCAGAGGTTTCCAAAGACCCCGCCAGCCCCTGCGGAGAGCGCCCGCGCGGCCCCTCGCCCCACTCACCTGTGAACACAGCGGGCGGCTCTGGGCTGCTGGGCTTGCTCGCAAAGTAGCAGATGTGGCCAGAAGTGTGGCACGGCGTGGACAGGCATTTGACAACGAGGGATCCCACCTTAAAAAAGCAAGCGGTGGGCGTGGAGGTGGCTCCTGCGGCTGCGCGCCGGCCTCCCACACGGGAGGTCCTGGGTTCGGTGCCCAGTGCCTCCTAAGAACAAACAAGCAAAACAAACAAGAAAGCCAACTCGGGAGCCCGTGTGGCTCAGTGGCTGAGCGCCGGCTTCCCACATGTGAGGTTCCAGGCTCAATCCCTGGCCCTGGTACCTCGAGAAAAAAAAAAGAGCAAGCAATAACCTGTGCCCCCAAATAAGCGGGGAGCCTTCCCAGGACAGCGGCCTGCACGCCGCAGCACTCCGGGGCACGCGCGCCCTCAGGCGCCCCTCCCAGCCGGGGGGGGGGGGGGGGCCGGGCGCCCTTGGGGAGGCAGTGGCAGGTGAGGGGGGACGCCCACCGAGGGGGCTTCCCGCCGACACAGCCCCAGCGCTGGCCTGGAGCACGCCTGCCGGCCGGCGAGCCAAACAAAGGCCTATCCATCTCCTTCCACGACCCGGGGCGGGTCTCAGTGGGACAGCTCTCCAGGAAAGACACTTCTCCTCCTTAGGTGCTTGCTCTTTCGTCTGCTTTTCCTTCTCGGCCCGACCCACCCCCATCTCTTCACTTCACAAACACTTGAACCTCAGAAGAGCAACATGCAGACCGCTCCAGCAGACCACCAGCTGCCAGCGTCCTGCCACGCCTGCACATGCTCACGTGACACACGTGCTCTCACGTGACACACGTGCACTCATGCAACAGTGCTCTCTACGTGATGCAGGCATGCCATTACACATGTGCTGCTAAGCACGTGCTTTCTACATTACACACACGTGCTCTACATAACATACGTTCTATTACACCACATGCTGTTACACATGCTGCTACACAGTGCTCTCTACATGACACATGTGCTCTCTACGCGACACACTTGTTCTGTCACACACGTGCTGTTATACACATGTGCTCTCTACATGACACACATGCTCTCTACGCGACACACGTGTTCTGTCACACACATGCTCTCTACATGACACACACGTGCTCTCTTGCTGCAGCACTCTGTGGACATCTGACCAACCACCCCTAAAGGAGCCTCGCTGTTAGCACCTCCACAGCCCTCGGCACCAACACAATGTCCCCTCACAGCCTGCGTGCGGCTTCTCCAGTTTACTGTATTGCACACCCGTGCACTTGCAAGCCCTCTATGGAGAAGACCACCCAAGCCGGCCTACCGGGCAGACCCCCAAGGCAGGCCCCCGAGAGGCCGTCAGGCCGACCCCCTGGAGCCCAGGCCTGTCCCACCCCCGGGCCCGTGGCTCTCACCTGCAGCGTGGACAGGTGTGTGACCTTGTGGGTGAGGGCCCCGATGCGGTCGTCGCCCCCGTACACCTTCAGCCCGGGCTGCAGCTTGACCAGCTTCTCGTTGCCGCCAGCGTGGTCCCTGGAGGCCGGAAGAGGTCCCCAGGGCTCACGGTCACTCGGCTGCCGTGGGCTCTGCTGACCTCTCAACACCCGACCAACACGGGGCTTTTCTTCTGCCCAGCCGTGCTGCTCAGAAGGAGCCGCGCGTCTCCCAGAGCAGAGGACGGGCTCCTCGGAGAGAACGTGCCGCGACGCGCGGCTCCCAGGCAGGCCCTCCACGCCCTGCCCCGTCGCGGTGAAGCTTCTGGGGAGCAGAGAAGCACCAACCGCCTGCGTAGCCCCAAGGCCCCGTTCCCGAGCTCGGGGGGCGGGGATCACCGGGGACCCTGCATCTGGCCTGGCTCCCGGCTGCACACCCCGACTTGCCTGCAGGGGCGCAGGGGCTCTGGAAGCCGCCCCGGCTCCAGCATGCGCCGGGCCGGGGGGAGGGGGGGAACCACTTTCAGCCGCGATGCCCCAGCTGCCCCAGGGGGGTGTAACTCCCTGGACCTCTACTGGGCGCCTAGAGCTGGAAGCCCACCCGGGCCACCCCTCCAGGTGCTCCCAAGGCATCCCGACTACCGGGAGAAAACCCAATCCGCGTCTCAGAAACACCCCAAAAACCAGGCTACAGGCCCGACCCCAGCCTCGGGGTCTTCTCTGGAAACAGGGTCCTTGTGGGCAGGTGCGGCACGCAGAGGACGACACCCCGAGCAGGGCCTCACCCAGAGACTGGAGTCCTGCTGAGCAGGGGCGGCCAGGCAGGGGCCCAGCGCCGGGGAGCGCCACGCGGCAGCTGAGGCACAGCCCGAGGCCCAAGGCCCGAGACTGCCAGCGAGCCGCCGAAGGTGGGGAGCGCAGAAGGGACCCTCTCTAGAAGTCAGGCTGCCGCTCCTGCTCCAGGGACGAGCCCGTCTCAAGGCCCCGTTTGGTACTTGCGACCACAGTCCCAGCCACCCAGACCAGCCGCGGAAAGCACTACCACGCGGCCCGCGCAGCTGACGCCAGCCCAGGGCTGGGAGCATCACACCTGGGGATGAGGCTTTGCTCCAAGCTCCGCCCCTCAGGTGTGCTCAGGTGCTCCCTCACGTGCGTTGGAGCCACGTCCACGGCCCCTAAGGTGACAAGAGCGCAGCAGGTGGCCCAAGGCCAGGGGCCAGCTCCAGGAGGACGTGTCACTCACAGAGGCCAGCGGCCGGGGCCCCAGGCAAGAACAAGGAAAGCACAAGGCAGACGCCGGGCGCACAGACTCTTCAGGTGCCACCGCTGAGAAGAAGCAACAGCGTGACCGTCCCATCAGGCAAAGGCTGTACCCAGGAGCTCGTTTTAGGACGTGGTTTAAGGCCTCCTGCTCTCACCCAAGCCCGAGAGGGTGCTGAGAAAAGCCCAGAAAGTGAGGAGGGGACACCTGGGGCGGGGCTGCACGGGCAGGAGCAGGTGGGGGGGGGCGTGGAAGGCGGGGCTCCGCCTGGCAGCCCGGGGGGACGCTGAGCCGGCACCAGCTCCGTCGGGACCCCCAGGAGGCAGCGAGCTGGGGTAAGCTCCGCAGGCCCTCCAGCACGGCCCTGCGCACCCACGATGGCGCCCGCACCCAGCTCCGGGAGGGCCCCGCGGACCCGGGGCTCGGGTGCGCCTCGTCAGCCGTGACGGCCGCAGCAGCCGCTCAGCAGGCCTGGCCGGCCACAGCTGCGTCCTGCCACCCGGAGAGGACGAGAGGCCTTGTGCGGCCAGCGGGAAGGCAGGCGCAGTTAAGGCCGGGCGGCCGCGGGCAGGTTCAAGGCTGCACTTGGGCAGTTATGTGGAAAAGAAGGTTCAGGGCCAAATAAGTAGCACTCTTTTCTAGATCTAAAGAGCTTCAAAACCTTCAAAATCCAAAAGAAGAACCTTAGACAGGCAACTCTGGCCCAAAATCCCAAACAAATTTTCTTTTTCCATCCTTTAGCTTTCAATTACTTCAAAAACAAACTGATGACAAAAAACACCTCTCCAGAGGAATAAAATACGGATTCGAGTGGACTTGCTGGTATTCTAACTACAGGGTTATTGTGACTCTAGCAATGGAAGAAACCGCTGCATTGATGTGGAGACAGTGGCCACGGAAGTTGCTGAGAGCAAGGAGAGGGAAGAGGAGGTGTGATGGGGGGCATTTTTGGGATTTTGAGTTGTCCTCGCTATTGCAGGGACAGATGCTGGACATTATATATCCTGCCATAACCCACTGAGTGGATGGGGGAGAGCGTGAACTACAATGTAAACCATCATCCATGTGGGGCAGCACTGCTCCAAAACGTATTCACCAAATGCAAGGAATGTGCCACGATGGTAAAAGAAGTTTTCGATGTGGGAAGAGCGGGGGGTGTTGAAGTGCAGTATATGGCAACCTCTACTATATTTTTAACATAACATTTCGTGTGATCCATGTACCTTAAAGAAAATTAAAAATTAAAAAAAGATGAAAACCACCACCAGCACCACCACCTTTCCAGCCGTGGCTGCCGGCTCTTCTGGAAACACGAGTGTCTAGACTGACTTCTCCCTGGACTTGGAAGCCAAGACGCCCCCCACGGGCCCGAGAGGCTGGAGGGGGCTGCGGGAGGGTATTGGGGCCCAGAGGCACTGCAGACCCGGCCCTGCCCGGAGAGCGCTGTGGCCCCTGGCCCGGGGTGAGTGGTCAGGGCCTCGGGGGCCCGAGGGGGGAGGGCTGGCGGCCGAGTCCTGGGGACAGCGAGCCGCGGGCATGAGCCCATCAGGACAGCGCAGAGGCTCCAGGTCCCCGCCGTGCTCTGCTGCCCACGACGCCGGAGGGGCCCGAGAGCCCGCCGCCCCCGCGCCGCGGCGCGGAGCCCCGTGGCCGAGCACTCACCAGTGGTGATGGGTGGTCAGCACCGTGGTCAGCCGCACGCCCTGCTTCTTCACGGTCTCCACAACCTGCCACCAAGGGGACAGGACACAGGGGCCCAGTCAGCCCTGCGCCCCGGCGGAGGGCGCCACGAGGGCAGGGTGGAGGCGCCTGCTCCCCAGCAGCCTGGCGCCGGGCCGGCCAGCTCTGGGGTCGCGGCCCCGAGGGGGCGCGGCGGGGCCCACGCCCACCCTTCCAGACGGCCCGCGCCCTCGAGTCGGCGCCCGCGCTCTCCTCCGCCCTGTCTCGGGCCTGACCCAGTTAACCGCGGGGGGCCGGCTACCAGTTTAATCGTTTTCAAAACAACTGCACAGCTGCCAGGACACCGCGGTTACGAAACCCGTCGGGGGGCTGACGAGAGCTGTGGGGTGACCGGCTGGCCAGGGCCCGCGCGGCGGCTGGGGCGGGGGGCTGGGCCGGGTGGAGAGGGGCAGGCCGCCAGGGCGCTGGCCCGAGGCCGGCGACACCCGCCTTCTGGGGCTGCACGGGGTCCACGATGGCGGCCTCCTTAGAGTCCTCGTCGATGAGCAGGTACATGTAGTTGTCGGTCAGCGCGGGCAGCAGCTCCACCTTCATGGCAGCCTGCTCCATGGTCAGGCTGCTCCTCGCGCCGGCGTGGCGGGCAAGGACTCCCAGCAGGGCAGGACCTGCAGGCACAGGTGAGCTCCAGGTCAGGGCCCACGTGGGGCCCCGGCCAGCGGAGACTCGGAGCACGCGGCCATCCTGGACGGCGGCCGGGGCCTCGGTCAGGACATCCCCACGCAGCCCCGAGGGCAAGGTGGCAGCGCCTCGGTTCACGGCCAGGCGGCGGGCTCTAGCTTCGGCCGCGACTCTTCGCTTTCAAGGGCTCCAAGGGACCCGCCAGCCTGAATGACTGCCCGTGGGCGCCCCAGGTCGCCTGTGCCCAACTCGAGAAGACGAAAAAGAAAGGCGCCCGCGCACTGCGGCCGGCCGCACCCAGCCACCACGTGCCAGGGGCCCGGCCTGCGCCGAGGCTTTCTCAGGCCTGCTCCGACCGCGTTCGCTTCCAAATGGCAGGGGTTAGGGATGTGGATACTAAGCACAAGTCGCCAGCTCCTGGAATAACCACCACCTCTTCCGGAGGACAGGAGGGCCTGGCCTGAGTCTGAAAGGGGGAAACTGCAGGAGGTGCAAGAAGCTAGCCAGTGTCCCTCCACAGGTGCTGGGGCTTCTCCCCAACAGGGCCTGGGAGCAGACAGCACCGACGGACAAACGGACAATGTCTGCAGGGTCCTCTAACTGCAGAATTCAACCTGTCATTGCTGACAGGGAAACTGCCAAGTTGTAGCTTTAAGGACCACACAAAGATCTCTAATTCCTTCTTATCGCTGACAGCCAGCTGGGTGTTAGCCAGACCCTGTCCTCAACAGAAAAGTAAACACAGTGGCTGATCAAATTCCCGTGATATTCTACCTCCTCTAAGCCCCAACGCTGCCCACGCCCAGGCAGGGCTGTGTATGCGTGTGCATGCCTGTGTGTACGTGTAACTGTGTATACGCCAGTGTGTGTGTGCACGTGTGCGTGGCAGAGGGAGCAGAAGGCATGGCACAGGACTTGAGGAGTGTGGCCGCAGCCTTCAGAGAGGAGGCCCATTCGAGCATTTCCTAGGAGAATGCTAAAACGGGGCTGCCCACGTGAAGGAAGCCTCACTGACAGCTGCAGCTGAGCATAAGGGCTCAGGGCAGAAGCTGGCAACGGGGAAAGAGGAATTTATTTCTAAGGAAAGAATTCCCCAGGGGCTGGCACCACCAGAAACCTTACTCTTTTTCCGTAAGTTCTACCCGGCGCCTCGCAGGCTTGCAACTGTGCTGACCTACATGAGCAGAGGTCACATATACCTGCTGCCAAGCCCAGAGACATGACTGGCCCAAAAAGGTTTTAAAAATCGAGGTGTTTCGTGGATTTCCGCTTCTCCTGAACTGGGCCTGTATTTCTGTGTGGCAGCAACTGGCAGGAGCTGGCTTCCTTTAAATGGGGCAGCCACCTGCCTGGCTCCTACGCAAAAACTCTTAGCCCTGACACCTGGAACAGAAGAAAACACGTAGTTCGGGGGTCCTCAGGAAACCCCAGCTCCAGAGCCTGGGCTGCGTTCGGTCACCCTTGACAACAGGCAAGGGGGGGCTTCACTGCTTGCGACATGCCCCAGTTGTCCGCTAAGTGCTGACCGGCTCCCAAAGGCAGCACGTTAACCAACTGCCCCTGTTGCGACGTCGGCCAGAGGGGACACCAAGGGATGAAGAGGAGATTTCAAAACTCAAGGTCGAAGGACTCCGACGGAACAGGAGGCAGCCCAGTGAGAACCCTAACTGTAAGGCTCAACGAGCCGGTCCCTGGAGGCCTGCGAGGCCATGCCTCTCGTTTTGGAGACCCATGAGCCAGGAGAGGAGGCCACCAGGCCAGGGACCCCCAGCTCCCAGTCCACAGGAGCCCGGGGTCGTTCTGGGTTTCACTTGAGGACGACGTGCTTTAATTTGTGGACACCGACACGGCATCCTCCTGGGCTCCGGGACAAGGACGCGCCGCCTCGGGGCGCTCTGCGGCCATGGGGACAGGCGGGAGTGGAAAACGCTACCGTCGAGAGGCCGGAGGCCGAGCGGCCGCCCCGGGACTGGGCTCTTACCCTCCAAGACCCCGCTCTCGGGTCACCCACTCCCCCTCGAGTGTCTGACAACTCCCGGGGAGCCCGCCCTGGGCCCCGCGGCCTGCCGACCGGTGGTCCGCGAGGAGTCAGGTGCCCGAGCCGGGGGCAAACAGCACCGGCTCGCGGCTCGGCCCGGCTGCTCCCTGCGGCCCCCGGGCGCGCCCCCGGCCCGGCCCCACGGCGCCCGCCGCTCGCGCTTTCGGGGCCCGCGGCTTCGAGCGTCGGTTTCCCGGGGCCGCGAGCGGAGGGCCCGGCTCGGGAACGGCTCGGTCCCCGGGGCTCGACGGCCGCCCGGCCCGCGCCCCCGCCCCGGCCCGCCCGCCTACCCGGGCCGCGGCGGGCGCAGGCGGCTCCCAGGACGGCGAGGCTCCGGCGGCCGAGCAGCCCGCGGCCCAGCACCATGACCGCGCGGCGGCGCCGCTGCGGCGCGGGCCAGGACGCCGGGCGGGGGCGCGCCGCGGCCAATCGGAGGCCGCCCCGCGCCGTCCCCCGCCAATCAGCGCGCAAGAGCCCGGCCCGCGGCCCGCCCCCAGCAGCCGGCCGAGCGCCAGGCCGAGCGGGCTGTCGCCTGCGGAACGGCGTTCGGGGTAGTTTGTCTCTGCAGGGACGCCGTAGGCGCCCGGCGGCCCGCAGCGCCCACGTGACCCCAGCCCGCGGCCCGCGAGCAGCATGGCGGCTGGCAGGGAGCTGTCCCGCTTCTGGGAGTGGGGGAAGAACATCGTGTGCGTGGGGAGGAACTACGCGGACCACGTCCGGGAGCTGCGCAGCGCGGCGCCGAGCGAGCCGGTGCTCTTCCTGAAGCCATCCACCGCCTACGTCCCCGAGGGCGCGCCCGTCCTCCTGCCCCCGCACAGCCGCTGCGTGCACCACGAGCTGGAGCTCGGCGTGGTGATGGGCGCGCGCAGCTGCGCCGTCCCCGAGGCCGCGGCGCTGGACTACGTGGCCGGCTATGCCCTGTGCCTGGACATGACCGCGCGAGACGTGCAGAGCGAGTGCAAGAAGAAAGGGCTGCCCTGGACCCTGGCCAAGGGCTTCACGGCCTCCTGCCCCGTCAGCGCCTTCGTGCCCAAAGAGAAGATCCCCGACCCGCACAACCTCAAGCTCTGGCTCAAGGTCAATGGCGAGCTCCGGCAGGAGGGTGAGACGTCCTCCATGATTTTTTCCATCCCCTACATCATCAGCTACGTTTCTAGGATAATGACCTTGGAAGAAGGAGATATTATCTTGACCGGGACGCCGAAGGGCGTCGGTCCTGTTAAAGAAAACGATGAGATCGAGGCTGGCATACACGGGGTTATCAGTATGACATTCAAGGTGGAAAGGCCGCAGGACTGAGACTGTAAAAAGCATCCCAACTTCTTAACAAGTCTCTGGAGAGAAGTGAGCAAGACGGAAGCAGGAAAAGGTTATTAAATGTTAAAAGCCTTCAGTGAGAAGTCAAAAAATGATTTGATCAGATCACTGTGACTCAACTCAGGAAGAGGGACCCTTCAAGAAAGACTTGATGTAAATGTTCTAAAATTGATAGCGGTGATAATTGCACAACTGTGATTATACCAAAAACCACTGGTTGCACACTTTGGGTGCCTTGTGTGGTATGTGGTTAAGTCTCGGTAAAATGGCTGTAAAAAAAACACCCACTCAACCTGATATAGATCTGTGAGGCCAGTATGGAACCAAAAAAGTGTCTTCTAGAAAACCACCAGATTAAAGGATCGAATGGGCATTTAGCTTAATAAAGGATTATTAAACCAAATGTCCAGAAGACTGATGGTAGTTTCTGTTTCTAAAGTTGTACTGGATATGACTTTTTTTTTTTTTTTTAAGATTTATTTCTCCCTTCCCTCGTGTTTGTGCTGTCTGCTCTCTGTGTCTGCTCACCTTTTTAGGAGGCATGGGGACTGAACCCAGACCTCCCATGTGGGAGGGAGGTGCCCATTCACTTGAGCCACTTCCACTCCTGGCTTGTTTTGTCTCTCATTGTGTTTCCTCATTGTGTCTCTTCATTGCGTCATGTTGCGTCTGCTTGCCGTGCCAGCTCACTGTTATGTCATTTGTTTTTTTTAGGAGGCAGCAGAACCGAACCCAGTACCTCCCATGTGGTAGGCGGATGGATGCCCAACTGCTTGAGCCACATCCACGTCCCTGGATAAGACTTTTTAATGGGTCAGTCTGGGCTTTCAGTAGGTCAGGACTTGAAATCTGCAGAGGAACATGGAAATCATGTTCCAAATATGTATTTTCCAAATTTCCTTGATAATGATAATCCTCTAGAGGTATTTGTAAAAATAAAAATTTCCAAGCTTACTGGCCCATCCCAGACCCACTTAAGCAATTGTGGTAATAGCCAAGGTAGGTGCATTTATACTGCACTCCAAGTGATTCCAGGGAAATTTGGAAAATCACTATTCCAGATAATCAGTTACCTTAAAATTCTATTTAATAAGTAAGCAATTCAAAAGACTTCACCTGTTTACTCAGGGTGTCATAGATTCAGAGTCTGGAAAGATCATTTTGAAATTGTTTTCCAAATAAAGGTGCTATCTTCTGTGTGGCCTTAAAGTGTACTTTTCTCCCTTAATAGTAGTGAGGAGGACGCTGGCTCCTTTGCACTGTGTTGAACCAGTAACAGGCAGTCATGAGGAGACTTCAGGGAAGCTGAATGGCCTTCGAGTGCTGCTTCTGACAAAAAGCTAAGGCAGGTGCACAGCGTAGCTATTAGAGTGGCTGCTGGAGCCTTTAGACTTCACGGGGGCTCCTGATGTCAGTGTAAACACAGCATATCTAATTTAGATTGACTAACAAATATTTAGCACTTCGTACTGCTGGATACAACCAAGAGCTTTCTGCTTTTTATTTAACCCTCAGCAAAGCTATGAGGGAGGTTGGTATTGTTACTACCATTTTACAGATGAGGATGTGGATTTAGAAGTTAAAGCAGCCTCAGCCCAGTGGCAGGGCCAAGATGAGACCCGCTGTCTTGAGAGCAGACCCTGAAGTCTTGAATACAGTGCAGGTTGAATCTTCTAAGTAGACATATAAGAAGATTCAAACATTTTGGTATTATGTGGCCCTGTTTTCAAAATCTAAGTTACGGATTTGCCTATTAAATGCCATGCTAGTTTAACTTCTCTTGTCTTCTGATGAAGTTTCTCTTTTTAATTGCCTAAATAATACATGTTCATTACAGAAGAGTAAAAAAAAACTGATAAGCAAAAAGAAAACCCCCAAAATTTCATCCGCCCAGAGGTATCCAGATTAACCATTTTATGTCCATCCTTCCAAATTCATGGGTATAGCTATACTTTTTAAAACAGATTTTGCTTATACTATGTACTGTTTCCTAAACTTTTTTCACTGTATTGTGAATATCTTTCCATGTTGTTCGGCATGTTTCTGTTTTTTCACTCTGTGTTATTCTCAGGACTCTGTGGTCAGTCCCACCTTGGGATATGAGCTGTTTCTGCTTACTAGTAGAATCAGCACATTTCAGGTCACAGGGCCTGCTCATGGGGAATGTGTGTTTGTCTCCATGAGCAGGTGCTCGGTCCACTGGAGATAAGCCTAGCCAGTTGGTTTATTAAAGCACGCTAAGGGGAGAAGGCAGGCGCAAGGTCCACATGTCCCTGCCTGCCTGGGAGGCACCAGCCTGCACCCGGAGTGTGCAGAGCGTGAACGCTGCCCTGGGGTCAGGGAGCACCAGAGGGGCGGCGCCAGCTTTGCCCAGAGCAGGTGTTTATTCTGCCACAAACTCCTGACATCAGCATTGTGGGTGCAGCACACAAAGTCCTTGGCTGCAAGCATCAAACTCTAGATGGCCCAATTCCCACAATTCCTTTGTGAAAATCGCCAGTAATTCTGTCACCAAGAAGATATGTTTTTTCCCACCTTTTAATTTGAAAAAAATTAAAAACTGAAAGCTTAGTACAATGAATCCTACAGAACCTTCACCAAATTCAGCCATTGTTAACTTTTGCTGTGTTTGTCACTGTCCTCCCTTCTGTGTTTCTGAATCTATCACAGGGCTGAGTACCCAGAAATCACTCAATGTCTGTGACCAATTTCTACATCCCTCCTTACTCTTTTTCCCTTTGCCCCTTGACATCTCCCAAGGAGACAATAAGTAGGATGAATGATTTTCCTTGGAAAGTTCAGATCAAGGTTCTTACGAACAGTTGATTTCATATAAAGTTCTTTGAAGGGAATGCTGAGTGAGGAAGGCAGTGGATTAGACAAGAGCACGTACCTCATTAGCCCTCAGATGAGATTCAGGCAGCAGACTGGGTAAGACGGGTAAACTACTGTAACTCCAGTGGACCACAATTCAAGTAACTGGAAACTAGTGCACTGCCAGTAGTTGTGTAAAGAGATTGTTAAAAACCTATCTAGAGGCAACTTGTCAATGATCAAAAGCCTCACAAATGCTCCTACTTTGACATAGCAAAGAAGAGGCTCTGAAAATAGACTGACCAGATTCAAGTCTTGAGTCTCCAATAGCTGTATGGCTTTGGGCATAAACACTGTACTTCAGACTCAATCTGTAAAATTAGCAGAATAACAGCACCAGTATGATGGCATGAGATAAGTGCTTTTTTACAAAGACTCATATAAGAAGCTCTCGGTAATGTTAGCTATTAATATTATCATAGCAACTTAGTGCTAGAAATGTATCCCAAGGAACAAATAAAAAATAGATGAAGATTTAGCCACAGCTGTTTACGACAGCAAAAAATGCAAAGCATCCCAAATGTCCAATGGTATTGGATTGATTAAGTTCACTATCCTATATAGGCATATACTGGAGTGATAAGCAGCTATTAAGATTATATAGAATATTTAATGACAAAACATTCATATAAATTATTAAATGTAAACACAGATTACAGTGTAGCCTATATTATGAATTATGTGTTTTGCCACAGGTAGGTAGACAGTCAAGAAAGACATGCAAAAATATGGGAGGGGGATTATGGGGTTTCCTTTCCTGTTATCTATTATTTCCTAATTTTCCTACAATAAACATGTAGAACTTTATAATAAAAAATATTTAAAAAGCAAAAACAACCCCAGGGTTCCTCAAGGTAAGTTATGTTGGCCAAATATATATTGTGTTTCGGCCATGCACAGTGTTGAACCAACACATTTGCCAAAGAAACATTTTATTGAAATGAACTCATAAATTAGAAAAATCAGATAACCGCCAAAACTATATATATATATAAAAAACGGGGAGGTCAAAAGCTGATAAAACCAGGACAGAGAAGCCCTGGGGAGTAGCAGAGCCAAGGTGAGTCCAGACATGCAGGTGGTTATTTACTGCAAGCTGCTGGGAGGCCCATCTCTTTTACTGGTTTGAGTGACTGGCTAATCTACAGCCAAATTTTAGATATCCACCCATTTGCAACCTTTATTTCGTAAATGTGCAAGGGAAGCCCTGTGGGGCACCTTCTCAGTTGGGCTTGATGCCTAGCCCTGCAGATTTGTATGACACTAGACGTCCCTTCTGTGAAAGGGACGAGCAGTTTCCCAGTTCCGTGCTGGCTGCCTGGGAGACAAGTCCGCGGAGGCAGCGAGGAAGGAATCCAGAGCCCTCTGCTGGCCATGCTGGCCCCACAGACCTGGGCTGGCCGCACTGGCTCCTGGCCATGGGCCTGCAGTGAGGACGCGCGCTGTGCCCACGCATGCAAGTGAAGCCGACGGGGAGGCTGCCAGAGCCGCTGAGGCCCAGGGACTGCTCCGGGCCCAAAGAGCTGTGCGCAGCTCCCTTGGTCCAGGCCTTGGTGCTCTGGACCCTGCTAGCACATAGGGCCTTGCAAGAAGTCCGGGCCCCAGGGGCCTGGCCCTGCCACTCTGCCATCCACGTCTGGGCATCCTTCCCCATCTCCTGCGCTCTTGACATGGGACGAGGGGAGGGCACGCTTAGCCAAGGGTGTGCGTGAACTGGACGGCGGGACGCCCTCCCTGCTCTTTCCTCCCCTGTGTGACCTTTCCCCATCCACGCATCTCCCGTCCTTTCTCCCCCACCCACCTTCCCAATTTCACCTTGCTTAAAAAACCCATTCCTCCTCTTCATTGGGCCCATTTGCTATTTGCACAACCAGGGGTGTCCCACGTTACCTCATTTATTACCAGGATTTGGATATAGCAGTGGTCAACCTGCAACCCTCCCCAGTGGCTGCATACTGTAAGAGCCAGAGAAACCATTCCTGCCTGACCTTTAAGTTATGTCTCCCAACGCTAGGCTTGTAAAAGTTGCTATACTTACTTTTTCCTTTTTATTCCCCTTCAGTCCTGTGATGGATGATGTGTACCTTCAGAAGTGCCAGGCCTGGCATACGCTGGCGATACCTTGCACTGGGGGTGGGTGTGGGCCTTAGTGCTGGGTCTTCACGGGCGGCATCTCTGGCCAGAGCCAGTGACTAGGGGTGGCACGGAGCTGGGCAGCACCCCTGGGCTGCTGTCAAGAACCCACAGCGGGAAGGGAGGCTCCTGCCCCAATCCTCAGCGGGCCTCCCCCTTCAGAGCTCCTGAGGTGAGGGCGTGGCTCCGCCAGCTTCTGAAGCGGGTCCCCACCCTGCCGAGTCCTGAGTCAGCACGCCCTTAAAAACACTGGGCGGCTCCCACCTGTCTGCCGGGTGGGGGCGATTTGGAAAAGCCCTTTGGTGTTCAGAGCAGTCAGTCCCACACTTCCCCAGGGACTTTCTCCAGGAAGATAAGAATGAAATGGCTGAGAACAGAAAACATTCACTTCTGTCCATGGGGAACATTCACCCTGTTTATTAATTCATATGAATAGCTTCCAATTGGGAAAAGATGAGGCGAAGCCCGCAGAAAAGGGCTCACAAGCCATGAGTCAGAGACCAGACTTTTCCCCAAACCATTTTCAGAGGGAACATCATAACAATTTACAGAAACATTTCTACCACGTTTGAACAAAATATAATTTGAATCATAATTTTCGAACTAATATTCCACTTCAAAGAAAGTTAAAACTCCTACTTTTCATAGTTTACAATGATGGATGGTTTCAAATATTTTCTTGCCTGGACAAGCTCCTACTTGCCTCAATAGGATCTGCCAGCTTACATGACAGCACGCTGATTCTCAGTCCACCCCTTGCTCTGCGTGATAAAACTAACTGTAGAACAAAAAAGAGAGAGGTTTGGTTTTAAAAATCACCTTGTATATAAAGTTGAAAACCAATGTCATGAATGGAGAACTGCGATGAAAAGTTTCATTTACAGATGTTAACATAAATCTAAATTAGAAGTTGTAAGACAAGCAAGGGATAATCAAGTACAAAAAAAAAAAAATTGTAAGACAATGGAAAGAGCTCCAGTGTCAGGCAAAGTACAATAGAGAAGTTCTACGTCTGGCTTCTGACAGTGATTTTGTAAAAATCTATGTTTTTTATGACATATTTCTCAAGTAGAAGAGTTGGGATTACAAATCAAATGAATGAAAAAGGGTTAATGTTTGTACAGATTCCCATATTGTGGTACATCTTTTTTTTTTCCCTCAAATTTCAAATATTTATTAATCAGTATGAACCCCAACATGATACACCCAACATGATTTCGTGTATTTAGAAGGGAAATATTTCCAGGTTAACTGGAAAATTATACGGACAGTTTCTGGAAGACCTTCATGGTAAGCGGCTTTAAAGGAAACATTTCATTTAGAAGTCTGGGCCTTCTTTCTTCAGTTTTCTGTAATCCACATTCACTGAGTAGAATTTGTATTGCTCATTGGGACCCAGTTTGTTCCAGGTTTCTGGGTTATTCTTTCTGTCCCAACTGACATCTAGATTGCGCATTGCCAGATGCAAGACACACAGTGCTGCTCCAGTAGCTCCAGTTCCAATAAATACAAAGAGGGGCATCAAGCTCAGGTGCTTCTTGGCCTGCCCGACAATCCAGGGGAACATGTTTGCAGCAGAGGCCTTGAGAAAGAACTAAGTTTCAAGGCCCAGGAATTAGCAATCTCTGCCTCGTGATACATCTTAACCTCTAGCAGTGTGACGTAATCTGTCAGATTACAAGGATATGAAAATACAAATATTAATAATTATGAATGATAATGTCTCTTTTTAAAAACAATTTACAAAGCACTTCCACTAACATTTTATTTAATATGTACTGAAAAGTCACAGCAGCTGGATATTTTTTTCTTTTTTTAAGATTATTTATTTATTTAATTCCCCTCCCTACCCTGGTTGTCTGTTCTCTGTGTCTATTTGCTGCGTCTTGTTGTCTTGTTTCTTTGTCTGCTTCTGTTGTCCTCAGCAGCAGGGGAAGTGTGGGCGGCGCCATTCTTGGGCAGGCTGCACTTTCTTTCACGCTGGGCGGCTCTCCTTACAGGTGCACTCCTTGCACATGGGGCTCCCCTATGCGGGGGACACCCCTGCGTGGGGCGGCACTCCTTGCGCGCATCAGCACTGTGCATGGGCCAGCTCCACATGGGTCAAGGAGGCGGGGGGTTTGAACCGCGGACCTCCCATGTGGTAGACGGACGCCCTAACCACTGGGCCAAGTCCATTTCCCAGCAGCTGGATATTTTAATTTCAAAGACTAAGAGGAATGGTCTGAATATTTTCAGTCTGAAAATACTGTGAAAGGCTTTGGAACGGACAGTGAGGACGACAGGCTCCCTCATGGCACATGCCCTTCTGGCACAGCTTTCACCTTCTGCTCACTGGACCCCTGGCCTGCGCCTTCCATTGCCCTGGCTGACCTGAGTAACAAGAGTGGGTGGCAGAAAACTGGTGGCAACTCATGTGATTCCTGCTCACAGATACACAAATGAGTTGTTTGGGTGAAGACGCAGGAGATTCTTTCTTGCAGAAGGGGCAAACTCAACCCAACATCTCAGGAGGCCTGCCTGTGTCTTTTAGATCCTACTGCTTCCCTCAGTCGATGAGTTCAATTAAATCTTGGATATGTGTTAATTTTATTTTTCTATGAGTCATGATTTTTTACCCTTTTAAGAAATTTTCTTTGAACACTAATATCAGATTTAAAAGGTCTGTAATAATATCACCATGTGTTTTAAAACATTAAAATTAATATCCTTGGAAATCTCACAGTTGAACCATTTTAAGTAGCTGTTACTTTTTTTTTTAACCTCCGAGCCCCCTCCCCCCCCCCCATGGCTTTTTGCATGCTATTTGCTGCACACTCTTCTGCATTTTTGCTTGTCTCCAACTTTGTTGTGTCACCTTGCTGAGTTGGCGCTCCACCGCGTCTGCTGGCCAAGTGGCACTCCTCAGCGTGCGCGGGAGCCTGCCTTTCACAAGGAGGACCCGGGACACCAACCCAGGGCGTCCCCTATGGTAGACGGGAGCCCAACTGATAGAGCCACAGCCACTTCCCAAGTAGCCATTACTTGTAATTGCCTTTTAATTAAAATGTACTAAATATATTATAAAATGTTCAATATATATAATTATACTGTTTTAACATATTAAAGCAAAATAAGTTCTTTATAAATTACATATGGTGTATTAGTCAGCCAAAGGGGTGCTGATGCAAAATACCAGAAATCTGCTGGGCATTATAAAGGGTATTTATTTGGGGTAGGAGCTTACAGACACCAGGCCATAAAGCATAAGTTCCTTCCCTCACCAAAGTCTGTTTGGAGCAAGATGGCTGCCGACGTCTGCAAGGGTTCAGGCTTCCTGGGTTCCTATGTTCCTGGGGATTGCTTTACTCTGGCTTCAAGTTTCCTTCCTTTGTGGAGCTGGCTTCTCTTTCCTCTGGGTGCTGACTTCCCGGGTTTCCAGCATCAAACTCTAACATCAGAAATCCCCAACTCTGTTCTTGGCCCTGCCTTTTATCTGTGAATCCCAACCCACCATGGGGTGGGGACACAACTCCCTAATCATAACTTAATCATGCCCAGGTACAGACCAGATTACAAGTATAATCCAATATTTCTTTTTGGAATTCATCAATTATATCAAACTGCCACACATGGTATTTTAACTGATTATGACAATTGATATTATGTTTGATTCCCATGACCTTTATTACATTTTGTGATGCAGTATTATCTTTTTTTTAAGATTTATTATTTATTTATTTCTCTCCCCTTCCCACCTGCCCCCCCCCCAGTTGTCTGCTTTCTGTGTCCATTTGCTGTATGTTCTTCTGTGTCCGCTTGTATTCTTGTCAGCTACACGGGGAATCTGTGTCTCTTTTTGTTGCATCATCTTGCTGCGTCAGCTCTCTGTGTGTGCGGCATCACTCCTGGGCAGGCTGCGCTTTTTTCACACTGGGCGGCTCTCCTTACGGGGTGCATTCCTTGCGCGTGGGGCTCCCCTACGCGGCGGACACCCCAGCATGGCATGGCATGGCACTCCTTGTGCGCATCAGCACTGCGCGTGGGCCAGCTCATCACACAAGTCAGGAGGCCTTTGGTTTGAACCCTGGACCTCCCGTGTGGTAGGCGGATGCTCTATCCGTTGAATCAAATCCACTTCCCAGTATGATCATTTTATACCTGCTTAAGATCTCTGTTAAATCCTACCTAAATATCTTTTTTCTAGATTTCTCTGGTAACTAGTTTTTCTTTTTTTTTCTTTCTTGTAACAAATTTAGTGTGGTACATTCACTGCAATTGATGAAAACATTTTGGAGCATTGCCACTAAGCATGGATTATAGTTTATATTGTAGTTCACACTCTCTCCCGCACAATTCCGTAGGTTATGGCAAGATATATAAGGGCCTGTATCTGTTCTTGCGATGTCATCCAGGCCTCTAAAGTTCCCTGATCCTACAACTCTGAAGGAGAGAGGTCTCCCAGGCACTAGCAACTCTTCAGTTTTGGGGGATCACAGGATTTGTTGAAAGGTTTCATTAGAAGGGGAGTAGGACAAACATATAAGGAAAATGGGGCCAAGAATTGTTGCCACTTGCTGCCCCTCACAGCTGAGATAGGACTTCAGCCAACATTCTTTCTCTCCTTCCCTGCTCTCAGTACATACTAAATAAAATGTTGGTGGAAGTGCTTTGTAAATTGTTTAAAAAAACAGACATTATCATTCATAATTACTATTTGTATTTTCATATCCTTGTAATCTGACAGATTACGTCACACTGCTAGAGGTTAAGATGTATCACGAGGCAGAGATTGCTAATTCCTGGGCCTTGAAACTTAGTTCTTTCTCAAGGCCTCTGCTGCAAACATGTTCCCCTGGATTGTCGGGCAGGCCAAGAAGCACCTGAGCTTGATGCCCCTCTTTGTATTTATTGGAACTGGAGCTACTGGAGCAGCACTGTGTGTCTTGCATCTGGCAATGCGCAATCTAGATGTCAGTTGGGACAGAAAGAATAACCCAGAAACCTGGAACAAACTAGGTTCCAATGAGCAAGATAAAAAGCGGCCTATATCTGTAGTTGCAATGTCATTCAGGACAATTCCCAAGTCCCAAAACTGCCCCTGTATTACATCTGTTTTCCCTCTCCCTGACCTCAGAACCTCCAGTGGCCACAGCCTCCACATCAATGATATAAGTTCTTCCATTGCTAGAATCACAGTAAGTCTAATAGTAGACTACCAATAAGTCCACTCTAGTCCATAGGTCATTCCCAATGACTGAGGATTCTTAGATGGTGATGCCAACTCCACCTCTAATTGAGAGAGGGCTTCGTCCCACACGGCTGATTGATGAGACTCTCTTGCTTGCAGTTGCACTCTCTTGGTTCTTTGGTATGGTCGTTGTCCATCATCAGCTTCTTGTTAGTTGTCCTGGGTGAGTCCAATGAACTGGAGAGTAGGTGTTGCAACTCAATTGAGCCTCAGGGCCCAGCTGGCACATGGACAGCCCTTAAATATATATATATATATATTTTTTAAGATTTATTTTTATTTTTTTCTCTCCCCCCACCCTGTTGTCTGCTCTCTGTGTCCATTTGCTATGTGTTCTTCTGTGTCTGCTTATATTTTCATTAGGCAGCTCTGAGAACCGATCCTGGGACTTTCCAGAGTGGGAGAGAGGCGATTACTCTCTTGTGCCACCTCAACCCCCTGTTGTGCTACGTCTTCTTATTATCTCTCCTCTGTGTCTCTTGTTGCGTCATCTTGATGCACCAGCTCTCCACGTCAGCCGGCACTCTGTGCGGGGTGGCTTTCTTGTATGGGGCAGCATTCCCATGCAGGGTGGCACTCCTGTATGGGCTGGCACTCTGCATGGACCAGCTTGCCCTCACCAGGAGGCCCTGGGCATCAAACCCTGGACCTCCTATATGGTAGACAGGAGCCCAATTGGTTGAGCCACATCCATTTCCCTAAATATCTTTTTAACATATTCTTTGGAAAGGTCCACTACCTTTTTACTTGAGGGAAGCTGGGAGTTGCATTTCAATAAAGTTTGGGAAACTATAAGTTGCCATGAATTTAACTAAATTGATCAAACTGATTAGCAGCAGGAACCTCCAGTTTCGGGGGGAAACATGTAGCTGGCCAAGGAGCTGAGGATGCTCTGGTTTGGGAATAAACAATATATAGTTAACGGTGGAAGAGATGCAGTATATGACTGCAATTGTCCCCCCTCCTGCCCCGTAATGAAGAGGCCTCACATGGAAGTTCTAGAAATACTGGTGAGGCCATCACTCCCCAGCTGCAACCTATTCTGATGAGAAAGGAAGGAAACCACTAACAGTGGGAAAACCTGCTTACAGGGCTGAGATGGAATGGACACAGCAATTCTCCAAGACTCTCTCAAGGTATTCGTGCGACCAAAACCATCTCCATAATACCAGGATGTCATGTGCCTTTTTTACGCTCCATTTTCCAGAGACGATGAGACATGTGGCAAGAGCACTGCTCTGACCACACATGGAATGGGTAGCTTAGGGATTCTTGTGTTTTAAAAATTTCACATTAATACAGTGGATATTGATAGCTATAACTTATATAAACAAAGACCCAATAACTTTCAAGAGTGTAAAAGAGACCTGAAATCAGGAAGCCTGGCGGGGAGGGTTAACGTGCCAGGGTCGCAGGGCTGAGGAGGGGGCATACGGGATCCCGCCCCAGAACGCAGGCAGAGGACTGCGCTTTGACACCCTCTGGAGCGCAGAGGACTCCTCGCTTGTCCATCTAGAACTCCTTTTTCCTGGAGGGGAAAGCCTGGTTCTCCCCTTGTGGATGTAGCTGAATCCTTCTGCACATCTAGGAATTGGGCACAATTAAAAATAATTTTCCTAACTTATTAGGTACCTATCCTAGGATTGTCTTAGTTTCTGAATACACTCACTTTTACATATATTTTGCTTCTTTCCAGAAGGAATTGCCACTTTAATGAGGTTTTCTGTTCATCTGTCATTGCAAGAAATTCATTTACCTGGTTAAAAAAAAGTAATAATAAAACGCTTAAACAAATGTTCTGGCAGAAGTATAGATAACTCATTTTGATAACAATGTAAAACTTAAATTGCTCACAAATTGGAATTTTATTCACAGTGATTACAGGTCAATTCTCTTGATAAAGAAGATAAGGCAAGAAAAGCTGGTAAACGTCATGAGCTGGTTTTAATCTGTGAATCTCTACGTATCTGCTGCTTTTTTTTTTTTCAGGAAAGTATCTGCTTTAATGCATTATCTGCTGCTTCTTATCCAGCCACAGACCAGGAAGAAAACTCATGGTGGGTTCTATACAGCTGGGTAGGTGAAATGGTACCAACCCCCCTCCCTAGAGAGCCCCCCATGATTGATCCAAGTCTCCATATGCTGTTTTACTCGTTGCTACTTGACTATATAAAATGTCATGTTTATTCCTCCACTTTGGTTAAAGCCCTCAGTCATCGTTCCATCAGTATTTTCTATAATTTAAAAATACAATATGACTATTTGTTTAGATAAGGCAATGTGTTTACATCAAAATTGTTTTTCCCCCAGACCTCTTTACGAGTGAATTAATTTCTACTAAATGTTCTCAAAAATAACCTATGATTTGGAGAAGAGAAATCAACTTGGAAATATTTCTACCCATTTTCTCCTTTTGCTATTTACCGTGCAGCCCAAAGTCTCCTCAGCAATGCTTCCCGCGAGACTACAGGAGGAGAGGGTGCCGGTGTGATCAGTAAGGTCAATCAGCAGGTCAAAGCTGAGCGCAGCAGGCTTCAGTTCCAGAGAAACTTTGTTGCAAGTTGTGCAGGTGTTGGATGTTTCGTTTACAAGATAACCACAGCCTGAGCTAAAAAGAAACAAGGAAAATAAAACATGGTGACGGCCACTGCAAACCAGCTTGCTCTGCAGCCGCAGGATTCGCTTCAGGGCCTCGGGGTTGGCACGGGGGGTGGGGGGTGGGCACCGACATACAGCGCCACAAGGGTCAGGGCACAGGCCATGGCAGGGGCATGACAAGGCAGAGCCCCTCTCTGGGATGAACCTGCACAAGCCAGCCAGTCCTTGCCTGACCTGCCTCCTCCCCTCCCGTCTGCTCCCCTCTGTTCCCTGCCCTCGCCCCTTCCTCCTACCCTCTCCCAGCAGCTGCAGAACTTAGACGTCAGAGCTCCTTCCAGCGCCCACGGCCTAGGCTTTGTCCTGGCAGATGTGCCCAATGTGCCCAGTGTGTCTCCCCGTCCCGGGGTCTTGTCCCTCCTGGACCCCAGGACTCTGGCCGGCGGTGCCTCTGCTCCGCCTGAGCACAGGCTCTTAGCCCTGCTCAGAAGGCGCCCCCTCTCTGGGTGTAATGTTGGGCTCCTCCACATTTCTGAAGCAGGCCTTACTTCAGTCAACTTGCACAGGAACATGAATCCAAATTTCTCAAACTGAGGGAGTAAGCTCAAGAGTGTGGTTTCTTGCCTAGCCACTGGGTCAGTTTTTAGCAAATTTTAGATGCTTTCCCTCACATATCGATAAGAAAGATGTAGGAAAAATTAAAGGAGACGATGAAAAGTAGTTAGCCTTAAAAAATACATGTGCTACACAGCAGCATCTACATTCATTTAATACTCATCATAAAATGCTTTAAAAGTCCATAGATCAGTATCTTGACTGTGGTGAATACATGAATGCACGCAGGTGATAAAACGGTACGGAACTGCATATACACCCATGCAGGAGTACAGGTAAAACCGGGACACCAAGGAAAAGACCAGCAGATGGCAGAAATGTCAATATCCGGGATGTGCTATTACCCTATACTTTTCCAAATGTTACTTTTGGGGGGGAAACTGGGCAAAGGGCACAAAGAATCTCACTACTATTTCTTACAACTACACATGAATCTATAATTATCAATAAAATTTTCAATTAAAAAATTCCATAGGGAGAATTTCATAATAACATTTTAGACATTTCTCACCAAGCATCTTTTAGGTAAGATTATTAAACTTCCTAGAGTTTCCTTTTCTATGAAGTATATACAATATTTTACCAAGATGTTGGAAATCATAGTCTTCATGCAGCTGAAAATGATTTTCTTAAATGCTATTGTGACATTACTATTGGATATGACAAGTAAAATAATTTTCTTCTGAGTTGTAAGGTGACATCCTGTAATCTAAGTTTCTGTTAGTCTTACATCTTTACTTCTTAGGATTACAGAAATAGAGTAAATTATACTTGGACTCTCAGTGGTTGGCTGTGGGAACTTTCCAGTGTGGGCTGCTTACACATCCACTGAAATACGTAACTACTGTGAAATGGACCAAAGGCAGCCAGGTGATATAGGCTACACTGCAGCCTGAATTTTAAATTTAACTGATGAATGACAGTTTAGTTTAAGCCAGGTAACCTCATGCCTGTAACGTGCAGCATGCAGCTAGACATTGTTACCTGTTAATGGAAACTGTCCTTAGTCACAGAGTAAGTTCCTGTTTTCCACTCCTTGGCAAATCCCTATTTTTCGATGCTAACAAGCTCCTGTTTTTCATCTCCCCCTTATCTAACCTAATAAAACACGCAACAGACTGAGAAACCTGAGGCCAAGGACGCTCTAAGGAGCGCATTTAACGTGGGCAGAGACGGCGGCCACGAGCTCGCGCCTCCTCCCTCCTCTGATGCCCACTCTGCAAGACCTAGTTTGCAGGTGGGCTCGGGCAACAGCATCTGTCCCAAGCCCCCTTGTCTAAACCTAGTAAAAACCCTCACCTCCTTCGTTGAGGAGGCAGATTTAAGATTTACTCTCCTGGCCTGCACCAGCTTAAGAACGCACTCTGCCTTGTGCAGTCCGCCTTGATGTGGACTCTGCCTCTCAGCACCAGGCGAGAACCCAGGGATCCCCACAGGCCCCTTCACCATGTCAAAGAATAGCTGTCTCGCTTATTGAGCTTCATGTTCATTAGTCATAATTGTTTCTCATTCTTACAAAAATTTGCTAAAAGTAATTTGGCTACTTACCATCTATTTCGAGCTACTTTTGCAGTTTCATCATCAATGTTCAGTGTTGAAATGTAAGCATAAAGAATGCCATAAAAAGGATCCATTTTTCCTTCATTCTTCAAAGCTTTTTCCTTTAATTGTTCAACTGTATAGACATCAACTATTGTAGTCACTAAAAATAAAAAGTTATTAAAGTTCTGTACATATTCTAAGAACTAAGAACTACTAGTAGAAAAGCTACAAAGTTCAAAGGAGAACAAATTTTGTTATGTTAGGATACCATACCTTAAAACATACAGAAATGGATGCGAAATCACTGGACATTAAGGAAAAGGTGAAATTAGTCTTCATTAAAATAAAGAATTTCTGATCATCAAAAGATTAACAGTAAAAGAGAATGAAGGCAAGCCAGAGTGGGAGATGTTAATTTATAAAACAAAAGACTAATATTCAGAATATCTAAAGAACTCTTAAACATCAGTTAAAAAATCAACCCATGGAAGCGGATTTGTCTCAATTGATAGAGTATCTGCCACCACATGGGAGGTCCAGGGTTCAAACCCAGGACCTCCTGACCCGTGTGGTAAGCTGTCCCACATGGAGTCCTGCCATGTGCAAAGGGGTGCTGTGCCATGGAGGGGTGTCCCCCATGTAGGGGAGCACCACCTGCAAGGAGTGCACCCCACAAGGAGAGCCCCTGCGCACAAAAAATGTGCAGCCCACCCAGGAGTGGCATCACACACGTAGAGCGCTAACGCAGCAAGATGATGCAACAAAAAGAGACACAGATTCCCGGTGCTGCTGTGGACACAGAAGAACACACAGCAAATGGACACAGAGCAGACAATGGGGCAGGGGGGTGGGGAAAGGGGAGAGAAATAAATAAATAAATCTTTTTTAAAAATCAACCCAAGTTTTTATTTTTATATTTTTTAAAGATTAATGCATTTATTTCTCCCCACCCCCTCGTTGTTTTGCATTTGCTGTGTCTGTTCATCGTGTGCTAATCTTCCTTTTAGGAGGCACTGGGAACCGAACCTGGGACCTCCCAAGTGAGAGGGAGGTACTTAATTACTTGAGCCACCTCCATTCCCTGCTTTATTGCGTCTTTCATTGTGTTTTCCTCCTTGTGTCTTTTGTTGCATTATCTTATTGCATCAGCTCACTGTTCCAGCCCATCGTGTCAGCTTGTCTTCTTTAAGAGGCACTGAGAACCAAACCCAGGACCTCCCATGTGGTAAGCTGGAGCTCAATCACTTGAGCTACATCTGTTTCCCCAACCCAAGGTTTTAAATGAGGAAGCATGCTGCAACATGGATGAACATGAAAATATTATGCTAAGTGAAAAAAGCCACAAACAACAGGACATATATTGGATGATTCCAAGTAAAAGAAACATCCAGAACAGGTAAATCTGTTAGACAGAAAGCCAGTTGGTGGTTGCCAGGGCTGAGGAAAGGTAGGAATGGGAGAAACTGCTAATGGTTGAGGGTTTGGAACAATGAAAACGTTTCAGAACTAGATCTAGATAGTGGTTGCAATATCATGCGACTGTATTACATGCTACTTTAAAACAGGTCGCTTTATGTTCTGTGAATTTCAACCAGTAATAATAATTTTTTAAAAAAGAAATGGCATGTCATTGTTGCATCTGAATAAACTTAATTATAAAAGCTCCCACAGTCAAGAAAAAGAAACGGGCCCTTGAATACCACTTTTGTGATCACTTTGGCGTGACCCTTGAGTAGCCCAGAGGAAGGCAGTGGCCACTGTTTTCTTGTCCCTGTTGGTTGAATGACTGGTCAGGGACTGAAGTAAGTTGGTAGTAAGCCTACTTCATGGCTTGGTGAACCCTTCCATGCTTCCTGAAGTGTCATTATTTGCAAACGAACCAACATTTAAAAAAAAAGTTTTCAAAACAATAACTACTTTATTTTAGCTCTGGTAAATAATGTGGCTTAAAGCTAGTCCTTCTGTGAGACAAAAAGGTGATAGTTATATCTTGATCCAGTAGTATTCTTTTCCATCAGTGACTGCAATGGATGTAAAACTTGTTAAATATCCTCCACAGAAGCAGTAACACAGTTCTTGTTAAGAACTCATTAAGGTATACGATGAACTTGCCAAACACTTTATCCCACGGTTAAATTGACTGTTGCCCTCTTGAAGTGAATTTAGTGTCATCTAGGATGGTGAAATACTTGCTCTTGGAGACTGGGTTGTACAGCGTGTCACTGGGGAGCAAGCTTAGACGTCACTCTGTCCCCCTCCTCCCATGTATCTCCCATAGGCAACGAATGGGAGAAAAAGCATACCTTTTAAAGTAGAGCCTCTTACAGGGCTTCGTGAACACAAGACATTTTATGCAAAATTCTGTGTGTGAGCCGCTACTTCTCTGGGGAGAGGGTCATAGCTTTCATCAGATTGGCCAAAGGTTATATAAGCCCCCAAAGTTTAAAAATGCCTTTTTAAAACTAGAAATAACCAGCAGAATAAGAATTTGCTATCTTTTACTGTATCAAACAAAACTTCATAGGTCCAAATTTTGACCTTTACAAGTTCAAATAATATTTAAAATTTCACTTACAATTTACAGATTCTTTCAAGTAACTGTCAATTTCATCACCCACAGCAATTGCTTCTGCATTTTCTCTTATAAAACTCAGTAGGATGTTAGCTTCTTGTGTAACTTAAATTAAAAATGCATAACAAGGAAAAAGCAACTGATTACTTTTTAAAATCATTGTGCATGACCCAAAATTATTTTGAAGGTAAAAAGTGAAAACACAGAAAAACGTAATCAAATGGAGTCCTATATATATAGTCCCTAAAAATGGAGACATGGAGCTCTCCTCATTAACGTAAGGATTGCCCACCACACACCATTACAGGGCTAGGGTTAGGGTTAGGGTGTGAAAAGAGCATCCTACAATAACTCATTTTCTAATTAAGGAAATCTACATATATATACCTATGAATATAAAATCACCAGCAGGGGAGCAGATATAGCTCAAATGGTTGAGTGCCTACTTCCCATGTATGAGGTCCGGGGTTCTATCCCTGGTACCTCCTAAAAAACAAACAAACAAATGAAGAAACCAACTCAGAGAAGCTGGTGTAGCTCAGTGGTTGAGTTTCCCACAGTTGAGGTCCTGGGTTCAATCCCTGGCCCTGGTACCTCAAAAACAAACAAACAAAAACACTAGCAAAGAGGTCTAGCAAGGAAATGACTATGCCTAGGTAAGATTACAGGGGCTTTGTTTTCCTTTCTATGCTTTCATGTATTTTTTGGATTTTTGTTGTTGTTGTTTTTGTTCGTTTGTTTGTTGCTGTTTTTTCCTGCCGAAACCCAGGAATGAAAGGATTTTTATAAGTATATCTTTTCTAACCAGAAAAAAAGTTATTTTTAAAAGAAAAGATAGTTTTAAAGACTTGCTCCTCAGATCAGGATGTGGGTATCCTCAGGAGCCACTGGACGGAGGGCTGGAAGGCAAGGACTTGATCTGGAAAAGGGCTCTTCAGCACTGCATCACCCCTTAGCCTGTTGACTCAACATTCCACCACTGCCCCGACGACGGCTGAGCGGGACCGCACGCACCGAGCGGCCTCAGAGGCTACTGTAGGACTTGGCACTTCCTCTTGGACCCCAACTCCTGTGGCAGATGTCGGTGTTTCTCCTTCGGCCCTCCGGTTCTCCCATGAGCCTGGGAGCTGCTGAACTCCTTGTGGGCAGGGGCTCTGCCTTTTCCTCCCTGTATCTCCGGTATCCAGGATGGTGACATCCTCCTACCTGTTCAACCACCATCCAGTCACCCACTGCCGTATGCCAGAAAGGATTTATGCTGTCTCAGTACTCGGTAAATAAAAGGCACTCAACAAGCAACGAGCATTTGTAAATTAATGAGTGAATGAATGAATGGTTTTGAAATGATAAAGGGCTCCTCATCAGACGGGAGCAGTTGCTGGAGGGAAGCCACAGAAACCACACCAATAAGCTCTTCTTGGGACAGAAGCTGGTAGGGAGGGTGGGGTGGGCACTGCTGTGAAGACCCCCTGCTGGGAAAAAGCCTATCCCAGAATTTCTGCAGGGAAGGCAGAGAAAACCAGAAGTCATAGGGAAGCCTGGTTTTCACTCTGGGTGAAAACTGAAGCCATTTAGAGGTTCTTAATTTCTACGTGGCAAGTGCAGCCCAGGAAAGCAGGAAGAAGCTGATTTAAACAATCAAGCTGAAATTCACACATCCCGATGAGGATTTCTATATGTCTCCTTGAGAAAGAAAGCATCTATTCCACAGACAATATTTTTTTCATTTCTAACCCTCACCCCGTCCCGCTCTGCACTGTCTCCTCTCTTCTACAGACATTTTTATTTTGCATCTGTTTCAAAGCCAAATCACCCTGGAAGACCTGTCTCATTAATTTAATATTGAATTTTAGCTGCAATGAATAATGTCAAGCTTGATGAGCTATTTCACCAGACAAATCCAACTGTCGTTTAGAAATCCTCCTGAACAAAATTTACCCTTAAAAGATGGAGATTTTCCATTGTTGGTGCTTAATAAATAAACCAAATTCCCACCACCACCCCTCCTGCCTAAAGGACATGTACAGGGCACTATCGTACTAAGTGTTGAGGACAGACCATGGCTGTGTCACTCACTATCAACATACAACAAAGCAGCCCGAGGGTTGCTTCTAGAATGCTGTCAGCCAGGTGGCCGCTCTGCTCAGGATCCCACCCTGCTCTCAGACAGCGTGAGACCCGAGCCCTGCGAGCAGCCTGGAAGCCTTCTTGGCCCACCCCCTCCAACTCCTCACGCTATGCTCCCCTGGCTTCGCACAGAAGCTGCCCGTACCCGATTTGAGGAGGGGCCGCCCGAAGCTGACCCCTCCAAGGGCTCAGGAGTGGCCACCTCAGCCTGGCGTGCAGGTAAGTACAAGCACTGGGGGGTGGCCCCACGCAGGTGGCCCTTCAGGCACTTAAAGTGCAGTTATGAAGTGACGCCACAGCCCCGTTCTAAGTGCTCTAGCAGCAACAGTGATTCAAAAGTAGGGAAACTCAATTAATTTGTTAAATAGTCAATAATTTAGGTTATCTGAGCTATAACATTGATCTCTCAAAAATCTCAAGGTGGATGAGACTTTCAACATTGGTTCCTCACAGCCCTTTAGGAAAGTTACCGAAGAGTCTCAACGCGAGTTTACAAAAATGTTGTTTAAGCAGTTTTTCACTTTTGATTCAAACTAAACCCAAACTGCATTTTAATAAACTGCCCAAATATTGGAATAAATAATACAGTCATTTCAAAAGGGATGAGCATTTTCAAAAAGCTTTTTTACCTGGATTAGTTGTAATAATGGTTTTTGAGATTACAGTCGCCGTCATGCAGTTCCGAAATTTGTCAAAACTTATTCTTACATCTGAGGCAAATATTACTGGTTGGGGAAAAAGTCGTTTTAAAATTATTTCATGGGGGGATGAAAACATGACAAATGTTGAACACAATATGAAAATAAGGTACCTGTTTCTCGTGGCATCCAGCTTTGTGCAAGCAGAATAGATTCATTATCCCAGCTGAATTTTTTAAAAAGAAATGATCATAATTGAATACATTAGAAGAAAACTGGTGAATAGCCATGCTATTTACCAAAAACTAGTGCCTAATGGGGGGCTGGCGACCCCGTCCATCCAGGACACCCCCCACTGCCTCAGAACCTGCTTGTGAGGCTGCTTGTCTCCCGCTCCCTTTCCACACCCTCTCATGGAGTCCCGCAGAGCACCACCCGCAGGGACCTACTCAAACACCCTTTGCTGTAGAACACCGTGACAGAGATGATCATCGTGGAGCCCATCTACGCGATTCTACACCGTTGTAAGGTGGTCCCACAGCAGGGACTATAACGACTGGACAGACAGGAGCAAAGTCTAGGTTTTTAGATACCATTTCTTCTTATCATAACTCCTCTCCTGATATAAAATCCATCATCTTTTTGATAAACTAAAATGTTCTGTCTTGGTAATAACAACAGTAATTTAAGTTTGGAATATATGTGAGAGATTACCATAGCATGGCAAAAGAAGACTCTGTGTCATCATAGAGCTTAACTTCACATCTCTGGCCTCTTCTTCGGTCTGCAGTTGTAAAGTACTTGGGCTCTCCAACCTTAGAGATGGAAGGAAATCTTTATTCTTCACCTTTAGTTCATCTAGGAGTACTCAATATTTTTTGATGGAAATGTTAAATTGTTTACCTTTGAAACAACAAATTGGAAATATGAAAATAGCAAGAACTACTACTATGTACTTGATTTGGGGGCATCTTCCATCTCTGAACCAGGTGTGTTCAGCTGGACATGAGTTACACACACTTCTGGCTGAAGAGAGACCCAGACATACGTATTTTACACCAAGGCTGCCAGGTCTTTCCAGCACGCCAGGACACAAGGCCCACGACAGCACACTGCTGACCTCTGTGTCCCCTGGCTCTGCGCAGAGCCTGGCAGGGCCCACGTGCCTCAGCTGTCAGCGCAGACACAGCACCGGTACTGAGCCCTCCTCTGCCTCCTTCACAGGGTCAGCAGGTGAGGCTCAGGTGAGATGATATACACAAAGCACTCTGACTGCCCTCCGATGCTGTCCACACTGTGTGCTAAAAGGATCAAAGAGGTTGTGGTGGAAAAAAAGGGGGGGAGCAGATGAGCTCAGTGTTTGAATGCCTGCTTCCCAAGTGCAAGGTCCTGCGTTCAATTCCTGTACCCCCTGAAGAAACAAAAGAGGTGGAGGTGGAGTCAGGGGACCCTTCTGTCCCTCCACTGAGTTCTCAGCCATCGACAGGCCACAGCAACAGCTCCGAGCACATGTGAGGCCATCCGTCACCCACTGGCTCTGTCCCTCCTCCCCAGGACTGTGCTCTGTGGCAGGAGCAGAAGAAAGGCTTGCAGGTGCCAAGAGAGCAGGCTCTGGGGAAAGAGAGCCAGAGCACGAGGGAGGTGTGCAGAGGTACAGGAAATTTTAAACTGAAGAGACAGTAGAGAGGAGAAGGAAGTGAGCCAGTCTAAAGTGAATGCAGAGAGGGAGGCGGATTTGGCTCAACCGATAGAGCATCCACCTCCCGTATAGTAGGTCCAGGGTTCAAATCCAGGGCCTCCTGGCCCATGTGGTGAGCTGGCCCACATGCAGTGCTGATGCGTGCAAGGAGTGCTGTGCCATGCAGGGGTGTCCGCCATGTAGGGGAGCCACACACACAAGGAGTGCACCCTGCAAGAAGAGCTGCCCCACGTGAAAAAAGTACAGTCTACCCAGGAGTGGCACCACACACATGGAGAGCTGATGCAGCATGATGATGCAACAAGAAAGAGACACAGTTTCCTGGTACCGCTGACAAGAATGCAAGCCGACACAGAAGAACACACAGCGAATGGACACAGAGAGCAGACAACTGGGGGGAGGGGGGAGGGAAGAGAAATAAATAAAAAATAAAAAGAGGGAATTAAAAAAAAATAAAAACAAAGTGAATGCAGAGAAATGGAAATGTAAAAGGGCTAGAAGCAAAATGGGCAAAAAGGACTGAAAAAAAGAAGTAATGTAGCCCTGTGCAAGAGGTGGTTAAACTCTTGTGTGTATGTGTGTATGTGCATGTGGAATAGGCTGTTACAGGTTTTTGCTTATATTTATACTGAATTTTAGAAAATTCTCACTGTGCTGTAAATACGTTTTACAGAACTGTGGGGGAACTGCGAGATCATATCTTGCCTTCAAGTAAGACTGAACCAAAATTGCCCAAAAAATGATTTCTCCTATTTTTCAAGATTGTCACAAAGGGTGTTTATTCTCTCTCCTAAATTATATTGTGCACTCATGATACGGCAGGTGTTGGCCGGGGCAAGGCCGGGACAAGGGTGGCAAACGAAGCACTAAGGGCTCTGCGCCGTGGGCCTGCGTGGGGGACAATTGGCACCCTCTCTCCTTCAGTTATTTAATACTGAAGAGCAATGGTATTTACTCAGGTGAACTACAAGAAGAATGGAGCATACTTCCTTCGCCGTCTTTTGACCACCATCCCTCCTCTGACCCTTCATTGTCTTCACAGACTCTACTTGGGAAACTCTACTTTTGAATCCTTGCCAAGCCCCTCGAGTCTGTCGAAGCCCAGAGCCCAGAGCCTGCTGCAACAGCAGCGTGGGAGGGAGAGCGATGCTGTGCAGCAGGCAGTCAGGCCCTGGGCACCCATGAGCCCTGCCTTCCGCCTCTCCAGGAGCCCCTACTCCCCCCTCCACGCCAGGGCAGCCCTGAGAACAGGGTGCAGACTGGGGCACACTCCCTCAATGAGCTCAACCTTCTCCATTTGCATCTTTGAGCAACTGAAGTATGAAACGCTTTCAGATGGTTAGTGGGTCACTTTCCAGAGGAGTGATGTGCTGTATTCAGCATTAAAACATGGTTTAATTTTGCTACTCATTCACAAATAGAAAGCTACTTTTCCTTTAATAATAAGTATTACCGTTTTTTAGAATTAATTTAATGGACTACTGATCAAAATACTGAGGAAACGCGCTCCAGCTGGTCATGATCACTACCTTCCAAACCCAAAGTAAGTGCCGGGTGGCCCCCCAATCGCACTTAATTTTCTCTGGTTTCAACTTACCGATCTCACAGCTGCAAGCACATTAACAATCTTCCCATCAAGATTTTGTCCATTGGCAACAATGTCACCCAATGAATAATAATCACGAGACTCTTTGACAGGTAAATGGATCAAAGAAAGTAAGTTGGTGTCCACGTCATAGATAGGGCAAACTTTTACCACTGAGTGATTCTCACTGAGCAACAGTTTACAGTCGCTAAATTTCAAAAACAAATGAGTTAATATCAAGTAATTTTTACATGGAAAACCAATTCTACATTCACAGTTAATTTAGGCTACATTAAGAAATGTATATGTTTTACTTTTAGATACACTGAAAAAGTTGCAAAATATTTTTTTTGTTTTACATGTACTTTCACTAAGCATAGTAGTTGTCTGACCTTGGCCAAGACAAACCTGAGCTTCAGCTTCCTGCTGTAAAGTAGAGGCAAAAGAGCACTCCGCCACACTAGGGGCCGGGGAAACACAGGGCCACGCGCTCAGGACAGGGACTCTCCGTGCTCGGCGCCTCTGCCTCCTAGTCCTCCATGGCGCCTTTAGGAAGCAGGGTGTAGAATGCCTCTCAACCTGAACCGAAACTGGGGGGGCTTGGCCCCTGCAGCCAGCAAGCCCCCACCCCCGCTTTTCCCTCAGTTATTTACTGTACACATTTCACCCAGGTTCCTAACTAAGCTGTATCCCCTACAGTCTGCCCTCTGCCTGCAGCCCAAGCAGCTTCCTACACCACCAGGACCAGCCCACGGCCCGCAGGCTCCACTCCACCAAGGATGAGGGGAGGCAGGCAAGTTCTCCAAAGGGCCTGCTTCCCTCATTTCCTCTCCTGTTGCTTCCCCACCCTCCTCCTCTAGGCCAGCCTTGTCACACCATTAGCTTATGAAACTGACCTTTTCTCAGGTGAAAAACGTCTCACATTTGTTCCCTCTGCCAAGAATGTTCTTCCCCCCATTTATTCATTCATTCATTCATTCCAAAAAATACTTACTGAGACTCTGTTATGTGCCAGACCCTATTCTAGACACCAGGGGAACAGTGGTGAGCAAGGTGGCGAGACCTGTGCTCTCCTGGCGTGCCCACACACGAAGAGGAAACAGACAACAAACACCCCAATAATGTTAGATAGCGGCCAGGGCAATGACAACGACAACACAGGGCGGTCTAGAAAGTGGCTGAGAGTGCTACCACAAGCAGAGTAGACGGGGAAGGTCCGAGGAGGCGACATTCAAGCTGGGACTTTGTGGGCGACAGAAGCTGGTACTATGCAGAGAGGCAGGAAGTACAAAACCTCTTAGTGCAGAATGAGCCTGGGGTGTCCATGAAACGGAAAGAAGGCCAGTGTGGCTGCAGAGAAACAAGCCTTGAGAATATGATGCCTGAAGAGGTCAGGAAAGTAGGAGGGAAGGGGTCAGCGTAGAGCACGGACTCTTAACCAGAAGTCTGTGACCTTGAATTGAGATTTAAAAAAAAAAATACTCTTGTGGGGATGTGTTGGTGCGGGTGTGAAATATTTATGAACTAATACACAGCAGACTGTGGACTTAGCAAGGGGTCCGTGGTTTTCACCTGACTGGCAAAGGGGTCCATGGAACAAAAAAGGTTCAGAAGCCCTGGCCTGGAGGCAGACACGCACACGGTGGAGACTCTGTCCTGCCCAGCACCCGTTGCCAGGCTGGTGCAGGGTCACAGTTATGTCCTTCTCTGGCTAACTGTTCTGAGCCAGGAAAGCCTTCAAGGTTGTGCCCTCCACGCCAGGGAGGCATACTACAGCCAACGACCAGGCAGGCACGAAGCCCAGCCCCCTCCCCTCAGTGGGGTGCCACTCCCACTCCAGAGCTCCCTCCTAGGACCAGGCTGAGCTAGGTCTTGGCTGGAGCCACCTCTGGGCTAGGCCTCTCCCCCACCTGTCCTTACTGGTTCCCTGAGAGCCTGCCCTCAGCGAATAACCTGCCCACAAACCCTTGATTCAGACCTAAGAGAACAAGGCGTGTGGGCAGAGTTATACCTTGATGCAAAACTAGATCATTTCCAAGATTTATTATTATTCAATTTTAATATGACTAGAGTGAACATTTTGCAAATCTAAAAGTGAGAACCAAAGTACTAAAAACAAAGCCATTTTTTCATGTGCCCCCATATCAAAGTAAATTATTTCATAATAAAGGTAAATTTTAAAAAAAGAATTAAACTCTGAATTTTCATATTGAAATACAGCACCTAATTGTAAGCTCTTGACTGGTCTGACTCACACAAAATTATCATTCTAGGACAAAGATGGTCGAGGTCTGCACTAGAAAGGTGTTTACCTAGGAGTTGCAGGGCTGAATTTCTCTTCTCTTTCTATATCCTTTCTTTGGACCAGGGGGTTTTCAATTATCACTAAAACAGGGAAAAGTATGATGCCGTTACAAAATAGTAACAGGATAAATCATAGTAGTTCAAAACGAGTGTAGCTCATGATGCCTCTAATCACCTGAGCTGGTGCTCTATTTCCACCACACTAATTTTCTCATGACACGAGGAGAAATGGATTCCTGGGGTACACCCAGCAACTTGACCTCAGAGGACACTTCTTGGCCTTGTGTTTAAATCCCGACAGATGACCCAACATATTGCTTTATTGACTGGTTATACTGGACATGCAGTGTGGTTACAACATGCCTTCTATAAAACAAACTCTTGAATTACTCTCTACCCAGTTAACAGTTGCACTTTTCCTGGCTTCACATTTACAGCTTTGTGAACTTAACATGTTAGGGTTTTGATTTCTTTGTGGGCTTTATCAGAACTTTTTGTACTCTATTTCATTAATTCCTTATGCAACCATCCCACGATTATCCCCATTTTACAAATGAAGAAATTGGAGCTCACAGAGGTTAAATAATTTTCTTGATGTTATATATCTAGTAAGTAGAGCTAAAAATTTGAAGCCATATTGTTCTGATTTAAAATTCTGTAATTTTATCATTTTACAACACTAGCATCCTATTTAAATTTATAATCATCATCATCTTTTGGCTTTTATAAAATCCCATATCTCATTTATCCTCAACAACCATCCCTATGTAATATATTTTAATACTAAAAATATCTTTATCTCATTTTATGGCTAATATTTTGACATTCATTCAAGTAATATGTTTTACCTATACTGGGATCTAATGTTTGCAAAGTCTGCTGCCTTCATAGACCTTACGTGTGATGACCTTATTATTCACTTGAGATATACTACACATAATCCCAAAACGTTTCTAATACAAGGCAATATATGATTAGGAGTTAAATAATTGCTATGGGTAACTGGCTGCTTGATACTCCAGAACTAGGGAGGCATAGCTTAATCATCTGCATCATACTTTTCTTTTTTTTTTAGAGAAGATTAGGCTTACAGAAAAATCATGCAGAAAATACTGAGTTCCCATGTAGCCACCCAACCTATTTTTTAGCACCTTGCATTAATGTGATACATTTGTTTCAATTGATGAAAGAATATTATTATAATTGTACTATCACCTATAGTCCAAGGTTTACATTAAGGTTCACTTTTTGTGTTGTACAGACATATAGCATTTTAAAAATTTATTCTAGTAACATATATATAAGCAAAAATTTTCCCTTTTAACCACATTCAGATATAAAATTCAGAGCTATTATGTTTACAATGTTGTGCAACCATCACATCTATTAATTACCCCAAATAGGAAAAATCTCTGCAGTTCAAGCACTAACTCCCCACTCCCGACTCCCACCCCCAGCCCCTGGTACCCTGTGTTCTAGGTACTGACTCAATGACTCCATTTGTTCTCTCCTTTCTCTTTTTCTACCATGGTACATGTGCTTTCCTGAATTTCTTCTACGAGGTTAGAGCTGTCACCTATTGAGTGATTAAGTTCACTGCTTAATACTAGGCACATTTTCTCATTTAACTCTCACAAGATCCTAACAGGTTATAACTTAGAGCTGAGAGCCAACAAGTCAGAAATTTTCTCAGAGCCACGGTGTAGATAAATGTTGGCGCTGAGACCTGAGTCCGGGTGTTGGGGTGGACTCATGTCCTCCATGAAAGGCACGCTCAGGTCCCACCCCGGTCCTGTGGGGTGAACCCCTCGTAACTAGAGCCTTCTGGCGAGGCGACTTCAGTGAAGGTGTGGCCCAACTAAATCGCACGGGTCTCAAAGCTACTACCAGAGGCCCTCCAGGAAGCCGCAGAGAGAGGGGCCTCAGGAGCAGCCGGAAGTCACCAGAACCCAGAAGAGAAAGGAGGAGATGCCACCATGTGCATCACCATGTGACAGAAAAGCCAAGGAAACCCCGAAATTGCTGGCCAGCCAAAAGATACCACCCCAAGAGAAAGCAAGACTCCTAGTCCTTGAACCATGAGCCAATAAACTCCTGTTGTTAAGCCAACCCTTCATGTGGTATTGGTTTTAGGAGCTAGGAGACAAAAACACAGGAAAAAAACAAAAACACCTGTTTTCAAAGTCTTCATTCTTTCTACTGTACTATACTGTGCTGTCAGAGAGACACTGGAGTGGGGGGAAGCTACAGAAAAATTCAAATATCAACTTTTTATCAAAATCTATTCAGGGGCCCTATTATAGGTTTACAAATAAAGTATTACAGTACCAATAGGGGTTGATGCAACTTGAAATAGGAAATAAATCAAAGATGGTAAAAGTGTTTGCCTATCATGTTTGTGTATGTTTCAAGTAATTATATTGAAGGCCTGGCATTATACCCGTAACACCTGACATTTTTTCTGTTAAGGATCTTTACAGATATGAACTGTGTCTTATTTTGAGTCCCTCAGTATATAATACACTTTAAGAATCAATGCCAACTTACCACACTCGCCAACCCTAAAGCTGTCAGAAAGCGATTTGATGTAATTTTCATTTCCCCAGGATGTTGCATTTACAAAATGGGCTGGTGAATCTCGAATGGTAAAGCTGAAAGTGTATCTTTCTGATCCTATATCTAAGGGAAAACCAAAACTTTTATTTTTCAAATGGAAAAAGTTTTATTTCAACTTTGAGAAAATATGATTATTGCTATGATAAAAAAACACTCAAATAAAATGCTATAAAATATTATTTCAGATATAAATCCTATAATGTTATGCTTTTGAGAATTTCAGAGTCAAGTAGTAACAAGCTGCCAACGTAGAGAACTCACATTACTGTCAGCCCCGCTGTTGTCTTCCCTGTTATCTGTGTATTTGGAGGGAAATGATATGCAAGCTGAACCATCCAGATACTAGCTTCAAGTCTCCGTCTCTCTCTCACTGTTACTGTTTCATCCTCAGCTGTAATTCAGATCTACATTATTTCAAATCAAATTGTGTGCTATTAAAAGAACACCACTAGGGGTCAGCAAGGTTTTTTTAATTTCAAAATGGAAATTTCTTTATTATAGCTTTTTGCTAATTAAAAAAGTGTTACAATCTAAATACATGTGCAAATTATAGCTGTTAGTGTTTACCTTTGAGGAGGGCAGTGGGATAGGAAGAATGGGAGATGGAAGGGGGAATTTTACTTTTCAACTCTATGACTTTCTATACTGTTCTAAATTTTTAATGAAAAACATATTAATGTTATGTGTAATATTTTTAAGTCAGTAAGTATATCTTCTCCCAAAAAAAGTACACTGTACACATCATCTTAAAAAGAAGTCAAAGAATAGAGAACTGTTTCTCCTCCCCACACTATCTGATGTGTAAAAATTGTATTTCATGTTGTAGTTTTAGTAAATATTTTACTAATGACTTTTTTCTAATTCATGTATTTTAAGTTAAGGCTTTTAGAGCTTAGAAAACAGGAAGTTCTACAGATTCTCAAACAGTTCAAATGGTATTTCTGATCTAACTGATGACACTGAAGTAAAGCAGATACAGAAAGGAATATGTAGTGGCGCACAGGGTAGGAGATGACATCCTTGTCATCTAGCTCAACTATTAATATGAAAGAAAATAAGGATGGCAATACCTACCACTCACCTATGGTTCATACGTAATGTTAGTGTGAGTCATTAACACAGCCACAATTACTCAGGTAATTTCAGCAAACTCTACCAAGATTATTAGTAAGTGAATCTGGTTAGCCAAAGCTCTGATTTACTTCTGCTAAACGGAAACACACTGTAACCTTCGATAAAAAGGCATTAACACCTTTAAAGCTAATAGTAGTTAACTGCCAGCTTTGGCAATCTCTATTGTATCTTTGCATGTCAGCTACAAAATTTTGAAGGTGAGTTGATAATTATTATTTTTTAGGAAGTACCAGGGATTGAACCTAGACCCTGTATATGGGAAGCAGGTGCTCAACCACTGAGCCTCATCTGCTCCCTGAAGGTGAGCTGATTTTATTTTTTAAAGATTATTTTTTATTTCTCCCCCTTCCCCTCCTCCCGCCCTGCTGTTTTTGCTGTCTGTGTTGTCTTCTCATTTTCTCTCCTCTAGGATTCACCGGGATTCGATCCTGGGGACCTCTGATGGGCAGAGAGGTTCCCTGTCAATTGTGTCACCTTAGTTCCTGGTCTCTGCTGCACTTCACCTTAACTCTCCTCTTGTCTCTTTTGATGCGTCATCATCTTGCTGTGTGACTCACTTGCATGGGCACTGGCTCACCACGTGGGTACTCGCACAGGCACTGACTTGTTGCATGGGCATGCCTTCTCTTCTTTTTTACCAGGAGGCCCCAGGGATCGAACCCAGGTCCTCCCATATGATAGGCGGAAGCTCTATCAATAGAGCCACATCCACTTCCCTGAGTTGATTTTTTTTTTTAAGATTTATTTTTTAATTTCTCTCCCCTTCCCCCTTCCAATTGTCTGCTCTCTGTGTCCATTCACTGAGTGTTCTTCTGTGTCTGCTTGTATTCTTGTCAGCAGCACTGGGATTCTGTATCTCTTTGTTGCGTCATCTTGCTGCGTCAGCTCTCCGTGCGTGTGGCGCCATTCCTGGGCAGGCTGTACTTTTTCATGCGGGGTGGCTCTCCACAGGGGGTGTACTCCTTGCACGTGGGGCTCCCCTATGCAGGGGACACCCCTGAGTGGCACAGCACTCCTTGTGCACATCAGCGCTACACGTGGGCCAGCTTACCACATGGGTCAGGAGACCCTGGGTTTGAACCCTAGGCCTCCCATGTGGTAAGTGGATGCTCTATCAGTTGAGCCAAATCCGCTTCCCCCTGAGTTGATTTAAAAAACAAAATTTCAGCCTTGGATTATGTTTCCATAGTCCCAAAAGTCTTGTACAGTTCAAGCAACACTGTAAGAACCACTAAAGCCAAAACATTGGCTTTGTGTTTTACACAAACGGAAGGCAATGCTTTCCCTCGGCTATCTGGCTGTGTACGTACACAGACACTGCTGTCCCACTGCCACCTCCCTAGGACACTGCTCCACCATCACACTTCCCTGCTCAGAAAACTTCTCCTCCTCACTTTTGGTCTTTTAATTGATTATTGATTTTGTGATTGACAAGCGTACTTGTCTCCTTCTAGACTGAAAGTGGTAGCCGGCTCAGGCTTCTTACTCTGAGCCATGTATGAGGCCCTTACAAGTATGAGCTCGTGTAATTTTCACACCAGCTCTATTTGTCCCCATTTCATAGACGTGTGCAGGTCAGACATGGAGTACTTGAGTTCAGATCTCTCAGGGAATAAGTGAGCCCAATCCAGCTACAGCGTCCATACCTCGGACACTGCAAGCGCTGATGGTGGTATGAGACCACAGTTTCTCTTATCTTCCAATCCACAAGACTTCACAGTGAATGTGTTCAGTAAACACGCTGACCGAAGTCAATGCCTTGACCATTTTAACTAGCAATTTTGGCATTGAGCAAAGACATTAAAATTACGTTTGAAAACAGCAAATAAAATCATTAAACATTATTTTAATGTCCTCTCACACATGGCCTTGAAGCGAGTACTTTACCTTACCCTAGAGAACACAGCCATTGCTCTTAAGTTGTTAAAAAGGCATGAAAAATTTAATCACTTAAATATACTTTGTTGTACTCATAAGTCACAGTTTATGAAAAAAATGAAGCAAAGAGTTAAAGAGAACTCAGCTTTTTCTGTCTGGAAAGCCTTTGACATCTGTTTTTCCAATAACTATCCCGATTATTTTCTGCAAAACAAAAAGGTTATAGAAGACCAATATTAAACACAGATGTAGACAGTAAATTTAATTTCATGGACCTGTTATATTTTACTGGTGCTAACAAACATTTTTGACTAGGAACCATTTAAATGTATTTACTCCAGACCAACATCTAAAAGAACTTCATAAATGTTCAATTCCACAAGGAATAGAACAAAGTAATAAGACAGTTAACTCCTATTTCAAATATCATCATTTAATATTAGTATGTTTCTACTTTATTTTCAATCACTAGGTGGAGCGCAGTAACTGAGCTATGCTATCAATCCTTACTGAATTCATTCAAAGCACATTTCTAATGCAATTTAATTTGCCATGGTCTTCAAAGCTTTCTTTTATATGGGGTTTTGGAACAATCCACATAAAATTGTTTAGCTTCTTAAGCCAAGCATGCTGGACAATAATATAAATTAGATTGTGACAAAACTTGTACATTGCTGCTGATAAATTGTAATAATCGATTAAAACGTCCTAGATCTGAAACCTTAGAGATATCAACATCACCACAAAATGTTAAAGTTCTCTTTAGTGCCTACCCAAGAAAAATTAAAAGTGTGTTAAAAAATAAAAACAACTAGCTCTTCTGAAAGGATAACCTAAATTTATATTACTTATTCTAACAAGTGATTTTAACCCTGCAATAATCTGTTACATTTAAAATATAGTCCACCTTTTAGGACTACCACATCCTAGCTGAGCTGTTAGCTTCCTTACTGCATTTAGACACACTGATATTATTTAATTTCCTATGCATGCAGGGCTTACTGAATTTTGTTGGAAAAACAAAACTAATGGAAATGGTGATTAAATTTTCCAACTAAAGAGGCAATTAAGCAAATAGGTTTACCTTTCAAGGAAAACTACAACAACAATAATTTTTAACATTAATAAACTTTGAGTTGCAAATTACTGAAGTTACCTAAAATTTACCCCACTTTTTCAGAGATCTGGCTTGCAAAAGCCCAGTGTACATGACATAACACACTGCTCAAGGGCAAGAAAGGTATCGGGGTAAAGGAACTGCTTTACACTAAGTCCTTCACCTTACAAGACAATTCCACCCAGATATCTTTTAAATAACTAACAGTCTTGGGATATTAGAAATTATTGAATTCCCTCACAATCCTTCCCCAAAATTTTTCACATAATCATTTTATAAATATACTTGCTGGGTATATTCATGTCATAAAAGCAGGAACGGCAAGCATGTAAGTCCATAACTTGGTTAATTTGAGCAGATATTTAATAGAGAACTAAAATGATACAAATAAAATTTTAATCTTCTTGAGCAATTGCTAGTTAGATCTACAGTTGTATCTCTTACCCTACAGTCAAAAGAAAGATTAATTTTCATTTTGCTGGTGTCAAGACAAAGAAGCGTAGAGATACTTCCTATCTAACAATCACGTGAATGCAGTGAGTCTCTGCACACTTGTCAGTTACACAGCAGGTGCCGGGTGAATCAGTAACACTGATGTAGGTAATATTACGCATGAGCTTTCATTAGAGAGCACCCAAACCACAGTATCTACCATGTTAGCCATATTCGGATGCAGATCTGAAAGAGCGGTGAAGGTCTTCGAAGCAATGGAGTTTTCCATTCTTTAATCTGCATTTTAGAAAATATAATTTAGGTGTATAAACTAAATAACTGAAATAATTCATTAAAAATTCCAATATTAAAAAAATTTAATATGGAGGCAGTGGCTAACATATTTTAATGTATTCCAGTGCTACCTTGCACATAGCTAGTCCTCAGATATTAAATGAATAAAACAGCAGCTTGTATCTCATTATCATCATTATGAAAGGTTTTACTGTAGTGGAAATTGTAAGCCACAACAAACTAGCAGATTTCCTTTTCTAAAACTCTTGTGAACGCCCTCATCCAGAGGCTTTGGTTCCAGGACACGTCTGAGGACTTCAGAGTTTTGGGGAGGCAGTGGAGTTAGTCCAACATAATTTTGAATCCCAGAACCCTAGCTTGTAACTGGGCACTTTGACATATTCAGCTATAATTTTCTCATCCATAAAACGTGGATACCACTACCTTGAACAGTTGCGAAAATTAGTAATTATGTACACAAAGTGCCTAGCTGCTGCAAGCCCCTCAATATATTCAAAGACCTTTTGGTGCCGGAAGAAACAATTGGGAGGGTGAGCATGTTAAGTTTCCTACTCATTCTTTTTTTTTTTTTTTTTTTTTTGGAAGCACTGGAAATCAAACCTGAGACCTCCCATTTGGGAGGGAGGCACCCAATCACTTTAGACCCCTCCGCTCCCTCCTACTCATTTTTCTAGCCTGCTGTGATCTGGTTCACTCACTATGCAATTCCACTCTTTAAAATACTTAACAAACTGTGACCAATTCATCTGTCCAAGCAACAAATATTTATTAAGAACATATCAAGTGCCAGTCACTTGAGGTTAGAGAGAATTATTCAGAAGTTGGATTTTGTGTAAAAACCCTGCCCAACTAATTTTTTTAAAAATTTCTCTCCCCTTCCCACCACCCCCTTAGCTGTCTGCTCTCTGTGTCCATTTGCTGCGTGTTTTGTCCGCTTCTGTTCCAACTAACTTTTAAATGGATTCTCCAAATTTTTACTCTTTAGCATCTGACTTACATGGTTTGCTCATTGACTTACGTGATATCTATATGATTTCTTTCAAGTTCCTTCAATTTCTACTATTATCCAACATATACAGAGATATACTTTAGCGTCTGCCCACAAAAAATATGACGTACTTCTCTCCCCGGACCTTGTGAGAAACACAAAATTAACAAGAAAAAAGAGCTCAATATGGTAGTACAAAGGTTACATCATTCATCAGCAACCACTGTCCCTTTCACTTTCAAAATATATCTTAAATATATATTTCTCCATCCTCATTGTCACCTCCTGGGCCCAGGTCTGTCATTTTCCTGCAGTAACCTAGTTTATGAGACATTATTTATTCAACGCGTGTGGTCTGATGTCCTGGGGCAGAAGAGGGGTTAGACTTGGGGGCTGGTCCCTAGTGTCCTTCACTGTACCCACCCAGGAGCCTCAGAGGGGAGCAATGAAAACAGGAAGGACATGTGACAGGATGCGTACAGCCTGGAGGCCACTGGCCCAGATCCTTGACCAAGGTGGGAGGGAAAGAGCGTTGGTGGAACTAGTCCAGGCTAAGGTAGCCGTGGTGGTGGCCTGCTTTGGGGCAGGCCCTCCACTCCAGAAACCAGACACACCCTCAAGATCTCCAACAGCTCGCCCACCACAGGGCTCCAGGAATTTCCCTCCTTGGACCTTCCTAGTCCGTCCCTTTCAGATTAATGGTGGTGGGGGGGGCATGGCCTGAGCCAGGCATGTGCCTCCTTGCTGGAGCTCTCCTCTAGAGAGAGCTGCACTGCTGGGTCCTTACTCCCTCTGGGGCTCTGTGGACCCCCATGAGGAAGGGACACTGCTAGCCACTGGCTCCAAGAAGGTATGTATGTGGCCCTCGGGTCAGCTGAAGGGGTCAGTGGGACCGTGATAGCAACGCCCACTAACTTGCTGATATGGAGGCCAGTGGTCTCAACTTCTGAGCAAGCCAGTTGGTCTCCTGGGGCCTGGGCTGGGAATGGAGGAAGTGAAAGCAGAGCCACAAGCTCTGCCGACTTCTGGGTACTGCCCAGGGCGGGGTCTGGGGTGTGGGCTTGCGTGTGTGCAGTCCATCTCTTCTGCACAGTTGTTCACCCCTGCCCAGGGGCCAGGTGCTGTGCTGGCGCCCATCTTAGAAAATCCCATTACCACGGCTCGTCTCACCAGCACTTCCTCTGTCACCGCCTCAGCCCCAAACAATCCAAGTCCCGCCCAGGCTACCTCCTAAGTCCTGTCTTGAATCTGATGCTTCTCCCCAGCTGGCTGACTACAGATCCACTCCTGGCAGAGTGAGCTTTTAAAACCTTAAATCATGTCACTCCCTTGCACTCAATGGAACCCAAACTTCCCGCCGCCTGTTCCTCCTGCCGCCGCTCTCCAGCCTGCTGCTCTCACTTCCTCACACTTCCCACACGCCGGTCCCTCAGCTGCCAGCCTCACCCCTCCCCGCTCCCCCTGCTCCTCTCTCGGCCCTGCCTCTGTTTCCCCTCTCAGCCCTCCTCAGGTGTCCGCCCGGGTGGTCTTTCGTACACAGCTGCCGCCAGGCTGACTAAACCGGCGGGTGACCGGGGAACCTTTTGGGCGGCAGAGGCCCGGCCTGACTTCCTATTTGTGCCACAGGAGCACGCGTGTTTACAGCTCAGTTCTCCGCCCCAGGGACCTGCGGAGCCCCGACCGCCCCCGCGGGCCCCGGGCTGGGACCAAGTGACGAAGCCGGCCTCGGCCTCCCACAGGGCGGGCGGCTCCCGGCCTCCGCCCGCTCGCGGGTCCCAGGAAGGCGCCGGCCCCGCGCTCCAGGCCGAGCCCCGCGCGCGCGCGCCGGGCCCCCGAGCGGCCTCGCAGCGCCGGGCGAGCCCCTGGGGAAGGGGTCCGCGCCCAGCCCCAGACGCCCCCTCGCCGGCGGGGCCGGGGGCCTCGCTGCCTCCAGACGCCGCCCGGGCTCGCCCCTCCCTGCTGGTGAGAGCCCCGCGGCCCGCGGGCCCTGCCCCGGCCGGACGCCCCGGGCTCGGCGCGAGGAGCCTTCACCTCAGCCGCGCGCTCCCGGCCGCCCTCGCGCGCACGCCGCGCTCGCCCCGCCCCGCCCCGCCCCGCCCGAGCACGCCCCTAGGCCCCGCCCCCGCGCCAGCTCCATGCCCCGGCCCCGCCCCCGGCCCCGCCCCCGGCCCCGGCCCCGGCCCCGGCCCCGGCCCCGCCCCCGGCCCGCCCCCGGCCCCGCCCCTCCTCCTCTGAGTCCAGGTTCTGAGCTGCAGCACCCGGGGCAGCCGCGCGAGGTGCGGGCTATCCCTGGGTTAATTCTTTCACCTGCGTGCGGCTCTCCAGGGACCTCAGTTTGAAAAAGAAAAAGTGCACAAAGGGAGGAGGGCGCCTGCAGCCGAGGGCTTCGGAGGGAGGCGGTGCGGGCGCAGACCCTGCCCCTGGCGCTGGGGGGCGCCGGCGGAGCTGCTGGGAGGGCTGGGCAGGCCGCTAGAGCGGGGGGGGGGGGGGGGGACCCCGAAACAGGCATGGGGGGCTCAGCGCCCGGCTGCGCCGGACTGATGAGAAGCCTCAATTGCTACTACCGTTTGGAAATCTTGTTAGCCTAACAGCTTAGTATAAACTACTTCGTGGTGTGAAAGTTCTCATCTGGGGCAAAGAGGAGCCAACACTGACTCCGTTACAGTTGTCCCCAACTAGCATGTTAAATTTTTGAGCTTCTCCTTTAAAAGGAAAAAAATCCTTGGTTCGCAGTATACCACCATATGTTACAAAAGAAAAACACAATATCAGGGGCAAGTTTTATGTTGTCATCAAAACGTAGTCTTTTTTTTTTTTTTTTGTAATTTTTTAATTCCCCAAATGATCATGGAAATCAAAATAGAGGACCCATGTTACCACCATTTCAAATTCAATAGAAAAAGTCTTTTCAATTTCCATATCCTTTTCCAGTCTTTGTTTTCATAGAACATATCTTTATCTTTCCAAGAGAATGAAAAGGCATTTTAAAGTATATTTTACTTTTAATTAATTGTTTATTTAGGAGATACCAGAATTGAACCTGGGACCTCATACATGCAAAGCAGGAGCTCAACCACTGAGCTACACCCACTCCACTTAAGTATATTTTAAAGAAAAAAAATTGGTTTAAAAAATTGTTTTCATACATTTTTTCAGTTAAGCTTGGGGGGGGAGGTAATACTTTTTTTTCTTTGATTTTTTTCATGTTTTAGTAAATTACCTTTTAGGTTTTTTTCCTTTTTATATTTTGTGGGCTTTTTTTTGTATTTTTAGTAAATTAATTTTTGCTGAAACCTCCATAAGATGAAGCAAGCACATGTCAGGCTCACTAGAACACAACAGGCATTTCATAAGCCGAGCTCTTGTGAAACACATTAGCCTAGCCCCAAAGACTGGAATTGTTTCGTGTTGATGAAATCAAAACTACCTCTGGCATAAATTACTCCTTTCTCCCATTTTTATAACAATTCTGTGAAATGGGTTTGTTCTTAACCGTAGAATTGACTTGTCAATACGTTTTGGAGGCACATAACAAAAACAAGGACAAGAGATGCCTAGCTCTTACCCCTGGATGTGGAGGTGGAGGATGAGTGAACAGAGGTCAGAGGTGAGAAACATTGCGTGTCTGGCAAAAGAAAGGGCATGCGGCCCCATCCGCCCCTCCCTGGAGCATGCCAGCTGTCAAACCACCTGGGGCCCAAATGGGTGACAGGGGAAATATGTAGTGATCAACTTTACAAGTACAAATGGGAAGGAAAAAATTGACCATTATTGCAATGACTGATGAGATCACCATTATTTGTTTAACCTCATAATTACAGAAATAACTTCTCTAAGGTGGACGTTGCTACTACAGCATCCCTCCCAGGATCCGAACTACTAATAGGCCAGTCACTGGAGTAACTGATCTTACTCCCCCAGTCGTAAAGGAAAGCCCTCGCCCCGGAGGGGCCGTGGTGGCCAGCACTTACTAGGCTGGAGGTGTGCTCAGAGTTACGGACATTTTTGTAAATTTTTGCAAACATTTGACTAGAGAAGAAAAGTGAGGTAACCAGCCAGGGGGGTGGAGAGAACTAGACATGGGGAATGGGCTGAAGGACGAAACTGGCCAATTTAAGAGTTATTGGAGCAAATAAGAGAAGGAAACAGAAGAGGCAAAAGTGAAGAGGACATCCTGGGGCAGCTGGACTCAGGACAGTTTCGCTCCGTGACAACTCTTTTTCTAAACCAGGCTACGTTCTGTGGTCCTGGCCATGAGGATTTCGACATACCTTTGTGGGGACATAATTCCAGCCATGACCAGTAGTTTTGAACTCTCTTTTCCTTCCATTTCCACCTAGTCAGCCATCAAGTTCTGTTTCTCTTCGGATTATCTCTTGCATCTGCCCTTGTCTTTTTTTTTTTAATGCACATTTTTTACTGTATTTTTTTTGAAGATATATAGATCACAAAAAATGTTACATTAAAAAATATAAGAGGTTCCCACATATTCCACACCCCACACCCCCACTCCTCCCACATCAACAACCTCCTTCATCATTGCATTTAGTGATACATTTTGGAGCACTGTTGCACCGCATGGATTATAGTTCACATTGTACTTTACACTCTCCCCCAGTCCATTCAGTGGGTTATGGCAGGGTATATAATGTCCAGCATCTGTCCCTGCAATGTCATTTAGGACAACTCCAAGTCCCGAAAATGCCCCCACATCACATCTCCTATTCCTTTTCCCTGCCCTCAGCAACTACCATGGCCACTTTCTCCACATCAATGCTACAGTTTCTTCAATTGCTAGAGTCACAATAGTTCTGTAGTAGAATACCAGTAAGTCTATTCTAATCCATATTTTATTCCTCCTTCCTGAGGACCCTGGGATGGTGAGGTCCACTCCACCTCCAAGTCGAGAGGGGCCTTGGATCCCACAGTGTTGATGGATGCCTCCTGCTTGCAGCTGTTGGCTCTCTTGTTTCCCTGGTGTGGTGGTTGACCATCTTCAGCTCCCTATTACCTGACCTGGGTAAGTCCAATGAACCGGAGAGTAGGAATTGCAACTATAGGCTAAAATGTAAGCCATAATGTAAACCATAATGTAACTAAAAATTTAGAAAATTGTACAGTCTAAAATATAAACCATAATGTAAACCAAAATGGAACCGTGTTTGATAGCTATGTTTCAAAATCTGTCCATCAGCTGCAGCATCTAGAACATGAGCATGTAAAAAGATCATTGCTGGGGAAGGGGGAAAGGGTTTGCTGTGGGATATGTGGGAGTCCCCTGTAGAGTACACATGCCCTCGCCTTTTTAGGCCCAGTGTGGACACCTCTGGCCCTGGAGGGATGGACGGGCTGGGGCAGGAGCCTGCTGGAGCGGCCTGGCCTCACCAGGGCCAGCCCGGCCCACGCCGTCTCCAGAGTAAGCCTCTCACAGCTCCATCACAGCCTCTCCTTGATCTGGAATCTTCACTACAGTTCGTTGTTATGGAGGGGTGGGGGTTGGGGGTGAGGTGCATTCGACTTTTGATGTAAAGGGTCAGATAATAAATATTTAAGGCTTTGTGGGTCATTCGGTCTCTCGCAACGACTCAATTCTGCCCTTATAGTGCAAAAAAGCAACCACAGACAATAGCTGAAAAAATGGGCATGGCTGTGTTCCAATAAAACTTTATTCACAAAGCAGGCTGGCCCACGGGCTGTAGTTTGGAGACCCCTGGATTACAGTAAAAATTCCGTAGCTTGGAATCTATCACTCTCGGCAATTTGGACTCAATTTACAGCACTAGCCCTTTTCCCCACTCTTTCTCTAACGTGTCCATTTTCCTGAGACTTTTTTTTTTTTAAATATTTATTTATTATTTTTTTTAAATTACATTAAAAAAAATATATGAGGTCCCATTCAACCCCACCGCCCCCGCCCCCCACTCCCCCCACAGCAACACTCTCTCCCATCATCGTGATACATCCATTGCACCTGGTAAGTTCATCTCTGAGCATCACTGCACCCCATAGTCAATGGTCCACATCATAGCCCAGACTCTCTCATGTTCCATCCAGTGGGCCCTGGGGGGATCTACAGTGTCCCGTAATTGTCCGTGAAACACTATCCAGGACAACTCCACGTCCCGAAAACGCCTCCACATCTCATCTCTTCCTCCCGTTCCCCACACCCAGCAGCCCCCATGGCTACCGTTCCCACACCCATTCCACATTTTCTCTGTGGACATTGGATTGGTTGTGTCCATTGCACACCTATGTCAAGTGAGGGCTTAGATTCCACATGGGTACTGGATGCACTCTTCCCGCTTCTAGTTGTAGACACTCTAGGCTCCATGTTGTGGTGGTTGACCTTCTTCAACTCCATGTTAGCTGAGTGGAGTAAGTCCAGTAAGTCAAAGTGTAGGAGCTGAAGTCCTGAGACTTTTATATGCTCAATAAATTTATGTTTTTTTAAATTTATTTATTTTATTTCTTTCCCCTCCCCCTCCCCCACCCCAGTTGTCTGTTCTTTGTGTCTATTTGCTATGTGTTCTTCTTTGTCCGCTTCTATTGTTGTATTGTTGTCAGCGGCATGGGAATCTGTGTTTCTTTTTGTTGCGTCATCTTGTGTTAGCTCTCCGTGTGTGCAGTGCCATTCCTGGGCAGGCTGAACTTGCTTTTGTGCTGGGCGGCTCTCCTTACGGGGCGCACTCCTTACGCATGGGGCACCCCTACGCGGGGGACACCCCTGCGTGGCACGGCACTCATTGCGCGCATCAGCACTGTGCATGGGCCAGCTCCACACGGGTCAAGGAGGCCCAGGGTTTGAACTGCGGACCTCCCATGTGGTAGACGGACGCCCTAACCACTGGGCCAAAGTCCTCTTCCCCAATAAATTTATGTTTAAAATGGACTTCCTGCACTGCAAATACACAAATATTTTTTAAATGTTTTAAAACAATCATCCTGTCGCCACAGTATTTTCATTTCCACGCTCTTCTCCATTTCCTTGCCCATGGGGTCCATGTTCATTGCTTCGCTGTTACTTTCAGGAAATCTTACTAAGGGCTATCTGGAATGAAGCCTCCCTACTATTTGGAATGATAAGTGGTACACAGTTCGGTTCTCTTAGAGTCCAAAATTGCTACAAGATAGAGAACATGGGTGATGGGGGATCTGCAGCCCTGGGCTTTCCTCCCTTTGCGTCAAGCTCTCAGGCCTTGTTCCTTGTGAGGTTTACGTATGGGTTTAGGAATTTCCTCGGACATGATAACCTGTCTGTATTGTTCCCATAGTCGGCAAAGGCTAAAGGAAGCAAGAGATAACCTCAATTTAAAAAGACACTCCAATTTTTAAAGTTATCACTCTGACAAAAAGACAATACACAATCCTCGGCATACCTAATTTCAGTGTTCATCAGTCGGAGTTCTCCTGTCTTGTAGTTTTGTTACCCGCTTGTCTGAAATGAGACAGTGAATGAGGTTTAGAAGGAGGTAGCCCATAACCTAAAAGCCAATCTGTCCCATCAGAATCTCAAGTTTGCCCCTAATTAGCTGTGTCACTCAAGACTCTCTCAACTTCATTTTCCTTATCTGTCAAATAAAAGGTTCGGATAGCCCCAGAGGGACAAAGATGAATACAAAATTCGATACCCTGTGGGAAAATGTAATGTATTTATTTAGGTATATGTCCATCTCTCCTCTCAGACAGAAAACTTTTGAAAGCTCGTTCATCTCGGAATCCTCCCGTAGCTAACTAGTGCCTTGCCCATAGCCAGTGCTTGCTGAATGAGTCATTCTATAGTCAGGAACAACCAGGCTTTAAGATGTGACAAATCTGCAAAAAAGCAAGGGGTAGAGGGCATCACTCTCCACTCGGAGTCTATATGGGCTGCTGTGTGCTATGGTGGGAGGCCAGCAGACTTGCATTTTAGGTCTGGTTTTGGTTCTGGACATTGGAGTAATTCAAATGGAAAAGTGAACTTTGACCATGAGAGAGCATGTCACACCCACTGGGATGGCTCAAATCAAACAGACAGACCACAGCAAACGTTGGTGAGAAGGGAGAGACACTGGAACCCTCATACCCTGCTGGTGGGAAAGCAAAAGAGGACAGCCTTTTTTGGAAAACAGTCCGGCAGTTCATTAAACCATTAAACAGAGAGTTACCAGATACCTCAGCAATTCCACTCCTAGGTATCAGCCCAAGAGAAATGAAAACCTATATCCATACAAAACCTTGCACACAAAGGTTCGTAGTTGCATTGTCATAACAGCCAACAGGTGGAAACAACCCAAATGTCTATCACGGAAAAATGGATAAACAAAATGTGGTCTAGCCATACAATGGAATATTATTTGGCCATAAATGAAAAAGAATGAGATGCCGATCCACGCAGGGACTTGGGTGGACCCGGAAAACATCAGGCTAAGTGAAAGGAGCCAGGCACAAAGGAACACAGATTACCTGATTCCATTTATGTGAAATGCCCAGAATAGGCAAATCCACGGAGAAAAAGTTACTTAGTGCTTGCCTGGGGCCACAGCAGGACTGAGGGTGAGGAGTTGGGGAGAAATGGAGAGTGACTGCTGGCAGGTCCAAGGTTTCTTTGGGGAGTGATGAAAATATCCTGGAATTAGATAATGGTGATGATTGCACCTATCTGTGAATATACTAACTTTACACTTTAAGTGATGAATTATTCGGTACGTATATGTCAATAAAGCTGTTAAATTAAAAAAAAACAAGTTACCCTCAGCTTGCCTCGTCACCCCTGTTGGAGCAATGAACTTTTCGGCACTGGAAAACATCACATTTCAGGTCTGGAGGGAACTGCCAGAAAGTCCCACAATTAAAAGTATACATCCTGCAAGTTCTGATTTGGGGAGGAGGAGAAGAAAAAAGTTACCCAAGTGTAACACATTTCATTATTTGTGTTTAGATTCGAGTTTGCCAAGAATGCATTATTTTTAGAGTCACGCAGCAACAAAAGGCTTCTTTGCCATCTATCGTTTAATTCTCCCCACAGCCATGAAGTAGGAGCAGCGAATGACAGGCAGATGTGCCTGAGCTCCAGCAGTCAGCTTATTTCTTTTAAAGATCCTGGGAATTTGTACAACTTTCTGTGTTTTGCTCCTAAATTAAACGTTATTTTGATATTGACATCTTGAGACTTAGATGAAAAAAATTATGAGCAAGGTGGCCTCATTTACTGTTTTAAAGAAAAATCAGTGACGTGTTTTCTTTGTGTTTCAGTGTTTATGCATGTTGATATTAGCTTCAAAGGATTCCATAGTAGAATTCCATTACCCTCCACTTTTTTTCAGGACCCTTAAAAAAGACAAGTGCGCCATATATTATTCTTTCATTATAGCTTGTGATTTCAGACAGTATTTGCATTGATTTGTCCACAGGCTCACTCGGCTTTAGAAGAGAGGGCAGTAGGAAGCAGTTTATTCGCTCTGTTGGTGTTGCAGCAAGGAATAAAACGAGTCAATAAAGTCACTTCTATATCGTAAATTTTTTTCCCTCTTGATCAGTGATTTTATGACCCTGAGGTCACAGCTATTGAAAAATTTTATTGTATCTTGATAAATTCTCTGTGTCAACTCCATATTACAAGATCTTTCATTTCTTCCATTAAACAACTGAAAATGGAGACCAGCTGCGCTCTCATATTTATTATGTCAATAAAGCCCATCATAATTACACCGGGCTGTTGAAAAGTGGCATGCCAGGAAACTGATGGACTGTTTTAGGTCAACTGTTTCATACAATACCAGCCACTGATCAAGTTGTTCCAGGGGATCTAAGCCACCGACTCACAGGAAAAAAAGAGAATCTCCATGTCATGTCTTTTCTTTCTTGTTTTGCCAGGCTCTCATATAAGTAAGATATATGTACTATGTATGTCTTACTTATATATATATAGGTATGTGTAAGTAAGATGCTTGTATCTTTTTATAAGTATATTTGTAAGTGAAGAAAAAAGGTGAAAAAATTTTTAAACAATTGTAGTCTTTGAACTATAACTCTAGAGAAAAGATGTGAAAGAATTCCAACAGAGATTTCATCCAGGTTATTATAAATGATATGATATTTAAAACCATCACTTTATGGTCAGAAGTACTGACATAGAGCACATCCTATACTGAGAAGTTTTAACACCATTTTAAAATGTATTAACTCATTGGGCAAGAGAGTAAAATGCTTAAAGAATGAGAAATCAGGAACTAAAGATTCCAGTTCTAGTTCCAAGGTTCAGCTCAGGTCCTTAGCCTCTGCAAATCCTTTATCTCCTGACTTCTGCGCGAGCTTTGCCATGAATGCATGTTCGCTATTAGAAGATTCAGGATGGAGCCAGCCCATTAAGACCAATCGCTCTCTTAATTGGATCAAATTTATCTTCATATCAGTGTTGGCTATTGTAATTTAAAAATGTCAGAGGATAAAAGATTGAATAGTACTAGCCTACAAATTGCACAACTTGCATATGAACTCTTCATAGCTGAGAAGACCAAGAAAAAAAGGAGCACAAACCCTGGTTAAAAAATTTAGAAAATTCAAAACTGTAGTATTTTCCAGTTTCCTGTTGTCTCAAAAATGGTCGCTTAATGAGGTGGATGGAGATGTTTTAATGCATCATTGCAGTTATATTTTTTATTGTTAAAACAACTTTATGGAGGTATACTTTACATACTGTAGCAGTTTGATATGGTTATGAATTCCAGAAATAAATATTGGATTATGTTTGTAATCTGGTCTGTACCTGGGAATGATTGAGTTATGATTAGGGCTTTGATCGGGCCTTGTCATTAGGGCATTGAGTTCCCGCCCCTTGGTGGGGGGGAATCACAGATAAAAGGCAGGGCAAAGGACAGAGTTGAGGGTTCTTAATGTTGGAGTTTTGATGTTGGAGTTTAAAGTCTTAATCTTGAGCCCCAGGGAGAGAGACAGAGCTGTTGGCCTGATAGTCGACAGCTGACCTTGTGGAGAAAACGGAGGAGCTGAGCCCAGAGAAACCCTGGAAGCCTGAGCCCTCACAGATGTCAGCTGCCATCTTGCTCCAACACGTGAAAATAGACTTTGGTGAGGGAAGTAACTTATGCTTTATGGCCTGGTAACTGTAAGCTCTAACCCCAAATAAATACCCTTTATAAAAACCAACCGATTCCTGTTATTTTGCATCAGCACCCCTTTGGCTGACTAATACACATACATAAAATTTACCCATTTGAACTCTACAAGCCAATGTTTTTAGTAAATTTGCCAAGTTGTGCAACCATTACCATAATCCATTTTCATCATCCCAATAAAATGCCCATTTATAGTTAATCCCCCTTACCACCCCTACAAATGGCTTTTTTAACACTTAATAAAATTCTTTTTTTCTGCTCTAAAATGTCATGGGCTCATACTGTAAAAATTCTGAGAAAAAAAACAAAGTACAAAGAAGAAACTCAGATCACTCCTAAATCTGTAACCCAGTGAGAACCCTTGTTCATGAGTGAGTAAATACTTTAAAAATCTTCACTGTGCTCAAATTTGTTTACAAAAATTCTACCGCATTATACATAATATTTAACAAATTCATTTTTAATTATGAATTTATTTTGAATTGTGGTAAAGTAGAAATGCCGTAACAATCATTTCAACTATTTTTAGTGGACAGTTCTGTGACATTAAGGACATGGACAGTACTGTGCAACTTCCACGGCTGTTTCCAGGCTGTTTTCATCAACCCAAGCCGCAATCTCTTTAATCAATATATTTAATGACCTTAAACTATGCTATAACTGAACAAATATATACTTTAAGACACTGTGAATTAGATGCATGAAGAGGAGTCCAGGCAGGCTCTTTGTAAAATCATTATTAAAGCAGCTGTGGGTTTACGGAAACATTATGCAGAAAGTAGATTTCCCATATGAGCACTTTGATATTATTTATGAATGCCAAAAAGAGATACAGATTATGTTTGTAAACTGGTCTGTTCCTCTGGGCATGATACCCTTACCCTTTGATTGACTTAAATTCAAAGACTTTCCATTGACTTGATTAAATCAAGATTAGGGCTTTGATTCTGCCACGTCATGAGGGCGTGCAGGGTTGAGTCCCTGCCCCTTCATGGGCTGTACAAATGGACATTCAGTCAAGAAGACACACAGAAGTAGACACACAGGGAGACACACAGAGAAAGAGAGACGCTCCAAAGACATGGCAGAGAGATGATGCCTTTTGCCTGACCGTTTGCAGCGCTGAGAAAGCCCCGGGAAGAGAGACGAACCCTCCAGCCTCCAGCTGAGATCGGGAGGAGCTGGGACCTGGGAGCCTTAAGAGGAAGAGGGAGGCTGGACCCTTGCCGATGTCGCCCACCATCTTGCTTCAATGTGTGGCAACAGATTTGGGTGAGGAAGTACCTGTTTCAGTACCTTGAGTCGGACTCTTTAGGGCCTTGTAACCGTAAGCTTCTACCCAAAAAAATACCCTTTATAAAAGCAACCGACCAGGTGCAATGGATGTGTCATGATGATGGGAGAGAGTGTTGCTGTGGGGGGAGTGGGGGGCGGGGGCGGTGGGGTTGAATGGGACCTCATATTTTTCATAATGTAATTTAAAAAAATAAATAAATAAATATTTTTTTAAAAAAAACAAAAAACAAAAAACAAAAAAAAAGCAACAGAGTTCTGGTACTTTGCATTAGCGCCCCTTTGGCTAACTAATATACCTTATAACCCCCTTCACACATGCACCTTTCCCTCTTATGAACATTTTGCATTAGTGTGCTCCTTTGTTAAAACTCATGAAGAATATTATTATAATTATGCTTTTAATTTTCACCCACTGTTTACATTAGGCTCACTCTTTATATTGTACGGTTCTATGGGTTTTGTGTGTGTGTAAACTTATATGCAACCTAAAATTTCCCTTTTTATCCTTTTTTGAATATATATTTCAGTGGTGTTAATTACATATGCAAAATTGTGCCTCCATCCCCATCATCTGTTGCCAAAACTTTTCCCCCACCCCAGACAGAAACTCCCAACCAATGAAATCTTTTTTTTTATTAAAATTATTTATTTTTAAAAATTACATTAAAAAAATACGAGGTCCCAATCAACCCCACCGCCCCCACCCCCCACTCCCCCCACAGCAACACTCTCTCCCATCATCGTGAGACATCCATTGCACCCAGTAAGTACATCTCTGAACATCACTGCACCCCGTAGTCAATGGTCCACATCATAGCCCACACTCTCCCACGTTCCATCCAGTGGGCCCTGGGGGGATCTACAATGTCCTGTAATTGTCCGTGAAGCACCACCCAGGACAACTCCACGTCCCGAAAACGCCTCCACATCTCATCTCTTCCTCCCATTCCCCAAACCCAGCAGCCACCATGGCTACCCTTCCCACACCCATTCCACATTTTCTCTGTGGACATTGGATTGGTTGTGTCCATTGCACATCTATGTCAAGTGTGGGCTTAGATTCCACATGGATACTGGATGCACTCCTCCTGCTTTCAGTTGTAGACATTCTAGGCTCCATGGTGTGGTGGTTGACCTTCTTCAACTCCATGTTAGCTGAGTGGGGTCAGTCCAATAAATCAAAGTGTAGGAGCTGAAGTCTGTTGAGGCTCTGGGCCTGGGTGTCTTATTATCAGTCCAGAGATTCAAATCCCCTAAATATATCTTAAACCCCAGCACCAACTACAATTCCAATAAAGTATCATGCAAGTCTTGTGAGAAGAGATCCCCTCCGAGTCCAATTCCATCATGTAGAAACACCAGCTCCAAAAAAGGGCCATCTGCCATGGCAGTGAATCCCATCTGCCATGACCATAGAACCCGTGGGTCTCTTTATCCCTCAAAAGAACCAATACCTGGGGTTGTATCTACTTTATCTGTCTCTTAGACTCTGCTCAGTTGTACATAAGGGCATTCCTTCTGACAACCTCCAGACTCTTTTTTAGAGACTCATAGCCTTATAATCTCATTTCTCCTCTCCATTTCCCCCTTACATTAGGTCAAACAGCATTTTGAAGTCATGTTATTATATGTAGACAGGGATATTCTGCTGATCCGTATTGAACCTTTAATTCAAGGTCATTTTCTAGTTGCATCTTCAGCTGGTATGTGGTAGTGATCCCTCGTTGCCAGGGAGGCTCATCCCCGGGTGTCATGTCCCATGTTGGGGGGAATGCACTGCATCTACATGCTGAGTATGGCTGTGAGAGTGGCCACATTTGAGTAACATGAAGGCTGTCAGGAGGAAACTCCCAGGCACAATGCTACTCTAGGCCTTGTTCTTATTGCAGGTGTATAGGCTCAAAAGCATAGCCATTAGTATCAGGAACCCACTGTTGGGCCCTCCTTCCTTCCTGGTTCTTGCCGTTGCCCCTGGGGGACTGCCACTGCTCCCCCAGGGTCCATGACAGTGACCCCCGGCCAGGGGCCCGGTACCCCCCCAGCTGTTGTTTTTAATAGTTTCCACTATGAGTATATCCAGACATTACTATATACCCTGGGCATATGCCCTGTATAACTCCCTGTCAGCCATATATATCCTGTCAATAACATCCTATATCAGTATTCCTCCGCTGCCATTGTTGAACCACTCTGTGATCCAAAACTTCCTGTAAAGTGAATCCCAACATAATGTCAGCTTCACAAGAGTCTTAGATCACCGAAATTCATATATACAATACACAGTACTTCCCCAGATCCACCATAAAACCTTTTCCCTTCCACAGCGATAATCTTTTAGCTTATTCATATCATATTTCCTGAAACTGATGTACAGATTCCGAGACAATAGCTTTCAAACAAGAACTCCCCAATCCCTTCCACGCAGCCCCTGGTAAACTGTACCCTAGATTCTGACTGTGAACATGCACATTCTGCTTATTTCATCAGCTAGACTCTTACCTTCCCAATTCCTATGGAACTTCTTGATAATTTTTCCAAATATGATTTGCTGTGTTAAAGTGGCACCCCCAAAAAACTAAAATCTTGCAAAGACAACAGGCCTGTTAGGATTTCCATTGTGATATCATGTGGAGACATCCCTTTCTCTGAGAAAATTCTATGGATACACTAAGACTCTGTAGCAGTTGATATAATTGATGAATTCCAAAAAGAAATATTGGATTATGTTTGTAATCTGATCTGTACCTGGGCCTGATTGAGTTACGATTAGGACGTGGAGTTGGTGGAGACTCACAGATAAAAGGCATGGCAAAGGACAGAGTTGGGGGCTTTTAATGTTGGAGTTTTTATTTTGGAGCTTGATGCTGAAGACTTAAACTGGAGCCCTGGGAGGTCTGCACGCAGAGGAAAGAGGAGCCAGCCCCAGAAAGGAGGGAACCTTGAAGCCAGAGAAAAGCAAGCCCCAGGAACGTAGGAACCCAGGAAGCCTGAGCCCTCGCGGATGTCGGCAGCCATCTTGCTCCACATAGACTTTGGTGAAGGAAGGAACTTATGCTTTCTGGCCTGGTATCTGTAAGCTTCTACCCCAAATACATACCCTGTCTAACGCCCAGCAGATTTCTGGTATTCTGCATCAGTACCCCTTTGGCAGACTAATACAGATTCTTTCGTTGTAAGTGACAGAAAGTACAACCTCGGCTGGCTTTAAAGGAAAGGGGAGAGGGTGGTGGTGGATTTTATCAGCTCCAGGCCCTGGAACGTCCTGGAAGATCCAGGACTCAGTATCTCCCGGCCTTGGCTTCCTTCCATCTGTGGTAGGTTGGCTCACGTTCCCCACAAAGCCCCGGTCAAGTCCTGCCCCCGGTCCCATGGGCGTGAACCCCTTTGTGAAAGGGACCTGGGACGAGCCTGGGGAAGGGGGCGAGGCTCGATGCAGTATGGCCGAGGCCTTCAGGAGCAGAGCGGATTCGGGTCCCGTCGGTTAGGAGAGCCCAGAGCAGGAGATGAGCAGACAGATGGCACTGGGCAGCGGATTGCCGGAAAGCCAGCCCTGGAGCACGCCAGGCCCTGAGGACCGCGGGGCCTTGCCAACTTCTTGATTTTGGGCTTCTGGCCTCCAAAACAGTGAGGGACAATAGATTCCTGTTGTCGACGCCAACCCCGTGAGTGGTTTTTGTCACAGCAGCCCTGGCAAACTGAGACACCATCCCTCAGAGAGCTGCGTCTCCTCCGATGGATCAAACCAAAGTTCTGCTCCTGGCCGCCGCTGACGGATGTGGGTCACTGTCCCCACCTGAGCCAATCCCGTGACCAGAGGCTCGGGGAACACTGATGTCTTAGGTCTGCTTCAAATGCCCAGCTGGGGGCAGGGGAAGACAGTCCTCCAAATCCCATGGACTCAAAAGAAATCTGGGTTCTTTCAGCGAGGCCATGGCCGCTAAGAGGCAAAGCCACCTGTGTCCCCTGCCTTCTCCACACAGAGAACTGAGGAAGCAGCAGGATCTGGAGCAGGATGCGCTTTGGAGTCAGACTGTATCATCTGGGTTAGGTTCAGATACCACCAGAACCAGCTGCCTAAATCTCAGGGCCCAGCTCATGATGGAAATGCAGGGCCCCTCTGCAAATATTAAGAACTTCGAGGGAAGCAGATTTGGCCCAACAGATGGGGCATCCATCTACCACATGGGAGGTCCAAGGTTCAAACCCAGGGCTTCATGACCCGTGTGATGAGCTGGCCCATGAGCAGTGCTGATGCGCACAAGGAGTGCCGTGCCACGCAGGGGTGTCCCGGCATAGGGGAGCCCCACGCGCAAGGAGTGCGCCCCGTAGGGAGAGCCGCCCAGCACAAAAGAAAGTGCAGCCTGCCCAGGAATGGCACCGCACACACACAGAGCTGACACGACAAGATGACGCAGCAAAAAGAAACACAGATTCCAATTCCCGGTGCCGCTAATAAGGATAGAAGCGGTCACAAGAGAACACACAGCAAATGGAAGCAGAGAGCACACAACTGGGGGAAGAGGAGAGAAATAAAAAATAAATAAATCTTTAAAAAAAAATAGGCAAAAATGTGATCTATCCATACAATGGAACATTATTTGGCCATAAAAAGGAATAACGTTCTGATACATGCTACAATGTGAAAGCATTATGAGGAGGGAAAGATGCCAGACACAAAAGACCACATATTGTGTGAGCCCATTGATATGGAATGTCCACAAAAGGCAAATCCATAGCGACAGAAAGTACATTCGCAGTTGCTGGGGGTTGAGGTAGGAAGAAATGGAGAGTGATTGCTGATGTGGACGGGCTTTCTTTCTACCATGATGAACAGGCTTAGAAATTACATCATGGTGAGGATCTGCCGCTTTGTGATATACTAGAAACCACTGACTTTAAATTTTACAGTACTTGGATTATATCTCAATAATAATATTAATAAGATTAATGCTAGGACCTTGTAACAAATGTCCCAATAGTGAAACTGCATGCGCAGGGGTAAAGATGCGATGGAATAGTATTTTCAAAGTATTAAAGGAAAATAACCTAGAACTTTATGTCCAGCTTAATTGCTTGACTGCTTTCAAATATGAAGACACGATAAAACTGTTCTTAAGAAATAAAGGCCTCAGCTTTGCCACACAAGGCACACACAAAAGTGTGTGGGGAGAAGTATATGAATAAGCAGAAAGAAACCACAGGAGAAATTGCAAGAAGTATATGCAGTAAAGATGCCAAAATTCTTTGGAAAATGTTGTTACTATCCTTTTCTCTTAAAACAGAGAAAAATAGAAAATATTCCCAAATTAAGGCATAATTAAAAGTTATTGGGGGAAGTGGACTTGGCCCAGTGGTTAGGGCATTTGTCTACCATATGGGAGGTCCCGGTTCAAACCCCAGGCCCCCTTGACCCGTGTGGAGCTGGCCCACACGCAGTGCTGATGCGCGCAAGGAGTGCCGTGCCACGCAGGGGTTTCCCCCGCGTAGGGGAGCCCCACGCGCAAGGAGAGTGCCCCATAAAGAGAGCCGCCCAGCGCGAAAGAAAGTTCAGCCTGCCCAAGAATGGCGCCACACACACGGAGAGCTGACACAGCAAGATGACGCAACAAAAAGAAACACAGATTCCCATGCCGCTGACAACAACAGAAGCGGACAAAGAAGAAAACGCAGCAAATGGACACAGAGAACAGACAACCGGGGCAGGGCGAGGAGGGGGAGGGAAGGAGAGAGAAATAAATAAATAAATCTTAAAAAAAAAAAAAAGTTATTGGGAGGGGGAGCGGATGTGGCTCAAGCAATTAGGTGCCTGTCCCCCGCATGGGAGGTCCTGGGTTCAGTTCCTGGTGCCTCCTAAAGAAGATGAGCAAGACCGCAAGCTGATGTGAGAGGCTGGTGCGGGGAGCTGACGCTACAACATGTACGAGGTCCCGGGTTCAATCCCTAGCACCCCTTAAAAAAAAAAGTTATCATAACTAAAATTGCTGAGAGTGTGTTAAATTCTTGTCTTAATATGGGGAGAGATGAAGATAACAATTTTTAAAGAGAGATAGCATTAAAAATAAATAGAAAGAGGGAAGCCGATGTGGCTCAATCCCTTGGGGGCCTGTCCCCCGCATGGGAGGTCCTGGGTTCAGTTGCTGGTGCCTCCTAAAGAAGATGAGCAAGACCGCAAGCTGATGGGAGGGGCTGGTGCAGTGAGCTGATGCTACAACATGACAATGCAACCAGATGACCACACAACAAGATGTCAACACAACAAGGAAACACAACGAGAGACATAATCAGGGAGCGGAGGTGGCTCAAGTGATTGGGCATCTCCTTTCCACATGGGAGGTCCCAGGTTCAGTTCCTGGTGCTTCCTAAAAAAAAAAAAAAAGGCAAGCATACAGCAAGCACAAAATAATGGGGGGGGGATAAATAAAATAAAATTTTTTTAAAAAAAGAAAGAAAATGAGTGGCTAAACTAAAATAATATGATAGTAGGAATAACATCAAAGATGACAAGATGACAATTATTGTAAATGGACAAAATTCACCAGTGAAACAACAAAGATAGACAGATTAGTAGTTTTTTAAAGTCCAGATAAATGGGTCGATAAGTATGATCTTTTAGATATATACACATCTTGGAAAGATGTAATTGTATAATTCAACCCTAATAGGCATCAAAAATATACAAACCCTGATGAAAGAGCTTTGGGGACTGGGAAAATAAAATGTACGTCCTGGATCAAGGGTTGCCCAAGTATGTCCTGTGGATGAAATCTGGGCCACTGCCTGATTTTCTGTTGAGTCATACAAAGATTTATACTTTCTTTAATTACTAGACATTATTTTTTAGAGGATTTTTTTAACCCTAATATTATTATCTCTATATTATTTATATATGAACATACATAAACAAGTGTATAGTAAAAGTTATGAACTTACAAAGCAAACATGCATATCATCATACAGAGGTCCCATACATCAACCCTCCACCAACACCTTGCATTGTCATGGGACGTTTTTTATAAATTATGAAAGAATATTGTCAAAACCTTACTACTAATCATAGTCCTTATCTTACATTTGGCATATGTTTTTCCCCCAAGCTACCCTATTATTATTTTTTAAGTATATTTTTTATGACAGAAGTTGTAAACTTATAAAACAATCAGGCACATGTGCAGAATTCCCAAACAACACCCCCCCATCAACACATCACACTATGGTGGAACATTTACTACAATAATATCACCTGATTGATACCATGTTCATAGAATACATTTGGCCCACATTTTCCATACTGCCTCATTATCAACACAGTATATCTTTCGCATAGATGCAAGAATATTATGTTATTACTACTAACCATAGTCCATAGGTCACCCCAGCTTGTATTTTTCCCATGCTTGTCACATTCCCAACACCCTGCAGTAGTGATGTACATTGGCACTAGCTCACAAAGGACGCTCTTGCATCTGTAACAATTCTCATCCACCTCTTGGTTTACTGTGCTATTCAGTTCCTAGATTATTCTCTAGCATTCTGTCAATTGACATTTACATCCCTAGACTACCATTGTCAGCCACATCCCCATTTATAAACTAGCTGTTACTCACTGTGTGTTACCATCCATTCTATACATTTCCACACTTTTACAGTAAAGCTAATTGAAACTTCTACATACATTAAACATCAGAAGTTCATCTCAGTCCTCCTCTTATCTCCTACCACCAGGTCTTGAAGATATTTTCCCATAATTTCTCCTAGAAGTTTTTTGGTTCTTGCTTTTATTTTTAGGTTTTTGATCCATTTTGAGTTAATTTTTTTAATAAGGTGTGAGATAGGGGTCCTCTTTCCTTCTTTTGGCAATGGATGTCCAGTTCTTTCAGCACCATTTGTTCTGCCCGAGCTGTGTGGGTTCAACAGGCTAGTCAAAAATCACTTGACCATACATGTAAGGGTTTGTTTCTGAACCATAAATTTTATTCCATTGGTCTAAGCGTCTGTCTTTAAGCTGTACCATTTTGTTTTTACCACTATAGCTAGATAATATGATTTAAAGTTTGAAGATGAAGGTTCACTTTTCCTTTTTATGATGTTTCTGGCTATTCAGGACCCCTTGCCCTTTCAAATAAATTTGAGGATCGTGTTTTCAATTTTTTTTTTAATGCTGGTGGAATTTTTATCAGGATTGCATTGAATCTGTATATCAACTTGAGTAGAATTGACATCTTAATGATATTTAGTCTTCCAATTCATGAGCATGGAATGTTCTTCCAGCTATTTAGGCTTTTTTAAATTTCTGTTAAAATTGAGTTGCAGTTTTCTGAATACAAGTGCTTTACATCATTGGTTAAGTTTATTCCTGACTATTTGAGTTTTATCTGTCATATTTTATTTTCACCTCTCTTTTGACACTTTTAGTTACTTTCATTGATATAATCTTCATTTCTTGACTCTCTTCCATACCTCTCTCTCCTGTCTTTTCTTTTCAGGTTCTAGCACACCCTTTAGTATTTCCTGAAAATCTGGTCTCTTGCTTAGAAATTCTCTCAGCTTCTGTTTATCTGTGAATAATCTAATCTCGCCCTCATTTTTGGAAGACAGTCTTGCTGGATATAAGATTCTCGGCTGGAAGTTTTTCTCTTGTAGTATCTTAAATATATCAGACCACTGTCTTCTTGCCTCCAAGGTTTCTGGTGAAAAATCAGCACTTAATCTTATTGAGTATCCCTTACATGTTATGCATTGCTTTTCTCTTGCTGTTCTCAGAATTCTCTCTTTGTCTTTGGCATTTGACATTCTGATGAATGTGTCTCAGAGTTGGGCTATTTGGATTTTTTTCAGATGGGAGTATGTTGTGCTTCTTGGACATGGATATCCATGTCCCTCAATAGGGTTGGGAAATTTTCTACCATTATTTCCTCAAACATTCATTCTGACCCTTTTCCCTTCTCTTCTCTTTCTGGGACACCCATAACACATATGTTTGCGCACCTTTTGCTGTCACTTAGTTCCCTGAGACCTCGTTCAATATTTTCCATTGTTTTCTTCATCTGTTCTTTTGTATATTCACTTTCAGAGACCATTTCTTCAAGCTCACCAATCCTTTCTTCTGCCTCCTCAAATCTGCTATTATATGATTCCAATGTTTTTTTAATTTCATTGATTGCACCTTACATTCCCATAAGATCTGCTATTTTTGCTTTCAAATTCTTCTTTGTGCTCATCCAGTATCTTCTTCATATCCTTAATATCTTCAATCATCTCATTGAATTTATTAAGATTTGTTTGAGCATCTATGATTAGTTATCTCAACTCCTTTATATCATCTGGAGGCTTATCTTGTTCCTTTAACTGGGCCATAGCTTCCTGTTTCTTGGTGGGGATTGTAATTTTTTGTCGGTGTCTTGGCATCTGCATTACTAGAGTATTTATTCTGTGTGCAGTGTTTCTCTTTAGTTTAGTGCTTCCTGCCCTTTCTCCCTTGCTGGTTGTACAATAGGAACCAAGCATGTAGTTGGTGCTGTAAGCTGTGGAGGCTCAAGCTGCCCTCATTGCACCAGGGACCAATGAAGCTTCTGCCACCTTTTTCCTTTGCCAGGGGTAGGGACAGAGTCACAGCTGTGTGGAGTAATCTAAGTCATGCAGGCCTAAACTGTAGTTGTCCAGAGAGACTGATGAAGCTTCACATCCCTTTCCCCCCTGCCTGGGGTGGGGATGGAGCTGCAGGTGTGGGCAGCAATCTATGCAGTGTAGGTCCAAGATGACCACAGTTGCCCAGTAGACTTCCAGTTTTCAGTGTGTGTCAGTCAAAGGTACCTGCAGTTACCTGGACAGGCTGGTGCAGGGCCCGCCAGCCTCCTCCCTGCCAGAGGTGGGGCTGAAGCCTAGGCTAGGGCTGCAGGCCAATCTGGGTGAAAGAAACTGGTTCCTACTGTCACTGTGATTTTTGGTTCTGGCTTCCCCTCAGGCTGGGAGTGGAGTCAAAACAGCAGCCACTGGCCTTTTTCTGACTTGGACAGATTCACAGCCCAGCTATTCCCAGTGTTATATCTTAGCCAGCCGAGTCTACCAATCAGTAGCCAAAATCGCCACCCAACCATCTCCTTCTCTGCTGGTTTTGGGAAATGGAGCTTCCAATTCGAGCCACAGACTAGCTCCTGGGGTGGCTCATGCTGCCAGAGTAGGACAATCACTGGCCTCCGCAGCTTGGCTAGTAATTTCCCAGAGAGGCTGGCACAGGTCCCTGCAGCTTCCTCCCTGCTGGAGGTGGCACTGGGGCTTAGGCTGGAGCTGCAATCTGACCTGGATGGAAAGAAGCCAGTCCCCACCAGCACTGGGATTTTCAGTCCACCCTGCTTCCCCTCGTGCCAGGCGCAGAGTTAAGATGGCAGCTTCTGGTCTCTTTCTGACTTGGACAGGCTCAAACTTCAGCTCTTCTTAGGATTATGCCTTAGTTGACTAAATTTACTCCTCAGGAGCTGAAGTTGGTGCTCAACCATCTCTTCCTCTCCTCTTTTTGGGAAGTGGAGCTTTCAATTCCAGCTGTGGAGCAGCTGCCGAGGCGGCTTGTGCCTCCAGTGGAGGATGGGCCCCAGCCTCCGGGGCATGGAGCACTCTACTTACGAGTCTTCTCTGCAGATGGTCAGCTTCCTCCTTCCATTCCTTCAGGGATATGGCAGGATGCCCTTCTAGTCTCCTGGAGCCCCCAAACAGGTGCTTCAGCTAGCTCCAGAGAGCTCTGGGTTTTTACTAACTGCCCTGGGGCAGGAGGTGCCTCTAGAAGCGCCTTATTCTGACACCATCTTGCTGTTTCTCCTCTTTTTCAGAGGATTTTTAGGATTATGAGCATCCTGCATCAGTGTGGTATATTTCTTAACCAATGGTGAACCAATATTGATCATTATAATTAACTGAAGTCCATAGTTCCCATTAGCGCTTTCGTGTTGCATAGTTTTATGGGTTTTGACAAATGCATCGTGTCATGTTTCCACTATTACAATATCACACAGAATAGTTTCACTGCCCAAAAATGCCCCAGGCTCCACTTTGTCATCCCTTCCCTCCCCCTGCTTCCCTGGCAACCACGGATGGGTTTTACATTTTTTAATGGTTGAAAAGCAAATCGAAAGAAAAAGAATATTTCATGACATGTGAAAATGAGAGGAAATCCAAATTTCAGTGCCCATAAAGTTTTAATGGAACACAGCCATGCCTTTTCATGTTCATATTGTTTATGCTTGCTTTTGAGCTGCAATGGCAGATTGAAGCGTTTAATGGAGACCAGGAGACCCACTAAGCCTGAAGCATTTACTATCTGGCCTTTATAGAGAAAGTTTCCTGACCCTTGTTCTTTTTTTTTTTTTTTAAGATTTATTTATTTATTTAATTCCCCCCTCCCCCGGTTGTCTGTTCTCTGTGTCTATTTTCTGTGTCTTATTTCTTTGTCCGCTTCTGTTGTCGTCAGCGGCACGGGAAGTGTGGGCGGCACCATTCCTGGGCAGGCTGCACTTTCTTTCGCACTGGGCGGCTCTCCTTATGGGGCGCACTCCTTGCATGTGGGGCTCCCCTACGCGGGGGACACCCCTGCGTGGCACAGCACTCCTTGCGCGCATCAGCACTGTGCATGGGCCAGCTCCACACGGGTCAAGGAGGCCCGGGGTTTGAACCGCGGACCTCTCATGTGTTGACCCTTGTTTTTGATATTCTCTAAGCATAAAAGATATTCCTGGAAAGCGGATATGGCTCAAGTGATAAGGCTTCCGCCTGCCATATGGGAGGACCCGGGTTCAACCCCTGGGACCTTCTGGTGAAAAAGAAGATGAGAAAGCATGCCCACATGGCAACTGAGTGCCCGCATGGTGAGCCAGTGCCTACGCGAGTGTCCACGTGGTGAGCCGGTGCCTGCACAAGTGAATCACGCAGCAAGATGATGCTACATCAAAAGAGAGACAAGGGGAGAGTCAAGGTGAAGCGCAGCAGAAACCAGGAACTGAGGTGGGACCATTGACATGGAACCTCTCTCCCCATCAGAGGTCTCCAGGATGGAATCCCAGTGAATCCTAGAGGAGAAAGATGAGAAGACAACACAGACAGCAAAAACATCAGGGCAGGAGGAGGGGAAGGGGGGAGATAAATAAATAAATCTTTTTTTTAAAAAAGATATTCCTGTGGTTTTAGATGGGGTGGAATTGAGCACGGTGGCCAGCATCTGATGGATATTTTAGGTCTGTGAGAGTGTTAAAATGCTGTATATCTCAGTAAGTAAAAATTAACCATCAGAAATTACAACTTGTTCTATTGGCGAATCTTCTCCGGGGAGCGCTTTTATGATTTGATTGTGGAACTCAACGGAAACTAGGAATCGTTTTACATCCAACGTGGCTGAAACGCATCTGCAATATAAAGTGGAAAAAACCTGCGTTTGATGGGACTACACCGTGGCAGGCAGCACATTTTAGAAATGTCGTGTGGACCTGTGGGAGGGAGAAAGGAATAGAGTTAGCTGTGAAACTCTGGGGCCTTGGCGCTGTCCTAGTAAGTGATGGCTCTGAGTTCCAGCAAAAGAAGAGTGTGGGCAAGTCTGAGCCCATGTTGAAAGCTCTGAAACTTGCTATTCTGACGTTTCGCCAGAGAAAATGTGACTTGTGGGCATTTGAGAAGCATGGTAAAAGTGCTCCTTAAAAATCTCGAGAGCATTCTATCAAAAAGCCCATAGTAAAATAGCAACAAGTTAGGGCACGATTATTCTGTACCTAAAGTTGGTAACACTTAGCTTTCCACGGTGTTTCGCTTTATGCAGGCATGTGACCTTACGTCATTATGCTGGCCACCTTAAGATCTGCCCCTCGGTAGCACTAGGTACCCCACAAAGGGTGAAATCTCCCCAAATCTTTACCATTGCAAGCCTTCAGACTCACTCTGGGACCTTCTTTTTTTTTGGTACCAGACCCAGGGGATTGAACCTGGGATCTCATATGTGAGAAGCCAGCACTCAACCACTGAGCCACAGCAGCTCCCCTGAGTTGTTTTTTGTTTTGTTTTGCTTTGTTTCTTTGCTTATTGTTGTTTTGTTTTGTTTTAAGATTTATTTTATTTATTTCTCTCCCCTTTCCCCCACTCCCCCCAGTTGTCTGTTCTCTGTGTCCATTTGCTGCGTGTTCTTCTTTGTCCTCTTCTGTTGTTGTCAGCGGCATGGGAATCTGTTTCTTTTTGTTGCGTCATCTTGCTGTGTCAGCTCTCCGTGTGGGCGGCGCCATTCCTGGGCAGGCTGCACTTTCTTTCGCGCTGGGCGGCTCTCCTTACAGGGCGCACTCCTTGTGTGTGCTTGCTGTTTGTTTTTGTTTTTAAGAGGCACCACGAACCAAACCCTGGACTACCCATGTGGGAAGCAGGTGCTCAACTGCTCGAGCCACATCTGCTCCCCATCTGGGACCTTCTCTGGTCTCAATTGCCTTTTGCACTTACCCTTAAATGTGAAGTGTACCTTGCTGCTCACTTCATTTCTTGCCACACCTTCAGGGCAACAAGTTTCTGCTTCATTCAAAATCCGGTTCAACAACGGTACTGCTGTCCACCCATTCTGTGATGCCACGACACGACTGGGCTTTAATACCTGGTAACTGAGAAACCATCAACATTTACTCCTTCTTCCTTATTCTGTTATTCCTCCTTTTTGGCCAATTCCTATCATTTTCAAGAGCATTCCAACAGTATAGAGACTATGACCTCATTCTGCATCAAGGGAAGGTGTACTAGTTATCTACGGCCGCGTAACAAAACTTGGCAGATTAAAACAACACACCCTTGTTATCTCACCGTTTCTGTGGGCCGGGAATCCGGGCCTGGGTCCTCTGCTCAGGGTCTATTATAGGGGCCAGGTCTCACCTGCAGGCTCCCGTGGTTGAAGGTGGCAGGCAATACCTCGAGCGCTGTTGGATGGAGGGTCTCCGTTCCTTGCCGTGGGGCCCCTCCAGCCCGGCAGTGCGTGTCATCAAGGTGTGAAAACCAAGAAGGGACAGGGTCTGCTTGCCAGGCAGAAATCACCATCTTTTGTAACCCAGCAGCAAGGGTCACCCTCCAACCTGGCCACACGCTTTGGGTCAGAAGCAAGTCACCCCTCGGGCGCGCACTCAGGCAGAGAGGTTATTTTCCATGAGCACAAATGCAGGCAGTGAAGCCTCCCCAGGAACCAGCTCAGAGGCCAGCAGCGGCAGCAGGACATGCACCTTTAATTGCTTAATTTTCTATGGAAAATTTCTGGCACAACACATTAGAAATTGTTGGTAGCAGTTATTCTGGAAACAGGACGAGGGGATTGGAGCTGATGGGAAAGGAGCCTTTTATTTTTCACTTTATAGTTTTCTGAATAGCTTCACTTTTAAACCATAAACCTGAATTCTTTTAATTTCAAAAGGGGGAAAAAAAAGCTCTCAAAGCTATTTTCCAATAATAATCTCTTAAAAAGCAGCCTGGATTCAAAGAACAAAAATTAGTGAACCCCATTTACGGCAGTGCACAAATTAGCTAAAAGTGTAGAAATGTCAGTACACATTTTGGCAGTAGTGCTTTTTGTAAAATCATTAAAACTGAATTATCTTTCCAAACTACTGAAAAAGGGGAAAGCGTCTCCCAAGTCCCATTTGCTTCATTGCTGCCGTGTCACCGATCAGCCCTCGGTGTGGGAGCTCAGAGCCGGAATAGCACGAACTACCACACACCTCCCAAGCCAGTCCACAGGGTCCCGGAAAGTCACTGGTCATAGACATACGGGATTCCAGCCCTTTTGAAGTCTACTTCAGACTCTTGGGGCATCTCAGAATTAAAGGCTGCTTTGGCTCTGTAAGGGGGCCCTCTTAGGCTTTTTCTTTCTCTGCCAAGCCATGGCCTTTCCCAAATGGCCATCACCTCGGCCCTGAAGTTGCCTGATAAAACGCAGGACACCAAGTGTTGAGAAATAAAACGCATAGCCTTGCAGAAAAATACCTAACGCGCCACTCCTGTCCCCCGCTTCTATAAATCAGCCTGTGAGAACATGGCCTTTCAGGAGACTGTCAAACAAACCACTCCTGCCCTCTGCTTCTGTAAATCAGCCTGCGAAAGCATGACCTCGCACCTGCCTTCTGCTTCTGTAACCCTGCTTGCAAAATTTTGCCCAGCAACGCATTAGCCAGTGAACGAGAACCATGCCACTCCAGCACAAAATCCTATATAACAGATGAAAACTGGAAAACGGGGCTCAGAATTTAGAGACTAAGCCTCCTCTGGGCCCACACATAATAAATCTGTTCCTCCGTCTCTCCGAGTGCCATTTGGGTTTTTCTGCCCCTGAGAACTACTGGCTTTGCTGCCACATCAGCACAGCCCATGCAATGTTTGGGTCATACTTACCTTTAAACTTACCCATCTATCTGTAATTCAAGTGCACCCCAGCACCCCGTGTTTTACTTGCTAAACCTGGCAGCCCTCCACCTGCCTCCTCCATGGCCTCCCCACTCTTCCGGCAGGTGAGGTTTGCACGGAGGGCCTCCGCGGCCGACGGGACACCTGGCAAGGTCTGGAGGCACAGCTCAGGGACCGGGGTTGCTCCTGGAATCTAGGGCTGCGAGGCCAGGGGTGCTGAACAAAACCCTCCAATGCACAGCTCCCCCCCCCCCCCCAGTAAAGGCTGACCCAGTTCAAAGGTCAGAAGTGCTGAGCTGGGCAGACCCTGCCTCACTGTTGCTCTCCCTTCTCGTACTCCTGGTCTTAGTGGGAGCTCCTGGGCCTCAGGTGAGTTCAGAAAACAATCACCTGCAGGGGAGGCCTTGGACCTGGGGTGCGGGGAGTTTTGGGGGTTTCTCCCCACAGCCACGCTTGGCCCAGCCATCACAGCCGCCGCACCCTGCCGGGCTTCCTGCAAGCTCCTGCTTGTTTCCCTTCAGCTAGCTCCCATAAAGCCTCAAGCAAATAGCAAGCAGTTAAAAGAATTTGCAAATAGAAAATGATTTAGGGGGCCCGACAGTAAATATAATTGCCTTGTTCCCTTTTTAATTAATAAAGAGATTTTACTAATACCCCTGTCTGGAACATTTTACTGCAGTTAATGTTCCCAGAGAGAATCAATTCAAAATTCGCTGATATTACAAATAGTGGGTCCCAATAGCATCTAATAACTCACAAAGCCATTTGTTCAAGATTAACCCAATTTTCCTCTGAGAGCTTGTGTCGTTTTCCTCCACACTGTATGCTTTGTAGACAAGAGTTTTATTCACTTGTTTCTCTTTTTTTTTTTTTTTTTTTTGCCTCTTAAAAATCTGTTATAACTTTTTAAGAGAGCCTAGCAGGAAAATCTCAGCCTTCAATCCTGATCACAGCCACCCTACAAAGTCCAATGCTCTGCTAATACCACATACCATTACAATGGATGAAATGATTAATACATATTTAGCCTTCAAACAAGAATATGAAAAGTGAAATAAGAAGATCTGTAATTCGATTTTATTTGGTCAATCTAGAAGCAATAAAAATAGGACTTGGTCAAGGTGTGAATTATTCTTTTCCTTCACCCAATAGCCACACTTGCTGCAACTGAAGTTTAGGTGAGAAGTAACTAAATCTAAACTAGTAGGAAAGCACGTGCTCAGGCCGCCCTGCGGAGGTGAGATCTCTCGGCAGTATTTAATCTAAATGTTCGCTCTGATGCTCTAGTAAATTACTATTAATCTCTTTGCTGACTTCTGGTTTAGGATTCAGAAGTGGGCAAATTATTTAGGTGTCAGAAAGTTCTAAGGCCCCCCTTTTTTTTTAAAGGCTCCAAGCACATATTTAATAAAGAAAATGACCAATAATTTACTAACTCAGCGCGCTGGAAATTGAAGGTTAGTTCCCTACGTTTGAACCCTCAGTCACCTCTCAAACCAGAGTGATGATTGTTTTGAAGAATTCGGCCTTGATTTTATTGGCACCTTGTGGGGAAAAGGATGGTAAAAGTTTTAAGCCTTTATTGATCAGATTTGCATTTAGACTAGTGTATTAGTAGGGGTTTCTAGGGAAACAGAATCAACAGGAGGTATCTGTAAATAGCAGGTTTTGTAAAATTCTCTCACGTGCCTGTGGGGATGCACACGTCTGAGTTCCACAGGCAGGCTGCAAACCAGGGGCCCCGGCGAAGGTCCTTGATGAGTTCCCAGGAGACATTGGCTCTCCGAAGTCAGGCTGGGAAATTCTCCCTGAATGCTGAAATCACTGCTCCTTTTAAGGCCTGCAACTGATAGGATAAAACATCACTCTCTGCTGATGGCAATCTCCCTGTTGATATAGCCATCTGTGCAGTAAACTCACCAGTGACCAAAGTCCATAAATGTCCTTCTATTACAATCAGCCCAGCGCCTGCTTGACCAAACAGCTGGGCACAGTTACCTGGCAGAGCTGGCACATTAGCCTATCCTTCGCACTGGTAATTCTGGCTGAGCCTGAAGGATAGCTTCGTGACCTTGGGCAAGTTGCTTTACCTCTCTGCCCTTAGTATGCTCAACTATAAAATGGGGATAAAAGCAGATGGCGACGCATAGCGTTCTTATGAAGAGTGAACGTGCTAGCTCGTGAAAGCGTGTCGCCCAGCTGGCATTAATGGTTAATTAATGCTTTTATTTTTACATGAGATGAAAGCAAACCTGCCAGCCCTCCAGGGGAGGGCTGGGGGTGGCCGGGGCAGTGGACATGGGCAAGCTGAGAGGACATGGGGTGGCAGGAGAGGGGGGTTCAAGGCTACTGCTTCACGGCCGCTTTCTCCTCCCTTACGGTTAAAGCTGTACTTGCACTTAAAAACCAAAGCAAGGGAAGCGAATGTGGCTCAACTGATAGAGCATCTGCCTACCATATGGGAGGTCCAGGGTTCAAACCCAGGGCCTCCTGGTCCATGTGGTGAGCTGGCCCACACGCAGTGCTGATGCACGCAAGGAGTGCCCTGCCACGCAGGGGTGTCCCCCGCGTAGGGGAGCCCCACGCGCAAGGAGTGCGCCCCACAAGGAGAGCCGCCCAGCGCAAAAGAAAGTGCAGCCTGCCCAGGAGTGGAGCTGCACACACAGAGAGCTGACGCAGCAAGATGATGCAACAGAAGGAGACACAGATTCCCAGTGCCACTGACAAGAATCCAGGAGAACACAGAAGAACACACAGCAAATGGACACAAAGAGCAGACCACTGGGGGGGGGGGGGGCGGGAATAAAATAAATAAATCTTTAAAAGTAAAAACCAAGGCAAGACTGAGCAGCTGCCACCGGCCAGGGGAGATTGGGGACGCGACAACCACGTGCAGAATGGCTCCGTGCCCGGAGTCCTGGCAAGGGGAGGTCAGTGGGAAAACTGCAGACACCCCAGTCAGGGCCGGAGCTTGGCTCAGCGCCTAGCTGTGACCACACACCCGGGGCTGGGATGGCGCGAGGGGAGGCTGACTCTGGGCATTGGAGACTCTACTAACTTTGCAACTTCTCTGTGAATCCAGAATTATCCCCAAGTTTAAAAACATTTTTTTTTTTAAAAAGGAAGAGGATCGACCCCCTTCCAAAGGAGGCCGGGAGACTTCTGTTTTTAACCCTGTCGTCGTGGAAAGCTTTCAGTCCATCCGGAAGTGGATGTAGCAGTCCAGTAACCGTCCGAGGGCGGCGCGCCCGTCCACCCTTCTGGCCTCACCGCCCGGCTTTTCTCGGCTGCACGCCCCCGACTCCCCTGCGAGACCCCCAAGCTCAGCCCAGCCATTCTATCATTCCACTCATAAATATTGCAGCGTGCATCTCTAAGAGGCAAGGCTTCCCTTAGAATATCACCGCCATGCCATGATCACAACTCTGAAATTAATAAGAATTACTTACCGGGATCAAATGTTCAGTGAGAGCTAAACATTTCCAATTTTCTAATAAAGGTCAAGGGTATTTGTTGACCGATGGTGAGAATTAGGATCCAAATAAGATCCGTGCGAAGCAGCTGGCCCCTTCCGTCTCCTTTGAGCTGTGAGCTCCTCTTCCACCTTTCTTGGCCGGTAGCTTATTTGTGGGTGTGGTAGGAAAACAGTTCTGGAAGGGTCATTCCTGGACCAGGAACAGCAGCTGGGGACCTGTAGATATGCTGATTCCCGGGCCTCGCCCGGCCCTCCCGATTCAGAGATGCCAGGAGTGGCCCGGGGGGCCGGGTCTACCAGTCCTCCCGGCAGCCACGGTCTAGATTGCGTCATCCCTGGGGGGCGTTTAACGCAGTCCCCTGTCCCCCGTGTTTCTGGTGAACTGGGAGTGGCAGCCGAAGGCCCAGCCGCAAGTGACTGTCGCTCTGGGTGCAGCCAGGAGGTGACACGGGTGGCGCGTGAGCGAAGCAGAGGGGCTCGGGGACGGGAGGAAGGAGCTTCTCCCCCACCTCCCCCCGGGAACCAGAGCCGCCCTCCCGGTGACGCACACTGCGGCCACAGGAAATGGCCGAGGGACTTGTCGAAGGGGTGTCCCCACTCTCCCAGGCGTAGACCCGAAGAACGGAAAACGTGCTGGAGGGGGGTGACGGGAGCACGGCACCGTGAGTGTCGTTAGTGTCCCTGAACCCTAAATCCGGACGTGCTCCAGCAGGGAGATGTTAGAGCGTATACTTGTCAGTAGAATAAACATTTTTTTAAAAGAATTGAAAGCAGAGACCCAAACGGATCCTAGTACACCAGTACACCAGCGAGCATGGCGGCATCTCCGGGGGAGCTGAGAGGTGGGGACTGCCCAGGGGTCAAGAGGCGGGGGAGGAAGGCAGCGTGGCCCGTCCTTAAACGAGTGCCACTCGGCTGTAAGAAGGCACGACGTGGGAAGCGGATGTGGCTCAAGCAACTAAGCCCCCACCTCCCACATGGGAGGGCCCCGGTTTGGTTCCCAGTGCCTCCTAAAGAAGACAGCGAGCTGGCGCAACAGCCAGGTGCGGCAAGCTGGCGCAACAAGATGATGCCACAAGAGACACAAGATGGAAAGCATAATGAGAGACACAACAAAGCAGGGAACGAAGGTGGCTCAAGCCATTAGGCACCTGCCTCCCACCTGGAGGTCCTGGATTCGGTTCCTGGTGCCTCCTAAAACACAGTCACATAAAGTGCAAACGACGAGGAGGTAGGGAGACATACATAAATAAAATAAATCTTTTTTTGAAAAGTAATGGCGTCTGGGAGGCGGCTGTGGCGCCATCAGGTGGGCTCACATCTACCATAGAGGAGGCCCTGGGTTCGCGTCCCGGGGCCTCCTTGTGAAGGCAGGCTCACCCACAGACGTCACAGGGCGCCACCCGGCCCGCAGACACCACGGAGAGCCGACTGAGCAAGGGTGACACAACAGAAAGAAGGGAGACAAGGTAGAACACAAAAGAGCCCGCAGTGAATGGACACAGAGCAGACAGCAAGCAAAAAAAAAACAAAAGCTACAGTGGAGGGGTGAAAAAAAAAAAAGTAACGGTGTTCTGAGCCCTGCTGAGGTGTGGGTGACGCTCGAAGACATCACTCTGAGAGAAGCCAGGCACACAACGTGGCCCACTGGTGATCCCGCTTACATGAGACACCCGTAACAGGCACGTCCCTCAGGTCAGGGAGCAGCCTGCCCGCTGCTTAACCGGTGCGGGGTTTTACTCCTGGAGTGGTGAGAATGGTTGTGTTTTGTTTTTTTTTAATTTACTTTTTTAATTATCTTTTTTTTTAAAGTTAATAGATCACACAAAATGTTACATTAAAAAACATAAAGAGGTTCCCATATACCGCCCTCCCCATTCCCCCACCCCCATCATTTTTTTTAATTGTATTTTTTTGAAGATACATAGATCACAAAAAATGTTACGGTGAGAAGGTTTTGAAATTAGATAGAGATGGTGGCTGCACAATACCGTGACCGTATGAAATGTCACTTTACAATGGTTAATTTTATGTCGTGAATTTCTCCTCTTTTTTTTTTTTTTTTTTGCTGAGAAAGGAAAATTCCCTGGGACGTAAGCCTCTCCTGCCCAGCCCTCCAGGGAATTCCCAAGTAAAATCCAAACCCCCTGCTGCCACGGCCACCGCAGGCAGACTGCACGCCCACGCACGCCTACTCGAGCCACAGCACCCACGAAAACAAGGAGGAAACTCCAGGAAAGAATGGAGGGGGTAAAAAACCTAAATGGACATCGTGGGGGGAGATGACACTTTGCTGAACTTCGCCACACCTGAAATACCATTCAGTTAAAATTTTTTGTCATACGGGGGGGTCGTGGGGAAAAGGGCACCGTTTTTCTTTTAGTGCTCAAGCCTAGCCAAGGTTGCCAGATTTAGCAAATAATAATACAGGATGCCAAGTTAAATTTGAATTTTAGATAAATGCAAATCATATTTTAGTATAAGCATATCCCATACAATATTTGGGTCATACTTATTACTAAAAAAAGTTCCATGCACATCTTTTGAGCCATATTTTTATTAAAGAATGATTCGTTGTTTATCTGAAATTTACATTTAACTGGGTGCCCTGTGTTTTATCGAGCTACCCTAGCTCAGGGCCTCTGTCCAAGAGTTCTGGGGGTACGTGGCCCTGCCTCCCTTCCCAGCCTCATCTCTTGTCACTTTTTCCCCAGTTCACCAAGCCCACCGCCCTGGGGATGCTTTCAAGACGGGGAACAATTCAAGCTTCTTCCTGCCCCAGGGCCTTTGCACGTGCCATTCTGTGTTCCTGAACCTCTGTACTGTTACGTGCCTGGCTCCTTCTCACCCACGAGGTCTCAGCTCAAGCACCTCCTCCCCAGAGAGGCACGATTCCGAAGGAGGCTGTGCTCTCCCTCCCAGTATTTTGTATCTTACCCCCCAGGGATTTCCTTCATGACACTCATCACAGTCATAATCGTTTTTCGGTCGCCTCTTCTTTTTTTTTACCTATTGTCCTTCATTTGGAAACAGCAATGCTTGTTTATCTTGTTCTCTCTACCCAAGTCTTTCAATCCGCGTATTGCGAGCCAGAGGTGGCTGGGGAGGCTGTGAAGGAATCAAGGACCCGAAAGCTTGTTCCCGGGCCACAGTCCACCTCCTGCCACCTTGAAACGCCTGCTTGGTTCGTGGAAGTGACTGTGGAGGAGGCAGGAGTCCCTGGGACATGGGGTCATCTAGTTGGCGGAGCCGCTGCAGCCCCTGCAGCACCGTCAGTTTTATTTTATTTTATTTTGTGTGCCCTCTGCTCTCTGTGCCCATATGCTGTGCGTTTTCTGTGTCTGTATTTATTTTATTTTCATTTCCCCTCCCCGCTTGCAGCTTGCTTGCTGTCTGTCTCTGTGTCCATTCACTGCGCGCTCTTCTGTGTTTTCGCCTGTCTCCCTTTTCTGTTGTTGTTGTTGTTGCATCACCTTGCTGCGTCGGCTCTGTGGTCTCTGCGCACTGGGTGGTGCTCCATGGCACTTGTGGGCCGGGCGACCCTCCGCACCGTGTGGGCGAGCCTGCCCTCACCAGGAGGCCCCGGGACGCAAACCCAGGGCCTCCCACCTGGTAGACGGGAGCCCAGCTGATGGAGCCACAGCCGCTTCTCCCCATCTGTTTTTTTGGTAATTTGTTGGGATGAAATTCACATAAGAAAATCGGTCCTTTTAGAGGGAACGATCCGCTGGCCTTGAGCATAGTCACATGCTGTACGATCGCGGCACCCTCGTGTTCCGGGCATTTCTCTCACTCCAGAATGAAGCCCCGCGCGCGTCACGCAGTCTCTCCCCGTCGCCGCTCCCCCAGCCAACCGCTGGCCTGCGGGTCCACCTGTCCGGGCGGCTCGTGGACGTGGAGCCACCGGCATGTGGCCTCCAGCACCGTCCTTTCAAGGCCCCAGCCGGGGAGGGCCAGGCCTTCCCTCTCAGGGCTGGAGGTTCCGTGGTGCGATGTGCCACGTTTGTCTCCCCCTTCGGCACCGATGGACCCTCGGGGGCGTCCGCCGTCTGGCTGCTGCGAATACGGCCAAGGCGAACACCCCAGCAGGAGGGCCCGCCCCTGCTGTCAGTCCTTCGGGAACGCCGGGTCAGGACGTGGCCCGCGTTTAACTTCCAAGGACCCGGGGGAGCGTTGTCCGCAGCAGCCACGCCGTCTCCCTCCTGCCAGCCATGCGCAGGGACTCCGATTTCTCCCGTCCTCGTAGCACTCCTTCTCCTCTGCTGTTGTTTCACTAGACTTCGCGCCATCTAACGCATACGTCCACCTGCAGCTTGGCCGAGGCTCTGGACCCACCTAACGGACTGACGAGCGCCTCTCCCCGAGTGACCGCGCTCCGTCCTCCACCGCCCTCGTCCTGCTGGAGCCTCCGGACGACCTCGTGACGGGAGCGCCGGGCGTGTGACATCCTCGTGGGCCACGAGGCAGCGGCGGCTCTGGGAGGCCAGACCCTGCAGCAAGGCCCCTAAGGAATGGTGATGGCGACCCCAGCCCCTCCAGGACGCTCGAACGGGCCGCCCCACGCGGCACACGGCCCGCTCCCCCGGGGCCTGGCTTCCCAGAGCCTTCGGGGGCCTGAGCCCCGGCGAGGGGGCTGCACCTCCGACCCCCCCTGCTGAGCCAGGCTGCTCTGCCTCGAGACCGGGAGCCCGCCCCGACAACCACCTCACCCCCAGTGTGGCGGTACTGCAGGGCCCCGTCGGAGCTGCCGCCCGAGGCCAGGGAGAGGCCCCAGGGCCTTGGCACACGCTCTTGGAGGCCCCCCCACACCTCCCACCACTGGGAAGGGGGTCGCTGCCGTGCAACATGCAAGATTGAACAACTCCCCTCCTGGCCTCGTTCTGTGGGGACCAAGCTGTATTTACAGGACACTGGATTCTGTGAGCCATTTCTGGGATTTAATAAGTGCGACTGCAGCCTTAAAATTAAATGATGAGGGAAGCTGACATGGCTCAACTGATAGAGCGTCCATCTACCCTACGGAGGGCCCAGGGTTCAAACCCAGGGCCTCCTGACCCGTGTGGAGCTGCCCACAGGCAGTGCTGCTGCATGCAAGGAGTGCCGTGCCACGCAGGGGTGTCGCCTGCATAGGGGAGCCCCACGCGCAAGGAGCGCGCCCCACAAGGAGAGCTGCCCCGTGCAAAAAAAAGCACAGCCCGCCCAGGAGTGGCGCCACATACACGAAGAGCTGACGCAGCAAGATGACGCAACACAAAAACAAGACACGGTTTCCCAGCGCCACTGACAAGAATACAAGCAGACACAGAACACACAGTGACTGGACACAGAGAGCAGACAACAGGGGGGAAGGGGAGAGAAATAAATAAAATAAATCTTAAAAAAAAAATTAAATGATGAGCCAATTATATTTTCTTAGGTATTTACAGACTTCCACCATCAATGAGCTGCAAGGGAAACATCTAAACATTGCTGTTTCCAGCTGTCTCCTTTTTAAAAAAAATTTTTTTATTTAATTATTTTTCTATTTTTATAAAGGCTGCATTGACAGTTACTTTCTCAGCTAAAATTATCCGTCAAAATTTTTCTCCTGCAAATCGCATTAGAATTGCCAAAGAGCACGTGGATTCTGTTGGAGGTGGCGTCACTGTGAAAGTGTCCCTTTATTGGGTCAAAGCCAAACCATCGTCCACAGGAGCGTGGAGGAGCGGGAGGGGACACCCGATGACATCAGAGCTGGGATGGGTCTCTAACACCAAGTGCCAGGTGCATGAAGCCAAGACGCTCACCTGGAGCTACAGACAACTGGTATAAAAGTGACACAGGGAAGTGGACATGGCTCAATGGATAGGGCGTCCGCCTACCACATGGGAGGTCCAGGGTTCAAACCCAGGGCCTCCTGACCCATGTGATGAGCTGGTCCACGCACAGTGCTGCCGCTCGAGGAGTGCTGTGCCTTGCAGGGGTGACCCCCGAGTAGGGGAGCCCCACGTGCAAGGAGTGCGCCCCGCAAGGAGAGCCACCCAGCATGAAAAAAGCGCAGCCTGACCAGGAATGGCGCCGCATACATGGAGCAGCAAGATGACACAACAAAACGAGACAAAGATGCCCAGCGCCACCAAGAATACAAGCGGACACAGAGGAACACACAGCGAATGGACACAGAGAGCAGACAACTGGGAGGGAAGGGGAGAGAAATAAATAAAATAAATTTTTTTAAAAAGTGACACAAAGAAATTAAAAAAAAAAAAAGTGACACAAATGGCCGAGACGGCAGTTTGTTCTCAGACGTTTATAAATAGAGTGTTTGTTGCTTCCCTCCCTCCCTCTCTCACGGAGCCCACCTGTCGCCCCCCACTTCAGGGATGTTGGGAGGAGACCCAGGTCAAGAGAGCAGAAAGGGGGCCGAGGGCAAGACCGAATCCTGAGGCCCTGCTCCCCGGCCCTCCTACCGCCCCTGGGACCCTCGTAGTTCATTTCTGGTTTTCGCTTCTTACTTCCATGGCTTTCTCCTCCTCGCTCTCTCTCCTTTTTCAAATGTGTTTTGATTGCTCCCAGTGCATCCTACTGTTGAGAAATAAAAAGCATAACCTTGCAGAAAAATATCTAACGAAGCGCTCCTGCTCTTTGCCTCTGTAAATCAGCCTGTGAGAACATGGCTTTGCAGGAGACTGTCAAACAAACCACTCCTGCCCTCCGCTTCTGTCAATCAGCCTGTGAAAGCATGGCCTTGCACCTGCCTTCTGCTTCTGTAGCCCCACTTGCAAAATTTCGCCTAGCAACGCATTAGCCAATGAGCAAAAGTCATGCTGATTCCCCATAAAATCCTATATAAACTTATGAAAACTGAAAAACAGGGCTCAGAATTTGGAGAGTGACTCTCCTCTGGGCCCGCGCGTAATAAATCTGTTCCTCCACCTCTCCAGGCGACATTTGGGATTTTCTGCCACTCAGAACTGGCTTAGCTGCAACCCTGGGAGCGCACCTTGCGCTCAGGTGCTCTGGGCAGCGGTCTCCCGGGCGCTCTGCTCGCTGGACGGCGCCCATGGCCATGCCGTGGCTCCTGGCAGCTAAGGTGGGGGCACCTGGGGCCCTGAGCAGGGGCTCGAGGGGCACGGGCGGCGTCCGCTCGGGTCTGGAAGGGAGCTGCGCGCTCCTCCCCGTGTGACACGGATGCGCCTGGAGACAGACGCTGAGGGACACCGAGGTCATCTCACTCTACTTCCTCAAGGAGCCAGAGCAGGCGGGTCCGGTGCCAGCGGGGTTCGGGGAGAAACGGGGAGCTCGTGGTGGGGGCAGCGGTCCAGGAGCGCGAATGTCACCGCCCCACTGAACCGTGCACAGCATAGCACCTTCGGGTGCTCAAGCCCCCCTGATGTCCCCAGATTTCAGGGTGCCGGCCTTCAGCTCCCTGGTGTCCCCCCCCGGGAACGTGCCTGACCCTCCACGCATTTCCCTCTGTCCCGGGCACGCAGGCCGCGTGGCGAGCGGCACCTACCGTCCCTGTCCCCTCGCCTTTTTACGTAAAGATCCTCTCCCTGGGGACACAGGCCTCCTGCCGCCCTGGCCGCCTCCAGGTCCTGGTGACCGCGGTCGGGGCTGGGGGCTTGTCCCGCACTGCGGGGGGCCGAGCGCGCCCTTGCCTGGGGTCAGGAAGGCGCCAGGACGGCAGGGCGGGGTGGGCTGCTGGCCCCGGCCAGGCTCTCCCCAGTCCAGCCCCTCCTGCGCCGGGGGCCAGCGGGAAGTAGGAAAACTTCCCTGGTACTTTCCTAGGGACCTAGGGGCTGCTAGGTCGTTTCCTGCATGTCATTAGGCTGGGAAGTCCCCAGCTAGACGGACAGCTCAGGGCAGCAGCTAACTTTTTGCATCTCTTTCTGGTCAGTCCTATTCAAATAGATGAAATGTTCATTTTTTTAAAGGCACAGAAGGGGAAAAGGAAATGGTCATTGATTACGACTTTTTTTTTTTTTAAGATTTATTTTTATTTATTTAATTCCCCTCCCCTCCCCCTGTTGTCTGTTTTCTGTGTCTTTTTGCTGCGTCTTGTTTCTTTGTCCGCTTCTGTTGTTGTCAGCGGCACGGGAAGTGTGGGCGGCGCCATTCCTGGGCAGGCTGCTCCCTCCTTCGCGCTGGGCGGCTCTCCTTATGGGTGCACTCCTTGCGTGTGGGGCTCCCCTACGCGGGGGACACCCTGCGTGGCGCGGCACTCCTTGCACGCATCAGCACTGCGCATGGGCCAGCTCCACACGGGTACGACTTTTTTTTAAAGAGGCTTTTCACTTGTTAAAAAATTGTTTGATCTGTCTTCTAATTTGTTGGCAAACGCTTAAAATTATTATGATGCAGGAAACAGATGTGGCTCAGCAGCTGGGCGCCCGCCCCCCACGTGGGAGATCCCGGTTTGGTTCCGGTGCCTCCTAAAGACGACGACGAGTGGACACAACGAGCAGACAGACGAAGGAGCCATGGAGGGCAGGGGATTGTTGTGACGTGAATCGTCTTTTCTGAGATTCTTGTTCATTTTATTTTTGTCAATTTTCATCATTGTCTCCACATCAGAATATGTTTCCTCCTTATTAAAGCTCACTCTAGAGTTTTTCTAGAGAGGGTTAGGGGAATCACATGAACTAAGAGACATTTATTGGCTTATCAGCCAACTGCAACCCAAGAGCCATGCTGGATTCCCCTGCTAGGGCGCCTTGCCCCTGACCATGGCGGGACGATTCTCCCGGCACTGCAAGGGCAGTTAGCAGCATCCCCGGTTTCCACGGGCCAGAGACTGGTAGAGAACCCCAAGCGTGGCCATCAAAAACGTCTCCTGCGGAGCGGATGTGGCGCAAGCCGTTGGGCACCTGCCTCCCACGTACAAGGCCCTGAGTTCAATCCCAGGGCCCTGTTACCTCCAAAAAAAAAAGTCTCCTAAATAACAAAACACACACACACACAAAGACTTAAAAAAACCATAATTTTTAAAAAAGAAAACAAAAGAGTTAAAAGAAAAAATGTCTCCAGACATTGCTAAATGGCCCATGGGGTCAAAAGTGCCCCTGCTGAGAATCACTCTTTTAGATCCTAATTTAAACAAACAAAAGACTTTTAAAGAAAAACGGGGAAACGTGAACCAAGGGTGCGTGCTATTAGTGAATTCTTGTTGCTTTAGTTAGGGATAATAATGATATTGCGATTTTGTTTAAAAGAAAAAGGGGTCTTAACCGTTAAAGATACTTGCTGAAAAACGTACCGGTGGGATATAAGCCCTGGGACGTTCCTGGGGAAGAAAAGTTGGGGAACTGGATGAAACAAGGTGGCAGGCGTGGTGGCAGGGTCACGGTAATTCTTTATCCCCTTCTCCCCTCTTTTGTTTGTTTTCCATAACAAAGAGTAAGAACAGAAAGTAAAACAGAATAAAGGCATTGACACCTATTTACGATAATATTTCTGGAACAAGAACTACCCAGCTAGGAATTTGAGCAGTTAAACATCAGAACGCAATAAACTCATTGGCCATTTTTCTAATGCCAAATCATAGCAAAAACATTTCCACGTTCGCTTAGCATTCTCAGTGTTAGAACATGACCTTTGTGGGACTGTGGTTAACAGGACAAAGATGAGAACGTTCTCCCATGAACTAGAACAAACGTATAATACTGAGACAGGGTGTTAATAATTGGGTCAGTCAGGGGGAAAGACACCAATGGAAGATATGGGCTCTAGTTGGTAGAAGAGCTTGACGATGCTCTTTCACAGTTTGTCACAAATGTTTCACGACCATGCAAGAAGGTGTTGGGGAGATATATGGGATCCCCGTACAATGTTAGGCATGTTTGTTTTGTAAATTCACAATTTTTACTATATACTTGTTTATGCAGGTTCATGTATGAATGATATACTTTGATGAAATTTTATTTTAAAAAAGAACGTGGCCTTTGTTTTTTAAAATGTCATGTTTTGTTCTTAGGCTCTGAGATTCAAATTTTATTTAAGTGACCAGTTTTTGGTTTCATTTAAAAGACAGCTATGAACTAGGAGAACACTGAAAAGAGAGAGGTCTGAATGAGAACTCGTCCAACCAGATGTGAGCACAGGCTACGCACGGTGGCCCTGGAACATGTCTAGGCTGGCGGAATAGATGAGAAGGTCCAAAAGGGGACCTAACTACCCATAGGAATAAAGTGTATGATAAACTGGAATCTCATATCAGGGGGCCAAAGACAGGTTTTTTATAAATGATGTTGGGAAAACTGGATGGCTATTAGGGGACAAAAAGGATAACACTGGGTCACTTCCTCACACTATCCATAGAAATAAACTCCAAAAGAATCAAAGCACTAAAGGTTGAAAAATGGAAACAAGTAAGTCCTAGAAGAGAATCGGGGTGAATTCTTCCATAACCTGGATTCGCACACTATTAAAAAAAAAAAACAAGACACACACTTGACTACCTAAAAACTAAAAAATAAAATTCATGGCAAATAAACACCTTGAACAAAGTTAAAAGATAAATGACAAACCAGAAGAGCATATTTTCAATGCATATCACAGACAAAAGGCCATATTCCTAATGTACAGGAAAAACTTTTAAAAATCAAGGAGAAAAGAGATCAGAAATCCTGTTTAAAAAAAAAAAGAAGCAAGAATAGACAATTAACAAGAACAACAAAAAAAGATATGGAGATGGCCTTAAATATTTGAAAAGATATTCAGCCTCACTCACGGTAAGAGAAATGTAAATTAAAATGACAACAAAATGCTTTCTCATTCATCAGTTTGTCAAAAACACAAAAGCTTGAAAATGTGCTGTGTCAGCAGAACCGTCGGGAAATGGGTGCCCTTGGCCGTTCCGGCGGGAAGGCAGAATGGTGCCACCCCACGGCCGGGAAGGGGGCACTGGTTGATAAAATAAACAGACCCTCACTCCTCAGCCCAGCAATCTCAGTTCTAAGAACGTACCTGAAGCCACATGTCCAGCAATATGAAAACACAAGGATTTTTCACTGCAGCATTTTTACCCCTGCAAAATATTGGAAACTACCTAAATGTCCAAACAGAAGTGATTGGTGAATTACCTGCATTTCATCCCCACAGTGGCATACTCTTAAAAAAAAAAAAAAGGACAAAGAAGCTCTCTGCAAGTAGATACCAGGTCACTTCCAAGAGACATTATGTGAAAAATGCCAAGTTCAGGCGAGCACATGCAGTCAGAAAATACACGTGTGTGTGTGCACACGTGCCCGTCTTTACAAACAGACACACGGGAAGGATAAACCCGAAAACAATCGTGCTGGCTACCTATAAGGGGTGTGCGGAAACTGGGCGAGAAGTATATGGAAAGAGGTGGCACTTCTCTAAGGATACCTTTTAGTTTGTTTTGAGTTTTTGGAGGCATCTTCTCCATACTCAAAAAATTAAATTAACAAGGATGAAAGAAAAATAACTCAAACCGAGAGCAAATGGAAACAAATGAACCCAACTGCTGTAAAGGAAAGACATAGCCCCGCTGAAAAAGTTGCGACGGACACATCCCAGCAATTCATTATAAGTGAAGTCGTCCTCTATACGGTGCAGCAGGGAGCGCCGCAGAGAAATCCTCTTCCTCCTAGACTCATTGTTGGTAGTAGAAGGTGTGAAGAAATACTTCAGAGTATAGGACGGAGGGTTTCTGAGCAGATCCGTCGATCTTCCTGGGAGAAGGAAGGTACAGCAGACATGGAGTGGAGGCGCGCTGCTGCCGTGTGAACTCATGACGTCCCAAGAAGTTCCCGCAGGAATCCCAGCTCGTGTGTGCACACGGGTACGCATACCTACGCTTATTTATATTCTAAGTCCATCTGCTAAAAGAACCTCAAAGCAAAGACCCCAGGATCTCAGTTTCTAAATACCATTCCCGGGCAGCAGGCGTAGCGCAGTGGTTGAGCACCTGCTATCCGTACAGGAGGTCCCAGGTTCAGTCCCCAGTTCCTCCTCTAAAAAAAAAAAATCTGCTGGTCAAGCGATCATTCAATAAATAAATTCCCACAAAAAGGAACCTGAGCTCCTTAGGAAAATGCCTGCTTCCGAGGGCTGAGCAGAAAAAGCTAAGATGAACCTCAACCACTGTGAGAGCAGAAAGTAAAGACATTCTTACTAATATATATAATATTATATAGAGATATAATATCTAATAAGAATGGCCTGCCAAAAGGGCAGAGGCGCCCGCTTGGAGGGGCTCCTGCCGGGCAGATCTGGCACCATTTGAGCACCACCATCATGATGAAGCTGTAATGAAGTATAAACCATGGAAAAAATCAGCAATTCATGAGTCCACGCAGAAAATAGATGCATAAGGAAGGGAAGGGGGGAAGAGAGGGCTCCTGCTCCGGGGGGACGGCGGCCTCCGGCCGGGCAGAGGGCAGGCCGGGCTGGAGAACGGGCCACGGCCCCCGACGGTGGGGAAAGGCAGGACTCGGTCACGGAGGCTGCGTCCTGGGGGCCGTCAAGCTTCATGCTATTTCACGATATCTGCAAGGGGTCTGTCTGCCACTGATTGCTTCTTAGTGTCAAGGGAGAAGTAGGAACTCCACCACGGTTGGCTCCCACGACATCGGTGATCAAAGGTCACGGCCCCAGGGAGGAGCGGACAGTGGAGGGAGGACAGGGCGTCGCTCCTGCAGAATTCCGAGGAAGAAGCCGAATCTAATCCTGCTGGAAATGTCACAAACCTCTAAATGGGAAACGGTCTATTATTTTTTAAATGTTTCCCCGACCACGTCAACCTCATAAAAGACTGGAAAAGCAGAGGCAGGGCTAGATTAAAGGAATGTAAGGCACCTGCAGGGGAGAGAAGCTGTGAAGTGTGTAGACGCTCAGGGGCTGGCTTTCCTGGCGTCCTGGCCAACGCCTCCCGCAGTGTGGAAGTCATCCTTCCCCCGGGCCCGAGAGCCAGGAGTCTGCGTCCTTCCGGAACAATTGGCTGAGCTTTGTTGACGCTGTTATGGCCTTGATTATTTTAGGGGAAAAGCAAAAAACAAAGGTATCTCACGAAAGAGCTAAGACCCTTGGCTGTCATGTTGCCTACTACATTAATCTTGACACATTTTTATTTTCACTTTGATTAAATAGGTAACCAAGGATTGTTTCTCCAACCCGCAGGATCCTGGCTTAATCAAGTGTCCAAATCCCCACCGACAACTTTTTCGTTTTTTCTTTTCCAAAACTGGACCCTGATTATGGGAGAAAAAAAAACCCTCAGGATATTTTTTGCACATAAAGCTACCTTTGAGATTTTCCAGAAGGCCCCTGGAAAATCCCAAAGATTTGTTCTTTGACTTTATATAAAAAAAGGGGCTAGAAATAAAGAGAGCCATCGCCTGTGTCACTGTCATAAGAGATCTTGGGGAACAACCGTGCGATCAGAAGAGAAGCTCAGCCTGCCCTAGGTTAAATCTGTGTCCGTAAAATGCTACTAATATTAGGTTGGTGCAAAAGGAATTACAGTTTCAGACTGTGAATTTTAAATTATTGCAATTAGGCTCAAACTCATCTTTATTAATCAAAATAGGAACCACTGGGAAATGGATATTGATCAACCAACTGGGCTCCCGTCTACCATATAGGAGGTCCAGGGTTCGATTACTGGAGCTCCTGGTGAAGGCAAGCTGGCCCACGCAAGCGGAGAGCTGGCCCACGCAAAGTGCTGACCATGTGGAGAACTGGAGCAGCAAGAGGAAGCAACAGAAAGAGACACAGAGGAGAGACCATAAGAGATGCAGCAGATCAAGGAGCTGAGGTGATATAAGAGACTAATCCCCTCTCTCCCACCCCGGAAGGTCCCAGATCGGTCCCTGGAGCTGCCTAAAGAGAAAACAAGCAGACACAGAACACACAGTGACTGGACACAGAGAGCAGGCAGTGAGTGCAAATAATGGCAGGGGGGTGGGATAAATAAAAAAGTAAATCTTATTTTTAAAAAAAGGGAACCATTTTCTAATTTTTGCCAATGAGAAATAAATTTATATATTTCTGTATTGCAAAAATCTATGCTTTGAGGGAAGCAGATTTGGCCCAACGAATAGGGCGTCTGCCTACCACATGGGAGGTCCAAGGTTCAAACCCAGGGCCTCCTGACCTGTGTGATGAGCTGGCCCACGCTCAGTGCTGATGTGCACAAGGAGTGCAGTGCCATGCAGGGGTGTCCCCCATATAGGGGAGCACCATGTGCAAGGAGTGGTCCCCGTAAGGAGAACCACCCAGTGCAAAAAGAGTGCAGCCTGCCCAGGGTGTTGCACACACAGAGAGCTGATGTGGCAAGATGACACAACAAAAAGAGACACAGATTCCCGGTGCTGCTGACAAGAATACAAGCGGACACAGAAGAACACACAGTAAATGGACACAGAGAGCAGAGAATTGGCGGGGGGTGGGGGTGGGGTGGGAAAGGGGAGATAAATAAATAAAAAATAAATCTTAAAAAATAAATCTATGCTTTGAGATTTGATGAAGTCTTGGAAAGCATTTTCTGCATCCTGCTGGTTGTGGAAGTGTTGTTCCTGCAAAAAGTTGTCGAGATGCTCGAGGAAGTGGTAGTCGGTTGGTGAGAGGTCAGATGAGTATGGCGGATGAGGCAAAACCTTGTAGCCCAATTCATTCAACTTTTGAAGCATTGGTTGTGCGACATGCAGTCGGGTGTTGTCGTGGAGAAGAATTGGCCCTTTCTGTTGACCACTGCCAGCTGCAGATGTTGCAGTTTTCAGTGTATCTCATCGATTTGCTGAGCATACTTCTCAGATGTAGTGGTTTTGCCGGGATTCAGAAAGCTGTAGTGGGCGGCAGACTTGGCCCAGCGGTTAGGGCGTCCGTCTACCATCTGGGAGGTCCGCGGTTCAAACCCCAGGCCTCCTTGACCCGTGTGGAGCAGGCCTATGCGCAGTGCTGATGCGCGCAAGGAGTGCCCTGCCACACAGGGGTGTCCCACGAGTAGGGCAGCCCCACGCACAAGGAGTGCGCCCCGTAAGGAGAGCCGCCCAGCGCGAAAGAAAGTGCAGCCTGCCCAGGAATGGTGCCGCCCACACGGAGAGCTGACACAACAAGATGATGCAACAAAAAGAAACACAGATTCCTGGTGCCGCTGACAACAATAGAAGCAGACAAAGAAGATGACGCAGCAAATAGACACAGAGAACAGATAACTGGGCTGGGGGGGAGGGAGAGAAATAAATAAATAAATCTTAAAAAAAAAAAAGGAAGCTGTAGTGGGTCAGGCCTGCAGCAGACCACCAAGCAGTGACCATGACCTTTTTCTGGTGCAAGTTTAGATTTGGGAAGTGCTTTAGAGCTTCTTCTCGGTCCCACCACTGGGCTGGTCATCACCAGTTGTCATATAAAATCCACTTTTTGTCACATGTCACAATCCAATCGAGAACCGGTTTGTTGCTGTTGCATGAAGAGAAGACGACACTGCAAAACGATGATTTTTCTGATTTTCGGTCACTTAGCGAGGTTTTTCACCTTCCAATGGGCTTCAAATGATGAACGACTGTAGAGTGATCGACATTGAGCTCTTCCACAACTTCTCATGTAGTTGTAAGAGGATCAGCTTCGATGATTGCTCTCAACTGGTCGTGTCAACTTTCGATGGCCAGCCTCTATGCTCCTCATCGTCAAGGCTCTCGTCTCCTCTGCAAAATTTCTTGACCCACCACTGCACTGTACATTCCTTAGCAGTTCCTGGCCAAATGCGTTGTTGATGTTGCAAGTTGTCTCCACTGCTTTACAACCCATTTTGAACTTAAATACGAAAATCGCTCAAATTTGCTTTTTGTCTAACATCATTTCCATAGTCTATAATAAATATAAAATAAACAGCAAGTAATATGTCATTAGCAAAAGAAATAAAGCGAGAAATGCACATTAAAATGACGTATAACATAGCCACCTTTATTTAAGAATGTATTTCAATATCAAATGGCAAATTTCAATAATGCACTACCGCAGTTACTTTTGCACCAATCTAATATCAATGTTCTAGAAGCGGTACCCTGTACAGGAAGTCTGTCCTGGGTAGAGCTCCATGTCCCTGTCTCTCAAAGTATGTTTCTAACATCAGGGAAAATATTCATAAAACTATTCTAAACTATTTACATGTAGATAAACTACTATAAAATTCCTATCAAATAGTTCTATCGAGTTATCCTGTATTTATCAGGGTCCTGATGCTACTTTACCTGATACATAGGCAACAACAGAATCAAACGATCAGTCTCAATTTCAGCTATGATTTAGAGTATTTATTGGGCCACAAATTTACTTCTTTAATGTGAATCTCCGCATTGGTGATGCTCATCAGACCTACCCATAAAGTTTTATAAAGGTAAACGGATGTGGTTCACTGATAGAGCTCCCGCCTACCGTATGTGACGGCAGTCTGGCCCGTGCACCGCCGAGAGCTGGGGCAGCGAGATGACCCAACAAAGGGAGACAAGCAGATAGGGAAAAAAAAAAAAGCACAGCGAATGGACACAGAAGAGACAGGTAAGGAACAAAGTGCGGGGGAGGGGGCGGGGGGGAATAAATAAATGAATAAACCTTTTTTTAAAAAGGGGGAGGGAGTCAAGGTGAAACACAGCAGAAACCAGGAACTGAAGTGGCACAGTTGACAGGGAACCTCTCTCCGCATCAGGAATCGCCAGGATTGAATCCCAGTGACTCCCAGAGGAGAAAAAATGAGAAGAGAAGACAACACAGAGAGCACAAACAGCAGGGCGGGAGGAGGGGAAGGGGGGAAATAAATAAATAAATAAATAAACAAACAAACAAATAAATAAATAAAATCTTTTTTTTTTAAGTTTTATAAAAATATAGATGCCAATATAAAAATATTAAAAAGATAGAGAGGAGCTGACTCCAGACTGACTGAATCTCTCTACTAGACACTGTTGATTTAAAAAGAAAATTGCAGGATGCCGTAATTATATGATCTATCTCGAGACCTTTGTCCTTTTTAAAATTTATGTTGACCCATTTTTATAAATTAGATGTAATATCACTGATTTCTTTGAAAATAGGTTTATCATTATTCTTAGAGACATTTTGTCTCAAAAACTTCTTGGCCTGTCTTTATTATCTTGTTTTGCATGCCAGATTTCCTTGCCAGTTGCATTATTCTTCTCGTGAATGCTTCTCAGCCTGCTCAGTTTTGAAAATTATCAATAATAAACTAGCCAGGGCCATTAAGTGACTGTGGGCTACGGACAGGATTGGTTTCACCCTGATGCTCCAGTCCAGAGAGCTTGCCTTCGACAAAGAAGGGCTGTCTCAGCCTCACGGAAAGGACCGTGACAGGTACTTCAAAATGTTAACACTTCAAAGGAAACCTTCTTCTACTTTATCGTGGTAGCATATAAACAACCCAACAGGCCCCGTTTCAGCCGCTTTTAGGTGTCCAATTCGGAGGCATTCACAATGTCGTGCTGCCATCACCACCCCCCCCCTCACCACAACTTCTCTCTCACCCCAAAAGCCCTGTCCCCATCCCCCACCCTGCCCCACCCCTGGTACCCTGCCTCTAATGATTTGCACATCTCTGAGGTTATCCATTCTGGGTCCTTTTGAGTCTGGCTTATCTCACTCGACACAGGTTCCTCCATGCTGTAGCACATACCAGCACTTCCATCCTTTTTACAGCTGAGTGATATTCCACTCCACAGGTGGGCCACATTTCATTTACCGTTGCCCCTGGTGGACCCTTCCAAGGATAAGCTGTCGAGGGCAGAGCAGACATCCCTCCAACAACTCTCAGCCCGTCCCAGGGGACTAAGTCAAGATGTCCAGGACTTTTATTTGAGAAGCAGAAGGCTCCGTGAAACCCCCAACCCGAGATCCACTGGAAGGGACGAATCCCATGGACCAAATGTCCTGGGAGCGACCTTTTAGTGGGGTGGTGTGTTTGGAATGTTGTGGATGGTATTTTAACAGTCTATTTTCTGGACGTATAAGGAAGCCTTTTCTCATCTTTTTTCTTTTTATTATATTTTTTATTTATTTTTTAAAAGATTCTTAGATTACATAAAATGTTACATTAAAATATAAAGGATTCCCATCTGCTCCATGCAATATCTTTCATTAGTGTGTTTTTCTCATCTTAAGCTATCTGTAATCCACAGAAATTTCATCAAATTCTGCTTTTGTAAACCGAAATGAAATATACACACACCCTCACCAGAATTCAGGAACTTATTTTTCATGGCAAAATAGCTATTGGCACAGGCATAGTAAGAATCTACCCTGCTTTTTTGTTTGGCAGTTCCGGGGCTGGGGATTGAACCCTGGACCTCCTGCATGGGAAGCCAGCAGGCACCCCTGAGCCACACTGGCTCCCTTGAATTGGTTTTTTCATTTGTTGTTTGATTTGTTTTCTTTAAGATTTATTTTCTTTATTTCTCCTCCGCCCCGTTGTCTGCTCTCTGTGTTAACTCGCAATATGTTCTGCTGTGTCCACTTGCACCCTCAGTGGCACCGGGAAACTGCATCTCTTTTTTATTGCATCATCTCGCTGCATCAGCTCTCTGTGTGTACGGCGCCACTCCTGGGCGGGCTGCGCTTGTCCCACCCAGGGGGCTCTCCCTGCTGGGCGCGCTCCTTGCGCGTGGGGCTCCCCTACGCAGGGGATACCCTGCATGGCATGGCCCTCCTTGCCTGCAGCAGCACTGAGCATGGGTCAACTCCACATGGGCCAGGAGGCCCTGGGTTTGAACCCTGGACCTCCCATGTGGTAGGCAGACGCTCTATCTGTTGAACCACGTCCACTTCCCTGTTGTTTGCTTTTTTGTTTTTAGGAGGCACCGGGGACCAAACCCAGGACCTCCCGTGTGGGAAGCAGGCGCTCAACCACAGGAGCCACGTCCCCTCCCTGTCCTGCTTTGTACAAGGACCTATTTTGCTAAATACAAAGACCTTTCATACGAAAGACCATGTCCACTGGAGTGGTTCAAGGGAGAATGGTGGGTGCAGCCACCCGCCTCCCACAGAGCCCTCCGGGAGCTCGGGCGTGGCGCTTGCCCAGCTTTGCACAAAGCCCCAGTCTGCAGGCGGAAGGAAGGCTGCTCCTGGCCACCCAAGAAAGGTGGGATATTTGGGGGTCCTCCCGAAGAGAAGAATTTGCCTGAATGTGTCGGCGCTACAGCTGAAATCTGGAGGGGGGTGGTTCTTCGCCTGTTTCCATGCCTGGGGATAGCAAGTTCTAGAGGTTTTGAAAAGCCCAGCCCGAGACTCCTCGTGGACGTCTAAACTCCAGCAGGCCTGGAGGGCGAACTCGCACTCGTGCCTCTGCCAACCGTCAGGCCAAAGCCAATGAGCCCCGCCTTATTTCATAGTTGAGAAACTTTTCCTGGAGACGACCATGCTCCCCGCCAGGAAGACTACAGATAAAAGTCTTTAAAATGCTCAAAATGGGCCTTCCAGGTTATCTCAGCCTTTGCTTGTCTTGGAACTGGTTTAGAACTCTGTAAATTGGAGAAATTGATAATAATGCAAATGAGCCACGTCAGCCTGAATGCAAAGCGTGACCCGGAGCCAGCCCTGAAGCCTCCTAGCTCCTCTCAGCAGCTCTGGTTTACCTGCCTACGGGTTTTTCCTTTGAACCACTGTCATATCCTCTCGGTTCCCTCAGTAACTAACGAGTTAAAGGATTTTACCTTTTTCAAAAAGTTATCTTTAATATGAACTTTCAAATCCCTACACACTGAGGACTTACTCTTTTGAGTTCCAACGGCGATAATTTCAAGGGAAAGTTCTCAGATGTTGAAGTTCTGAAAGATTAAAAATGAATAAATAAGGAAGTGGATTTGGCCCAACCGATAGAGCACCCGCCTACCACAAGGGAGGTCCAAGATTCAAACCCAGGATCCATGTGCAGCCGGCGCACGCGCAGTGCTGATGCACACAAGGAATGCTGTCACTCAGGGTTGTCCCGGCGTAGGGGAGCCCCACGCGCAAGGAGTGCACCCCATAAGGAGAGCCGCCCAGCGCGAAAGAAAGTGCAGCCTGCCCAGGAGTGGTGCCGCCCACACGGAGAGCTGGTACAGCAAGGTGACACAACAAAACGAGGCACAGATTCCAGGTGTCGCTGACAAGAATCCAAAACGGACACAGAAGAACACACAGCAAATGGACACAGAGAGCAGACAACGGGGGCGAGGGGGAAGAAAGAAAGAAATCTTTAAAAAATGAATAAATAAACGGGCCTGGGTCTTTGTCTCGGGGTGAGCCAGGGAGGGCTACGGGGCGAGCCGGGTCTCGGCCAGCACCCGCCGTGGGTCGGGAGCCCTTCTCCAGGAGTTGCCTGCCTAGAGGAAGGCCCGAAAGCCGCCGGGCGCAGGGGCCTGCAGAACGAGGGCACGGGCCCAGCGCCGGCCCCTGGCACCGAGCGGGAGGGCCGCGTGGCTCGCGGAGGCCTAGGAGCCCGCACACCCGCTGGCGGGAGGTGGGCAACGTCCTCCTCCACAGACGCCCCAGTGGGCCCCAGGGTCCCACCCCTAGCCACGCCCTAGAGAGCTGGAAGCGCGCGTCCAACCGAGGCTCATGCACGACTGTTCGCCCCAATTCGCCAGAGCCAGGAACACCCCACGGGGCCCTGCACGGACGGAAGCACGAACCAAAAGCACCTGTCCACACCGCGGCCCACCCTTCAGCCGGGAGAAAGGATCCAAGTTCTGGGACGCGCCACCACAAACGTGGACCTCGGTCACACTGAGCGAAAGAAGCCAGCAACCAAAAAAACGGACGTCGTGTGATCCCAATCCTGGGAAACGTCCAGAACACAGAAATCTGCAGGGGCAGCCGGGAGCCGAGCGGAGCGGGGCGCGGGAGGAGGGGGGACGGCGCGGGAGGGCCCACGGCGCGGCTCTCTTCTCAGGGGACAAAATGTTCTGAAATTAGACAGTGGTGACTATATGAAAAGACACCGACTGGTACACCTTAAATGGGTGAATTTCATGGTATGTGAATTATGTTTCAATAAAAATAACATTTTTTTAAGGAAAAAAGAAAGTCATGGGAGGAGGTCTGCGCCGGTGGCGTCCTCGCTGGCGCTGTTCCTCCCAGCTCGGGGCCAGCTCTTCTCTCCCCACGCTTGCCTGGGGTTCCTGAGATTTGGGTGCTGCCAACAGCCGGCTGGAAGCGCCTCCCTGTGTCACGCCTTAGAGAGGCCAGAGACATCTCAGGGTGCTAGCAACACCGCTTCTATAGACTCCTCAGTCTCTAGAACCTTCCAGAATTTTCTGGGGCTGCCCACACACCAAGATCTATGGGTCGATGCTTGTTTTTCCATGTTTTCGTGTAGCTTCTAGAAACAGGCCCAAATTCAGAACGCCTTATTATTCGCTTCCATTTATCTCACCCCCACAAGTCTTTATGCCAGCCTGGAATTTTTTTTTTTTCATTTTCTCGTCCTGTCATGAGCATCTCACCGACTGAGAGCAGTGCATAAAAATGACAAGATGATGGGCGAGTTTTGCTGCCCCAGGGCACAGAGAAGGAGGGGCACATTCCCCAAGGATTAGGGCGGTTAAGGTCAGCACCCCTCAGGTCTGAGAGGGGTGGGCCTGTCCCCCAAAGGTTAGGGAAGGCCAGTGATCAACTCGTTGCTCTGAGAGGGCTGAGCCTGTATGCCAAAGGTTGGGGGGAATGTTGTCTTCACGTCGCTGTGCATGGGAAGCTGACGTGGCCCAGTGGTTAGGGCGTCCGCCTACCACCTGGGAGGTCCGCCGTTCAAACCCCGGGCCTCCTTGGCCCGTGTGGAGCTGGCCCATGCGCAGTGCTGATGCGCGCAAGGAGTGCCCTGCCACGCAGGGGTGTCCCCTGTGTAGGGGAGCCCCACGCACAAGGAGTGCACCCATAAGGAGAGCCGCCCAACGCGAAAGAAAGTGCAGCCTGCCCAGGAATGGCGCCACACACACAGAGAGCTGACACAACAAGATGACGCAACAAAAAGAAACACAGATTCCCACGCCACTGACAACCACAGAAGAAGACACAGCAAATAGACACACAGAACAGACAACCAGGGCAGGGGTTGGGGAAGGGGAGAGAAATAAATAAATCTTTAAAAAAAATAAAAATAAAAAAAAAAAGACTAACCCAAAGATTGAGTAAGGTGTGGCAATCACCCCAACACTCTTGGAGGGAGAGGTCTGGAGCTTGGTTAACACCTAGATACTTGATGAGGGTGGAACCAAGAAAATGGCCATTGGGCAAGCCTGTGGAAAGGGTGGGTTCCCATAAGGCACCAAGAAGAAGAAACCATCATCATAAGAATGACTCTCAGGGAAGCGGATCTGGCTCAATGGACAGAGCATACGCCTACCACCTGGGAGGTCCAGGGTTCAAACCCAGGGTCTCCTGGCCCGTGTGGTGAGCTGGTCCATGTGCAGTGCTGATGCGCACAAGGAGTGCCGTGCCACGCAGGGGTGTCCCCCGTGTAGGGGAGCTCCATGTGCAAGGAGTGTGCCCCCTAAGGAGAGCTGCCCTGCGCAAAAAAAGTGCACCCTGCCTGGGAGTGGCGCCGCACACACGGAGAGCTGACGCAGCAAGATGACACAACAAAAAAGGACAGATTCCCGGTGCCACTGACAAGAATACAAATGGACACAGAAGAACACACAGCGAATGGACACAGAGAGCAGACAACTGGGGGGGGGGGGGCGGGGAAGGGGAGAGAAACAAAAAATAAATAAATCTTAAAAAAAAAATCATTTCAGGAAGAACCTTTAAAATTATGCATATATATTGTTTTGCCTTAGGCGTTCTGCTGCTAATTCTAGCATTCATCGGTGACTCAAGCACTTGGTTTAAATTCCAGAAGACATTTTCTGAGCAGCCTGGCTTCCTGAGCAGCAGAGCAGGCTCAAGCTGTCGAGGCTCTCCTGGCGCCTTCTCTCTAAAGAGCGCCGTGGTCAAGGGGGCTCAGGAAAACTGTCAGCAGGTGCCACGGTGGTGCGTGCAGTTCTGACAAGCCAGCCTCTTCCTGCAGGAGAGGCGACCTCCGGGCTCTGCTCCCAGCCAAGAGCTTGTCAGGGCCAGATCGAAAGGCGCAGCGTCTCCAGGCCCACGTTTGACAGGGGGAACGTGTGCAATTAATAAAGGAGTCAGGGCTGGTTGGGAAACCAATTATAACACACGCGTCAGATATCCACAGCGAGGCCCAAACACAGTTTCCCATTGATTGGCGCCAATCATTTTTGGCACACGGCCTCTGGGCGCCGTTTCCCACGCCTTCGGGGACCTCCGAGGTGTCAGTGGCAGTGCCCTGCTCTGGCACGCACACTCGGTGCTTGTTTTGCAATACACCTGGATCCCTTCTAAAGAGAAGAGATGGTGCTGGCTTTGTTCTAACTCTTGTCTGGTCTTAGGTTGGTGCACAAGGAACTGCGGCGGCGCACCGAGGATTTGCAATCATTACAACTAGGCTCAAACACATCCTTATTACTCAAAATAGGGACCATTACAAGCAACACGTTTTTGCCAATGAGAAACAAGTTTGTGCATTCCTGTAGGGTACAAATCCATGCTTCAGGAGTCAACGAACTCTTGGAAAGCGTTTTCTGCATCCTGCTGGTTGTGGAAGCATTTTCCCTGCAAAAAGTTGTCGAGATGCTTGAAGAAGAGGGAGTGGGTTGGTGAGAGGTCGGGTGAATATGCCAGACGAGGCAGAACCTTACAGCCTTGCAGCTTTAGAAGCGCTGGTTGTCAGCTTCCAACGGCTAGCCACTACACTCCTCATTTTCAAGGCTCTCGTCTCCTTTGCAAAACTTCTTGAACTACCACCGCACTGTACGTTCACTAGCAGTTCCTGGCCAAATGCGTTGTTGATGTTATGAGTTGTCTCCTTTGCTTCAGACCCATTTTGAAATCAAATAAGAAAATCACTTGAATTTGTTTTTTGTCTAACATCATTTTCATAGTCTAAAACAAATATAAAATAAGCAGCAAGTAAAAAGTCATTAAGACAAAAAAAGCAAGAAATGCACATTAAAATGATGTGTAACATAACCGCATTTATTTAAGAGTGTATTCCAATATCAAACAGCAAATTTCAACAAAGCAAAATTGCAATTACTTTTGCACCAACCTAATACTTAAAGCAAGGCTTTTTAAAAAGCATATACTGGGAAGCAGATGTGGCTCAAGTGACTGGGCTTCCGCCTACCACACGGAAGCTCCCAGGTTCAGGTTCTCCTCCTGGAGAAGGTGAGCTGGCACGATGGGCAGGTACGGCAAGCTGACACAACAAGATGATGCAACAAAGAGACACGAAGAGGAAGGACAACGAGAGACACAGCAAACCAGGCAGCTGAGGTGGCGCAAGCAATTGAGCCCCTCTCTTCCATATGGGAGGTCCCAGGTTCGGTTCCCGGTGCCTCCTAAAGAGAAGATGAGCAGACACAGAGAGCACACAGCAAATGGACACAGAGAGTATACAGTGACCACAAACACAATGGGAAGGGGAATAAATAAGTAAAATAAATCTTTAAAAAAAAAAAGCATATACCCTATTCTCAAAAGAATTGAAAATTGGGAGTCAGATGCTCACTGGTGTTGGTGAAACAACTCAAGAGTCACCGGCCGATGGATGGAGAAACAAAATGTGGTCCACCGATTCAACGCATACTATTCAGTCATAGAGAAAAGGAAGAAGTTCTGACACACGCGACAAGTGGATGAACCCTGAAAACATGATGCCGGGTAAGATAAGCCAGACCCCAAAAGATAGGGCAATTAGTATATGAGTTCCTTATATGAAGGATCGAGAAGAGACAATTTCACAGGGGTGAAGCAGGTGGGAGGTCAGCAGGGGCTGGGGGGCAGGGCCTCCCTGTGTAATGAGGATGGTTTCTGCTTGGGGGGGGATGGAAAAGGTTTGGAAATAGTGGTGATGGTCATAATGAATGCCACTGACCTGCACATTTGAAAGTCTACATTGAAAATAGTGGGGGATAGGAGGGGTGAGGGTTTTTTCTTTTTTGTTTTAATGGTTGGAGCAATGAAAATGTTCTGGAATTGATTGTGGTGATGAATGCACAGCTCTGTGATCCCACCAAGAGCCACTGATCTTGACTGTACGCTTTGGGTGGCTGTACCGTGTGTGGCTCGTTAATAAAAAGTGCCGTGTTTAAAAACGGTTACAGAGGCAAACTTCATGCATGTATTTTACCACCGAAAAATGTGTATAAAGCAACAAAACCCAAAAGGCAGTGCCAAGAGAGGAAACTCGCGCTCCGGGAATGCTGGGGAGACAGAGCCTACGGCTGGGGGCTTGTCCCGCCCACGGGGGCACAGCTACCCGCAGGGACCGTCCGCCACCCCCGCCACCCCACCCGCGGGGTGGGCTAGCACCTGCCAGGAGCCAGCGCGCCTGCAGAGGGGGCTGCCATTCCAGCTCCCCAAGGGAGCCCCGGCCTTGCTGGACGGACTGGCCAAGCCCCTGCACCCCCAGCACTGGGCACCTGAACCCCTGCATCCCGCAGCATTGGGCACAAACCCCTGCCCCCCTCCCAAGCACGGGGGCCTGAACCCTGTATCCCCCGGCCCTCGGGGGCTGCCCTCCCGCACGACCTCTCAGGACGGGCCTTGACCGCGGGGACCGGCGGTGCGGGTCGGAATGGAGCGCGGCTGGCCCGGGGAGGGCTGTGGGCACAGACGCGCAGACACTCGAGCACAGAGCACGCAGCGCCGCTGGGCCGGGGCGCCTCCCCTCTGGAACCTTCTCCAGCAGGCTGCCGTCGAGGGGCGTGGCGCCCCAGGGCCCCTCCTGTTAGGAATTTGGCTCGGCCACCCCGGGGTCAGAGCAGGGTCGGAGCAGGCGTGCCAGGTGCTTCTCCCGCAACCTTCCGGAGCTGAAAGGAGCGCCTCCCAGGCAAGCACGCGGGCGCTGCCCCGCACACTGCAGCCCCTCTCGGAGGAGCCGGCAGGGGGAGGCCCAGAACCTTCTGTGGGCTGACGGTCCTGGGGTGGGGACGGCCGGGCCCCTCCCCGGCAGGGCCCGAGGGAGGAGCCGGCTTCATGACCCGTTCGGGGGAGTCCATGTGGGCGAAGACCCGCCGCCTTGGGGACCCACTTGTGCTGAGCGAAACCACAGCGGCCACGTGAGGCGGGCTGCTCCCTCCAGCCTCGGCCCCTGACTTCCACTCTTCTGCCCCCTCTCTGTAGCGGACCCCTGTGGCTGCCCCGGGCCCCCCCCCCCCCCGTGACCAGACACAATCTCCCCTTTTTAAAAAAGGTGAGTCTCAACATCTTTAATCCTGAAGGAAATGCATCTCAAAACCACAGTAAAAAAACACAATACACCTGTTAGTAAAATGCCTTGAAAATAAAAACAATGGAGATAATCTCTTCATTTTAAAGCCAGTTGCCGGGCAAACCTTAATCTCCCCTTGCCTTATAACCTCTCATGTGGGAGCCTCTCACAGGGTGTTAAAACCACCTCCTGAATGCAAGATGAGGCCCAGCCCCGCAAGGGAATGTTACACAGCCGTGAACAAGGAACGAGGTGCTGCGCCAACCTGGGCGCACCTTGAAAACACTGCGTTCCCTGCAGGGAGCCAGGCGCAAAAGGCCAGTTAGTGAGCGACTCGCTGATGTGAAATACCTAGAATATGCAAAGTCACAGAGACAGAAAGAAGATGACAAGTTCTGGGGGGTCAGGGAAGGGGAAATGGGGAGCTATTGCTTACCGGGAGCAGAGGTTCTGTTTGGTGTGACGGCAGAGTTGGTTCTGGGTGGTGGTGATGGTCCATGGTGAATGTAATTTATGTCACTGAATTGTAACCTTGAAAGTGATTAGAATGGGAGAATGTATGGAGTATAGATGTTACCACAATAAAAACAAAAACAAAACAAAAACAGCCCCCTAACCAGGAAGGCCCTAACTTGGAACGCAGACTCTCTCTCTTTCAATCCCAGCCGCTGGGCACTGATTATAAATCACAAACGTGACCTTGTGACTTTGCAGCTGAGACCCTCTGGGCCGCCCGCGCACACCCTGCCGCCCGTCCCCCGAGGTCCGGCTGGTCCCAGGTGCTCCTGGAGCACCCCGGGGCCTGCACCCTCTGGGGGTCCTCTCCGTCCTGAGGTCCACCCTCCTGCCCCCTCCTCTGGGTACAAACTTCCCTCTAACAATGTCGGGGGCTTTGTATTAGTTTGCTTGTTTAAGTCTGTCCAACGGGATGTTTTCCTTTTGATTTTTTATTACGAAATCCATGTTTAGAAAAGAAAAAGTAGAATATCCCAGGAAGGAAAAGAAGAACCCCTCCGTGCAGCCCTGGCTTAGACTCCTGCTGCTTCTGGGACAGGTCGTCACCCACCCAGAGGCTCCGAACAACCCTAACCTGCTGTCCCCAGCCCTGGGGTCACAGGTCCCACGTGGGGCTCCTGGGCTGAAGTCAAGCTGTTGGCATGGCTGGTTCCTGCCGGAGGCTTCAGGGCAGACTGTCTCCTGGCCTTTCCCAGCTTCCAGAGGCTTCCAGAGGCTTCCAGAGGCCACCTGCGCTCCAGGGCTGTGGTCCCCTCTGTCTGCAAAGCCGGCCACGGCAGGTTGAGCCCCAAACGCTCCATCACAGGACCTCTGCACATTGCCACGTGTTGCCTGATTCTGATGGCCTCTTGCGTGGTGAAGGGACGTGGCCTTGGGCCCACGTGGGTGACCCAGGTACCCTCTTTATTTTAAGGCTAGCTGACTAGCAACCTCAACTCCCCTTTGCCGATGAGCAGATGTAGCTCAAGCAATTTGGCGCCTGACTCCCATATGGGAGGTGCCAGGTTCCAATCCCGGTGCCTCCTAAAGAAGACGAGCCAGACAGCAAGCTGGTGTGGCAAGCTGATGCAATGAGGAAACAAGATGAAAGACACAACAAGCAATGAGTGAACATGGCTCAAGCAATTAAGCGCCTCCCTCCCACATGAGAGGTCCTGGGTTTGGTTCCTAGTGCCTCTTTAAAAGAAGACAAGGGAAGCGGACTTGGCCCAGTGGTTAGGGCGTCCGCCTACCACATGGGAGGTCTGCGGTTCAAACCCCGGGCCTCCTTGACCCGTGTGGAGCTGGCCATGCGCAGTGCTGATGCGCGCAAGGAGTGCCGTGCCACGCAGAGGTGTCCCCCGTGTAGGGGAGCCCCACGCGCAAGGAGTGCGCCCCGTAAGGAGAGCCGCCCAGCGCGAAAGAAAGTGCAGCCTGCCCAGGAATGGCGCCGCACACATGGAGAGCTGATACAACAAGATGACGCAACAAAAAGAAACACAGAGGGAAACGGACTTGGCCCAGTGGTTAGGGCGTCCATCTACCACATGGGAGGTCTGCGGTTCAAACCCCGGGTCTCCTTGACCCGTGTGGAGCTGGCCCATGCACAGTGCTGATGCGTGCAGAGTGCCCTGCCACGCAGGGGTGTCCCCGCGTAGGGGAGCCCCACGCGCAAGGAGTGCGCCCCGTAAGGAGAGCCACCCAGCGCGAAAGAAAGTGCAGCCTGCCCAGGAACGGCGCTGCCCACACTTCCCGTGCCGCTGAGGACAACAGAAGCGGACAAAGAAACAAGACGCAGCAAATAGACACAGAGAACAGACAACCGGGGGAGGGGAGGGGAAATTAAATAAATAAATAAATCTTTAAAAAAAAAAAAAAAACACAGATTCCCAGTGCCGCTGATAAGGATAGAAACCGTCACAGAAGAACACACAGCGGATGGACACAGAGAGCAGACAACGGTCAGGGGGGAGAAATCAATAAAAATAAATCTAAAAAGAAAAAGAAAAAGACGACGAGCAGACACAGAGTGCACACAATGAACAGACACAGAGAGCAGATGGCAAATAATGAGGGGGGAATAAATTAATTTTTTTTAAACTTAAAAAAAAAACACACCTCCCTCTGGACTCTTGAGACGAAGCCTTAAAAAAATCCCCTTTGCTACGTAAGAGAACTCGTTCCCAGGTTCTGGGGACTTGGGCGTGGACATCTGGGAGGGGGGGGGAGACCCCTCCCGTGTGATTTTGTGATTTTGTGGTCCCGCGGCACATCTTGCCCCTCTGTGTGCCCCAGGCCCCGGCCCTGAGGAGGCTCTCTGGGTGTTTGCTGGCTGGGCCTGGGCGGTGGCAGGAGGCCAGAAGCTCGCCCGACACGCGGGGCCCGGGCACGGCGCAGCGGCCCCTGCTCCCCCGGCGCTCGCCAGCTCCTGGGATGACAAGAACCGCCCCGGGGCGCTCTGGAGCGGCGCTGCCCCGCAGAAGTACAGCGGGGACCGGGCTCCATGGAAATGTCCTAGAAGCCACAGCAGAAAAGTACAAAGAAAGGGGAGAGTAAATTTAGTAACGTGTTTTATCTAACCCACCTGTTATCAGGTCGCCTGTGATTCGATGCATCTACAACGTTGTCGGTGAGAGGTGCACATTGTTTCCTTCATCCTGAGACTGGAAACCCAGCCTGCGTTTCGCACCGACAGCCCCTCTCAATTCGGGGGCACCCCGGTGCACCTGCTCAGCGGCCACACGTGGTGGCCGTATTGGATGGTGTATTAGTCAGCCAAAGGGGTGCTGATGCAAAATACCAGAAATCAGTCAGTTTTTATAAAGGTATTTATTTGGGGTAGGAGCTTACAGATACCAGCCGTAAAGCATGAGTTACTTCCCCGACCAAAGTCTTATTTGAGCAAGACGTCTGCGAGGGCTCAGGCTTCCTGGGTTCCCACGTTCCTGGGCTTGCTTTTCTCCGGGTTCGAGGTTCCTTCTTTCTTGGTGCTGGCTTCTCTTTCCTCTGCGTGCTGACTTCCCGGGTCTTCAGCTTCAAACTCTGACATCAGAAATCCCCAACTCTGTTCTTGGCGCTGCCTTTGTGGGTGGGGACTCCACGCCCTAAGCATGTATCAGTCATTCCCAGGTACAGATCAGATTACAAACTTAGTCCAATATCTATTTTTGGAATTCATAACCATATCAAACTGCTACATTCCACCCTCTGAATTCCAAAAAGTCATCACAATATTCAAAAAAGACTTAAATCAGTTACAATGCAAGTACTAAATCATATCATAATCAATTTAAAGAAATACAGTTTGTCTTGGGGCAAAGCCCCATCTGCTATAGACCTCTGAAACTTACAAAACAATTTATCTGCTTCCAAAACACAAATGGATGGAAAAAGGATAAACATTTTCATTACCATAAGGAGAAACTGGGAGGGAAACATGAGTTACAGTTTCTCTGCAGTTCAGTAGAGCTGCAGGGCATCCTTTATCGATTTCAAAGTCTGAGAGTCATTTTTTTTAAAGATTTATTTATTTATTTTTAATTTCTCCCCCTTTCCCCTCCCCTTCCCCACCCTATCCTCCCACCAGTTATCTGCTCTCTGCGTCCATTCGCTGTGTGTTCTTCTGTGTCCACTTGCCTTCTTGTCAGCAGCACCGGGAATCTGTGTCTCTTTTTGTTGCGTCATCTTGCTGCATCAGCTCTCCACGTGTGCGGCACCATTCCTGGGCAGGCTGCGCTTTTTTTGTGGGGCAGCCTTCCTTGTGGGGCGCACTCCTTGCGCGTGGGGCTCCCCTACGCGGGGGACACCCCTGCATGGCAGGGCACTCCTTGTGCGCAACAGCACTGCACATGGCCAGCTCCACACGGGTCAAGGAGGCCCGGGGTTTGAACCGCGGACCTCCCATGTGGTAGGCGGGTGCTCTATCCGTTGAGCCAAATCCACTTCCCCCAAATGTGTATTAATTAAAAAGAGATCGCAGGCCGCCCCCACCCAGGCAAACGACGTCCGAATCACCAGGGACAGAACGTGGAGCCCTCACTTCCTCAATGTCCTTCCCCCAAACCCGGATCAAGAGAGCATCAGACGCCCGAGGTGACCCCCGTCTGGTGCTCCTCAAAGGGTCAAGGTCACGAAAGAAAAGGAACGTCCGCGAAAGTGTCCCAGATCCGAGGGGCCTGAGGAGACGTGACGGCGAAACGCAGTGGGGGTGCTGGACGGGGCGCCGGGGCAGGGAGGGACACGACCGGGCACGCGGCGCCCCGTGGAGCCGGCAGGCCCCGCTGCAGACGCCTGGCCTGGCGCCTGGGCTTGGCCGTGGGCAGCTGCCGAGGAGGCCCGGGGATGGAGGCGTCTTCGCCTCTCCTGTGGAGGGCTGAAAGTATTTCAGAGTAAAAGGTTTAAAAATGTTTTTTAAAAAGTTATCCTGGCTCTCGCCACCCCCAGCCCCCACCCTCCTGGGGGGCCAGATCTGGAGAAAGCAGCGCAGCCCGCGTGTCTCCCCGCGTCGTCGGCGCAGCTCCCACACGGCTCGTCCTCGGAGTGAGGGACGGGCGGGGCGGCGGGACCGGCCTCTGCATTCGAGTCTTCGGGGGCGTTTTTGTCGGCAAAGCCACCGGCTTCCAGGGCACGGGCGGGAGGGCTCCTGGCCGGCTGGAGGGACCCAACCTGGACCAGGTGTGGCGCCCCCGGGCAGCGGGCGAGGCCTTCCCCCTCCACGTGCCGTCCAGGCGAGGAAAGGCGAAGCAGCTTCAGCCCAAAGAGGTACCTCGGTATCCCGCGGGGGTGCCCTGCCGTTTTCCTGGACTGGGGGGCCCTGGCCCTGGGAGAGGGGGCGTGTCTTTGCAGGAGAGGACACAGGGCCACGGGGGGGTGGGAGCAGGCCTTCTTGAGGGGCCCCCAACTGTCCCTTCTAATTGTGACATTTTCCAGAGTGTGGTTCTTAATCGCTGCTAGAGTACGACCTGCCCCGTGGGTGAGGAACACCCAACCCACAGAACAGCAGCGCACGTCCCCGGGACGGGGAAAGAAGGAGGCGGGTGCTTGGGAGATGCGCCCTCCCCGACGCAGCTCTCCCCCAGGCACACGGCCTGCCTGCGTGCCCAGGTGAATGCAAGGGACAAAAGGGGCAGCGGGTGGGCTCAAGGGATTGGGCTCCCATCTACCATAGAGGAGGTCCAGGGTTCAATGCCCGGGGCCTCCTGGTGAGGGCGAGCTGGCCCACGTGGAGAACTTGGTGCAGCAAGATGACGCAACAAAGAGACTCAGAGGAGACAATAAGAGATGCAGCAGGCCAGGGAGCTGAGGTGATGTAAGAGACTGAGCGCCTTTCTCCTGCTTTGGAAGGTCCCAGGATCGGTCCCCAGAGCCACCTAATGAGAAGGCAAGCAGACCCAGAAAGACACACTGCAAATGTACACAGAGAGCAGACAACGGGGGTGGGGGATAAAAAAGTAAATAAACTCTATAAAGAAAAGAAAATATCCAAGGTACAGGAGGACGCGGGAGGAAAGAAGGGGAGCCAGCGGGCGCCGCACCCCATGAAGCCTGACACCCGGGAACCCGCCGGGGGCTTTGGCCCCCTCCGCGCCAGTGCCCAGGTCACCAGCAACCCCCTCCCTCTAAACCTGTCCCAATCTGGGGTTCTCACCCAGGGCCAATCTTGCCCATCGCTGGGCGACGGCTGGGGACAGTTCTGGGGGCCCCACGGGGGTGCAGGCCAGGGACGCCGACCGCCCACGAGGCACAGAACCAGGCGGCCCCCACGCCCGCAGCACCGAGGGGCCGCCCGGCGGATGCGGCCTGGCCAGTGACCGTACCTCCGGGGCCCAGCAGCGCCCGCTCTCCCGCCTTCCTCCCCGAGCAGTCTCGGGGTCGGCCCCCCACCCGGCGCCCGGCTCCAGGGGCCGGAGGGCCCCGGCCTCGGGCTGCTTCTTCCTCCCGACCTCCGTCCAGTCCTCGGACTAGCACAGCTGGCCGCACACGCCGCTGCCCCCAGAGCGCGCAGCCCCGGCCGGGACCCCCGGCCACCCTCCCACGCTGTCTTCTCTGCCTCCATCCATGGTGGCGCCCCCCTTCCAGGGGCTGAGCCGGACATCAGGGCCTCCTGCCTCACCCCCACCCCAGAGGTAGCCCGTCCTGCCTGCTCCTACCTTCTCCCACGCTTCTCCCCGTCTTCTCCCCGGCAGTCCTCCGTGATTCTCGGGCTGGCACCCACAGTCTCCCTTATGCCACCCGTTGCTACCCTGCAGGCGCTTCTCCACAGTAGCAGCCGTGGGCCTCAGACCCTGCCCCTGCCACTCGGAGAGAAAGCCCAAGGTTTCGCAGACTCCTTCCCCGCCGCTGCCCCGTGTAAGGGGCGCTCTCTGTCTCCATGGCCTCTTCTCCCAGCGCTCCTGCCCCAGGGCCTTTGCACTTGCCATTCTCCCACCTGGAGTGCTCTGTCCCCAGATATGACCGGGCTTCTTGCTCACCTCCTTCAAGTTTCTGCTCAGTGAAACCCTCCCTGACAACTCTTTTTAAAATGCAGCTCTTGGAGAGCGGGTGTAGCTCAGCGGTTGAGCGCCTGTTTCCCAGGTACAAGGGCCTCTGTTTGATCCCTGGTACCTCCTAACAAACAAACCAACAAGCAAAGCAGGGAAGCAGGGGACTGGGGCCCAGGGGACTGGGCTCCCGCCTACCACACAGGACGTTGCTGGTTTGGACCCTGGTGCCTCCTGGGGAAGAGAGTGAGCTGGCATGATGGGCAGGCGCAGCGAGCTGACACAACAAGAGACACAAGATGAGAAAAAAAAAACATAATGAGAAACACAACAGGGCAGGGAGCAGAGGTTCCTGGTGCCTCCTAAAGAAGACAGTGAGATGACGGGATGGGCAGGCATGGTAAGCTGATGCAACAAGATGACGCAACAAGAGAAACATGGAGGAGAAACATAATGAGAGACACAACAAAGTAGGGAACAAAGTGGCTCAAGTGATTAGGCACCTCCCTCCCATATCGGAGGTCCCGGGTTCTGCTCCTGGTGCCTCCTAGAGAAACAAAAAAAGATGAACAGACACAGCGAGTGCAAATAATGAGGGGGTGGGGAGAAAGAAAGAAATAATAAAAATCTTTAAAATTTTTTTAAAAAAGCAACTCTCCTTGGGGAGCAGATGTAGCTCGAGTGGTTGAGCACCCTTCCTGTGTGCAAGGTCCCGGGTTCAATCCTCAGGAGCTCCTAAAAAACCAGAGCTCTTCTAACTCTCCAGAAATCATACCAAAATCAGACAAAGACATCACAGGAAAAGAAGCATCCAGACCCACGTCTCTTATGAATAGAGTCAAAAACCCTCAACATATTCTAACAAACCGATTCCAATATTATGTAAAAAGAATTATACACTATGATCAAGTAGGATTTATCCCAGGAATGCAAGGTTGATTTTGCACCCAAAAAATCTGTTACTATAATGCAGCATTATCAACAAAGAACACATTGTTACTTCAGGAGACAGAGAAAAAGCATGTGATAAAATTCAACAGCACCTCTTGATAAAAACCACTCAGAAAACTAGGAATAGAAGGAAACGTCCTCGACTTCATAAAGGGCCTAAATGAAAACCCCCCAGGTAATATCATACTCGATGGTGACAGCCTGAAAGCTTCCCTCCAAGGTCAAGAACAAGACAAAGATGCCCGCTGTCATCGCTGTTATTCATCATTGCACTGCAAGTTCTAGACAGAGCAATTAGGTTAAAAAAAAAGGAAAAGAAAAGCCATCCAAATTGGAAAGAAAGAAGGAAATGTTCCCTATTTGCTGATGACATGATCCTATATACAGAAAAGCCTGAAAAATCCACCACAAAGCTAATAGTTAATAAATGAATTCAGCAGAGTGGTGGGATACAAGATCAACTCACAAAAATCACTGTTTCAGTAGTGTTTCTATACACTAGTAATGAACAATCTGAAGAGGAAAGCAAGAAAAAAACTCCACTTACAATAGCAACTAAAAGAATCAAATATCTAACCAAGATGTAAAGGACTTGTACATAGAAAACTACAAAACATTGCTAAAAGAAATAAAAGAAGATCTAAATAAATGGAAGGACATTCTGTGTTCATGACCTAGAAGACTAAATATTATGAAGATGTCAATTCTAACCAAAGCAATTTACAGGTTCAATGCAATCCCAATCAAAATTCCAACATCCTGGGATATGGATGTGGGTCAACTGATAGAGCATCTCCCTACAACACAGGAGGTCCAGGGTTCAAACCCAGGGCCTCCTGGCCCATGTGGTGAGCTGGCCCATGGGCAGTGCTGCCTGCGTGCAAGGAGTGCTGTGCCACACAGGGGTGTGCCACACTTAGGGGAGCCCCACATGCAACGAGTGCACCCTGTAAGGAGAGCCGCCCCGTGTGAAAAAAGCACAGCCTGCCCAGGAGCGGTGCCACACACAGGGAGAGCTGAAGACGCAACAAAATGACACAGCAAAATGACACAACAAAAAGAGACACAGATTTCTTGTCTGCCTGATAAGAATGCAAGTAGACACAAAAGAACACACAGCAAATGGACACAAGAGAGCAGACAATGAGGGGGAAGGAGGGGAAAGAAATAAAATAAAAAAAAAAAAATCCCAACATTCTTATTTGCAGAAATAGAAAAGTCATCAAATTTATATGGAAGGGTAAGGGGCCCAGAATAGCCAAAGCCATCTTGAAAAAGCAGAACAAAGTTGAAGGACTACACTTCCCAACCTTAAAACTTATTACAAGCCACAGTAATCAAACCAGCAGGGTACAGGCACAAGGACAGACACATAGACCAATGGAATCAAAGGGAGAGCTCAGAAATTAACCAGCACGTCACATGTAAAAAATAGCTCGGAAAGCAGATGTGGCTCAAGCGATAAGGCCTCCGCCTACCATATGGGAGGACCTGAGTTTGATCCCTGGGGCCTCCCGGTGACAAAAGAATAGAAAGTGTGCCCATGAGGTGAGCTGAGTGCCCGTGCAAGTGAGTCACGTAGCAGGTAATGACACAACAAAAGAGAGAGGAACGGGAGAGTCGAGGTGAAGCGCAGCAGAGACCAGGAACTGAGGTGGTGCAATTGACAGGGAGCCTCTCTCCACATCAGGGGTCTCCAGGATCAAATCTCAGTGAATCCGAGAAAACTAAAAGAGAAATAGCTACAGAAGATCACACAACAAATGGACACAGACAGCAAAAAACATCAGGGTGGGGGTGGAGGCAGGGGCAGGGGAAATAAATAAATAAATAAATAAATAAATAAATAATCAAGGGACACAAATGTGACTCAAGCAGTTGGGTGCCCGCCTACTGCTTGGGAGGTCCTGGGTTCGGTTCCCAAAGTCTCCTAAAAAGAAAAAAATGGATGAACACACAATGAACAGACACAGAGAGCAGACAGCACAAAACAGTGAGAAGGGGAGATACAAATAAATAAACCTTAAAAAAAAAACTCAAAATGGATCAAAAATCTAAATGTAAGAGGTATTATTATAAAACTCAGAAAAAAAACATACGTATGAATCTTTGTGTAGATTTAGCAATAGTGTCTTAGGCATAACACCAAAAGTACAAGCAACCAAAGAAAAAATAGATAGATTGGACATCACCAAAATTAAAAACATTTGTGCTTCAAAGGACACCAACAAGAAAGTTAAAAGGCCTACCCAGAGAATGGGAGAAAATTTTTGCCAGTTATATATCTTGTAAGGGACTTTCATCTAGAATACATAAAAAAATTATTACAATTCAAAAAAAAGACAAGTAACCCTATTTAGAAATAGGCAAAGGGGGAAGCGGATGTGGCTCAAGCAATTGGGCTTCTGCCTACCACACGGAAGGTCCCAGGTTCAGTTCCCAGAGCCTCCCTAAAGACGGTGCGCGAGACAGTGCGGTGGCACAATGGGCATACGTGATGAGCTGACACAAGACGATGCAACAAAGAGACACGAAGAGGAAAGACAATGGGAGACACAACAAACCAGGGAGCTAAGGTGGCTCAAGCAACTGAGCACCTCTCTCCCGCATGAGAGGTCCCAGGTTCGGTCCCCAGTGCCTCCTAAAGAGAAGATGGGCAGACACAGAAAGCACACAACCAACGGACACAAAAAAGAAAAAGGAAAAAAAAAAAGAAATGGGCAAAGGATCTGAATAGACCTTTTTTTCAAAGGAGGGCTACAAATGGCCAAGAAGCACAGGAAAGATGTCCAGCATCAATAGCCATCAGGGAAATATAAAGCAAAACCGAGAGAGAGACCACTTCACACACACAAGGAAGGCAACGATTAAAAACTCAAAGAATGCGTTGGGAACTCAGAGCCCTCCCATGATGGGGGGGGGGGCGGCGTGCAGTGGGGCCACCACTCTGAAAAGCAGGCCAGCAGGTCCTCCAAAGGGGACATGCAGCCCACCGAGCCAGCAGGACTCTGCCAAGAGAAACGGAAGCACGTGTCCACACAGCCTTGCACACAAAGCCTCGTAGCGGCATGATTCACGACAGCCCCAAAGTGGACACAACCGCAGAAGAAAGGAACGCTGGCTACTTCGGGCCCTTTAACGGCCCTTTCCTGCAGCCCTGGGCCCTGGGTGTCCTCCACACGGACAAGCTCTCCTGGGCCTTCGATTGCTTTGAAGAGCATAATGAAGCGCTGGGAGCTGCCGCCTCCTCCGTTGCCAGGCTCTGTGCACGCGCATCTCCTCCACCTGGAAAGCGACGTCCACTTTCAGTTTTCCCTCCCCCCACCTCACAGGTCGCCCCCAAAGTCAGCATCGTAGCCGAACAGACCTTCCCAACGCCGTGTATCGGCTTCCCGGTGCTGCTGTAACAAATTAACAAACACGTCCCGGCTTAACACAGCACGAAGGTGTCCGCTCACGGCTCCTGCGGTCAGGTGTCTGAAACCGAGGTGCGGGCAGGGCCCCTCCCTCTGGAGGCTGTAGGGGACGCACCATGTCTCGCCTTCTCCAGCTTCCGGAAGTCGCCCCTACTCCTTGGCTCGTGGCCCTCGTCTTCCAAGCCGTCAGCGCAGCATCTTCCAACCTCTCTCCAGCCTCTGCCATCACTTCTCCTACTGACCCTCCCTCTTCTAAGGGCCCCTGCGCCTACTTTGGGCCCACCTGGGTAACGCCCCTCCCCATCCCGAGAGCGTTAACTTCAGCACACCTGCCCGGTCCCTGCCCCCAGGTGAGTTTCCACGTTCACAGGTCCCCCAGGTGCAGAGGGCACAGACGCCAGGCGCGGCGTGGCGCGATCGCTGGTCGCCCGTACCCCCACCCCGTGCGCTCGGAGCCTGGCCTGCATGCCCGAGGAAGGACCCAAATACAGCAGCTCCGGGAAGACAGCCGCCGACCAGGCCTCTTCAGTGTAGCAGATGGAGAAACTGAGGCTGGGGCGGGGAGGGCCAAGCAGAGCCACGTCTTCTGTCCGTGGGGCCAGTGCACCGCCTGCAAGACCACCGCCCCCCAGCTTCTCCGAACCCCCCAGGCACCCCATGCATCTTCTTCCCTTCTGACCCAAACGACAGAGGCACAGGGCGGGGGTCCCGCGTGCGGCCCCGAGCGGCCTCCGGGGGAGAGGGCCTGGCAGGCGGTGCCTCGACGTCCTCCCTTGCGCTCCGCCAGCCCCTTCTCCACGGGGCCCCCCGCTGCTGGCCCTGCCCAGCCGTCTCTCCCTCAGCAGCCCCCTTGGGCTCGGGCAGGGAGTGCGTTGTCCAGCTCGGGCAGGGCTGAGAGGCCCACCGAGGCGGGCCAGGGCAGTGTGCTCTCTTCGAGTGTCCTGGAAATTGGGTTTATTTTTCAAGAAGAGCAGTGTATCAGTTTCGTTCAGCTGTTACGTGGTAGTTTGAGATTATGTATGAATTCCAATAAGAGAGATTGTTTGTGAACTGGTCTGTTCCTGTGGGCAGGAGCCCCTTTGACTGTATTAGACTCAGCTGAGAGGCCTATGATTCAGTTAGGCTAATCACATCAGTAGGGCATGCCTCGGCTTGGTCCCCGCCCCCTCGGTGGGCTCTATAAGCCCTGGGCGGGCTGTATAAACAGACACTCACTCAAGAAGACCCACAGAGGAAGACACGGAAGAGGAGAGAACTTGGTCTTTCTGTCCTGCCGTGTGACGGAAAGGAGAAGGCTCAAACAGCTGAAGTCCCCGGGAGAGCTTAGCCATTTCCATGGTAGTTTGCAGCTGAGGAGACTGGAGCCCTGAGCAGCTGAGAAGGCCTGGAAAGAAACGAGCCCTCCAGCCTACAGCTGAGATGTGAAAAAGCTGGGCCCACGGAGCCTTAGAGGAAGAGGAAGGCTGAACCCTTGCGGAGATCGGCAACCATCCTGCTTCAACAGGTGGCAACAGACTTTGGTGAGAAAGTACCTCTTACGGTACCTTGAGTTGGACTCTTTAGGGCCTTGTAACTGTAACTTTTTACACCAAATAAATACCCTTTATAAAAGCCAACAGAGGAAGTGGATTTGGCTCAAGTGATAGAGCGTCTGCCTACCACATGGGAGGTCCAGGGTTCAAACCCAGGGCCTCCTGACCCGTGTGATGAGCTGGCCCATGTGCAGTGCTGCCGTGTGCAAGGATGACCTGCCACGCAGGGGTGTCCCCTGTGTAGGGGAGCTCCACACACAAAGAGTGCGCCCCATAAGGAGAGCCACCCTCTGCAGAGAAAGCACAGCCTGCCCAGGAGTGGGGCCGCACACTTGGATAGCTGATACAGAAGATGACTCAAAAAAAAAAGGCAACACAGTTTCCCAGTGCCGCATGACGAGAAAACAAGCAGACACAGAAGAACACACAGCAAATGGACACAGAGCAGACAATGGGAGGAAAGGGAGAGAAATACATAAAATAAATCCTTAAAAAAAAAAGAAGCCAACAGAGTTCTGGAACTTTGCATCAGCTCCCCTTTGGCTGACTAATGCACGCGTAACAAAGCGCCACAAACCTGGTGGCCGAACACAACGTGAGTCCTTTGAGAAAGCGGAGCCCTCTTCCCGGCTGTGGTCAGAGAGCACAGAGTGGTGACCAGCGGGTCGGGGCGATTCGAAGCACCAGCGGCTTCTGGCTTTGACGACGGAGGAAGGGGCGCCGGGCTGGGGAACGGGGCGGCCCTGGGAGCTGGGAACGGCCCTCACCGGCCGCCAGCAAGAAGACGGGGACTCAGTCCCACCGCCGCCGGGAGCTGGACCCTGCCAGTGACAAGGAACCGGCGTCCCTGGGTCTGCGGACGGGAGCAGAGCCTGCCGACACCGTGGCCTTAGCCCAGGTGGCCCCGTCCTGCACTTCCACACTTTCTAGGCCCCTGAGTTTGGGGCACCACTACGGCAGTGGCACTGGTCAAATACAAGAGCCCTTCCTGCGATGCCCGCTGAGCTGGTTCGGGGAGGCAGAGCCTGTGATCGCGGGCGTCCTCTGTCAGCGGCACCGCGCACCCACACGCAGCAGGCGGCTCCTGCCCAGCACCCGCCACGCCCTGGGTCCGAGGAGCAGAGGGGCAGCAACGACCTTTTCCTCCAGCCCAGACGGGGCCGTGAGGTCGTTCCTCAGAGAACTGCGGCACCCGGGAGCGAGGCTGGCATGTCGGGGGGCTAGAACCTCCCCCCCCAGGCAGTGCTGGTGGCAGCACAGACCTTTAGCATCCTCTGCTACCGCCTGGAGGCAGGAACAGCCCTGGGCTGAATTTCACAGCGGGAGGCGCCCAGGGAGCTGTCCCCGGGTGGGGGTTTCTCTTACATCCAGCATTCCTCCCCCTCCCCCCCCCCAGACCAGGGGCTCTGCCATGTGGACTGGACGGGAACGGGGGGGGGGGGGGGGGGGGGTGGCGGCGGGGGGGCTTCCAAGGAACCATGTGGGCCTCCCCTGCAGCCCACGGGCCAGTGTCTGGAAGCATTTGTGTTTACAGTGGGACTGGAACTAAGCTTTTGTTTCTGGCAGCAATTAATACTGAGCTTATGATATTTAATTCAAGCCAGACTGCACCCCCTGGCTTCTCACCCAGAGCAACACCAGCCTTCCCACTCCTTCTGGGGAGGGGCGGGGGGCACGTGACCTGGGAGAGCTGCCCACACACGGGGGCCCATCGGCAGAAACCGCCACTACAGACCAAATCGGCACCCTGCGATTCTGGATTCTTCCCCACACCTCTTTATCCCAAAGCTGAGGGTGGCAAAAGCCTTATCTGCAGAGCTGCTCCTCTTTTCCAGAACATTCTTCCTCTTGTCCTACCTTTCTACTGCTGCACAACAAATAACCACAAACTCAGCAGCTTAAAATACCTCCCCTTGATGATCTCACAGTTAACGCGAGTTGGAGTGCTGGGCCCAGCTTGACTGACGGTCATGCCAGGCTGCGAGCAAGGTGTCGGCCGGGGCTGGGGTCTCATCAGAGGCTCAGGATTCTATCCCAAGCCCCCTGGCCGTCAACAGAATTCATTTCATTGTGGCTGTGGGACCGCGGTCCTTGCTTCTGGGTGACCGTTGGCCCGCGGGCGCTCTCTGCTCCCAGCGGCCGCTCGTGGTTCCTTCCCACGCGGTGCCTGGAGGCAGCTCACACCGTGATGGCCGTTTGAGTTCTTCCTGGGCCAGCGCCACGCCGAGCCCTGCAGGGCCTGGTCCAGAGAGGGCCCCCGGGAGAGGCCGCTGTCCAGGTCAACTGCTTCCTCCTCTCTCGTCCCTGCTCTTTGGAGCAGACCACTGGGCAGTGCACCCTCTGGGGGCCCAGAAACCGGGGTTTGTTTCCGCCCCCACCCCGGGCCCCGTCCAAGATTCTGCAGCCCCCACCCTGCTCCCCTCTGGCCTCCCTGCATCTCCCCACTTTGGGGACGGGTCCAGGGGGTGGAGGGAGCCAGACCCCCTGAATAAGGCGGCCCCCACGCTCCGGCCAGAGCTCTCCGGATCCCCTCCCTGCCACGGGGGACGGGCCCCTGTGCACCCGCTCGGCTTCCTAGCAGATCTGGCCTGCCCCAGCGGCGGGGAAGAGGGCAGCGGGGATCCAACCTGCGGGCTCCCTGCTCAGCCATCTCCAGAGACAGAGAACAAGATCGCAATTGTGGGAAGTGAACGTGGCTCAACTGGTAGAGCATCTGCCTACCATATGGAGGGTCCAGGGTTCAATCCCCAGAGCCTCCTGACCCGTGTGGAGCTGGCCCATGCACAGTGCTGACACGCGCAAGGAGTGCCCTGCCACACAGGGGTGCCCCCACATAGGGGTGTCCCACGCGCAAGGAGTGTGCCCTGCAAGAGAGCAGCCCTGTGAGAAAAAAAGCACAGCCTGCTCAGGAATGGCACCGCACACACGGAGAGCTGATGCAGCAAGATGACGCAACAAAAAGAGACACAGATTCCTGGAGCCACTGACAAGAATGCAAGCAGACACAGAAGAACATACAGCAAATGGACACAGAGAGCAGACAAGGGGGTGGGGGCGGGGAAGGAGAGAGAGAGAGAGAAATAAAAAATAAATCTTAAAAAAAAGAAAGGACGCAGAGAGCAGACAACGGGGGTAAGGGGAGAAAAGTGAAAATAAATCTTTAAAATAAAAAATAAAAAAAGACCGCACTTGTCCCCGCTGTCCCACCGAGGGCCGCCTTCCCCTGATGAGAGCGTGGGCCTGGGTGCCCCGCCAGCACCCTTCCTCAGCGGCGCCGTGGACTGCCGTTCTCCCGGGGCTCTCCCCGCCCAGGCCGCACGCAGCGTGGCTTGGATTAAGGCAGGTGGGAGGAATTCCTCGCCCCGCAAGGAGGAACAGGCGTGGCGCAGAGCCTGGGCCTGCTTGTTTCGTGTCCCTGGAAGCCTCGGCTGTCCCTGTGGCTAGTGATGGCAGCAGGTGGGGCACGGTCACCACCCAAGGAGTCAGTCACTCTGCCAGGCCTCCTTGGCCCGAGGCGCTGGGCCCGCCAGGTCCAGAGGAGAGCTGCACCTTCAGGGTCCCCAGTCTCCCCTCTCTGTGGATTTCACAGCCCTGGAGCCGGGCAGGCGGGGTGGCAGGGCCACTCCAGGGAGGGCCGCAGGAAGAGGGGGCTGGCGTGGCAACGGTGAGGTGGAAAATAAGACGTCAGGGGCAGCGGAGAAACGGAATCAGAGGAGAGAGAGGTAAGGGGGAGGCCAGGAGGGGTGTGGTGGAGAGACCCCCGGGCCTAACCGACCTCGCCCGTCTTCCTTCCCCCGTGCCTGGGGCATCTGCCCACCCCGGCAGGCAGCCTGTGCCAACCCGGAGCCATCAGGGCCTTCCACCACTCACTGCAGACCGTGCCAGCAGAGGGACACACACGGGACAGCTAGAGAGAGCGGCCGTGGCCGGCGCTCACCTGGGCGCCGCCTGTGTGCGTGGAGCTGCCTGGCACCATGTGCTCAGCTCTTCCCCCTGCACCTGCGGTGACGTCACTGGGGGCGCGACACTGGCCTTGGCAGGAGGATTTACACCAGGGAAACTGGCAGACTCTGCAGGTCAAGGCTTTTCCCCCCCCCAAGAGCCGATGGTTGGCATCGACTGGCCCGGCCAGTCCTCTCTGGTGCCTGGTCGTGGGCGGGGGTAGGTGGCGGCGGTTCTCCTCCTGCCAACCTGGGAAGCGGGTACAACCAGGGGCCCCCAGCCAGCAGGGCAGGGATTCCTGCAAGGGCCTCCCAGGGGAAGCAAGAGGGTCATCACCGAGGCGCAGAGGGTTGTCGTCAGCTTTTGCTTTTTATATTATTACTATTATTGGAATAATGAAAATGATCTAATAATGAGTGATGAGTGCACAACTATGTGATTAGAAGAAATACCATTAATTGTACACTTTGGACGGATTGTATGCTTTATTAATATGTATCGAAAAAGTTGATTAAAAAACAAACAAGGAAGCAGGTGTTGCTCAGTGGTTTGAGTGTCTGCTTCACGTGTACAAGGTCCCAGGTCCGGGAAACGGACTTGGCCCAGTGGTTAGGACGTCCGTCTACCACATGGGAGGTCCATGGTTCGAACCCCGGGCCTCCTTGACCCGTGTGGAGCTGGCCCATGCGCAGTGCTGATGCCCTGCCACGCAGGGGTGTCCCCCACGTAGGGGAGCCCCACGCGCAAGGAGTGCACCCTGTAAGGAGAGCCGCCCAGCGTGAAAGAAAGTGCAGCCTGCCCAGGAATGGCGCCACACACAGGGAGAGCTGACACAAGATGTCGCAACAAAAAGAGACAAATTTCTGTGCCGCTGACAACAGAAGCAGACAAAGAAACAGGACGCAGCAAATAGACACAGAGAACAGACAACCGGGGGGGAAGGGGAGGAGAAATAAATAAATAATGATAATAATTTTTAAAAAAACAGAAAAAAGCTAAGTATTAAAAGAAAAAAAAAGTCCCAGGTCCAATTCCTGGCACCTCCTTAAAAAAAAAAAAAAAAGGTTGACTGGTTGGTTTAATAAGAATTTTCTGTTAAAAATGACCATGGGGGAAAACATCAAAATTGCTGGACTGCCTACAGCACTTTACAGCTCAGTGCTGTGTCGTCCTAAGCCCCGGGGGAAACGGGCCCCGCACACTCTCTGGTGCTCAGGCTTCTAGCAGTCGCGGTCCAGCCCTGCGCTGCTCAGCCCTCTGTCACCCCGCTGCCCTGCTGCTCCAACCCACCTCCAGCAGGGACCCCTGAGGGGCCCACCCAGCATCCGCACCCCTGCCCGGCAACCCCAGGAATGGCCAGTGGAGCCTGTTCGGGTTGGGGCGCCCCCAGAGCACCTCGGAGGGTGAGTGGAAAGGAAGGCTGCACGTGGCACCGCAGCGGGACCAGGCCTGTGGGATCGGGTCCCGCCAGTGCAGCCCCTCTGGTTGAGCCTCGGCCCGGCCGTGGGTCCAGGGCCATCGCCACCCACACCGCGCGGGGATGCACGCGCTTGCTCAAGTTCACAGCCATCGGCCAGAGCTGCCGGCCCCTGCCCAGGGCTCCGCGGGATCAGGGTCTCGGGCAGGGCTTTCTAAGCAGCAGGACCCATGGGGGAGAGACGGGATAGGCGTCAGGGTTGAGAGAGGTGCAGGTGTAGGTGTAGGTGTGCATGTAGGTACAGGTGCAGGTGAGATATAGGTGTAGGTGCAGGTATAGGGGTATGTGCAGATATAGGTGTAGGTGTAGATACAGGTAGAGGTGTAGATATGGTATAGATACAGGTATAGGTGTGTAAGTGAAGACAGAGGTGTAGGTGTAGATATAGGTATAGGTACAGGTGTAGGTATAGATATAGGTACAGTGTAGATGCAAATATAGGTGTGAGCGTAGGTACAGGTATAGGTGTGGATATAGATATGGATGTAGATACAGGTGTAGATGTAGATAAAGGGTGCAGGTATAGACACAGGTGTAGGTATAGATACAGGTACAGGTGTAGGGTAGATGTAGGTATAGGTATAGCTGTAGGCATAGACACAGGTGTAGGTGTAGATACAGGTATAGGTGTGTAAGTGAAGACAGGTGTAGGTGTAGATATAGGTATAGGTACAGGTGTAGGTATAGATATAGGTACAGTGTAGGTGCAGATATAGGTGTGAGCGTAGGTACAGGTATAGGTGTGGATATAGATATGGATGTAGATACAGGTGTAGATGTAGATAAAGGGTGCAGGTACAGACACAGGTGTAGGTGTAGCTACAGGTACAGGTGTAGGGTAGATGTAGGTATAGGTATAGCTGTAGGCATACACACAGGTGTAGGTGTAGATACAGGTATAGGTACAGGTGTAGGTATAGATACAGGTACAGTGTAGGTGCAGATATAGGTGTGAGTGTAGGTACAGGTATAGGTGTGGATATAGATAGGGATGTAGACACAGGTGTAGGTGTAGATACAGGTATAGGTACAGGTGTAGGTATAGATACAGGTACAGTGTAGGTGCAGATATAGGTGTGAGTGTAGGTACAGGTATAGGTGTGGATATAGATAGGGATGTAGATACAGGTGCAGGTGTAGATACAGGTGCAGGTGTAGGGTAGATGTAAGTATAGGTATAGCTGCAGGCATAGACACAGGTGTAGGTGTAGGCACAGGTGTAGATACAGGGCAGGTGTAGATACAGGTGCAGGTATAGATACAGGTGTAGTTATAGATACAGGTACAGGTGTAGGGTAGATGTAGGTATAGGTATAGCTGTAGGCATACACACAGGTGTAGGTGTAGATACAGGTATAGGTGTGTAAGTGAAGACAGGTGTAGGTGTAGATATAGGTATAGGTACAGGTGTAGGTATAGATATAGGTACAGTGTAGGTGCAGATATAGGTGTGAGTGTAGGTACAGGTATAGGTGTGGATATAGATAGGGATGTAGATACAGGTGCAGGTGTAGATACAGGTACAGGTGTAGGGTAGATGTAAGTATAGGTATAGCTGCAGGCATAGACACAGGTGTAGGTGTAGGCACAGGTGTAGATACAGGGCAGGTGCAGGTTCTTCCTGTCCATGAAGCCCCTTCCCAGCGTCCCTGAGGTGTGTGTCTGGTTGGACAGCCAGGTGCTGTGGCCCAGCCAAGGGGACACACAGGGTGGCCATCAGGCTGCTGTCCCTGAGCAGGAGCCCAGATGAGCTCCACAGAACCAGTCAGCTCCGGAAGGTTCTGGAACTTTAAGTAGGTACATATTTTTATGGTTACTGCGCCCACCCAGCACCCTTCCTCCCCCGTGTGATGCCACCTTTCCCTCCTCTACATCCGGCCCCACCCTGTGCTGGGGACGTTCCACCTGGCCGCCCGCATGGCCTCAGCCACCTGCCTGCTCACCTGTCTGGAGCCCTTACAGGCCCCTGCAGTTCTGAGTGTCCCACGAAGCCCCCGGGGGACACACACTGTGGTGGAACGGAGCAAGGCTGAGGTGCCCCCACCTCCCAGGCAGTGGCGGGGGGGCCTGGACCCCGTGGCCGCCGTGGCAGAGCCCCAAGCCACGCCCCACCAGGCCCTGCCGCAAAGCCCACCTGGAGCCGCGCCCCTTGGCACCCCCATCCAGCCGGTGGAGCCGATGGGTGAAAGGGTGCAGTGAGTCAGGTGAGCCACGGGCCGGGGGGTAGCTGCCCGGCCTGTGCCACGGATGCGTGCCCAGCCCAGGGTGTCGCCGGCCCTTGGTCCCAAATGTCCCAGGAGCCGAGTTCGCGTCCGAAGCGAGGCTGGTCGGCCCGGGCGCGGCAGCTGGCTCCGAAGGGCACAGCCCCCAGGGCAAGCGCCAGGCCGGCTGGGACCTGGGGTCTCCACGGCCAGGCAGAGCTGTGAGAAAGGACGAGCTTGGGCCCGTCTCTGGAGAGAAGGCTAAGAACCAGCCTTCCGAAGCCCCAGGCTGCTCCCCGAGCTGAGCGTTGCGGCGGCCCGGGGGGCCCGGGCACACCCTCCAGGCTGCCGGGGAGCCACATCTGCCCCAGCAGCAGCTCCTCCCACCCCCGCCGCCGTTGCACATGCCCCTGCCTTCCCCCGGCCCCCTACTCGGAGGCCCCCCAGCCCAGGGAGCCAGTGGAGACCCATCTGCAGCCCCCGGGGATGGGGCAGCCCACGCCGGCCTTCCAGCCGCCCGCTCCCGGGGCCTGGTCAGGCCCTCCCCTCAGCCCGATGGGCCACCTGACCCTCCTCCGGCCTGTGACAGGCTGGCGCCCCCCGTGCTCCCTCCTGCGAGCTTCTGCCCCCAGAGCAGAGAGCAAAAGGGCGGCCTCAGGAGCCCGCGGGGCCCAGCACCCCAGGCCCCGGCCGGGGTGGGCAACCCCTCAGGCCTCTGGCACCAGCCCTGTGCGCCCTGGGCCAACCTCGGCGGGCGCTCCCTGCAGGAGTCCCGGGCGGGGAGAGGACAGGTGCCCCACTCCACAAAACCAGAAGGCCCCCAGTCGTTGATCCTCTTTCTCCCCACTTCCGGCCCAGATGGGGTAACAGGGCCTGGAATTACCCCCTGCGGAATCCAGGGAGCAGCTAGACAGAACACACGTGGCAATAGCTCTGGGGGGCGCCTCCAGCCACCGGGCAGGGAGGGGGACAAGCTGATCCTGCACTGGAGGGGGTGGAGAGACCCCCAGCGAGCACACAGCACCCCTGGCCAGGCCCCCTTCTCCCAGCCCCAGGAGAGGGCCGGCAGAGGGGGGCAGGGCAGGGCACCCCGCAGGCCCGGATGGGGCTGATGGCAGCGAGCGAGGAGGTGGGGGGCGAGCCGCCGGCACTTCCTGAGCCCCCGCTAGAATGGGGGTGCACGACGGAAAAGCAACTACGGGACCAGCTCGGCATTGGGGTCCCCACGGGGACAGGCGGGGCTCAGGTTTGGGGCGCCCTCTGCAGGCGGCGGCAGGGAGGCCCAAGCTGGGGGAAGTCCCCAGGGGAAGCAGCTTCTCCCCAGGCCCTTCCAAGCCCCCTCCCAGACTCCCAAGCTGTGAGGGTCGCCCCCCCTCGCCCCGCCCCCTCCGCCTGGCCGGGGGAGGGGTCCTGGCCCCTCTTCTCCACTCCGTGGAACAGGAAGAGGGTAATTGAACCAGCACTTCTTGCCCCATCTGGAACATTCCAACATGGAAAACGCGTGGAGCAGCTGGGGAAGCAATTACGGACTTTAATGAAAGGCGGGTGACTGTCCCAGGAAGCCCCGCCCGTCGCGGCGGCAGGCCCCGCCCCATCACGGCGGCAGGCCCCGCCTCTGCCCTAGCTGGGCTCTGGGGCACAGAGGGCGCCGCCGCAAGGGGCAGTGGGGTCGGGCTGCGTCCCCTGGGTCTGGGGGAGCACGTGTACCCGCCCCTCCACCCCGGCTCCCACAGTCCGCCTCCGGGCCCTGCGCTTTGCCACCAAAGCCAGGCAAACAGCGGCTCCCGCTCTGCGGAAAGGTGGTTGTGGCATGGGAGCGCACGGGACAGCCGAGAGGGGGAGCTTGGCTGCCCCCTGCCACCCCGCCACAGCCCGCACCTTCCGCCCAGCGTTCCAGGCACAGGGAGCGGCAGCGCCAGGGCAGGGAGCGGGGAGAGCCTGGCAGGTGGAGGCTGAACGGGGCCAGCGTGGCCCGAACGCGGGGACAGCCCGGACGCCCTGGAGCCTGCAGTCGGGCCTCGCTCCATTCAAGAGCAAGGGCGGGAGGACAGAGCGTTGTAAAGTAACACCGTCCGGTCACTCTGGGGACACCCCTCTGGTGGCCGCGGAGGACTGCTAGAGGAACACGGTACCTGGCAAGGATGGAGGCTCCGCCACGGCCGAGATGGTAGACAAGGGTAGTGCCCGGGAGGACAGAAAAGGAGGAGAAATGTGCCTGGACCGGCCAGCAACCAGGCCAGGGGCCAGGGGCCGGGGGCAACCTGGGCAGGCTGCCAGGCCGAGCACTGCAGAAGGGCAGCGGCGGGCCTCGAAGGCGCCCTGCAGGCGAGCTGCCCGGCGGCAGGGTCCCCGAGCGGGGCTGCCCTCCTCGCTGCCGGTGCTTCTAACTGGGCCCTCTCCCTTCTGCCCGTGGCCGGGGTCGGGAGGTGGCCGTGGGTCCGTCTCGCTCACGCCTGCCCACCAGCTCCCCTGAGAGTGCTAGGAGGGGGCCGGGAAGCAGCTCACAGCTGACCTGTGGGGGCAGGAGAGGGGACCAAAGCCTCGGCCCAGGGCCTGGGGCCGGCCCTGCGGGTCACGGTCAGGGCGGCCAGTGGGCAGCAGGCCCGCAGCACTGTGACCAGGAGCAGGTGGGAGTCACTCCCGGGAGGGCACAGAAACCCAGGGCTGGGGTGGACCGAGCGCCCCAGCAGGCCCGGAGCCCTGGCCTGCCTTGGCTGGCAGCAGAGCGGGCTGCTGGGCACAGGCGGGCACAGGCAGGCAGCCGGGCAGAGGCGGGCAGCTGGGCTGCTGGGCACAGGCGGGCAAAGGCGGACAGCCAGGCGCTGCTTCCAGCGCGTCAACTCAGGAGGAGCGGCTAGAAGGCAGCTGAAGTGGGGCAGGGGCAGAGCTCCGCCAGGAACTGCGCGCCCCCTCCCCTCGCGCTCCCTGTGGGGCAGTCCCACGAGACTTCGGGAGGGGGTGTCCACTGGGTGCCAGGACAAGGACCCCGCCCAGCTGGACAGACCTGGCCTTCAATCCTACTTCGCTCGCCCCCCGGGCCCAATCTCCTCATCCAGCAGATGGGGACAAAGCACTCTGCAGCCAGGGCCGCGCTGAGAGGAGAGCCCGAGGGGCCCTCCAGAGTCCCCGGGCTGAGCTGTGTGTCCCTGGGCCAGCACCAACCCTCTCTGTGCCTCACCGCTCAGCCCACAGCAGTGGAGGCATCCAGGACGGATTCTGCAGGGCGCCTGGCGAGCATGAGCGAGCGCCCTGCGATGCCAGCTGGCAGTCACTTTCCCCCAGCAGACCACCCGCCCTCAAGGTCACATGCAAGCACACCGACCCCACCTTTCTTTTTTTTTTAATTTATTCATATTTATTTATCCCCCACCACCACCCCCATTGTCTGCTCTGTCCACTCGCTGTGTGTTCTTCTGTGTCCTCTTGCACCCTTGGTGGCACCGGGAATCTGTGTCTCTTTTTTGTTGTGTCATCTTGCTACATCAGCTCCCTGTGCGTGCGGCGCCACTCCTGGGCAGGCTGTGCTTTTTTCGTGCAGGGTGGCTCTCCTTGCGGGGCACGCTCCTTGCATGTGGGGCTCCCCTACGTGGCACGGCACTCCTTGTGTCCATCAGCACTGCGCATGGGCCAGCTCACCACATGGGTCAGGAGGCCTGGGGTTTGAACCGTGGACCTCCCATATGGTAGACAGATGCTCTATCAGTTAAGCCACGTCCGCTCCCCCCACCTTTATTTCTTAAATATCTCCGTCCACCCCACGTGCACGAGCAGCCTGCCCGGGCCGGGCATGCAGACGTCAGCGGTGCTCGCCGCCGGCCGGGTCAGTCCCAGCCGAAGTCCTGGCCGGTCATCTGGTAGAACCTGCGGTTGAAGGGCCGGTAGAAGTCCCGCAGGCGCCGAACCACGGCCTGGGGCACGCGGGGGTGGGGCCTGCCCTTGGACTTGCCCAGGCAGCGGGGGCGGCCGCGGCCAGGCGCCTTCTTGAGGCAGGGGAAGCCCTTGGTGGCGTTGAAGTAGAAGTGCTTGTCGGTGACGACCCGCCGGAGGCCCAGGAAGTCCTGCACGTGGCCCACCTCCCCGGCCGGGTCGCTGACCAGGCGCTCGCCGCTGACGAACAGGAAGCGCGACAGGGGGAAGTAGCGCAGCCAGCCGTCCAGGTGCAGGGCGTAGAGGCCGATGCGCACGGCGCTCCAGGCCGTGTCCACGGGGCCCAGGCCGCGGCGGAAGGCCAGCGTGCGGAAGCTGGGCAGGCCGGGCGTCTTGGAGAGCATCTGGGCGTAATCGGAGATGGCCCGCGTCACGGGGTCCCGCACCACCACGATCAGCTTCGTGGCTGGGGACATGCCATGGATGCGGCGCGGGGCCTCGCGCGTCACGAAGTAGCTCGGGGTCTTCTCCAGGGTGATCTGCCCTTCGAGGGTACGCGGCATCAGGCCCCTGCGTGGAGGGGGTGACAGGGAGCTCGGGGTAGAGGCCAGCCGACCCCCAGGACCCTCCCGCGCTGGACCTGTCCCCGGGCTTTCTCCAGGGCCCTCCTCCCCGTGGCCCACCCCCCCACCATGTGCTTGGGGCAGCCCAGGGTGGGGGGCCGCCGTGCAGACCACCCCTGCTCTTTGCTGCTGTAGGAATAACAGGGTGCTGGTGCCTGGAGGGGCCCAAGATCCCCCAGCCCCTAAGTCGCAGCAACCCCGCCCACCTGCCGTCACAATGTCCCCCAAGACCCAGCGCGTGCGTAAGGCCGGCCAGGACTTGCCATCGTCCCCACCCCAGGCCGCTGCGCTACGATTACGCAAAGTCACGCTTCTACTAAGTGGCTGGTGGCAGCCCCTAAACCAGGCCTGTAATTATCGACAGGTGTCGCCAACGCAGTGCAGCCCCTTCCCAGCATGCCCTTCCACCTTGGATCACTGCCCTGCGCCGCCCGACTCAGAATGCCAGGAGGCCCCGGCAGAGCCCCATGCGCCCGGGGAGCCCGCCAAGGTGCCAGGATCCGGCCCCCCGCGCAGAACCTCGAGGCTGAACCTAGGCCCCATGGTACCAGGGCCACGGTGACTGGGGACCACAGCCCCTGACCTGCACCTGCCAGCCAGGTAGCTCGGGGCCAGGTGGGCAGGGCGGGGCCAGGTGGGCAGGGTGCCGGGCCAGCTGAGCAAACAGCTCCAGGGACGGAGGGCGGCTGGGAACTAGGTCAAGCACGCGGAGGCGCCCAGACCTGCCCCAGGGTGGGGCATGGTGCCCAGCAGCCCCCAGGACTGGCCCCTGCCAGCCAGGCTGGCACCCCGGGCAGGGCAAAGCCCTGGCTCCACCCGCCCAGGGCTCCCAGTCCTACTCGGACCCCACGAGACGCTGGCCAGGCTGGACCTGCGGGCCCATGCGTGACGCTGGGAGCATAGGAGGCGGACGGAGGCCTGCGCAGGCTCCCGGCACATCCCGGGGCCCCACGGACATAGGGGCAGCGTGGACTGGAGCCTGCCTCACCCCTCGGGACAGCCCCAGGCAGAGCAGCCGACAGGAGTCCCAAGGACATGCTGCTCCAACACTCGGACAGCGGCCCGTGGGCGGGTGGGCACATGTGGGTCAGAGAGGGGCTGGCGCAGCTCCAACTTCTGAGGTCCAAGGCTGCAGCCTGGAGTGGCCGGCTCGGGGCGGGGGGGGAACGGACGGACTGCCAGCCCTTGGCAGACATCCCCTTCCCTCCTTTCACCCCCACCTCCTCCGGGAAGCCCACCTCATTTCTCTCAGGGCCCTCCCCTCGCATCTTCGGCACACCCGCTCCCCCTGTGTTCCCTGCTCCAGGCACCCAGTGCCCGCCAGGAGCCCACTCTCGTTCCTCCCCTTTGCCCCTTGGCTCCCGCCTCGGGACCCTCTTAAAACCCCAGAGGTAAAGGGGCGCAGCAGAGAGAACAAGGTGGGGGGAGGGGTGTCTCGAGGGCCCCCTGCCCAGGGTGGGGGCTGGGAACAGGCCGAGGGGGAGCAGGCTTTACAGCCCACCCGTGCAGGGACAAGCCGAGGCTGTGGAGATGGGGGGTTTGGGAGGGCGGAGGGGAGGGAGAAAGGAAGAGGGCTCTGACCCCCCAGGCAAACATCTGAGTCCTTCAGCCCCACCCCCCGGGCCCACCCCACATGCTCTGCAGTTCCCTGCGGCCCCCTCAGCTCCCCCACCCACCATCCCACACCTCTCCTGGGCCCGGGGAAAGCAGCAGGAACTAGTTACTGGGCTTACCCCAAAGCCAGAAAGCGCTCGGGGTGGGGTGGGGGCGGGGCATCCCCGCACAGCCACAAGGAGCCTCCGCAGGGCTGGGGGGCTGAGCCCGCAGGAGCCCTGCCCACAGCCCGTCCCTCTGCCACATCTTCAGGCCCCCAGGGACCAAGGGGGCAGCCTACTGCACCCCTCGGCCTCCAAAACACTGTAGAAAGTAAGTCCAACCCCCCGAACATAGCCCGCCCGGAAAGCTCCTGGAAGTGATGCGTGAGTGAGTGGACTCACTAAGTATCTAAGTTTGGGGGCATCTGGGGGCCATGGTGCTTGCGATGGGAAGGGCAAAGCATGGCCCGTGGAGGTGGGAAAGTTTGGCCCAGGGCCACCTGCAGAGACCACGGTAGGGAGGCGGCCACTGCCTAGAATGGGGCTGCTCACTACTCCCCCCATTCCCAGGGAGCCCCAGCTGCTGCTCCCCCATTCCCCTGTCTCTGACCCCCCAGGACAGGGCTCTGCACCCTCTGGGGACTCAACCCAGGGTCCCAAGAACAGATAATGCTGCCAGGCCACGCCTACCCTGCAAGCTGGGCATCCTCCTTACAGCTGGGGAAACCGAGGCAGGGGTGGGTGTCTCCAGAGGCTGACCGCAGGCTGGTGGCCATAAGGACTGACAGCCACCGTGAGCGCCCGCCCCATGCCTGCACGTGCCAGTCCCCTTGAAGGGCTCAGACGCACACCCAGCAGCTCAGCGGGTGGAGCTTGCCACGCTCTGACCAGCCAGGGAGGGGCAGCGCCGGCCAGCCCCAAGGACAGCTCCAGCCTGATGAGGCCGAGGCCCCCTGGGGGGTGGAGGCAGCTGGGACCTGCCTGCTCTGGCACCTCCCGCCCACCCCCCCACCATGCCCCCCGGAGGAAGTAAACCGCCTCCTCTCTACCAGGGTTATCCACCCCTGCCCCCTCCCATCCAGCTTGCCCACGCCCCCGAGACCTCCTCCCCACTGCCTCCAGGCAGCTCGTCCTCCGGGACCATCAGAGCCAAACCCTGTGATCAGGGGCCTGGCGGGCCCTCGGCACCCCCGCTCCCGGAGGACATTTTAGGGTTTGGGCCCTGCATGAGCCCCCCCCCCACCCCCCAGCCTGTACGCCCTCGAGAGCCCGGCTCCTGCCCCTTCCCGCCTCTCCAGAGGGCTCTGGATGCCTTCCTAAGGCCGGGGGCGGGGGCGGGGTGAGAGTCTGCTGGGCGGGCTGAAGTCAGACTCATCTCCCCCCACTTGCTTGGCACTGGGGGACAGCAGCAACTGGGTGGAGACCCCTGTTTTCACTGGGTGTCGTCCCCCCCTGCTTCCCTCCAAAGGGACCCGTGGTTTTAATGGAAAAGGCCAATGGAGGGGGGAAGAAGCCTGGGAACCGAGAACTGGGCGCCTGGAGGTCGGGAGTCGGTCCTGCCCCCCGCACCCCGTCCTCCTCCAGGTCCCACCCCTCTAATTCACCAGGTGGCCTGGAGCAGCTCTGGTCCTCTCTGCCCCAAGTTCCGAGCGAGGGAGAGCTGCTGGGGTCGGGCGTTCCCCCTCTGTGGACACCCCACCCCGGCAGGAGGAGACAGGAGTGGGACAGGCTGCGCGGCCAGGGCGGGGTGCAGCCCGCATTCCACTGCACCCCAAGGCCGGGGTGCTGGGAGGGCGCAGGCAGCTCCGGAGCCCCAGGCCTGATGTCTGGGCCCCCCTCCCCGCCCCCGGCGCTGTCTCAAAGGCCGCGGCTTCTTCCCGACCCGCACAGGGCTGCGTGGCCGCGGGAGGCAGGACGCTTTCCAGAGGCGCAGGAACCCGGCAGCCGCCGGAGAGTGACTGGCCTGCGCCGGGAAGGGCACGCCCCGAGTGCGCCCGGTCCCGGGCCGGGCACCAAGCATTTCCAACGTCCCCCCTCCCCCCGCCGCTCCCCCGTCAGCACCCGCAAACCGGGTCTTACCGAGGCCCCTGGGCACCAGAGTTTTCCTGGAGTTTTCAAAGTTTCGGGGACCCCCGGCCGGAGACCACCCTCCTTCCCGTAAAGCCCGCTGCGGAAGGCCGCGTCCGGGGATCAAGGCTCGGCCCACCCCCCGGGCGGGTCTCCTCCCGCGGCCCCCGCCCCGCCCAGCCCCCGCGCCCCCGCGCGCGCTCACCGGTACCAGGCGAGGCCGCGCTCGTAGCACCTGTCGAAGAAGTGGGGCTCGGGGCCGAGCGCGCGGACGTCGGGGTGCAGCCGCAGGAACTCGAGCAGCGCGCGCGTGCCGCCCTTCTTCACGCCCACGATGAGCGCCTGCGGGAAGCGCCGCCGGCCCGGGCCGCTGGCCACCGGCAGGCGGGCGGCGCGGGGCGGCGGCGCGGGCGCGGGGGCCGGCGCGGGCGCGCGGGGGCCTGGCGGGCAGCGGCGGGGGCCGGCGCCCAGGCAGTAGGCGCCGAGCACGAGCGCGGCCAGCAGCAGGGGCGCGCGGGGCGCCCGCAGCGCGCCCCCGCGCCCCGGCCCGCCGGCCCCCGGCCCGGCCCCCGCGCCCTGCCCGCCGCTACCTGCCATGGGGACGCGCCGCGCCCGGGGCCCGGAGCCGGGGCCGCAGGCGGGCGCGCATCCCGGCCCGCGCCGCGCTCAGCCCGCCGGCGCCCGGCTTCTGCTCCGCGCCGCGCTGTCCCGCCGCGGGGGAGCGGGCGAGGGGCGTGGCCGGGCCGCCCCGCTCCGCGACCCGCCCCGGGGCCCGCCCCGCCTGGACGGCCCGCCCCCGGCCGGGCCCCTTCCCCGCCGGGCCACGCCGGCACCCGCGGACGCCGCGGCGCGACACGGAGCTGCGGGGGCGCCCGGACACACCTGCTCGCTGGCCCTGGGCTCCGGCCCGCTCGGCTCTGGCGTCTTCACCTCTGCGCGGGGAGTGGCCGGCGGCGCGCAGGACCGAGCCTCGGCCCCGCAGGAGCGGGAGCCTCCCCGCCGGGCCAGGTGGGCCCCTGGCCTGCGAAGGGAGACGCGGGCCGGCCCGCACTCCGATGTGCGGTGGAAGCTCCCAGGAATCTTTGGGAAAATCCTGGGCGGGAATGGAGGAGCGGGCGCGTCTCGCACTCGCCTTGCCACGGGGTCATAGCCTCGTGTCGGGGTCACAGCCCTGCGACGGAGATAGCCCTAACCCAGTGTGGTCACCATTTTAGAGCAGGGGGGGAAACTGAGGCTCCCAGAGGGAGGGCCACTGGCCAGCTGCACGTTCAGACCTGGTCTCCCGTGCCCCTGACCGGCCCCTTGGGGTCAGTGACCCAGGCGGGGAGTGAGGATTCAGGGGGGCCTGCTCTGGGGACCTGGGAGAAGCCCGGGTCCCATCCGCCAGGCTCCCCCCGAGGGCCAGTGAGTGCAGGCTTCAAGTGCAGCTCCTGGGACCTCCTGGAGGGCGTGGCCCGAGAGCCCGCCCAGATCCCCGCGGCAGAGGTGGGACGGGAGCCGGGTCCCCGCTGCCCACGGCGGGCGCCTGGCTGCCAGGGCTCACCCCCAAGGCCCGGCCCCTCTCCCCAGCCCTGGCTTCCTCTAGGTAGTGAGTCTTTGCCGGGCCTAATTGCACAGGGCACGTCCCCAAAGCCAGGCGCCCCTGAGGACCAGGCTTTCGTGACCCACCGAGATTCCCAGAGCTTCCACCCAAGAGCAAGCCTGAAGGGGGCCACCGGGGTGAGGCCCCCAACCTGGCCCCAGGTGCAGGGCTGCACCTGCTTGTCAGGACAAGCCTAGTTTGGCACAGCTGTGCCGGTAACATGCTGGCACCCGTAGGGTCACAGGAAGTTCTTCTTCTGGTCTAGCCTAAAACGGGATTTGTTCAGGACAGACTGGTTCTCCTTAGAGCCCTCCTGGAGGTGGTCCCACCCATCCTGCAGCACCCACCCACAGCCTTAGCAGCCGTCATTCTTGGGGCTCCAAATCCCAAGTTTCCTGATTCCTGGCCGGCTGCGTCCGCCCTGCCCGCGGCCATCCTCGTCTCCACTGCCAGCTCTGCCGGCCGTTCCCCCACCAGGAAGGCCTTCCCCTTAAGAACTTGGGTGCTGAGCCCCACCCCACCCCCACCCACCCTCTGACTCTCAGGTGAGGGGTGGGTGCAATTCTGGGGACCCCGGGATGGCAGCCCTGGGGCTGTTTATTCGCCAGTGTGTGCCCAGTGCCTGGCGCTCAATAAATTCAGGTTGGTGGAGGACAGGCATGGGGGAAGGGCCAGGGAAGGCTTTTGGGAGGTGACGGTCAGGGAGGTGACATCAAGAGGTGATGGTCAGGGAGGTGACATCAGGTGATGGGCAGGAGAGAAGGGAGGGGATTCGCATCGCAGGCGGAGGGGACAGCAGAGGCTTAGCAGCAGAGACGGTGGACGGCAGAGAAGCTGGGCTGGGGCTTCTCTCGCGTGCCCGAGGGCTCAGGGCCACAGAGCACGCACCTCTCCTGGCCCCAGCCCCCGCAGCCTCCAGTTCCTTCCCTGGAAGGGGGAGATGCCAGCCCGGCTCTCCAGTCCTCTGCAACCGCTTGACTGAGCCGCAAGCCACACGGCACGCGATGCACACATGTAAAGCGTGCCATCCCCCGGGTTTTAGTGTACTCACCACGTTGTGTCAAAGTCACCACTGGCTAGTTTGAGCACATCTCAGCGTTCACCAAAAAATAGGCCTGTACCCGTGAGCAGTCACTGCCCAAATTGACGCGGCCCCCGGCGGCCCCTAACCCCCGTGGATCTGCCCACAGGGGGAGCCACGCCGTGTTGTCCTTCGTGCGGGTCTGGCCTTGCTCGGCACGACACTGCGGAGGCTCGGCCGGGTGCCAGCGTGGCTCAGCACCCCGTGCCCTTCACGGCTGACCCATACTCCGCCGCGGGCGCCGACCACTCCATGTCTCCCTTCGTCTGCTGATGGACGTCGGATAGGCACCGTGCGAAACCCTGCCGTGAGCACGCGTGTGTGCATGTCTGCATTTTCGCGTGGCCACACGTTCACTTCAGGGCAGACCCCAGGGCGCGTAGCTGCCGGGTTACGCGGCGACACTGCTTTACTGTTGGCGAAGAGCACTCGGAAGGCTGAGTTCGGCGGGCACGGAAACCCGTGTCCAGGGCCGCCGCGGCCCCGCTCCCCAGGACAGCGGGCGGCCTCCCCGCGCGGACCCTGCCCCGCCTTCTGCAGGTCCCTTCTGCTCGGCCTCGGGAGGACGAGCCCCTTGGAGCCCCTCGGAGGAAAGAGACTTTGGGGTCCCTAGAGGACGTGGCTGTGGGAGCCTGGGGGCCTCGCCCATGCCCTGGGCAGGCCACCCCCTCCCGCCCTTGGTCTGCCGAGGGAAAGAGTGTTAGCAAGCTCCCCCGACCCCGTGGGGGTGGGGGCTCTGGCTTTGAGGGCCCGAAGGACCCAACTCAAGTCCCTTCTCACCTTGTCTGGGCCCCCCACCAGGGGGGACAGTCAGGCAGAGGGTCCATCTCTCCATCCATGACATGTGGACAGAGGCAGGCTGGCCCGGGGGGGTGGGAATTTGCAGGGGCCCTAGGGATCCAGGGGTGGCCTCAGACCCATGGCACGGCTCGCCAGCCAGGCAGGGCCACCTGGGCCCCTTCTCAGAGGCCGTTATGCCCGAGTGGGTGGCTTTGATCCCGCCCCCCCCCTCCACCCACCCACCCACGGGCTTCCCGGGGCAGAGTGGGCATCGCCTTGTCCAGTCTGTGGCTCCACGCTCACCCGCCACCAGCGCCCCTTGCTGCTCACCGGCCGGCCCACGGCGAGTAAGATGGGGTCTGGGTGGCCCCTGCCCCTGCTCCCCTCCCCCGGCTGGCCACCCCCAGCCCGGGACCGCACGGGCAGCAGGGCAGGGTGGGCAAGCAGCTGCCCCCTCCGGAAGGCGACTGCTAACACGGTGCACTTCCTCTCTCTGCGGGGACAGCTGGGGGAGATTTCACACACACGCGGCCCCCCCCCCCCCCCTCCGGGAGCTCCCTTCCCTAGAGCCACACCCTCCCCCAGACCCACCCCCGTGGTCTGCCGGGATTCCGGAGCCTGCCAGGGGAGCGGAAGGGAGGGGGCGGCGGCTGGAGGGTGGGCCCAGCTGTCCTTGATTTGTGTGGGGTTTTTCCACTTGGGATGCTGGATTCGCCCGAGCACAGAGAGGATGCAGTTCCCTGCCAGGGGCCCCTGGAGAGGCCCGCCTCCCCCAGAGCCCACTGCTCCCAGCTCAGCCTGGGGGGGAGAGAAGGGGAGGGGGCCCATCGCTGGAGGGGGACGCAGTGCCCACTCAGAGCAGTGCTGACCACGTGGATGGGCAGTGGGGGCACCAGAGGCTGATTCAAGCCCAGCTCTGCCCCATCCCAGCGGGTCACCTTGACAGGTACCCAGCCTTTCTAAACCTCACTTTTCTTCTTTATAAAGCCCCCCTGGTGTCACACACTTGCAGGGTCTGCCAGAAGGCACCAGACCCCTCTCCTGGGGGGAGGGGGGCTCCAGGCCTGCCTCCAGCCAGCCTTGCTGCTTTCCCGGGGCTCTTCCTGGAGGAATCAGCACAGGCACAGGGCCATTTGCCACTGGGCATTTGCTTCTCCAGAAGAGAGCTGGGAACCAGGTTCCCAAGATGCACGGAAGAACCCTGCAAATAGCTTCTCGCCCGCTGGCCTCCACTAGCTCAATTTAAAACAATGTAGCTCAATTTAAAATGCTCCAGGTTGGCCGCCTGCACTCTGCAGGCAGAAGGGCCAGTGCCTGTTACCCTTGGCCCCAAGGTGGGTGTAAAGGGCAAAGAGAGGAGGGGCCCTGCCCGCCTCATGGCCCCAACCCCAGCTTCACTGCCCCAGGCGCGGCCTCTGGGGGTGGAAGCCCCTCAGCACCATGGGGAGAGCTGGGCATCGCCCGAGTGGCCCTTGGCAGCCAGGCTGGCCCCTGGCGGGGGTTCTGTGGCCTGAAAGGTGACCCGGAACAGAACCCGTCAGACTAAGGGTCCTGGATGGGGGTGCAGGAACCCCGTGCTCTGTAGAGGTCACAGGCCACGTGGCACCTGTGCATGTTTGCAGGTGCTGCATGTACTCGCATGTGCTATGTGCATGTACACGGGTGGACCGGGGCTCAGAGCCTGCTCTCAGGCCCAATCCACAGCTCCCCAGTGTGGAGAGCCCTGAATTTAAATCTCCCAAGGGACTTCTGGGAAAATTGTGGACTAGAAAGACATGGAACTCTCTTCTCCTCCAGAAAACTACCTAGAGGACAGGCTGAAATGGCCTGGAAAAAGATCTAGGGTTTAGGACACCTGGCGAAGGCTGGACACTGCCCGGAAGAAAGAAGGACAAAGGAGGGGAATTGCAACTACGAAACTGTGAGTTAAAACCAGCAGCTGCTGCTGCAGGCACCCACCCCCATACTAAAGACACTTTAGGAAAGCGGATGTGGCTCAAGTGATAAGGCCTCCACCTACCATATGGGAGGACCCGGGTTCAATCCCTGGGGCGTCCTGGTGGAAAAAGAAGAGAAAGCGTGCCCACGCAGCAAGTCAGTGCCCACGTGGTGAGCCAAGTGCCCAAGCAGGTGCCCACACAGCAAGCCAAGTGCTCACGAGTATCCACGTGGCAAGCCAAGTGCCTGCATGGTGAGCTGAATGCCCACACGGTGAGCCAAGTACCCATGCGAGTGCCTGCACGGTGAGCCAGGTGCCCACGTGAGTGCCCGTGCAGTGAGCTGAGCGCCCAAGCAGGTGCCCGCACGGCAAGCCGAGTGCCCACACGGTGAGCTGACTGCCCATGGGAGTGCCCGCTTGGCGAGCCAGTGCCCACGTGGCGAGCCAGTGCCTGCACAAATGAGTCATGCAGCAAGATGATGATGCAACAGAAGAGAGACAAAGGGGAAAGTCAAGGTGAAGCACAGCAGAGACTGGGAACTGAGGTGGCACAGCTGACAGGGAACCTCTCTCCACATCAGAGGTCCCCAGGATCAAATCCCGGTGAATCCTAGAGGAGAAAAAGGAGGAGAAGAGTAAACAAAAAGAGAAATAGATACAGAAGGTCACAAAGCGAATGGACACAGCAAAAACATCAGGGCTGGGGAGGGGTAAAGGAGGGGAGGGGAAGGAAAAAATAATAAAAATTAAAAATTATTTTAAATAAATATAAATATACTTTAGAGTTCTCAGGCCTCTGGGCCTGTGGCTATAGACAAAGGGGGCTCCCAGGACCCACCTCCCCAGGAAAGGGGAGAGGGACACAGCCCAAGGCTGACTCAGCGTCTTACCACAAACTTGGTCTGCTGTGTCCCAGGAGCCCTTCCAGGCCAGGTGGGGCTGTGCCATTGTCTGTCTAGGGAGCTGGTGAGGAGCTAAAGATATACAACACTCTACTAACAGGACTGATTGTGGAGGACTCAAGAGGGGAGGGGAAATATTTCTTAGGAAAAGGGAGGGGGCTCCAGAGAAGGCTGGAGAACTGTCTCAGAGACTGAATTACAAGGCTCTTGGCCTCCAGGCAGAAAGCTCCATCACATTAATCAATCTGTGTTGCAACAAATATACTCCAACCCGGCATTGAACTGAGAGCTGCCAAAGCGCACCATCTGCTGGCAGGCCAAGGAAATGCATGTGAGAAAATTAAAAATAAGTAGACGAGGACCCAGACGTGGCTCAACTGATAGAGCGTCCATCTACCATATGGAGGGTCCAGGGTTTGATCCCCAGGGCCTCCTGCACTTCTGATGCATGCAAGGAGTGCCATGCCACACAGGGGTGTCCCCAGCGTAGGGGAACCCCACATGCAAGGAGTGCACCTTGCAAGGAGAGCCACCCTGTGCAAAAAAAGCGCAGCCTGCCCAGGAGTGATGCCGCATACATGGAGAGCTGACGCAGCAAGATGATGCAACAAAAAGAGTCACAGATTCCCAGTGCTGCTGACAAGAATGAAAGTGGATACAGAAGAACACACAGAGAATGGATACAGAGAGCAGACAAAGGGGGGGGGGGATGTTGTAAGGGGAGAGAAATAAATAAGTAATTTTTTTTTTAAAAAAAGAAGACATTGCCAGTGCAAAGAAAAATTTTAAATGCTGGACAGAAAAGTAACAGAGCTCATGGGAATAAAAGACACAATAGATGAGATAAAAAACACATTAGAGGCATACCAAAGTAGACTTGAAATGACAGAAGAATAAGTGATACCAAAGACAGAACAGCTGAAATTGAAGAGGCAAAAGAATAGAAAAAAATGATCAGGGGCTCAGGAAGTTGAAGGACAACATGAAACACAACAACAAACATGTCGTGGGAGTTCCAGAAGGAGAAGGGAAAAGGGGCAGAAAGAGTATTTGAGGAAATAATAGCTGAAAATTCCCCAACTCTCACAAAAGAAATGAACTTACATGGGCAAGAAGCACACCCTACCCCCATGAGAATGAATCCGAATAGAACTACTCCAAGAACACATCTGCTCAGAATGTCAAATGTCAAAAATAAAGAAAAATTCTGAGAGCAGCAAGGAAGAAACAAACAATCGCGTACAAGGGCCATCCAGTAAGACTTAGCGCAGATTTCTCTTCAGAAACCAGGGAAGTAAGAAGACAGTGGTATGATACAGTTAGGACACTGAAAGAGAAAAACTGCCAGCTGAGAATTCTTTATCCAGCAAAACTGTCCTTCGAATATGAAGGTGAGTATAAAATATTCACAAACAAACAGAAGCTAAGAGAGTTTGCGAAAAAAGAATCCACCTTTCTAGGAAATACTAAAAGAAGCCTTTAGAACCGGAAAGAAAAAGACAGGAGAGAGAAGCCTGGAGGAGAGTATAGAAAGAATAGAGAAAGGATAACCAAAAAAGTAAAAGGACAGACAAAAATATGATACAACATATGAAAACCAAAGAACAAAATGGTGGAAGTAAATAATGTATTTACAGCAGTTATCCTTGAATATGAATGGATTTAACTCCCCCAATCAAAAGATACAGGCTGACAGAATGGATAAAAATATATAAGCCATCCATATGCTGTTTACAAGAAACTCACCTTAGACCCAAGGATACAAAATAGCTGAAAGTCAAAGGTTGGAAAAAGATACTCCACACAAATATTATCCAGAAAAGAGCGGGGTAGCTATACTAATATCAGACAAAACAGACTTTAAATGCAAAAATGTTAAAAGAGATACAAAAGACTATTATATATTATTAAAAGGGATATTCCACCAGGAAGATGTAACTGTCATAAATATCTGTACACCTAGTCAGGGTGCCCCAAAATACATAAGACAAACTCTGGTACAACTGAAGGGAGAAATAGACATCTCTATAATAATTGCTGGAGACTTCAACCCACCACTCACAACATTAGATAGAACAACTAGACAGAAGATCAACAAGGAAACAGAAGACTTGAGCAATATGATAAACGGGTTAGACCTAACAGACATATACAGAACGCTGCATCCAAACTCAGTGGGTTATACATTCTTCTCAAGTGTCCATGAATCTTTCTCCAGGATAGACCACATGTTAGGGCACAATGCAGCTCTCAATAAATAAAATATGATTGAAATTTTACAAAGCACCTTCCCACATCATAATGGAATGAAGCTGGAAATCAATAATAGACAGGAAAAAAAGTGAATTCACAAACGTGTGGAGGCTGAACAACACACTCCTAAATCAGTGGGTCAAAGAAGAAATTGCAAGTGAAATCAGTAAACATACTGAGACAAATGAAAACGAGAACACAACGTATCAAAACTTATGGGATATAGGAAAGGCAGTCTTGAGAGGGAAATTAATAGTTCTAAATGCCTATATTAAAAAAGAAGACAGAAAAACAAAAAAGAAGAGCTAAACTCAAAGATGTAACTGAACAACTAGAAAAAGAACAGCAAACCAATCCCAAAGGAAGCAGAAGGAAAGAAATAATAAAGATTAGATCCAAAGGAAAAGAAATTGTAATAAATGCAATGAACCTCAAATTCCAACCAATTTTTGGATTTAAAACATGTAGCCCATCTGAGGGAGAAATAGAGACAATTATAAGTTAGAATCAAATGCCTTTGTAAGCATTTACCTATATAAATGGTATGGCTCCCTTGTAAACAGAAAAAAAAAAAGATTAGAGCAGAAATAAATAAAATTGAGGAAAAAAAAATAGAGAAAATCAATAAAACCAAATGCTAGTTCTTTGAGAAGATCAATAAAATGGACAGGCCCTGGCTAGACACACGCAGGCTCCTGCCCAGAGAGCCACAGTCTGGAGCCTGAGGGACCAGAAGGCCGCTGGAGTCTCAGGTGGAAGGGGAGCCCAGGTGCACCCGCTGACCCCGTGGCAGGTGGACCCCACAGGCCGCAGCCCCATGCCCGCAGCCCTGGCTGTCCCTCCCCAGGGCCTTCGCTCTGACCGCCTCGGGCAGCACCGTCAAAGCCCCTGAACCTGGGGGGCGAACACGCCTTGACCCGAGAGGCGACACCTGGGCTGAGCACGCGTGATCTCCATGGGTTTACAAGCCAAGAACCACCTGTGGAGAGACTCACTGGCAGGCAGCGAGGGGTGGGGCTGCTGGGACCCGAGGCCTGGAGGTGGTGGTCAGGGGTGGGGGAGCCTATCTGCAAGTTGCCCCGTGCCCCCACCCATCTGCCAGTGGAGACCCCAGCAGCCTGTCTTTCTGCCCCAAACTCAGTCATCAGGACCCTCGTGCCCAGGCGCGGGAGAGGGGGCTGGGTGGCCCTCGGGTCCCTGGACACGCACGTGAGAAGAGTGCGGTACACCCGCCGTCCCGACGGGCAGGGGGCGACGCAACCGGACGGCTGTCCCGCTGCGCCCGCGTCCACGCACGAGGCTCCCGGGGAAGGGGGCGCGGTGGCAGGTTTCCAGGAGCGCCTCGCCCGGTGGGCGCACACCTGCCAGGCTGCGGCGCTCAGGGGGCTGAACCCGGAGGCCGGCTCCTGGAAGGATCCTGGCACGTGGGGAGGGGGGCGTGGGCAGGGAGGAGAGCAGCAGGCACAGGGACTGCCCGGAGCGGGGCTGGAGCGCCCAGAGGTTGGCGCGGGGAGTGGGTGCTAGAAGCCGCGTGATCACGAGGAACGGCGCTGCTCCCGGGCTGGCGCGAGGTCGCTGCGGGGCAGGACGGTGCGCCGGGGGCCTCCCCGGGGCGGGCGCGGGGCTGGGGACGTCCCCCCACCCGCTGGCCCCCGCTGCTCTCTGGGACCCCCGCGGTACCGGTCGGGTGGGCGGGGGCAGCTGCGGGGTCCAGGCTGGGCTCGCGGGTGCCCCCGCCGGCACCTCGGGGAACTGCAGCGCCGCCGCGGCTCGGCGCGCGCCTGCGCAATGAGCAGCCCGCCCGCGGCGCCCGGGCCGCGGGGCAGGCGCGCCCCCTGCTGGCCGCGGGTGGCGGCCTGAGCGCGGGGGCCTCCATGCGCTCCGCGAGGGGGTGGGGTGCAGGACGCCGTCTCCCACCCGCCCGCCCCGCGCTCGGGAGCTCCCTGGGGCCCGCCCGCGGGCCACACCTCCACTTGTAAGGTGCAGGAGTGGAAAGCCGCGGGCCACACCTCCACTTGTAAGGTGCAGGAGTGGAAAGCCGCGGGCCACACCTCCACTTGTAAGGTGCAGGAGTGGAAAGCCGCGGGCGGGGCGAGGCCGGGCCCGGGAGTCCATTCATCCTGCCCTCGAGCCTCCGCGGCGCCCCCGACACGGATTTCTCCCCCGCCCGCGACCGGTGCCTCGATCCGGGCGCAGGCCTCCAGCAGGCTGCCGCGGGCCCAGGCCTCCAGCAGGCTGCCCCGGGCTCAGGCCTCCAGCAGGCTGCCGCGGGCCCAGGCCTCCAGCAGGCTGCCCCGGGCTCAGGCCCCGCTTGCAAAGCTGCGCCCTGGAGCCTCCACCGGGAGAGGAAGGGGGCCGTGGGCCGGGGAGAGGAGGGGCCTGGGCGCTCGGAGTCTTCTGTTTCCAGGAGGAACTGGGGCCGCACCCGAGGTTGGGGTGTAACCCAGCGGGAGGGGCACGGGGCGGTGCGTTAAGACTCCTCCTGAGGCCCTCCAGGAGCTGGAGTCGCCGGCCGCCCTCTCCAGCCGGCCTGGGCAGACCCACTGCACCCAGGTCGGGGGCGGGGCGCCCCCTGCTGTCTCTAACCCCAGGGTGCACTGCTTGCCAGCCCCCACTGGACCTCCCGGGCCCAATCCCAAATGAATTTTTCTTTGCTTTTTTTTTTAAGACTTATTTTATTATTCCCCCCCCCCCCCCCCCCCCCCGCCACCTCATTGTTTGCACCTGCTGTGTCAGTTGTCTTCCCTGTTTCTTTAGGAGGCGGTGGGAACCAAACCCGGGACCTCCAATGTGGGAGGGAGGTGCCTAATCGCTTGAGGCACCTCCGTTCCCTGCTTCTCTCATTACGTTTTTCTTCTTGTGTTTCTTCTTGTGTCATCTCGTTGTGTCAGCTTGCTCTCTTCTTTAGGAGGCACCGGGAACCGAACCAGGGACCTTCCGTGTGGTAGGCAGAAGTCCAATTGCTTGAGCCCCATTTGCTTTTCTCATTTATTGTTTCTTAGACAAGTTGTAGGTTTACAGAAAAATCATGCAGCGTGAGGCCCCTGGGACCGGGCACACAGGCACTGTCCCCCACCCCCGCACACCTGCCCGTCTCCCCATCCTGGGCACCCTCCCAGCTGCCACACCTGGACCCCCAGCAGAAAACAGTTCCTTCAGCACACGCTGCTCGGGCGTGGCTCTGGACACACTGGCCCACATGCAGGAGCCTGCTGTCCCCCCCAGCAGCCCCCCCAGCACAGCCACCGCAACACGCCCGCTGCCCCCAAGGCTGTGCCCCTGTGGGTGACAAAGCCACGATGAAATCCTGCTTCACGCCCCCCAGGATGGCTGTTATCAAAAAAAGAGAGGGAACAGAAGCAGTGTTGGCACGGCGATGTGGAAAACTGGAAATTGGAGCCCTCGTACACTGCTAGTGGGAAGGTAAAAGGGTACAGCTGCCGTGGAAGCGCTCAGGGGATCCTCGAACAGTGGAACGTAAAGTTACCATGTGACCCAGCAATTACACTCCTAGGTTAAACCCAAAAATATTGAAAGCGGGGATTCAACCAGATGTTCGCACACCGGTGTTCACAGCTGCTTTACTCACAACAGCCAAAGGGCAGAAGCAACCGGAGTCCACGGACAGAGGAGCAAAAGGTGGTCTAGACGATGGAGTATTATTCAGCCGTGAAAAGGACAGAAGCTCTGATAAGTGGTGCGACACAGGTGAACCGTGGGCACGGCGTGGTGAGCGAAGCAAGCTTGTCCGATTCCACGCCTGTGGGCGCTGGGACTGAGTCACACGCCCCACAGAGGGGATGCTGGGATGCCAGCACGGCCTGCGGGTGTGAGCTGTCTGCGATGCTCGGGAAGGCGAGCCCGGCCTGCCAGCTGATGGCCTTGTGAGCCGCGCAAGCTGGACCCAAAGGAGGGAGGCCCCAGGAGCGGCCAGAGGCAGAGGTCAGGGGAAGCCAGGAGAGAAAGGAGAGGATGCCGCTGCGGGCACTGCCGAGGGACCCCAAGGCCGCCGGCCAGAAGCGACTGCGGGGAGCCCCCCACATCTGAGATGCAGCCAGCCGGCTGCAGGGGGTAAGGCGGGCCGTGACTGGGATTTGTTTCTGCAGCCAGGAAACTAAGATGGTGAGTTCGTGGAACAGCCAAATCCCCAGAAATCAAGGGCAGAGTCAGCAAGGGGGGGGTGGCCGTTCTTGCTTAATGGGGACAGCTTCTGTGTGCGGTTGATGGGAGTCTTGGTGACAGGTGGGTGGTGACCCCACACTGCGAAAGTGATAAACGCCACTTAACTGTATGATTGAAAGTGCTTAGTGACAAATTTCATATTCTATATATTACCATTTTTTTAACAGGTGGTCGTGGTGCTCTCTCGTGGGTGAAGGAGAGAAGCAGGGGGCACACCCGGGCAGGCCCAGGCCAGAGGCCGTCCCAGCCACGTGGCCTCAGGCGCCCCGTGCCTCACCTGCCGAGAAGCTAGCAGGAGTGCCCGCCAGCGCTGGCACATGGGATGGCTCCCCTGTGGTGGCTTACCTCTGGGACGGTGCCCGGGGCCCAGAGTCCATGCAGCCAGTGGCTCGTTGGGGACTCGGAGGGGGCCACGCAGGGGGAAGCTGGGGCAGAGGCAGGAGGGACGGGGGGTCGGAGGCCTGGGGAGGGTCCCTGGCTGCAGAGGACACTGCTGGCCCCGTTGTCCGGCAAGGACGGCAAGCGGCAGGAGGCTCCTGGACGGGGTCCTCGGCCCGGGCCCCCGGTGCCTCCGGGCAGTGCCCCCCACGCTCCGCCCCCACCCGCTCGCACACCTTCCTCTGGAGCTCCCTGCGGCCGGCTGGCTGATGAGCTAACCCCCAGGGCCAGGGGAGCCCGCTCCTGTCACCCCTGCCCCACCTCCTCGGCTCTCCTGGTCCCTCACCCAGCAGGGGACAGGCTGGGGGAGGGCGAAGGTGGCATGTCCTCAAGTCATAGTGGGCCGGAGGCCTGGGCAAGCCCAGGGAGGGAACAGCCGCCACTGAGTCCGTGTCAGGGCAGAGACCTCGGGCCTGGGCCAGGTGGGGCCGAGCTCCCCACTCCCAGAAGCTGGCCTGTCCCTGCCCCTCCCTCCCCAACACTCCAATCTCATCCAAGCCTGCGGGCTCCGTGCCTCCCGATTCTGGGGCGGGCCAAGTTGGCTGCCTCCCCAGGGCCTTTGCACATGCTATGCCCGCTCCATGGAATGCTCCTTTCCTTGCTCACCACTGCTCAGCTGCGCCCATGCCCTTGGAGTCCCTCTCTCCCTCTGTGGACTCTAGCCTCATCAGTCTGCCTTATCTGCTCACACCTTCTCACCCCACGACCTTGACTTCTCACTGCTTCCCCAGCCAAGCCATCAGCCCCTGGGGCAGGATCCGTCTGCCCCACCCAAGGCTGCCTCCCCAAGTGTGGAGCCTGGCACAGAGCAGATGCCCCCCGCGTATTTGGAAGAAGGGTATAACAGCCCAGCACCCCACGCTGGTAACAGGCAGCAGGCCTGGGTTTTCTGTTTATTGACCATTTCCACCTGATTGCTCCAGAAGGCTTGAGGGGGGGGAGGAAGGGTGGGGAGGAGGACAGCCCCTGCCCTCCCAGATGGCAAGAGCTTTGCAGACAGTAAGGCACAGTTGGGTGTCTGGGGGCCCTCTCGTCGGGCACCCGAGGTGGGTACCCCCGGGCCGTGCTGGTCGCAGCTTTTGGTGCAATCGCCGCTTTCCTAAGCCCGGGTGGTGCAGACGGTACAGTAGGGTCAAGGGTTTCTCCTCTCTTGGCGAGAGGCGGGGGCCGCGCCGTCAGCCTGCTCCCCCAGCGGGTCACGGACCATCACCACCCTGGCCGGCCGGGTAGGGTTTAGCCAGAGTGACTCATGCGGTGACCGGGGCTGGGGCAGCCGGCCGGGATGGCCTCACCTGCACTGTCCCCTAGCAGAGCCCGGCGGGGGGAGCCTCAGCGAGCCCCAAATCCCGTCTCGGAATTGGGCCCCACAGGGGTGAGTCCAGCCAGGCAGGGGGGCAGCCAGGCTAGGGGGACGGGGGCGGGCGCAGAGCCGTCGAGGGCAAGCAGAGCCCAGCGCCCGCTCCTCAAGGCGCCGTGCGGGAGCCGTGCTGGCAGGGGCAGGCCTGCAGGCCCACATGCCAGCTCCGGCGACCCCAACCACAGCGAGGCCTCGGGAGCCCGCCTGGTGCTTCGGCCCCGTGCCCAGCTGCCTGCTGGAATGTCCCTGCGATCCAGCTCCAAGGGGGATGGCCCGTGCTGGCCGCCGCGGGGGTGGGGGCTGCCCACTTACTTCCCCTGCGGGGCAGAACTTGCTTCACCTGAAAGAAAAGAGGAGGGGAGAGAAGACAGTCACGCCGCAGGCATAGATACCCAGCTCCAATCGCACGGGTCACGTGCCCTATTTTGTCCCCACAATGTGCAGGAGAACCAAGAGTTGCTTCTTCCTTCATAACAACAGAAATGATGCAAACTATTATCATGCCAGGCCCAGAGGAGACCCTGCCCGTACCCATCACCCCCAGCACGGCGCCCAGCAGGTGCCAAGAACAACCCCGTCTGACGAGGAGGACACAGGGGAAGGGACTGCCAGGGGTTTGCGAACAGAAGAGCTGGGATGTGAGCTGCGAGGCCTGGGGAGGCCCCGGATGTACAGGTGCATGGGGGGAATGCGGGGACAGCAACGAGCCAGAGGATGCCACGCTCAGGTACAGAGTAGGGAGACGCAGGGACAGCAACAGGCCAGAGGATGCCGCGCTCAGGTGCAGGGCAGGGGGACATGGTGACAGCGACGAACCAGAGGATGCCGCGCTCAGGTGCAGGGCAGGGGGATGTGGTGACAGCGACGGGCCAGAGGATGCCGCGCTCAGGTGCAGGGCAGGGGGATGTGGTGACAGCGACGGGCCAGAGGATGCTGTGCTCAGGTGCAGGGCAGGGTGACGTGGTGACAGCGACGGGCCAGAGGATGCTGCACTCGGGTGCAGGGCAGGGCAGGGAGCGAGGCGCAGCTCCCCAGGCACAAGGAGCCCGTGACAAGAGCGTCCCGATGAAACACGTATGTTCTGAGCACGGGCGTGCCAGTCCCCCCGTGGGACGGGCACTTGTCTCAGCGAGCCCGGGAAGGAGGCACCGTCAGGCCCACTCTGTGGGGTCGAGGAGGTGACACTGCTGCACAGCCCGGAAGGGGAAGGCGCCCAGAAGGCACTGGCACACGTGCCCCCAGCCGGCCCTGTTGGGGCACCCGTGACTGACCACGCAGAGGCCGGACAGCTGCCCCCTGGTCCCTGCCCTATGCCACCTTTCGGGGTGAACCTGGGCAGGTCCCGGGCAGCAGGATCCGGGGCCCCCTTTACCTGAGAAGCCCCAGGGTGCTCCCCGGCCGTGCCCGGTGTGGAAAGACAGGCTCACCTTTGGGAATGAACTTCAGCGAGCTGCTGAATATTCAGAAGCGGGACTGGCCCCGCTTGGGGCCATCGTTGAGGAACTCGTGGCCCAGCCCATTGCCACACCTGCCACAGGACACCTGGGGAGACCACAAGACACAGCCCCATGACAGCCCATGGGTCACAGCCCCCTGCATACTGTCCCCCAAGCAGCTGCCCACGTGGGCGCTTGACCCTCGCCCTGGAGCCAGTTCCAGGGAGCCACCTCCAAGCCCTCAGGTGGCAGCTCCCTGGCGGGGCAGGAGACCCAGGACAGACAGACCCTCAGCCCCTGGAGTGGTGGGGGGCGCCCTCCCCAGCCTCCCGCTCCCCGTGCCGCCCCCTACCTTCAGGGCTTCAGGTCGGTTGTGCTCTGGGCGCTTGGCCACGCTGTCGGCGTGGATGGTCTCGGTGAACGCCGGCCATGGGGACGAGTGGGCATACTTGGAGCGGCTGGAGAAGAGCTCATACCCGCACTTGGCACACACGTAGACACCTAGAAGCCGAGGGGGGCAATCCAGAGATGCCAGGCTCCAGCCTCTTGGGGTGCCAGCTCCCCACTTCTCAGACCCAGGTGGGGACAGCGCTGCCCCATCCTGAGGGCACACCCCGTCCACACGCCCCCACACAGGACCCGCGGGCGAGGTCTGGCTGTCACTCTCACGCTGATCGCACAGACTTCTCCATCGCGGGCTTTACAGACGAGGAAGCAGGCCTGGAGGTGGTGTCGGGCCCGGAAGGAGTCCTGGCAGGCTAAGGGGGACCCCTCACCCCTCCCCACCCCACAGGTCCCACGCACGGAGCTCGGCACCATGGCCCGACCCCCAGCGACTCAAGTGGTCACCTGCTGCCTGCGCTGGATGCCCAGCCCCCGCCGGGTCTCAGCTGGGAGAAGAATGTGTCCAGGCCACCACAAAGCCCAGGAAGACAGAGTGGGAACCAGGAAGGAAGAAAGAGTTCACGTCTTCCTCATGAGAGGTGTTTGAGTGAAAAATAAAAAAGATTGCAAAACTGGCTTGCATAACTGCTGGAGGCCCCGGAACAGGAAACTGCTTAGGGGCCCCTCCAGGGCGGGAGTCCCCTCCTGCCTGCTGGCTGTGAACCAGCAAGCTTCCCATGGACCCCAGGAGGAAGCAAAGGGGTACTTCCGGTCCTGTGCACAGGGGAGGGTCTCAGCAGGCTCTCCCAGGGGGCCCTGCGTTGTGGCTGGCCCCACAGAGGTCCAGGGCCCTGGGGCCGGCCCCCACTCTCCTCCCCATAGCGGCGACGCCCAACAGACTGGCCCAGCTGCCCTGCTCCTGCTTGAAGCTGTTTTTACCAAATTAGTCAATTATTAGGCAGGCGGCACCACCAGGGACCTGGCCAAGGCCTCCCACAGCGGGGCTGGGTTGAGGGCCAGCCTTCCAGAACACATACCCCGCAGGCTGGGGGCCAAGCTCCAATGGCCACTTGGGCGGGGGCCAGGCGGGCAGGGCCGGGGCCCCTGGTTACCTAACCCAGAGCCTGGGCAGGTGGGGGCGCGGGGCAAGCGCCCACCTTCAGACCCGGACAAGCCGTTCCGCGCCTGCTGGCTGGCCCCGCGGGCCCGGGGAGGGCAAGAGCCGGGAGCACCTCGGGGAAGCCCGGGGGAGGCGCGGCCCAGCCCCGGCCACTTTGCGCCGCACCCTGGACTCACCGTCCCTAGTCCGGACCCTGACCCGGGTCTCCCGGCCACCTCCCGGGCTTCGCCACCGCCACGTACCCGCCCACGAATCCCCCCGGAAATGGCCCCGCTCCCACTCCAGGCCTCCCGGCGTCGCCATCCGGACTCCACCGGCCCCTCCTCCCAGACCCCCGACCCTCCGGGCCCCCGACCCCCTCCGCCCCCACCCCCTTTACCCACGGGCGCCCCTTCCCGGCGACACCGCCCCCCAGGAGAGCCCACAGGCCAGTACCCGGCTCAAAGTGGTTCTGGAAAACCTCGCCCCCGAAGAAGCTGCAGAAAGACATGGCGCCCCCGGGAGCGCCGTGCGATCGCCGCCTCCGACGGATCTCAGGCCGCAGACCCGACTCCCGGGGTCGGCGATCGCCCCGCGCCGGAGGACCCGCCCACGGAGCCGCGCTCCAATCCCAGCGCGGTCTCCGTCCAGAGACCACGCCCCCGGAGCCAGGCTCCAATCCCAGCGCGGATCTCAGCCCCAAGGTCCCGCCCCGCGCGGAGTCCCCGCTCCCCTGAACCAGATTCCAATCACAGCCTGGGTCTCCGCTGAGAGGCCCCGCCCCGCGAACCGGGTTCCAATCCCAGGACTCTGCCCCGAGGCCCCGCCTCTGGAGCCAGGCTCCAATCCCAGAGCGGTCTCTGCTAGAGGCCCCGCCTCCTGAGCCATTTCCAATCCCAGAGTTGATCTGCCCTCGGGGCCCCGCCCCGCGAAGAGGCCCTGCCCCGCCCTCTGAACCAAGGTCCAATCCCAGCGCGGTTTCCGCTCAAAGGCCCCGCCCCCGGAGCTGGTTTCCAATCCCAGCGCGGTCTCCGCCCCGAGGCCCCGCCCACCCCAAGCGCCTCTGGGCTGCCCTGAGCCTGGATGAGGGCCGCTGGGCGCCCGTGGGCCGGGGTGCGGGGCTAGCAGGGTTCCCCAGTCGCGCCCGCAGAGCCGGGCCCCGTGGTCCAGCCCCGCGCCAAGCCCCCCAGCCGCCGGCCGTCCAGGGCGGCCTTTCCGCGCGCCCCCGGCGCCAAGACACTGCGGGAAGAACTGCCTCGGCCTTTATTTTTAGATGGGGCGCGCGCCTCCTCCAGGGTCCACCCCGCGCCTACAGGTCTCCCGAGGGCTCCGGCTTTTCCTTCTCGAGATGCTTCTTCTGGGGGCCCTGGGGAAAGGGGTAGGAGGAGCTCTAGTCACCCGGACCTGGCCAGCCTGCTGCCCTCCCGCCGCGGACCCTACCCTGTCTCCTCGTCCAGCAAGGGGCAGCACCCAGGGCTGGACCCCCACAAGCACCCCCTTCTGTGGGTGAGGGCTGGGGCGTCCCTTCCATCCCCACGGGCTCCAGCCACCCCGAGCCAAGGCCCCCGGGACCAACGGCAGGGGAGTGGGCTCACCATGAAGGCCCTCTTCTCTTGGGCTGTCTGGAAGCGGCCGTGGCCAAACTTGGAGGTGGTGTCGATGAACTTGAGCTCGATATTCTCCAGGGCTTGGCGGCTGTGGTGCACCAGGAGGGACTGGGGATCGTGGCAGAGGAGGGTGTTGAGAGCCAATGGCCCCTCACCCCATCACCCCCAGTCCACACCTCTGCTCCCAGGGTACCCCTGCCCAGGAGGTCCTGCTCACCTGGCTCCTGCCAGACCTCTCCCTCCTGATACCCTTCCCAGCTGAGTCCCACCCACCCGCCCGGCAGAAGGACGGGGTAGGCAGGCCCAGCCCAGGGACCCCTCCCAGCCCCCCGCCCACGGCCTGACCTTCCTCAGTGTGATGACCCGCCTCTTGGTGCCAGCGATACAGCCCTTGAGCATGACAAAGTCGTTGTTGACTTCCCCATAGTGGGGGAAGCCACCCTGCAGGAGAGAACGGGTCAGGGGCTGGTGCTGCACAGCGGAGAGCCCAGGAAAATCCCCACGCCCGGGGGGGGGGGAGGCCAAAGCTCTGTGGCCACTCATCCGCGTGGCATGTGCATCACACACCGTCCTGTGCCTCAGCTCATTCGCAATCTGCGTTTCACAGATGGGGAAACTGAGGCTCAGGGAGAGCGTCCTCCCTGCCCTGTGGCTGTTACAGACTGGAGCTGCTGCCCTCTACACCTCCTGGGTGTAGCCTCGGGGGGCGCAGGGGAGAGCAGGGGTTCTGACCACCCAGTGGCCTGGAGAAGCCAGGCAGGGCCACGTGGGGGCAGCCTCCCGCTGGGGGACACACAGTGCGGGCTCGGGCCAGGTCCCGGCCGCCGCCTGGCCGTCCCCCCTCACCAATGGCGTGATGGATTTGTCCGTCACGTCATAGCTGGTGGACGCGTTGTTCCTGACCACCTTGCCGTCCTCCACGTGCAGCCCCCGGCCGACGCGGTAGACCTGCCGGGCCAAAGGGCATCTTGAGGCCGGCGGCCACGCGCGCCCCTACCCGGCCGCCGCCGGGGACGTCCGCACAGCGGGCAGCGGCAGGGTCTGGGCCGCGCACCCGGGGTCGGGTGGCACCCGGGGCGCGCGCACCTTCTTGTTGAGCTCCGTGCGGTGGTGGTAGCCCTTCTGGCCGGCCCGGGCGATGGAGCAGCCCACGCGGGCCGGGTGCCAGGCGCCGATGCAGGCCACCTTGCGCAGCCCCTTGTGCGTCTTCCGCGGCAGCTTCTTGGTGTGCCAGCGGCTCGTGACCCCTGCGGGCGGGAGGCGCGGCGGCTGACGGCCAGCCCTCGGCCCCCCGGCGGCCCCCCGGAGCCGCCGCCCGCGCTACCTTTGACACCCCGGCCCTTGGTGACGGCGATGACGTCGATGACCTCGTTCTGGCTGAACACGCTGTGGATGGGCACCTGCTTCTCCAGCCGGGCCTGGGCCCAGGCCACCTTCTCGGCCACCGAGCCGCCGTTCAGCTGGATCTCCATGATGTGCGCCTTCTTCTGCCGGAAGGGCAGCAGCTTCATCTGCAGACACGCGCGCAGCTCGGGGCTCGGGGCCACCGTGCGGCCAACCTGACGGGCGGGGTCGGCAGGGCCCCGGGGCAGCGCTGGGCACTGGGAGCCCACCCTGGATGGCGCGGCCCCCACGGAGCCGCTGGTTTTGCAGGCGGAAGCTGAGTCAACCCCGGGAGAGGGCTGAGTCCCGGAGGGAATGGGGGGGTGGGGTTCAGAAGGGGGGTGTCGAGGAGGCGGCGCCAGGCAAAGATCTGAAAATGTGTCAGGCAGAGGGAACCCTGCATGCAAAGGCCCTGTGGCAGGGAAATTTCTGAGATGGTGGAACCGGAGGAAGGGCAGAGTGTGGCTGGACCCTGTGACCGAGGAGTGTGGTACAGGGCGGTCCAAGGTGGACAGGCCGGCCTGGGGGAAGGGGTTTGGGCTTTATTCAGAGCACAAGTGTGATGTGATCCAATTCATATTTTCAAACAGCTCTGGCTACTGATGGCTACGGGGACGTGCAGGTGCAAGTAGGGACGCCGCGAGGTCACCGCCTGGTGTACAAGTATTTAAGGAGCACCTACTGCATACCCAGCTCTCGGTGGGTGCTGGAGACAAAGCAGCCCCTCCCCTGTGGAACCCAAGTCTAGCGAGGGAGGTGGCTATTTACCAATGACACTGCAGCAGGAACTGCAAGGGTGACAGGTGGCAGGGGGCAGGAGGCTTTAGTGAGGAGTGGGGGAGTGGGGGTGGGCGTCGCTGCTCGGGGGCCGAGGCAGGCTGCCCTGAGAAGAGGCCCAAGGAATGTTCCAGAATAGGCCGGGAGGTGTGGGTCACCGGTCGGCCCACCACGAGCCGGACCCCAGGGGCGAACACTGACTCGCACACGCGCTTGCCAGCCCACCGAGCGGGCCGTCTGGTGGGAGATCCGCCCCTCAGGGGCACGTGGGGACCCTGGTTGGCCGGCGGGCACAGCCCATGCCCCACGGCCCCGCAGAGGGCACTGATGCCCAGCGTCCCGTGGCCGCAGGCGGCCAGCGTGGCCGGTCAGCAGAGCCGCTGGGCCTGTATCCGAGGCCTGTGGTATTTTTAGGCTGGCATCTGCCAGGCGCGTGCCAGCCGGGGCGGGGGAGGAGCGCCCGGGGTGGGGGCCGACCTGGGTGTGGACGATGACCCTGATGACCTTGCAGTACTTCTTCATGGCGGCGAAGTCCTTCTGGAGCTGCCTCTTGCCGTCGGCGTCCCGCCAGCGCCGGCAGGCCTTGGTGAACGCTTTCTTCTTGCTCTTGTGCCTGGCGTGGGTGGGGGGGAAGCCGCTCAGAGCCCGCCCGCCGCCCACCCGCAGCCCCGTGGCCGCCCGGGGAGGCCGCCGCGGGGTCCTCGCCCGCGCTCTGGCCTGGCCCCGTCCCCGCCTCTGGGCACGGACTGTCCCTCTGTCGCGGCGCCTCAGTTTCCCTCCATCAAGTGGGCGTGTGCCCCGCCTCCTGGGGGAGGAGCAGGGGGCTGCGGGGGGCGCAGGAGCACAGGCAGGCGGCTGCAGTCCGGCGACTGCAGTCTGGTGGCACTTGGGGGCCACCGCGCGGGGGACACATTGTTTCGAGCCCAGAACTCTAGGAGGTGGAGACTTATCCCCATCGTATAGATGAAGAAATAGAGGTTCATAGAAGTTAAAGGCCCAGGGACAGGCAGATGAACCAGAAAAACCGAGAGAGCCAGTGTCTCCTGAGGAAATGCACGCCCGGTCCGTACGCTCCTCAGGCAGCCCCGTGACGAGGGACTGCTCACCCCATCTTACGGGGGGACGGCTGCCAGGCCCCGAGAGGAACCCAGCTTCCCGTGGTCGTACAGCCCAAGCCCATCGCCTCCCTGGGGGCCAGCGCTGGGCTGTGACCTCTGCCTCGACAGGGTGGGGGGGTGTCCGTGCCCCGAGACATCGTCCCTGTCAGGACTTAATACCAGGGAAGCCTGAAGATTTGGGGCACAAGCAGGTCTTCTCTTTTCTGAGGACAAGGGTTCATCAGGCAGCTGTTCCCTCTTCACCCTGGCTGCTAGGATGCTCAGGGCCCACCGACAGGCCATTGAGTTAGCCTCTCCTTAAGCCACGTTTGCTTCCTGTTCTCTCCATTCTCAGTCCTCTAGTTCCATCTTCTCTTGAAGCCCCCACCCCATCCCCACCCCACTTTCCGGCCTCCTACCCCGTCCCTCCAGCACTGGGCGGGGGCCACGGTGGCTGAGCGCGCGCCCAGCCCCATGTCCCGGGGGCGGCCCCAGGCGGCCCTCACCAGTCCTTGTAGAAGCGGCGCCGGCACTCGTCGCTGAGGTGCTCGGCGAAGATGGTCCTGAAGCTCCGCAGGCCTCGGGGCGTGGCCACGTAGCCCACGACGCCCACCACCACCAGCGGCGGCGTCTCCACCACCGTCACCCGCCTCCACCTCCTCCCGCTTGGAAATTTCTGGACGAGACGCGAGGGCATGAGGGGGGCCCCGGAGGCCCCTGGCAGCGTGGCTCAGAGCCCCAGGCCGGCCTCCAGCACCCCCCACCCGCCCCCTGCCCCTCTCCCGCCCTGCTCTGCCCTGGGCAGCGGGCAGCCCCCGGTCAGGGGCCCGGCTCAGTCTCCGCCATCTGAGCCCAGGCCCCCACCTGCTCCACACACACCAGCAGGCGATGGGCTGGGGGAGCGGCGGGGCCGGCGCCCGGGGGTGTCCCCAAGGCTGGGGGCTGGGCTCCTCGGGTCGGACACTGGGAACATATTTCAGTTTTAATGGTTATAAATGTATTTGGCGGATTCTAGGAAAAACTATGAAAGTATAAAACCCATGATGGGATGGATATTGACTATAAAGCGGACCTGAAACAAAAGAGGCGGATGTTTCAAATATACGTCTGAGAAGACGGGGAGCAGGTCAGCGGCTGCCGGGGTCGGCCGTGGCTCAGAAAAGCGCCGCGCGGGAGCCCTGAAGCGGCGCAGCCTGTGCCCGCCCCCCAGCAGGGAGCTCAACGCACACGCGGGAGGCAGGTGAAGGCGGGGGACCGAGGGAAGGTCAGCCTGGCTGCGATCGCTTTTGCCGGATGTCCCCAGCAAGGTGGGGAGGGGGAGGGGGAGGGCTGGGCCATTCCCTCCAGCTGCACGTGAGCCGACACCCGTCTCTAAGAAAGTGTGGGTGCAGCCTGGTGATTTCTGCAGTGGGTGAGGATTGCCAATACAAGAATGCTCTTCTGGGAAGCAGACGTGGCTCAACTGATACAGCATCTGCCTACCATATGGAGGGGCCAGGGTTCAAACCCAGTGCTGATGCACGCAAGGAGTGCCGTGCCATGCAGGGTGTCCCCTGCGTAGGGGAGCCCCATGAGCAAGGAGTGCGCCCCACAAGGAGAACTGCTCCCATGCGGGAAAAAAAAGCACCGTCCGCCCAGGAGTGGCACTGCACACGTGGAGAGCTGACACAGCAAGATGACGCAACAAAAAGAGACACAGATTCCCGGTGTAGCCAAGAATACAAGTGGAAACAGAAGAACATACAGTGAATGGACACAGAGAGCAGACAAGGGGGGGGGGGCCGAGAAATAATAAAATAAATTTAAAAAAAGAAGAATGCTCTTCTATTACAAGGTGGTAAGAGTAAGAATACAGGGCTCCACGGGGAAAATATGACTAATGTAACTTACGGATTATAATTAACGATAATGTAAAATTTTTGCAGTAAGCACAAAGAAGATACTGTATTAATTCTAAGGGACAGCCCTGGAGGGTAAAAAGGGGCATGGGGATTTTTCCTTCTGGAGTAATGAAAGCATTCTAAAATGGAGGTGGTGACAGCACACGCTGTGACGGCACTGAGAGCCACCACCTGTGCACTCGGGACAGACTGGACAAGGCAGGGACAGAACAGCACGGGGAGTCCAGGGGTGGAGGGGGGCCCGTGGCTAACAGGGCAAACGGGAGGACATTCTCTCATGAACTATAACAAGCACATGAGACTAATTCAGCGTGTTAATAATAGGATGGGTCGTGAGAAAAGCACACCAGATGCACGCTACGGGCTATAGGCAGCAGTAATATTTGGACGATGCTTTCTTTCCTCGTTTCTAACAAACGGTCCACAACAGAGCAAGGTGGTGGTGGGGGCTGATGGGTGGCATTCCTGTATGGTATGTGTGGTTGTTTTGTAAACTCACAACTTCCCTAATTAAAACAAAACAAAAACAAAAAACACGCGTAGGTAAGAAAATATGAAATAGTCCAGAAATGGCCAAAAAGCGGGCCCTGGCGGGGAGGCTGGCAGCACGGCCCAGGGCTGCCGGCTTTGAGGCCCGGCTCCTCGGCTGGCTGGGCGCCCGGGGCAGGTTTGTAAGCGCTCTGTGCCTCGATTCCCCCGTTTCTGAGTGCCCCTCGGGGGATCGGTCGCCCCCCTCACCGTCCTCGCCCCTCCTGGGCCCGGCACTTGGGGCGCCCCCCCCCGTGACCCCCCCGGCGACTCACTGAGCCCCGGCCGGTGCACCTCGCGCAGCGTGTGCGTCATGCCCGCCTTGTAGCCCAGGAAGGCCGTGAGGTGCACGGGCTGGCTCGGGTCGTCCCGCGGCCACGTCTTCACCTTGCCGCGGTGCCGGCGGCTCCTCTTGTGGGGCAGGAAGCCCAGGTGGCCGTGCCGAGGGGCGGAGAACTTCCGGTGGGACTGTGGGCAGGAGGGAAGGGGGGTCAGAGTGGGGTCTCCCTGTTGAGTGGAGGCTGGGGATGCTTCCAGAGCCCGACTCAGGAGGGCCTAGAGCCCCCGGCTCGTGGAAGGGGCGCGTCTTTGGGAGGGTGCCAGCTGCCAGTACGTGAGCCCTCCCCACCCACAGGCCCCCTGCCTGCCTGGCCCGGGAGGGCAGAGCCACACCGCGGCCGAGGGCTCCAGGGACAGGGGCTGTGCCATCTGTCCACCCCCCCTGCCCGTCGCAGGCCCGGCCGCCCCAGCTGTGTCTTTCCAGCCACCCACTTCTTCACAGGCCCAGTGACTGCCCTGCTGGGGAGATGTCAAGCCCCTCCCAGGAAGGCTCGTCCACCACCAAGGACCCCAGCCCACCCCCGCCGTCACCGCAGCCCCACTGACCATGACGACCGGTCCCCACAGGTCCAGGAAGGGGCCTCCCCACCAGGTGCCAGAGGCCGAGTGGCAGGGCCAGGATACACCGCAGCCAGATCCCAGATTTAGCTCCTGGCAGGGGAGCCTGGTCATCTCCCCTGGCAGGCATGGGATCCAGTGCCAGGGGCAGGCCTGGGCTGGGGCGGGGCCACATCGGCTGGACAACCTGGGCCAGCGCGGCCCTCCTTTCCTCCGTGGCTCCAGGCAGGGTCAGGCCCGGTTTGCCTTCTGCCTGCGTGACCCCCCCGGGGCCATTAAAACCTGGGGCAGGTAGACGTTGGCCTGGCAGGAGGCAGCAGGGATTCCTGTCCCACAGGCTGAGCCTGTGCCAGCCAAAGGGCAGTCGGAGGGCGGAGTGGACATCGTGCGCCCCGAGTTGGCAGTCCTGTGGTCACAGGAGCCAGGATTCAGCATCGAGACCCCTGGCCAGTAACTTTTCTGTAACTTAAAGCTTCTTTAAAAATAAAGTGTAAAATAAATAAGACACTGGAGGAACACTAAAGGAAAAAAAAAAGACGCTGACCGCCAGTAGCTGGTGACCCAAGAACACTGCCATACTGCCATCAACTGAATATATGAATTTAAGTTTTGAATGAAAAGGGGCTTGAAAGCTCTTCTTCTTTGATTCAGAGATTCTGTTTTCAGGAAAGCAGATGTGGCTCAACCAATTGGGCTCCTGTCTCCCATGTAGGAGGTCCAGGGTTCAATGCCCAGGGCCTCTTGGGAGGTCAAGCTGGCCCACATGGTGAGCTGGCCCACGGGGAGTGCCGGCCCACACAGGAATGCTGCCCCACACAGGAGTGCCCCCCTGCATGGGAATGCCACCCAGTGCAGGAAAACCGTGCTTGCTGATGCTGAGAGCTGGAGCAGCAAGATGATACAACCAGAGACACAAGAGGAGAGAAGATAAGAGGTAGCAGAACAGGGAGTTGGGAATGCTGCAAGAGAGTAATCTCCTCTCTCCTACTCCAGAAGGTCCCAGGATCGGTTCCCAGAGCCACCTAATGAGAAGACAAGCGGACCCAGAAGAACACACATCGAATGGACACAGAGAGCAGACAACGGGAGGGGGGAGGGGGAAATAAATAAAATAAATCTTTTTTAAAAAAGAATCTGTTTTTACAGTTCTGTGGCTGTAGACCAATGGAGTTTTGTGGGCCTGGGATGGTGGGGAGGGCCTGGGAGCCGATTCCGTGCCACGACGGTGACAGCTCATAGGTCTGAGTTTCTAAGAGATGGCGATCTGAAAGTTGACGTTTCTGTGAGTCGCGATCCCGTGGGTATCGAGAGTGGATGACTCGTGTCCCTGGCCCCAGCGCCTGGGGGAGACGTGACCCTCCCAGGAGGCTGGCTGGGGGGCCCTGCCAGGTGTGGAGGTGACGGAGAGCAACCACCAAAGCCCAAAGAGCACCACTCCTAGCAATCCTGGGAGACTTCCTGGAGGAGTAGGGGTTGCATGGTATCAGTCGACACAGTCGCTGTGCCCGGCACAGAAGCAGGGCTGAGTCCATTTGGCTTGCCACTGCCCTTGGCGCTAATGCCTGGCACGCAGGCGCTGCGCATTTTACTTAGTCATCATGCCTGTGCCTTATGGCCTGCCTCCTCTCAGAACGTAACCAGGGAGTCACTTCCCTCCGCTGCTGGGTGCCCAGAACTTACACCCGAGCGCAGCACATGGTTGGCGCTCCCTCAAGGCCAAAGCGGGGAGGAGGCGAGCGCGATGGCGCCGAGCGGCCGCGCGGGGGCGCCCTGCCGAGCCGCGGCCGGACTACAAGTCCCATGGTGCCGCGCGGCTGCCCTTGCGCAGGCGCGGCCGCCCTGGGCGTCCTTCGCAGCGGGCGAGCTAGGCCGCAGGAGCAGGAGCGGGACTGAGGACCCGGCGGCGCGTCCCCGAGCGGAGTCCGCCGCGCGCCGCCGCCATGCCGGACAGCTGGGACAAGGACGTGTACCCCGAGCCCCCGCGCCGCACGCCGGCGCCCTCGCCGCAGGCCTCGCCGCTCAACCCTCTCCCCTACTTGAGCAAGGCCTTCGACCTCCTCGTGGACCGGCCCGTGACGCTCGTGAGAGGTATGGGCCCCCCCGCAGCCCCCTGCAGGCCGGCCGCCGTCCAGTGTCGCACAGCCCCTCGTGCCGGTCACCCGGGCTTCGCCTCCTGGAACCCTTCCCCCCGGGTCCCGTTCTTTCCTTGGGCCCCCCTCCCCCATTTCACCCGGGCCTCGTACGCCGGTACCCCTTGCCCCTCCCCGGGATCCGGCGTCCCGCCCCGGGCACCCCTGGCCTCCGGCTTCGCGCAGATTTCAGAGTTTACTTGGAGCTCGAGTCCTCAGACCGGTCGTTTGCCGGCTCTGGACGGTCAGACGCTTGGGAGCCGCCCAGACCCCCACCTCGGGTCAGGACGGACGCTTTGCCCTTCAGGAGTACCAGGCGCTTCATTCATTCATTCATTCAGCCAGTGACCCTTGCAGTGGGTGCAGTATCATGCCCTGGGGGCCCTTGCCAGGCAGGAGGATCCGCAGACGACTGCAGTGGGCCCAGCTCTCTCTTGAGACCTTTTCCTAGATCAGGGTTCACGTGCCTGCCCGAGATTTCATTAGTCCCACTAATTACCAAATGGGTAAGCTGAGGCCGGAAGGTCTACGGCAGCAGAACTGGGTTCGAACTCGGGGCTGCAGCTTCCGGATGGCCTCTGTTCCAACACGGTGTAGCGCCTGCTGTGGGCCGCGGGCAGGTGTGTCGCTGAGTGCAGGCCTCCAACAGAGAATGGGGCTGGCAGAGCGTGTGGGCACAACCCGGGCGGCCACTCAGCAGCCTCGCCTCTCCTGGGGCTTGTCACACAGGGTTGTCCTGGGAGAAAAGGCAGAGAGGCCGGTGCTGGCGGGCAGTGAGCACTCAGTGAGGAGATGTTACACTCTGCTTCCCAGGGCCCTGGGTCAATCCACACCTTTGGAGAACCAGATTGCCCCATTTCTGTAAAGCTGGGAACATTTAGGAAACTGCCCCTTCTCTGGCCTATGAAAAATAACCCTGAAAGACCACAAGAACATCAGCCGGGACCATCGGGCTTTCTCTTCACAGAGTTTATAGAGCGGCAGCATGCCAAGCACAGGTTTTACTACTACCACCGGCAGTACCCCCGCGTGCCCGACATCACCGAGTGCAAGGAGAAGGACATCCTGTGCATGTTTGAGGCAGAAATGCAGTGGAGGAGGGACTAGTACGTATGCACCCTGGGCCGACTCAGTCGCTGGTTGTCTCCTTCTGGGGTAGGAACACTTCCTGTGGGACCCCCGTTCCCTGGGGACACGCCCAGCCAGTCAGAACACCTGCCCTGGGGCAGAGGTCAGAGCACTCGGCTCCTCCTGGGCCCTGTGGAGTGATTCCTCACATTGCCTTTCCCGTTCCTTTTCCAGCAAAGTTGACCAGGAAATTGTCAACATCATCCAGGAGAGGATGAAGGCCTGCCAGCAGAGGGAGGGCGAGAGCTACCTGCAAAACTGTGCCAGGGAGCTGGAGCAGTTCACCCAGGTGGCCAAGGCCTACCAGGACCGCTGTACGTCCCCTGCATGGCCACTCACCTCCTCCCTCCACCTTGGCCTTGGTCTACCCAGGACTCGGGCCCCAGGGGGTGGGACTGGGGCCTTCACCTTGCCTTGGGTGTCCTGTTCAACCAGCTCTCTAATTGCTTTAACCCCCTGGACCTGTTTATTTTTCAGATATTGACCTGGGTGCCCACTATTCTGCTAGGAAGTGCCTGGCGAAACAGAAGGAGAGGATGCTTGCAGAGAGAAAGGCTGCTAAGGAGGCTGCTGCCGCCTGAGACAGCCCGGGCCCCTCCTGGCGACTGCTGTATTCCTGAAATAAAGAGCCGTGAAACCTGCCAGTGTTTCTGCGTCACCCCTTCCGGCAATCCTCTATCCTCTTGGCCCTGTGTCCCTCCAAAAAAAGCTTCCACACACTCAGTTCATTCAAACGTTTATTGTTTTCCTCAGAACCCAGCCTAGGTGGTGGCCACAGCGGGGGCCTGGGTCCTCTGCACGGAGACCCTGGTATGCGTCTTCACGAGATGGTCGGTGAACTCCTGAGGAGAGACGGGATGCTTAGTGCCAGCCAGCAAGCAAATACTGCCCCCCCCCCCACCGCGTCTCAAGGCTAACAGGGCAGCCCTCCCCAAGGCTCATCCCCTCACAGCACCTGGTAGGGAGACTTGGTGAACACGGTCTCCTTCCAGAGGTCGGGGGTGAGATAGCTGTAGGTCTTGGAGATGGCGTCGAAGGTGGCCTTGGCTGGAGAGTAGAGAACAGCCTGACGGTTGGTGTGTGACTCGAGAAGCCCCCACCCAGGACGAGTTGAGGGCTGTCATGCTCCTGGCATCAAAGAGGCCACTTGGGGCCAGTCTGCGAGCCCTAGGAACATCTCTCCCTGAAATGGAGGCCCCAGGGCTGTCCCTGTGGAGACCACCTACCAAAGTTGCCCAGGGTGGCTGTGCAGCCCCTGGCCGAGGTGTAGCAGTCGTCAATCCCCGCCATCATCAGCAGCTTCTTGGGCACAGGGGCCGAGACGATGCCAGTGCCCCTGGGGGCAGGGATAAGGCGTACCAGCACGGAGCCGCAGCGACCTGTTACCTGAGCAGGGCGGAGGTCAGGGGCTCAAAGGACTGGAGGAAGCTCCAACCCTTGGGAGCCCACATCCCGCACTGCCTCCCCAAACCCCTTACCTTGCAAGGGACAGTGTGGGGCTTGCCGATCTTGTTCCCCCAGTAGCCCCGCCGCACAGGGACGATGGAGAGCTTGGCCAGGATGATGGCCCCGCGGATGGCGGTGGCTACTTCCTTGGAGCATTTCACGCCCAGGCCCACATGGCCATTGTAGTCCCCAATAGCAACAAAGGCCTGAAAAGGGATAGCGTGACGGGGGTGTGCCCTGACCACACCTGCTGTCCCCTCAGCAGCCACCCCTCAAGGTTGTGTCGCACCCCTCGGACAAAGAGAGGCCACCACGAGGCCCACCCGAGGTTCCGAGGAGATCCTTTCTCTCTCTCCCCATTACGAAAGCCACACGCGTTAGAGCAGGTGTGACTTTGCAGAGCTGAGAGAGTCTTCGGAGGCCCGGCAGTCAAGGTGGCCGCTGTACCTTGAACCTGGTCCGCTGGCCAGCGCGGGTCTGCTTCTGCACAGGCATGATTTTCAGAACCTCATCCTTGAGGGACGTCCCCAGGAAAAAGTCAATGATCTCAGACTCCTGCAAATAAAGACAGCTTCACGTTAGGACGGGCATACGACCTCCACCGAATGTGCCGGCAGAACGGGCTTTCGAGTTGTCCAGCCTTATTTTTGATTTACGGCCCTGCCTGCACACAACCCCTGACGTTAGAAGTAGATGCCCCACCCCAATGTGAGGCGTCCCAGTGCACACCCCGGCAACGGAAAAAGGAAGCGGGGGTACCTTGATGGGCAGGGAAAAGAGATAAATCTCCTCCAGGGACTTGATCTTCGTGTCCTTAACCAAGCGGCCCAGCTTGGTGACAGGGAGCCACTGGAGACAGAAAAGGCGCGTGAGCCGAGTCGCCTCGCCAGCGCCGCCCACCGACCCCTCGCGCGCGTTCAAGACTCACCTCCTTGTCCTCGGCCTTGCCTCCGCGAGCTCCACGGCCGCGACCCCGGCCCCGGCCACGGCCGCGACCCCGGCCCCGGACCCCGCTGCCAAAGCCTCCACGGAAGCCGCCGCGGCCTCCCAACCCAGGGCCCCCGGGGCCCCCGGGGCCTCCCGCAGCACCGGCGTCATCCGCCATTTGCTGAAGAAAGCGACGAGAACCGGCCGTCAGGGAGACCTGCGCATCCGCGGCCCCCGAGGCCCGGCCCGGACGGGGACCCCCGTATGAGCGCGCCCGCCCCTGCTTTGCCCGATGTCCGCGGATTCCCGCCGCCCGCACCCGCGTGGCACCGCCATAACCCTCAGGACTCACGTGTTTTCTCGAAGAAGAAGGGCGAGGCCCCCCGGGAGGTAGCTTTTATAGTACTCCAAATATCGCGAGATCTCGGCGGCTAGTTCAAGATGACGGAACCGAAACCAGCCAGGCGGTCTGTGATTGGCTCCGCGATGCTCCGCCCCTCGGCACGCTCTTCGTGCGCCTGCGCCTTACACGCTAGCGGCGGTACCCGCGTGGCGCTCTGGGGTGCCGAAGATCCGCATGGTGCGCGGCTCCCTGCGTCTCGGCCCTCGGCGAGGTAGGTCCGCATCCTTCCGGCGTTCGGCTTCTACTACGGCCGGTTGGCGGGCGCTGCGTCCTGGCGGTGGTCGTCCGGTGGGCGGGGAGGCCGGCGTTGGTTGAAAATCACCCGCGGTTCTGACCGTGGCTGCTGGTGAGATTCGGCGCCCAGAGCCACCAGGGGCCTCAGCTCCCCGCCCACTGCCTCAGTGTGAGCGGGTGAAACCCAGGCTCCGACATTCGTCGCGTTCCCGGAGCACCGGCGAGGCTGCCTGCCTGGCCCCCTCTGAGACCCCGCCTTCTCTCTGCAGGACGCCCTGATGCCTGGATTCTGTGGTCGACCCCGCCGGGACCGGGGTACGGAGAGCGGGCGCGGGGAGAGGAGGGCGGACCGGCTTTCTTTTTTGTCGAATAAACCTGATTAACTGACCCTGTGTGTTCTTGAGATCGTCTTCCGTCGATTAGCCTGGAAAATGCACTTGTTGACACTGAGACCATGGTGGATTGTAGAGGGGAGAACCCACGTGGTTTTTCTCTCTACTTCGGAGATCTCACTTGGGTCTCCTGGCTGGAAGGTGGTGTCTGAGGTCCCACACCCCTTAAGTGGCAGCGCCAGGTTTGGAACCTTGGTCTACCCATAATCGTTAGACTCTCACATGGGCAAAGAAGGGTTAAGGAGAGTTGGATCAGGCCTACAAACTGCCAGCAAGGGAGCAAGAAGTTTACCTCCCAAAGCTTGGCGTTGACCATTGCTTTCAGAATAGGGTTTAGGTACTTCCGGATGTGCAGTATTTGGCCTGCCTGACCTCAGCATGCCAACAGCCCTGCAACTGCAGTTCTTCTGGGAACATGCTGGTTCCTCGGGTTGGAATTGATTTCCCCACATCTTTTCACAAACATCTCCCCCGACAGTTTGAGGTGATCTGGTCTGGAGGCTTCCCCTGAGCTAGCTGCCCAGCTGTGGGTCTCTGCAGGTTGTGCTGGAATTTGGTCCTCAACTGCTGAGTTACTAAAGGACAGGGATGGGTCATAGGTCTTGGATCCTTGGTGAAGAGGGGACAGGATGGACCAATGTCTGAAACAGCCCCTAAGGGCTTGGAGACCTAGCCACCTGGAAGACACTTGAGGAGAAGGGAGCACAACCCTGTGGCCCTGCCAAAGTCTCAGCCTTGAGGAAACAGCCCAGTGCTGTTTGTGGGCCAGCTGTCAGTCCCCGTACCCCAGGCAGTGGGTTCTTTGGAGCTGTGCCTGGTTGGGGCTGCCCCAGCCCTCCTCTGTGATCCTGCAGAGGAGTGGCAGGGGCAGGGCAGTGTGGGGTCCCAGTGTACTCTGGACCACAGCTGTGATTGGCCTGAGATGGACAATGCCACTGTGACATCGGCCCACTCCCGCAGTGAAATGAAGGCCCCTGCACCCCAGGGGTGAGTGGAGCTGCTGTCCAGACACATAGATCATGGTGAGCCTGGGCCCTCTTGCCTTTGCCCCTGGGTTGGAGCCTCACCAGTGCTGGACACCACACTGGGGAAAGGTGGACGGTGGGCCACAGACCCTCATTTGGGGTCAGGGGGCTCAAAGTGGGAGCTGACTCAGGCTTGGCAAGGCTCCCATGGGAGCCACCTCCCTGCCCGCAGCTGGCTGGGGGTTCCCTCTGGGTGTGGCGTGGGCCGGGCCCTGGTGCTGGCCCGGCCCTGATGCTGGCCCGGCCTTTGCAGAGTGGAGGGTATGATCTCAGCCTCTTCGTCAGCCCTCCCGACTGCAACTTCCTGTGCTCCGTCTGCCATGGGGTCCTCAAGAGGCCAGTGAGGTTGCCATGCAGCCACATCTTCTGCAAGAAGTGCATCCTCCGGTGGCTAGCCAGGTGCCACCGGACACCCGTGGGGCCGGGAGGACAGAGGTGGGATAGGGGCACTTCCCAAGGACCAGGGAAGATCTGCTGACACAGGTCATGATGCCGTAACTCCCCAGGAGCACTAAGGGGTGTGCAGTTCCTCTCACCCCTGCTCTTGGCTTCTGAGAGCTCCCCTAAAGCTCCTTCCCTCTGGCTGGAGCTGGAAGGAAGAGGGGACAGACAGGGTCACCCAGCAAAGGCCCGGCTGGGGGAGGCATGTTGCTGCCCCTTGCCCCCTCCCACTTCCAGCACTCATCCCCCCACCACCACTCATACCTCCTTCCAGACAAAAGACCTGTCCCTGCTGCAGGAAGGAGGTGAAACGGAAAAGGATGGTCCATGTGAACAAGCTCCGGAAAACCATCGGACGCCTGGAAGTCAAGGTAGCTCACATCACCCGTTCCCACCACCTCGTCACCCCTGCAGGGGGTGGGGCAGAACCAGGAAAGGGGGAGAGGAGAATCCCAACTTCAGAGAGAACGGAGGGCCTCTGCTCCAGCAACTCAGAGAGCAACTTGAGGTCTCCAGACTTGTCCAAGTTCAGGTCTTAGTGCTCATGCTTACTTGCAGTGTGCCTTTGGGGAAGTTACCCAACCTTTCTGAGCCCCTGGGGCTTCCACTGTAAAATGAAATAATAGAAGATTTTTGGAGGATGAAGTGTTACTATCCAGCCTAATTTTCCTGGTGGGGGAAACAGGCCCAAAGAGGGGGGAGTGACAGGTTTCCAAGTTTTGCAGGGAAAAAGAAAAGGCCTGACATACAAGCTCCACAGGTCAACCCAGATGTATACCTCCCTGTTCTCTGAGACTTTGGCCCTGCCCGTGTCCTCCAGGACAACTAGATGCTCTGCCCCAGTGTCCCCCTCCCCACCACCCTAGGAGGCAGGCGAGCTTAGGGCTTGCCCGTGTTCTGGTTCCTGGCCCGCAGGATGTGGCGAGACGAGTTAGGGGACTCGGGGGAGTGGGAGTTTGTGGGGGCCCAGCTGGCAAAGCCTAACATGGTGTGGCTCACGAGGTGCCCTCTGCCTGCCTGCAGTGCAAGAACTCTGAGGCTGGCTGCTTGGTGACATGCCCCCTGGCCCACCGCAAGGGACACCAGGACTCGTGTCCATTCCAGCTCACAGCCTGCCCCAACGAGGGCTGCTCGGTGCAGGTGCCGCGTGGGGCCCTGGCCGAGCACAGACAGCACTGCCAGCACGGCGCCCATTGGCGCTGCCCCTTGGGCTGCGGGGCCACCCTGGGCCCAGCCGAGCGTGAGCACCACAACTGTTACCGTGAGCTGCGGGAGGCCTGGGGCCAGCGCCAGGAGCGCAGCCGGACCCTGCTGACGTGCCTGCTGAGGCGCATGCGCCGGGTGCACCGTGCCACCAACCTCATCCGCCGGCAGCTGGCCCAGCTTGGCAACTTCCTGGAGGAGGATGGCTCCCTGCTCCAGGGCACGCCAGAGGAGACCGACGCCGCCCTGGAAGGCAGCAGCAGAGAGGGGCTGTGGGGGGCCCGGGGCCAAGATACCTTGTAAATAGAGGAGTAAATAAACGGGGAGATCAGGCCTGCCCCACCTTTGGCCTCATGCCCTGTCAGAGCTTGCTGTTCCCGCTACCTCTCTCGGCACCACCCCTTCACCCCGCAGGGACTCTGGCCTTTCTCCCTCCAACTCTTAACTTCTTACCCCCGCCCCCAATCTTCAGAGCTAGGAATACAAACCCTTCCAAACCCTGGACCCAGAGTAAGCCCACTCCTCGGGGCTGCAAGGAGCTCCCACTTCCCCATCCTCCTTTCCTTGTACTCTCCTGCCGGCCTCTGCATAGGCTGGTCCTCAGGAAAATACGCAGTTCCCTGCCTCACCTTCAAGTTCTTGCTCAGGTGTCACCTCAATGAAGCCACCTCCAGCCCCCGCGCTCCCCTGCACACCGCTCTATTGCCCACCCTGATCCGTTTTCCCACAACGTGACTCCTTGCCAGGACACAGCCCCGGCAGCTGGAATGTGAGCTATTCCAGGGCAGGGGTTTTGCTTCTCTGGTGTCTCAGTGCCTAGAACAGTGCCCATAAGAGGTGCTGAATAAATAATACCCGAATGCCTGAAGTTACCCGAGGTGTTTACTGACTTACATCTACTCACTGACCGCGCTGACCGCACCCCCCAGGCTGCGGAGCGGGCAGGAATCTTAGCAGTACATTATGAGCATTTTACCTTTTTTCAGTGTAAGATTGTTGTCCTATACGCAGTGACATTTTTCTTCCATTTATTCCTCCAGTGTCTTACTATTTTTTCATTTTTTCTTAAAACAAATTTTAGGTCACAATTTAACAGGTACAGAATACAGGGGATTCCCATATAACCAATATCCTCCCCCTTTTTCCCGTTAATAACATTTTATGTATGGCTGGTACACTTGTTACTATTGAAACACAAATTTTTTTTTTTTTAAAGATTTATTTTTATTTATTTAATTCCCCTCCCCTCCCCCAGTTGTCTGTTTTCTGTGTCTTTTTGCTGCGTCTTGTTTCCTTGTCCGCTTCTGTTGTCGTCAGCGGCAGGGGAAGTGTGGGCAGCGCCATTCCTGGGCAGGCTGCACTTTCTTTCGCGCTGGGCTGCTCTCCTTACAGGGCCCACTCCTTGCGCGTGGGGCTTCCCTTCGCGGGGGACACCCCTGTGTGGCACAGCACTCCTTGCACGCATCAGCACTGCTCATGGGCCAGCTCCACATGGGTCAAGGAGGCCCGGGGTTTGAACCGCGGACCTCCCATGTGGTAGACGGACGCCCTAACCATTGGGCCAAAGTCCGTTTCCCTTGAAACACAAATATTGAAGCATAGCTACTATAGCGAACACGTTCTACGAACATCTTTTAATTTTAATTTCTATTAAAAGGTCAGCCCCTTGGGGACCCCAGGCCCACTTCCGCCTACCCCGCAGTCACGCAGCTCCACACTCCACCCTCCAAGCCGGAAGTGCCCTCCTCCCAGCCTCCGCCACCGAACAGCAGGGGCCGCCCGTGTCAAAGATGGCGGCGAGCGTGCCGCGTCGATGACGTCACAGTAGCGCGCGGCGACGCCACAGCCGCGCGCCGGGAGCTCAGGTGGCGCGTCCCATCTCCCTCACGCGGCGGCAGCGACTCCAGCGGGTCCTGGCGGGAGGCTGCGGCGAGAGCGGCGACGACATGGCTGAGGCCGCGGCCGGCGTGAGCCGCTTCAAGGCCAAGTGGGTCGGGCGCTGGAGCTGCGGGTGTCGCCCGGGGAGGGGGCCGGGTGCGCCGGGCGGAGTGGGTTTGAGGTGGAGCTCTCCAGCCTGGAACAGCCGGAGGAGCGGAGAAGCCCGCGGCGTTGGATTTCCGGAGAGAATAGCGCGGACCGGCCCGCAGGGTCGTGGGAGCGGCGGGGATAGAAGGGGGAAGAGCCGGAGCTGACAGCTCCCCCGTGGGGCGGGGACCGCAGCCCGGCGGGAGCACCACGCTTGGGTTAATTGAAGGAGGGGCAGGCGAGGGGCCTGGGATGAGGAACGGGAAGTCCCGGAGGAGCGGGGAAGGGTAGGCCGAGCACAAGTCGGAGCTGGTCCCGGCCGGTGGCAGGAGGGCAGCCGACGCTGGGGCAGAGGGCCGGAGAGCTTTCACCCGCTGCGAGCCTTCTCCAGGGAGCAGAAAGAGGTCGGGGTTTAGTCAGCCAGGGAAGTCAGAGAAAAGGGGCTCAGGCCTCCTAAACAGCCAGAGTGAAGCCTTGCAGGTGGAAGATGGAGCGAACACGACCCATCCCAGGAGCTGGGGCAAGAGCAGTGGGGCTGCAGTGTGGGCTGAGAGAGGGAAAGGGGATGCAGGAAGGCTTGGCAGAGGCCTCTGCACAAGGCCTTGGAGGCTTGGGAGGAGAGGAAAGAGTTCTCAGCAGGGCAGAGCTCTGTTTTCAAAAGTCACTTGGCAGCTGGATTGAGAGAATGGGCAGGGGCCAAGTGAGGAGGCTGGAAGTGTTTTGAGAGGATGCAGTGGCTTGGACTAAGATGAAAGTGGCAGAGAAAGAAGAGGGCAGCATGAGTGAGGTCATAGAGATGGGTACTGCTTGGGCTTGGGCTTGGGAACCAGGCCAGGCTAGGGATGAAGGAGGGCGGTGCTTGATCTCTGAGATAGAGATATTGAGAATGCTCTAGACCAGGGGATCTTAATCAGGAGTCCATGAGCTTGAACTGAAATTTAAAAAGTACGTTGTTCTTGTGAGGGTGTGTTGGTGCGTTGGTGCAGGTTTGATATATTTATTAAGTAATACACAGTATAATATAGACTTAGTAAGGGGTCCATGGTTTTCACCGATTGGCAAAGAGGTCCTTGGAACAAAAAGGGTTAAGGACCTCTGCTCCAGGCTCGAGAGGAGGCTTGGCCCCCCACAGCCAGCAGGGGGCCTCCAAAGCCTAGGGAGCCTCCTGCACTGGGAACTCCGGGGAAGATCAGCTGTCTGGGTTTGACAGCAGGACCAGGCACAGATTGTTGACCTCTGTAAAGTGGGGTCACAGTACCCACCTCCCAGGACCCCGGGAAGAGCTGAAGAAGATGATGACAACGGCGCAGCCCGGGTTCCTCTTCCTTCTCTGATTCCTGGCCTAGGGAATCCCCACCTTTGCTTCTGTTTCCTGGGTCCCTTCTGAAGGCTGCCCAGGAGCTGTCATCATTTCAGAGCTTCAAAAGGGCACAGGCTGGTTGAGTTCCTCTCTGGGGAGCACCCAGTACAGGACCAAGTGCTGGGACCCAGGGGTGGGTGATTCACTCACTCCCCCTTCCTATCTCCAGCTATGCCGTTGAGCGTAAGATCGAGCCTTTCTACAAGGGCGGGAAGGTGCAGGTACGAGCCCGGGAGAGGCTGGGGAGCGGGGCAGGCAGGGGCGGGGTGGGGGGAGGATCACAGCCCCTGGCTGAGCCCCGTCCGTCTCTCCAGCTGGACCAGCCTGGGCAGCATCTCTTCTGTGTCTGTGGGACCAGAGTCAATGTACTGGATGTGGCCTCGGGGGCCGTGCTGCGGAGCTTGGAGCAGGTGAGGGCAGAGCTGGGTGGGTGTGAGGGGCAGGAGGAGCAGTCCATTCTCATGGTGCTCTGGGTGCCCACTCTTGTCCTCAGGAGGACCAGGAGGACATCACAGCCTTTGACCTCAGCCCTGACGACGAGGTACATGGGGCGGTGATGGGAAGTGGGCCCCAGTCCTACCCACCCACACCTGGAGTTGAAAAGGAGGGGCAGCTGTGCCTCTACTCCCCTCCCAGCTGAACTGCTCTCCCCAGGTGCTGGTGACAGCCAGTCGGGCCCTGCTGCTGGTCCAGTGGGCCTGGCGCGAGGGCAGCATCACCCGCCAGTGGAAAGCGATACACACAGCCCCTGTGGCCTCCATGGCCTTCGACTCCACCTCCACACTGCTAGCCACAGGTAGGGCCACTGCTGGGCTGGCAGGCTGGAGGGTCTACGGGCAGGGGCACGGGGAACCCCTGCCCCAAAAATGCATTCCTGGCAGGTGGCTGCGACGGGGCCGTGCGCGTCTGGGATGTAGTGCGGCACTACGGGACGCACCAGCTGCGGGGCTCACCCGGCGTTGTGCAGTGAGAGGGGCGGCCGGAGGGCGGGTCGGGGCTGAGGGCACCACACCGAAGGCAGCAAGGGGCTCACCTGCCCTGCCCGTCCCCCTGCAGTCTGGTGGCCTTCCACCCAGACCCCGCACGCCTGCTGCTCTTCTCCTCGGCTGCAGACACGGCCATCCGTGTGTGGTCGCTGCAGGACCGGTCATGCCTGGCTGTGCTGACTGCCCACTATAGTGCTGTCACCTCGCTGGCCTTTAGTGCCGATGGCCACACCATGCTCAGGTCAGTGGGCAGGCCACATCAGGACAAGAAGTGGGAGCCGTGGCCAAGACTGCACAGCTGAGGCGCCTGTTTCTCCCCAGCTCCGGCCGTGACAAGATCTGCATCGTCTGGGACTTGCAGAGCCACCAGGCCACAAGGACCGTGCCGGTGTTTGAGGTGGGGGTCCCTGGGGGCCAGGGTCAGTGAGTCAGACGGGGAGGGCGCGGGGCCACAGGCTGCAGCCTCTGTCCTGGCTCACCCCCAGAGCGTCGAGGCGGCCGTGCTGCTGCCAGAGGAGCCGATGCCAGAGCTGGGAGTCAAGTCCTCAGGCCTGCACTTCCTGACAGCTGGTGACCAAGGTGGGTGGGGCCCCTGGGGTGGGCAGCAAGGGCTGGTGTAGGCCCACAGACCCTCCAGCCCGCATTCCCCCCAGGTTCGCTGCGTGTGTGGGAGGCGGCGTCTGGGCAGTGTGTGTATGTGCAGTCACGGCCGCCGGGCCCCGGGCGGGAGCTGACGCACTGCACCCTGGCCCGTGCTGCCGGCCTGCTCCTCAGCGTCACTGCCGACCACAACCTGCTGCTCTACGAGGCCCGCTCCCTGAGGCTCTGGAAGCAGGTGAGGCCCTGTTCCTGCCCAGGTGGAACCAGGTAGAGCCAGCTCTGGACTCAGCCAGGCCCTGGCATGTGTCTGTCGCCCTGCAGTTTGCCGGCTACAGTGAGGAGGTGCTGGATGTGCGGTTCCTTGGGCCCGAGGACTCCCATGTGGTCGTGGCCTCCAACAGCCCCTGCCTGAAGGTGTTTGAGCTGCGCACCTTGGCCTGCCAGATCCTCCACGGCCACACAGGTGAGCAGCACCCAGCTCATGCCCTCCCCCGCCACGGCTGACCTCTGACCCTCAACCATTCCCCCGTCGCTTCCTCCCAGATATCGTCCTGGCCCTAGATGTGTTCCGGAAGGGGTGGCTCTTTGCCAGCTGTGCCAAGGTAAGGCTCCCCAAGAGGAGTCAAGGTGCGGGGCTCCAGGTGGGGGGGCCGAGGCACTGTGGCCATGGCTGGCCTCTCTCAACCCCCACCCCAGGACCAGAGTGTCCGCGTCTGGAGGATGAACAAGGCCGGCGAGGTGGTCTGCGTGGCTCAGGGCTCCGGGCACACGCACAGTGTGGGCGCCATCTGCTGCTCCAGGTAGCGGGTCAGGGCTGGGTCAGAGTGGGCTGGGGGGAGCCCAGGCCTGCAGGCGGGAACTGCAGCGCAGGGCAGGGCGAAGGGGAGGCGATGGCTGTGTCCTGTTCTCTGAGACTGGGCTCCCAGGTCCCATCAGGAGGGAGTCCTGAAAGTGGCAGTGGGTTGGGTGGGTAAAGAGGGGGCATCAGAGCAGAGAGAACCCCACTAGTGGAGGCCCAGGGCAGGGGAAAGGGGCCAAGTCAGCACTGAGAGGCAGTGCAGGGGCTGGCGTGCGTGCAGAGGATCGTGGGCCTGTGGGTGTTGGCGAGAGGTGTGGGTGACGGCCCGGGCGGTGCTGGGCAGGCTGGCAGAGCCCAGCAGGTGTCCCCCATCCCGGCTGCAGGCTGAAGGACTCTTTCCTGGTGACGGGCAGCCAGGACTGCACCGTGAAGTTCTGGGCCCTCCCTGCAGCCCTGCCCTCCAAGACCACGGCCCTCGACGCCGGCCCTGTCCTCCTGCAGGCGCAGGCCACCCAGCGCTGCCACGACAAGGTGACCGCAGGGGCACCTGTGGCTGGGAAGGGGGTGGCCCCCGCTCCTGGGCCAGGGTTCTGAGCCACTTCTCGGCTGCCGCCTACCAGGACATCAACAGTGTCGCCGTCGCCCCCAACGACAAGCTGCTGGCTACAGGCTCACAGGACCGCACAGCCAAGCTCTGGGCCCTGCCACAGTGCCAGCTGCTGGGTGTCTTCTCAGGCCACCGGCGCGGCCTCTGGTGTGTCCAGTTCTCGCCCATGGACCAGGTGCTGGCCACAGCCTCAGCTGATGGCACCGTCAAGCTCTGGGCGCTGCAGGACTTCAGCTGCCTCAAGGTGAGCTGCCGCCCCCCATCTCCACCCCCGCCCACTGCCCGCTCCAGTGACATCTCGTGCCCTCCCCTCCCTGCAGACATTCGAGGGGCATGACGCGTCGGTGCTGAAAGTGGTCTTTGTGAGCCGGGGCACGCAGCTGCTGTCCAGGTGAGCTGGACAGCCGGGGTGGGCAGGACAGGGCCTGGGAAGGCCAGGGCCCTCCCGCTGAGCCCCTCCCACCGCGCCCCCACCCAGTGGCTCCGACGGGCTCCTGAAGCTCTGGACCATCAAGAACAATGAGTGCGTGCGGACACTGGACGCCCACGAGGACAAGGTCTGGGGGCTGCACTGCAGCCGGCTGGACGACCGCGCCCTCACTGGTGCCAGTGACTCCTGTGTCATCCTCTGGAAGGTGCGGGGCAGGGCAGGGCGGGGAGCAGGGGCAGGGAGCGCAGGGGCCATCCTGACCTTAGTCTGAACCCAGGATGTGACCGAGGAGGAGCAGGCAGAGCAGCAGGCCAAGGAGGAGGAGCAAGTGGTCAAGTGAGTCCGGGGACCCTACCCAGCCCCGGGCCAGCAGGTTCCCTGCACAGCCACCACGGCCACCCCTGGGGAGGGTGCCAGCAGCTGTCCGTCCCCTGGCTCGGGGACAGCAAGGCTCAGTGCACTACCCTGCTCCCAGTCAGCGCTCCCCAAGTCCACCTCCTAGGTGCTCTGCCTTCAGCCCAGCCAGGGTCCCCGTGGCCCCCTCCTCCCCTCTTCCTGCCCTCCCCACTCCTCCCCCCCTAGGCAGCAAGAACTGGACAACCTGCTCCACGAGAGGCGTTACCTGCGGGCGCTGGGCCTGGCCATCTCCCTGGACCGGCCCCACACTGTGCTGACTGTCATCCAGGGTCAGCACCACCCAGGGGCAGGGCTGGTCTGAGGGGGGTCTCCCCAGGGTCCCTTGTGCCCCTCTGCTGGGGCTCAGCCTCCCCGCCCCCCACAGCCATCCGGAGGGACCCTGAGGCCTGCGAGAAGCTGGAAGCCACAGTGCTCCAGTTGCGGCGAGACCAGAAAGGTAAGGGCCATGGCCCGGCAGGCAGGCGGCCCTGGGGTGGGTGGCGGGCTCGCGGCAGCCTCCGGGTGGCTGAGCCTTCCTGTCTCCCGTAGAGGCCCTGCTGCGTTTCTGCGTCACGTGGAACACCAACTCGCGGCACTGCCACGAGGCCCAGGCCGTCCTGAACGTGCTCCTGAGGCACGAGGCCCCCGAGCAGCTGCTGGCCTACGAGGGCGTGCGGGCCACCCTGGAGGCCCTGCTGCCCTACACTGGTGCGCGGGCGGGCCGGGGGTGGGGCGGGGCCCTGGGCTCCGTGGACCCCCCACCCACCCGTCGTCTCCCCCCACAGAGCGGCATTTCCAGCGGCTCAGCCGGACGCTGCAGGCAGCCTCCTTCCTGGACTTCCTGTGGCACAACATGAAGCTGCCCACCCTCCCCTCAGCACCCCCAGCCCTCTGAGTCACCCATAAAATGGAGCATTTTTTATCCCTGCTCTGCATGTCCTTCTGGGCTCGGCCTTTCCCTGGTCCCTGAACATAGCCTGGGCCATCTGAGTTGGGCCTTGGGGCCCAAGAGTGACCCCACGCCTGGCCGAGGTCCAGCAGGACTGGGTTGGGGTGACTGGGAACGAGCTTTATTCAGGGAGGAAGGGGATGTCTGGGGACCCGTGGCCTCTTGGCGCTTGCAGCGGGGAAGCCCCCAGGCGTCTCGCTGCTCCTGGGCGCGCCTGGGGTCTAGGTCTCCCGGTTCGGTCTGGGCTCACACCACGGGGGACGCCCCGCCGAGCTGGGTGGGCCGGAGGCTGGGGGCCTCTGCCCCCTCCAGGTGGCCCCTGGCGCCCGCTGCTTGCTCCAGCTTCCCGCGCGTGATGGTGCAGCAGCGGCTCCGGATGGCGCTGGGCGCGGGCCGGGCGGGCACCACCGGCGGGGGGCGCGGGGCCGAGCGGGGCCCCAGAGTGGTGTCGCGGGCCTCTAGCGCCGGGGTCTCGCCGGCACCGGCCCCCGCGTGGAGCGCGGGCGGGCTCAGGAGCGCACCCAGCGCGTCGGGCCGCAGCAGCACGGCGGGCAGCAGCCCCAGGCGGCCGGCGGACCTGCGGAGCGCCTGCGGTTGGGCTTCGGCCGCCCCCGGGTTCCCGCCCCGCCCTGCCGCGCGCGCACCTGCACAGCCACCAGCCGCGGTCCGACGTCTGCAGCACGCGCACGCGCGCCCCGGCGGGCACCGACAGCTCGTCGGCGTGGCAGCCCTCGTAGGCGCGGGAGGCGCAGAAGTGCGGCCCTGGGGGTAGGGCCTGGGGTTACCGCGGGGCAGGCGCCAAGGCCCACCCTCGAGCCCGCGGGGGACCTCCCTCACTGTGGGACCAAGAGCTGTTTCCAGGGCCCCGGCCGGCCCGCCTGGGTATCCCCAGACCCTCCCCCCGCCCTCTGCCCTCGTCCCCTTCCGGTGTGTCCTCCAGCCCACCCTAGTCGCACCCTACCTGGCAGCGGTGGCACAGGGTCTCCCTCCTGCGCCTGGGCTGGGGCCGCCGCCTCCAGGTATGGGGCGGGGAACCAGGCCGTTTGCTTGTCCTCGTTCTCCACCAGCCACCAACCTGCGCGCAGGAGGCACGGGGCTCAGATGCCCGGCTGCTGGGAGCCTGAGGGCAGAGGGGAGCCTGAGGGCAGAGGGGCGACTCCCGGGACGTGCCCGGCGGCCCCACCTGACGGGTGTCTCAGCAGCACGTCTAGGGTCTCCTGGGCCCGCGTGTGGAAAGGCCGACCCCGGGTGTCCTGGGTGCGGAAGGGATGCAGGCAGCGCAGCCTCTGGGCCTCCAGGCGGCGGATGGTGAGGCTGCCCGTGGGGCGGGCTGGGGGATCCTCGGGGGCCGGCAGGACCACCAGGCTGGGAGAGGCAAGGTGGGTGATGCCAGTGGGAAGGGGCCCTCTGCCCCGCCTGCGCTCCAGGACAGCCAGTCCGCCGAACGCCGCGGCGGGGTGGGGACTGGGGGCTGGCGGTGGCTCCGGCACCTGCCCGGGGGCAGTGTGGGCTCCAGGTCCAAGGGGTGCGGCGCGAGGAAACCGACGAGCACCGAGCTCAGGAACACATGCTCCGCCGCCGCCAGCAGCGCCCGGGAATAGGCCTCCAGGAGGTGCAGGCGAGCCACACCGCGGCTCGTGCGCCCCCCGCGCGCCACCAGCGGCGCGTCTGCGGGTGCGACAGGGCCGACCGTGGGCCCCTGCCCCAGCCTCCCCATCCCCGCCGCTGCCCGCCCCTCTCCCCGCCCCCCGCCTGACCGCGAAGCTTGGGCAGGACACGGTCTGAACTCCGCAGCAGGCCCGCCTCCTCCGGGAAGGTCTCCTTCAGGGTCTTCTGCAGGAAGGAAGCGGGTGGGCTGGTCTCGGGGAGCTGGGAGCTCAGGGGCGCAAGGGCAGGCCCTCAGGCAGGTCCTGGCCGCCCGCCGCATCCCCGTCACCCCAGGACCACTCACGTGGAGCCTCCGAAACTCATCCCAGGTCCTTCGCACAAAACTGTCGCTGCCGTCCGACCACCGCACAGAGAAGGCAAATGTCTGCGGGAGGAGGGGTTGGGGGGCGTCCAGGGGCAGGGCCAGTAACGCCCGCCTCCCCCTTGAAGCTGGTGGGGGACACGTTGGGTACCTGGAGGCACCCGGTCTGCACCAGGGCTGCTGCGCACACTGCCACCGGGTGTCGCGGTCGTGGGCCCGCCATCGCTGCAGCTTCTGGAGCAGCTGAGGGGCCTGCCGGCACCCTGCTCCCGGTGGGTGGTTGGAGGGGTGCCAGGAAGACAGGCCCGGGATTCCCCACAAAACCCCAAACCTACCTGCCTGCCAGTCCCTGCAGAGCTGCCCAGCTCCTAGGTCCTTTGTCACATGCCTTGCTGTCCCCCACCCCCAAGAACTGGCAGGGGCCCAGGACTGGGGGACAGCAAAGCGGAGCAGGAGGCAGAAGCAACTGCTCAGCCCTGCAGGTGTTCAAGACTGTCCTGCAGAGCGTGGGGCTGGGCCCCACCCAAGGGAGAAGGGAGGGCTGGGGGCCCCTCAAAGGGCTGTCTGTGTCCTGCCCCTCCCCGTCCCCCAGCCCCTCCCCGCTCCTGGGCCTGCCTTGGGGTCACCAGGGCTTCGAGGGGTGGGACTGTTGATCTTCACCTGAAATCCTAGGGGAAAGCCCGCAAGTCACCAGGAAGGACTGGATGGTTGAGCTCTTGGGCACCCGTGCAGTGGCAGGAGCGCCCGACAGCTCACCCCAGCAGGCCGCTGAGCAGGGCGCACTGGGGCAGGGCAAGAGGGCCGTCTCTGCCGTCACTGGCACTGGGGGGCTGGGGTGTTCTGGGAGCTGCTCCTGAATTCATGATTTATCCCGATTGACTGCCAAGGCAGGCCCCGCCTCGCCTCTGGGGGATCCCGGCCCCCACCAGCTGGAATGTGGGCAGCCTGTCTGGGTGCCCTGCCTCCGGGATGCTGCCTTATAGGGGAAGTTTCTGGGGCCCCAGCCAACCCTTGGACACAGTGGCCCTTCTTGATGTGCGCTGTCGGGATTCCCCCCACCCAGGCCCCTCCACCTCTGGACACCCCCATCCCCACCTCCTCAAAGGGCCTTTGTGTCTGTCCAGCCACAGCTCTCTTCGAAGCCCTTACACCTGCCCTGTCTTGGCCCAGGCGACAAACAGGCCTGACCTGCAATCCACCCTTAGTCCAGCTGTCACCCTGCCCCCCACCCCCGCCCCGGGAGGCCATGCTGAGGCCCAGCGTGGGAAAGACCCAGCTCTCCTGGGAGAGCAGAGGGAAGCCGAGGGGTGCGGGGGAGCCAGTCACCTGGAGGGAGGCCGCCGCCCTCCCCCGCCAGCCCTGGGCCCTGTCCACTGCGTTTCTTCCCCTCAGCAACAGCCTCCGTCGGCCTCCTAGTGCCCACCCTGCCCCCTACAATCCATCCCAGCTGACAGCCAAGGGACCCCGAAGTCGGGGTACCTCCGCTCCAATCCCTCGAGCACCTTCCTGCCACCCTCAGGCAAACGCCCAGCTCGCTCCCCCGCAGCCAGCTCGGGCCCAAGCAGCCGGCCCCTGCCCGGCTCGGGACCTCCCCTCCCTCCGCCCCCGGCCTCAGTCCCTCCCACCTGGGCCCCTTGGCCTTGAGCTGCCTCCTCCTTGAGCTGATCCCCCCCCATCCTCCGCGCCTCCTCCTGAGGGCCACCTCCCTCAGAGAGCCCTCCGGGATTTCCCCACCCCACTCATGCCCCCGCCGCAGTTTGTAAATGAGCATTTATTAGTGTGACTCTTTGTTGATTCTATCCTCTGAGTTGAGATCGGAGACGGAGTCCCGCTCCCCCTCGCCCGGCGCCTGCCGAAGTGCTGCGGCTTGAACGAAGCAGCGCGTGGAGACGGAGGGAGCCGGGAGTCGGCAAACCCCTCCTCGGGTTGCTGCCCCTGCAGGCCCCGCCCCTCGCGGACGCGCGCAGGAGCCCGGAGCGCGCACGCCTCCTCTGCGGCCGCCGCCCCGCCCTGCGTTGCCATGGCGCCGGTCGCTAGGACCAGGGTCCGCTGTCTATGCGGTCACGATCCCGCCCCGCGTTGCCAGGCGCCCGTTGCTATGGCGCCGGGCGCCCGTGGCCGCGCGCCCCCGACTGAGGGCCCAGAAGCCGGCAGCGGGCGCACTGGACAGTCCGAGCCGAGCGATGGGGGCATCGCGGGCCGCCACGCGGTCGCCGCCGGGGCCTCAGCCCGAGGCCGCACCGCGCCAGCGCCGCGGCTACCACAGCACACTGCTCTTCTACTGGCGGAAGCGGGAGCACCGCCAAGGGCGGCGCAGGGCGGGTCCGGCCCAGGGGTCGAGGCCCAAGGGCGCGGGCAGGGGGCGGGGCTCGGGCGCAGCCTCAGCCCGGGCCGCAGCCTCTGGCTCCGCCCCCGCGAGGGCGCGCGCCGCCGCCCCGCCTCCGCCGCCTGCACCTCCGACCCCGGCCCCCAGCGCCGACTCGGCTTCGGATGCCGAGCCCGACTCTGCCTCGGGCCCCGCCTCCGACTCCGCCCCGAAAGAGGGCCCGGCGTCCGGTGCTGCGCCTGCGCCCGCGCCGCGCGCCCCCGGCTCCTGCGCCCGCGCCTTGGCGGTGGCGCGCTTGCTGGCCTGGAGACCCAAGTGGAGGCGCATTTGGAGGCTGACCTGGCCCGGCAACCATTGCGCGGGCAAGATGGCCGCGCCCGGGGAGCGCGGGCCCTTCAGCGGCGGGGGGCTTTCCTCCTTCCTACCGGGCGGTGCTAGCTCCGAAGTGCTGGACGACTTAGCGACCGACGCGCGGGGCCGCGGCGCGGGGCGAAGAGACGCCGCCGCCGCCCCGGGCCCAACGCCTGCTCAGGCGCCGGCCGTCGATTCTCGGGTCGCCGATGACCTCTCCCGGAGGCGGGCCTGCCGGGCCTGCGTGGACTTCAAGACGTGGATGCGGACGCAGCAGAAGGTGCAGATGCCGGGGGACGCGCGAGCGAGCCCTGCACGACCGCCTCGCCCTGGCCCGCACAAGCCCTTCGACCTATGCGCCCGGCTCGCCGGGGCCCCTCGGTCCCTTGCCGCGCTCCTCAGCCCCGCGCACCTTGTTCTCAGGTGCCCCGGGCAGGCTTCCCAAAGACCCAGGACGAGTGGTCCGGCAAAGCCTATGCCTGGTAGACGTTTGTCCCCCAGAGTTGGGCACCCCTAACCCTTGCACCCAACAGGCCCTTCCTCCCAGGCACACATGCGCCGGATGGGCTGCAGGACTCTCATCCTGAGAAGTGGTGCCTCTTGCTGGGGCAGGAAAAGGGGAAGCTTTGTGGGCTTCTGGTTGCGGGAGCCCCAACTGACCCTTGCTTGGCCTTCCGCAGCAGGAGAGCAAGTTTAGGGAGGATTGTCCCCAGGACCGCGAGGAGCTGGGCCGCCACAGCTGGGCTGTCCTCCACACCCTGGCTGCGTACTACCCGGACCTGCCCACCCCAGAACAGCAGCAAGACATGGCTCAGTTCATACATTTATTTTCCAAGTTTTACCCATGCAGCGAGTGTGCTGAAGACATAAGGAAGAGGTGAGTTACAGCAGCGCTGTTTGCCTGGGGTTCCCAGCTGATGTCACAGAAGGGGAGCCTAGGAAGGTGACAAGTAGAAGGGACATTCAGCAGAACAGGGAATGGGCCATCGGGGCCCCCCCTCAAAGGACAAGCTGCCTGGCTCTGTGGCAGGGCCCTGCTTGTTGCAGCCACAGCTCCCAGGAGGGTTCCCCAAGGGTGGCCCCCCTGCTCAGCACTGACGGAGACCGGGGGCAGGGTAAGGAGGACTCCGCTTTGCTCTTCTGTAGCAGGACGGCTGTTTTCAAGACCTCGGATCCACTGCTTTTGCTCTCAAGTGGCACCTTTTCCTCGTTTAGCAAACCGAGAGCCATTACCTGACGCAGGCAGGTGTTTCTGCCTTCCCCAGGGCCGATGGGTGGGGCAGGGCAGCCCTTGCTGTTGGAAGCCTGGGCAGTAAAACCAGGCCGAGGCACCCAGGCCCTCAGGGGCCAAGAAACCAGTTTCCTTTTCAATTTGGCCCATGGTGCCTGGGGCCAGGGGTGCTGGAGTGAGCTCTCTTGACTGGTAAAGGTTGTAAAGTTCCCAGGTGTGCCTCCTATGGTTTAAATTCTTCCCTGGGGCCCTGGTCAGAGTTCTCTGGGTGGGTTTTGGACCAGACCTTGTGGCTGCCAGGTTAGCCCTGTACTGGGCTTGTCCCCTCCTTCCTTAGAACGCCCTTTCCAGGTGTAGCTCTTGGCGGCTCTCCTCAGGAGCAGGCACAGAGCTGGCTGGGGCAGGAGCAGTGGTGCCGCCTGCCCCTCCACCCCCAGGCTCCCTGTGCTCTGCCCTTCCCCCTGCAGGATATTCCGGAACCAACCAGACACGAGCACGCGGGCATGCTTCACGCAGTGGCTGTGCCACCTGCACAACGAAGTGAACCGCAAGCTGGGCAAGCCCGACTTCGACTGCTCGCAGGTGGACGAGCGCTGGCGGGACGGCTGGAAAGATGGCTCCTGCGACTAGAGGGCAGCCAGGGGGTGGGGGGCGCTCATTAAAGTGCGTCGGAGCCAGAGCATGTTGTGTCTGAATCGGGTGGTCCCCAGAACGCTGCCCAAGGGGCCCTCCCTTCTCAATTTGGGGCAGAGGTGGAGGTGCCCACAGCAGACACCCCGATGGCCTCCTCAGCCAAGGCCGTGTTTCCCGCGGCCTTCTGGGGCTACACTGCAGGTGGGGGAGGGGGGTGGCCTGGGCCACTCCTTGCCGTTGAGGACGTGGCCTCCTGCCCACCCCACACCTGGCACCCAGCTCCCCACACAGGAAGGGAAAGGGGTGCTGCCAGACGATGGCCCGGCCCGGAAGACCTGGCTCCACTCGATCACTGTGAAGCTGCGATGGCCCCAGCAGCTCGCACCTGAGGAGGGAGACCCAGGGGTGGGCTCCCGCTCTGCTCAGTCCCCCTCAGCGGAAGCTCAGGCAGAGCTGATCTCCCCACAGGGTTGCCCGCACCTCAACACACAGGCTTCCAGAGCAGTGCCAGGCAGCTGCCTCGTGCAGCTGGCTTCCTTGGGGTCTGAAACCAAAATAAAATGCTGGAGAGGTGCCTGTGGACCTGGCGTGGTGTGTTCTGTGCTGGGCTTGCAGGGGTGTGTGGGGGCTGCCTGTCCCACAGGGCCAGGACCAGCAAGGCGGCCAGAGGGGCTGCAGCAGGGAGCCAGAGGAGCCCGCGGTGAGGTCAGAGGGGAGGGGAGACCATATGGCAGAGGACACCTGGCATCAGTGAGAGGGGCAGCCCCTGGAGGCGCTTGGAGCCAAGGAATGAGATCTAGCTTTTGCTTTTTCTTTTTTGAGGGGACAGGATCAGGATTTGAACGCAGGACCGCGTCCGTGGGAAGCCAGTACTCAAACCACTGCGCTACACTGGGTCCCCTAGTTGGTTGGTTTTGTTTTTAGGAGGTAGCAGGGATTGAACCGAGGATCTCACACATGGGACGCAGGCGCTCAGCCACCTGAGCTACATCCACTGCCAGGATCTGACTTTTGAAAAGCCCGTCTGGCTGCTGCGCTGGCTGAGGTGGGAGCAGGGAGGTCAGGGAGGAAGCCACAGTCGCCACCACGCGTCAGTGGGGCAGGAGGCTGGCCCTGGGGGAGCAGGGGCCGGGTAGTAACTATATTTGAAAGATTCATGAGGATGTGGGGCTGAGAAGAGCCCACAGCGGCTCTGGGGTTTTGGCCACAGGAGCATGGACGGGGTTGCTCTGGGAGCAGGCTTGTGGGTGACCTGGGGCCAGTCACGTGCCCCCCATCTAGACCCACTCAGCCAGAAGGGCCAGCAGCTGTGTGCACTCCCTGCTCCTCCTAGAGCCCCAGCTGCTGCCCGGTGGCCGCGCCTCCCCGAGGTGGTCCGGAGGTGGAGAGCGGCGGAGGCCCCTGCAGAGCTGCGGGCAGCCTGCCGCTGGTGGCTTTCCCTCCAGCCCCGCCCCCCCAACTCTCACTGCCCCAGTGGGCCCCCCCCATAAAGCACACAAACTGCCTCAGGCCCTGTGCCCGTGGGCCTCAGGGGCAGACCAGCTTAGGGTGCAGGGAAGGTTCCAGCTGGAGCTGACCTTGAAGAGCCAGCCCTGGGGGAGCCCACAGCTCACAGAGGGAGCAGCGAGGGACACCCAGGAGGGTTCATTTTTCAAGACAAGTGTTTGGGTGCTGGTGCAGAGTGACCAAGAGGAACAAAACGGAGGCGAGGGAACTCAGTGCAGTGTAATGACCTTGAGGGCCGGCGGGCATGCTGGGGCACCCCTCGAGAGGTGGGCGAGAGAGAGGTGGGTCCTCAGGGGTGGGGCACTTGCCCTCCCAGAGGGCTCAGAGGCTGCTCCCTTGGCAGCTCCTGTGAGCGAGGCATCCCCCTCGGGTCATAGGAGCCTCATCCCCGGGTTCAAATCCCGGCCTGCACTGCCTGTGAGAGCGTGCCAGGAGCTCAAGCCCCTGTGCCCCCACCAGCGGCTGGAAACCCTGGGACCGGCAAATGCTCACTGCACGCGGGCTTTTCTTACCATGGCCTGAGAAACGGGAGCATGGGCTGGGAGGGACCCTGCAGGGACAGGGACAGCAGGGCACCCAGCTCCCCATCTCTGGAGCTTCTCCCCAGTCCCCTAAAAGGAGCAGGATGCCCCCACGCTCTGCCCACCAGGACAGGTGCCCTCCCAGTGGAGGCCACCCTCGCCGCCCACCTGTGCTGTCAGGCCGAGGGAGAGGAGCTGGGCGTGGGGGGTTGGGGTGTACCTCTCATGCTCCCCAAGGCCAAGGCTAGAGAGACGGATCTCCTCTCCCGGGGGGTTGAGGGGAAGACTCCAGAGCCCTTGGGCCTCAGTTTCCCCACTCACACAGGCACAAAAGCACCTGCTCAGAGAAGCGGGGTCCGTCTGTCTGTGCCACCGCCCGCCTGCAGCTTGGCTGAACCCACCCTGCCGCTGCTGACCTCCCGGCCTGACCTGTGCTGGCGCTGGGGGGCCCAGGACGCCTCCTCCAGGGAGGCGGTGGGGTCCCCCGGGAACTAGCATGCCCTGCACATGCGGGGCACGGGGGTGGGGGCGGGGCGGCGGGGGAGGAGGAGGCCTCCGGCCCCGCGCGTGGACGGGGCGGGGAGGCTCCCGCTCGGCCCCGCCCCGCGCGCCCCCGCCGCGGACAGCGCGCGCTCTCGGGAGGCGGCAGCGGCGGCGGCAGCATCGCGAGCAGCCCCGGGCGGCCTCGGACCGCGCCGGCCGGACGGACAGGTGGACAGAGGGCGGCGGGGGGCGCGCGGCCCGGCCCGGCGGGCCATGGAGGGAGCCTCTTTCGGCGCGGGCCGCGCGGGGGCCGCCTGGGACCCCGTGAGCTTCGCGCAGCGGCCCCAGACCCCTACTGCGGGTCGCGTCCTGGGTGAGTGGCCCCCGCCCGTCCCCCAACCCCCCATCCTCATCCTCATCCTCACCCTCACCTTCGTCCCCTCCCCGACCCCTCCCCGGCCCCTCCCCGGCCGCAGGTTGGGTGACGTCACCGGGCTGGGCGCGCCCACCTGCGGGCGGGGGAGGGGCCGGCGGCGGCTGCCCGGGCCCTTGAGAGGTCACGGCCGGCCCCCCCTCACTCCTTCCTCGGGGCCGCCTCTGAGCCCCCTCCTCAGCCCACGCAGCGTTTTGCCTCACGACCTGGGAGCGGGCACGGGGGGTGGGGGGTCCTCGGCGAGGGACTTCGGGGTTCAGGCCCAGCACGAGGGGTCTATGGGAGCCGCGAGGCTCAGGCAGAGCCCCCACACCTTCCAGGTTCTCTCGGAGGGGGCTGACCCCTCCCAGACACCCCCAGTACAGCTGTGGGGGGGGGGTACACTGTGGGGCTCCATCTGGGTGGGGCAGCCAGAAGGGGCACTGCATGAGGAAGACTTCCTGGAGGTGGTGGGAGAGGGAGGCAGCCTAGCCCCCTGGGGCAACCCCTGGCGGGGTGACTTGCCCTTTTTTCTTACCCTTCCAATGCTGGGAGATGGGCGATGGGAACAGCGTGCAGCGGACCAAGGGGTGTGCTGGCGCCACCTGCACCCTCAACCCTTGTCATGAGCACAGGGGGCCCCAGGGTGGGGGGCAGGCCTCAGGCCTTCCCAGGGGAGTGACTAACCAGACCAGGATAGGAAGCAGGAGCCCTGCTGGACTGCCCCGGGGACTGTGTCCACGCCCCGACCTCAGTTTCCCCCTGGACTGAATGAGGACCCTGGCCACTCCGGCTGGGGCAGGAAAGCAGTGAAGTTGAAAGGAGAGATCTTTTCTTGGAAACCCCGGGCTACTCAGACCTAAAAGAGCAGTGACTAGTTTGAAATGACCACGACGCCTCCCACCTGCCTCCCTGGCTGAACCCAGAGGTCACCCGGCTGCCTTTTGAACTTCTAATTGCCGGTGATAACAATTACCCACAGTCACGCGGGGTCCCTCCCCCCTCCAGTGCCCACCTCCTGCGGGATGCTGGGCGGACATCAGCTGGCCTCACCGCTCCAGGAGCTGCCTGTCACTCCCATTTGGCTCGCTGCGAACAGCCACCACGCCCCGGGGCTCCGCCGGGAGTCACCATCCCGTTCCCTGCGCCTGCTCCACATCCTCGCTTAGGTTTGGGGGATGGCACGGCTGGAGTCTCAGTCTCGGCTCTCACCCGCCATGAGACCCTGGACAAATCGCCCCTCCTGCTGGAGGCCCAAATTCTCGTCTCTGGCGGGATAAGGACGACAGTACACTCCTGGTTTGGGGGAAATGGTGATTCTAGGAGCGAATGCAAGCAGCGGCTTTAGCACAGCGTCTGCACAGCAAATGCCCACTCAGTGGTACATACCGTCAGTAACTGCGCAGGGCCGCAGGGGGCGGCGGGGGTGCCCGAAGCCCCCCACCCGGCCGCAGGGGCCCCTGACCGCCCGCCCTCCGCGCAGGTGTTCTCCATCGCGGTCTTCGGGCCCATCATCAACGAGGGCTACGTGAACGCCGACAGCGGGCCCGAGCTGCGCTGCGTCTTCAACGGGAACGCGGGCGCCTGCCGCTTCGGCGTCGTGCTCGGCCTCGGCGCCTTCCTCGCCTGCGCCGCCTTCCTGCTGCTCGACGCGCGCTTCCAGCAGATCAGCAGCGTCCGCGACCGCCGCCGAGCCGTGCTGCTCGACCTGGGCTGCTCGGGTGGGCGGGGCCTGGCGCGGGGCGGGGCCTGGCGCGGGGCGGGGCCAGGGGCGGGGCCTGGCGCGGGGCGGGGCCAGGGGCGGGGCCTGGCGTGGGGCGGGGCAGGAGCACAGCAGCGCTTCTCCGAGGGGCGAGAACCTGGAGGGGCGGGGCGACTAGGAAAGAGGCGGGGTCGGGGAGTGGGCGGGCCTGGGAATGGGCTCTTCTGATGGACAGGAGCTGGCTGAAGGAGGTGGGCATTGTGGTTATCAGGTAGGTGGGAAGGGGAAGGGCCCGGGAGGGGCGGAGCGTGGTGTGGGAGGGTCTGGCCTACTGTGGGAGGGGCCTACGCACCTCTGGTGGGCGGGGCTCGGAAGGGCGGGGCACACGGCTTGGCGGGGCGGGGCACGGCTCAGAGGGCGGGGCTGGGAGGGGCTTGGCGGGGCAGGGCACGGCTCAGAGGGCGGGGCTGGGAGGGGCTTGGCAGGGCAGGGCACGGCTCGGAGGGCGGGGCGGGCAGGGGGGCGGTTCGGGGGGGGCTGGGAGGGGATTGGTGGGGCGGGGTGCGGCTCGAAGGGCGGGGCAGAGCTTGGTGGGGCGTGGCACGGCTCGGAGGGCAGGGCAGGGTTTGGGGGGCGGGGCGCGAATGGAGGGCGGGGCTGAGCTTGTGGGGGCGGGGCATGGCTCGGGGGCGGGGCGGGCAGGGGCGTGGTTGGGGGCGGGGCATGGCTCGGGGGCGGGGCGGGCAGGGGCGTGGTTCGGGGGCTGACCCGCGCCGCGCCGCGGCCCGCAGGGCTCTGGTCCTTCCTGTGGTTCGTGGGCTTCTGCTTCCTCACCAACCAGTGGCAGCGCACGGCGCCCGGGCCCGGCACGGCACAGGCGGGAGACGCGGCCCGCGCCGCCATCGCCTTCAGCTTCTTCTCCATCCTCAGCTGGGTGAGCGCAGGGCTCGGCGGGCGCGCGGAGGTCGCGGGAGGTCCCCCGGCTGACCTGGTGTCCCCGCAGGTGGCGCTCACCGTGAAGGCGCTGCAGCGGTTCCGCTTGGGCACCGACATGTCGCTCTTCGCCACCGAGCAGCTGGGCGCGGGCGCGGGCCAGGCCTACCCCGGCTACCCGGTGGGCAGCGGCGTGGAGGGCAGCGAGACCTACCAGAGCCCGCCCTTCACCGAGACCCTGGACACCAGCCCCAAAGGGTACCAGGTACCCGCCTACTAGGGGCCAGCGAGTGCGGATCTGGTACCAATGCAGGTCCAGTGGCCTCCTCGGACCTCCCTTGGGTCCTCCTGCCAAGCGCCAGGGACAGAGGGGCTTCCGGTGCCGGCCATCCTGGGCCAGGAGGGGGTAGTCCTGGGCTGTGCCCCCCAACTTCGCCGACACCCTTCAGTCCTTGGCTCCAGGCCCGAGGACCCCAGAAGGGGATAAGCCGGCCCAGGGTGCTGTCCTCCAGCCTCGAGGGGACATCCGCCAGCCTGGAGTTCACCTGTCCACTGCCCTCCACAACCCGGGGCAGGGGCTGCCAGGGGGCAGGGGCATGACCCGAGGACTGGCCAGGGCCCCACACCCCGTCCTCCGCACGGGGCCCAGGAAGCGTGGCCCAGGCCCCCCTGCAGTGTTCCTGCCGGTGGTGCCTGCCTGCTTGTGTCACGTTGGTTTCTTGTGCAGGGCAGGGCCCTCTGTCCGAGTGCCCCTCCGGTTAGTCTCAGCCCCTCTAGAGCCGCCCCAGCCCTGTCGGTGTTGTGATCGTGGTTCAAGTCTTCAGGTGTCACTTTTAGGTCCCCACAAGCCTCCCCTCTGTCTGTGGCCTCTCACTTGCCACGCACCTGCCCTGGTCCAGGCCCTGCCCGGGTGTGGGCGGTTCTGGTCAGGAAGGCACCAGACAGGAGTACCTGGCCAGACCAGCCCCTTCTCCAGGAGAGGGGCCCGGAGGTCCCATCTGCCCACAGCGCCCGAGGAGACGGCCATTCCCTGCAAACCCCTTCACCTCGGTTTCCTGGACTGGTCCCCACCCCACCCTGCACCTCCTGCGCAGCTCTGGGCAGGGCGGTCCCCCGCGCGTAGCCGAGTACTCACGCATTGCTCCAAGCTGGCTTTTCCCATTAACTGGATACCAAGCGCAGTTGCCACCTCGCATTCCTGCCGACCTCCACTCCCCTAGGAGTTGCAGTCGAGTGACAGCCCTGTATAGCATAGACCAATCATGTGTGGATATTTAAGTGAACATGTTTACAATTTTTTGTATATATCGACCTCTCCCTCCCTCTTCTGGAAGAACAATCCATGATTGTGTATTTTCAGTGTCCGGTGTCCCAGCCGCAACTTCTTTACAATAAAGACTGAAAATGAGTTTACCGTGGCCTGGATGCTCCTGGCTTCATTTTTCTCCCTACCCGTCCTGGTGCCGGGGCAGAGTCGGGGGGCACCTGCGAGAAGAATCATTTAAACCATAGAATGGTCTAATGTTGAGCCATCTTTGCATTCCAGGAAAAAAACACACACACCCTATTTTGGCCTCAGTCTATTCTTACACGTTTCCTTGCTAGTTTTTAAAGCACTTTATAAAGAAGAGTGGCCTCTAATTTTACTCTAGTGTCTTTAGCTCACTGATTGGTTTGCACAGCTTTACAGTTTTTAATATATTCTGGAACATTTTGTGTAAGATAGCTATTTTTGTTTCTTAGAGGTCGGTAGAACTCATTCTAAAAGAGTGTGGGCCTGGCGCCACCTTTGTTGCTGTCGAGACAGTACAGGGCAGACCTCTGACTTCCATTTCAATTTTCTTCAGGTTTCCCGTATCTTACTGGGCCAATTTTTATAATTTAAATGATGAAAATTGTCCATTTCATGTGTTTTCAGAATTCTTGGTAGTAATTTTTTCCTATATATATATATATATATATATATATATATTTTTAGGTATGAGACCGGGGTTGAACCCGGGACCTTGTATGGGAAGCTGGTGCTTGATCATTGAGCCACATCCACTCCCAGTATTCTGTGATTTTAAAGCATATCTGTATGTTGTCTCTTTTTCAATTCCTAGTATTCATTTTTTTTTAACTTAATTTTTGTTGGTTTTTTTTTTTTTAAGATTTATTTTTTATTTATTTCTCTCTCCCCCGCCAGTTGTCTGCTCTCTGTGTCCACCCGCTGTGTGCTCCTTTGTGACTGCTTCCATCCCTATCAGCGGCACCAGGAATCTGTGTCTCCCCTCGTTGTGTCAGCTCCCTGTGTGTGCGGTGCCACCCCTGGGCAGTCTGCACTTTCTTTTGTGCTGAGCAGCTCTCCTTGCAGGGTGCACTCCTTGCGTGTGGGGCTCCCCTACACGGGGGACACTCCTGCATGGCACGGCACTCCTTGCACACATCAGCACTGCGCATGGGCCAGCTCCACACGGGTCAAGGAGGCCTGGGGTTTGAACCGCGGACCTCCCATGTGGTAGATGGACACCCTAACCACTGGGCCAAGTCTTCTGCCCAATTTTTTTTTTAAGATGTATTTTATTTATTTATTTTTATTTCTCTCCCCTCCCCCCCTCCGTTGTCTGCTCTCTGTGTCCATTTACTGTGTGTTCTTCTGTGTCCACTTGCATTCTTGCCAGCGGCACCAGGAATCTGTGTCTCTTTTTGTTGTGTCATCTTGCAGTGTCAGCTCTCCATGTGTGTGGCACCATTTCTGGGCAGGCTGTGCTTCTTCATGTGGGATGACTCTCCTTATGGGGTGCACTCCTAGCACATGGGGCTCCCCTACATGAGGGACACCCCTGTGTGGCCTGGCACTCCTTGCGCACATCAGCACTGTGCGTGGGCCAGCTCACCACACGGGTCAGAAGGCCCGGGGTTTGAACCCTGGACCTCCCATGTGGTAGGTGAAAGCTCTGTCAGTTGAGCCAAATCCCCTTCCCTGGTTTTCTGTTGTAGTCATTTTCATTTGTGTTTCTCTTCTCTCCTTTCTATGGCCTATTTTCTTTTTTTCTTTATAGCTATGCATTGAAAACTTAGCTTATTTTTTATCTTTATCTTCTAAAACAGGCATTTAAGGATTCAGATTTCCCAGTCTGATTTAGCTGTGAGAAGCTAAAAAATTCCCCCCAAACTTCAAAATATAGTGATTTCTTTCTTACTTTTGTTCTTCTTGAAACAGTCTCAGACAGAAGGCTCGCAAATTTAGCACAGATCATGCTTCCCCCCCCCCGAACCATTTGAGAGAATGGCTTGATGGACATTCTGTAAAATAATCGGTCAACTAAATGCCCCTTCGCCGCATATGTAGGACATTCTCCTACGTAATCACAGTACAACCAACACAAGCATCAAAACTGGGAAAGTAACCTCTGCGTGGTCCACCCATCTTGATCTAGTTACTAATACTGGGTATCAGATCATCTCCAAAATGTAGTGGCCTAAACGACCATCATTTCTTTGGTTCACACACCTGCAGTTTGGGCAGGAGTGGCAGGACAGGCTTTTCCTGGCTCTACATGGGAGGAGCCTGGAGGACCCCCTTCCAAGCTGGCCCGCTGGCATGGCTGTCAAGGGCACGCTGGCTCTTGCCTGGCAGCTCGGCCAGGACTGAGGGTTGACGGCCTCGGTCCTCTCTTCTTGCCTCCAGGGACCGCTCGGCTCCTTCACAGCATGGTGCCTGGGTTCCCAGAGGGAGCTTCCCCAGGGACAAGGTGCAGGCCCGTGGCATTTCGTGGCCCCATTAGAAATCACCCAGCGTCACTTCCTCTGTAATCTGCTCACCAAGGCAGGCACAAACATCTAGCCAGTGGGAGGAGGCAGATCTGACCACTCGACGGGAGGAGGATCGGCTTCATACTTAGCAACATCGCCCAGGATGAGACAGGTGGTGGCAGCCGTCTTTGGAGAACACAGTCTGTGACATATCTCCTGTGATGCCGTTCACATTTCACCAGGTGTCCCAATAATGCGCCTCGCAGCAAAAGTGGTTCATTCCCAAATCACCAGATTGCGTTTAGTTGCCATGTCCCTTCAGTTTCTTTCAAGGTGAACAGTTCTTTCTGATGTTTCCTTAGGATTAGGTTTGGATTGTACGTCTTGGGTGGAAATATCACAGAAGTGACGCTGTGTTCTTATTGCACCCAGTCAGATGCACCTGCCAATTTGTCCCATTACTGGCTGTAGCAGTTTGATCTTATTGATGAATTCCAAAAAGAAATATTAGATTATGTTTGTAATCTGGTCTTTTCCTCTGGGCATATTAGAGTGTATTGGATTCAGAGGTTTTACTTTTACTTGATTAAATAATGATTAAGGCTTTGATTGGGCCACCTCAGTAGGACATTGAGTCCCCTCCCCTTGGTGGGCAGGAACTCGGAGAAACAGCGCCGCAGAGAAGGGAGATTGGAGTCTTGAGCTGGAGCCCCAGGAAGTAAGCACACAGAGGAGCTTGGTCGTGAGGAAAAAGAAGCAAGTCCCAGGTAGAGAGGAGCCCTGAACCCAGAGAGAAGCAAGACCCTGGAAGGGAGGAACCCAGGAAGCCTGAACCCTCGCAGACGTCAGCAGCCATCTTGCTCCAGTGTGTGACGATAGACTTTGGTGAGGGAAGTAACTTATGCTTAATGGCCTGGTAACTGTAAGCTTCTACCCCAAATAAATAACCCTTATAAGAACCAGTCTTTCTCTGGTATTTTGCATCAGCACCCCTTTGGCTGACTAGTACACTGGTGATGTTAATTACGATGCATGAAGGTGGGTGGGCCAGGCTTCTCTGGTGTGAAGTTCTTCTTTGCCCCTTTGTAATTTGTAAGTATTTTGTGGAGAGGTACATTGAGACTTCGTAAATCTCTAGACCTACAACTTCTTTTATTTATTTAATCACTGTGGATTCATGAATTACTATTTTTATTTAATGGATATAAGTTGTTACTATCAGGATTTGTTTGATGTTCATATTATCCTGTTTGCCAGTGGGTGCCCTTTCATTCTGGCTTCTGTGTCCTTTTTTTTTCTTTTTCTTTTAAGGTTTATTTAATTATTTCTCCACCACCTCTCGTGTGCTCTCTCTCTGTCCATTTGCTGTGTGTTCTTCTGTGTCTGCTTGTCTTCTCTTTAGGTGGCACCAGGAACCAATCCTGAGACTGCCTGGAGTGGGAGAGAGGTGCTCGATCTCTCGTGCCACCTCAGCCCTCTGCTCTGCTGCATCTCTCCTCTATATCTCTTTTTGTTGTATCATCTGGCTGTGCCAGCTCTCTGTGCAGGCCAGCACTCCTGCCCTGGCCAGCACTCCTGCTTGGGCCAGCACTCCATGTCAGCCAGCTCTCCATGCGGGCCAGCTTGCCTTCACCAGGAGGCCCCAGGAATCGAACCCCAGACCTCCCATATGGTAGACGGGAGCCCAATTGCTTGAGGCACATCTGCTTCCCTTCTGTGTCCTTTTGACATGACTTCATAATTCTTTCACTAATTCCTTATTTTCTGGCACCATAAGATGTTCTGGGCTTATCTTGTACTTTCCCAGATAAAAATCAGCGATTTCCCCAGCATCTCTGGTTCATTTTAGTAGAGATTGGTACTTAGAAGCCAAGATCTGGGTGAGAAGTGTGCTCATGTCTGTTGGGTTGTTGCTGCTCCCAGGCTCTTTCAGTGGTTAGAACTCACGTATACTCACACCCACTCATATTCACATTTTTATTTATTTATTTAATTCAAACTTTATTGAAAATTCAAAAAATAAAATAGTAGACAGCAGAGTGGGTGTAGCTCAGTGGTTGAGCACCTGCTTTGCATGTATGAGGGCCCCAGGTTCAATCCCTGGTACCTCATAAAAATATGTATAATAATAATAATAATAGACAAAAGGCAACTGTAGCAGTTTGATATGGTTATGAATTCCAAAAATAGATACTGGATTATGTTTGTTATCTGGTCTGTACCTGGGCATGATTGAGTTATGATTACGGCTTTGATTGGGTCATGTCATTAGGGCGTTGAGTCCCCACCCCTTGGTGGATGGGGACTCAGATAAAAGGCAGGGCAAAGGACAGAGTTCAGGGCTTTTAATATTGAAGTTTGACACTGAAGTCTTAAACTAGAGCTCTGGGGAGAGCGACAGAGCTGTTCACCTGATAGTCTGCACTGACCTTGTGGAGAAAACAGAGGAGCTGAGCCCAGAGGAACCCAGGAAGCCTGAGCCCTCGCAGACGTCGGCAGCCATCTTGCTCCAACACGTGAAAATAGACTTTGGTGGGGGAAGGAACTTATGCTTATGGCCTGGTAACTGTAAGCTCCTACCCCAAATAAATACCCTTTATAAAAACCCACCAGTTTCTGGTATTTTGCATCAGCACTCCTATGGCTGACTAATACAGCAACTAAAAAAATCTATGGAAACATTTGTCCTGAAAAGTTGTGCCCAGACACTGTAATCTCATTTAATCCCAACAACAAACTCAGTTGTTCCTCCAGCGTTTGGAAAGATACACAGATGAACACAAATTCAAATTAATTAAATGACATAGTCTAGGTCTACTTATTAATGAAGAAAATAAAGAAGAGAAAAAAATGATTAACCAAATTCATATCTCACAAAACCATACCCCTGTTCTTTTTTTTTTATACTTTTACTATTTATAGTACCTTCTTTGTTTTTGCTACAATTAACATTACAATATTGTTATTAACTATGGTCTATAAATTACACTAGTTCTATTTTTCCCATGTATCACCACATTCTTAACACCTTGTAGTAGAACATTCCTGTATTTATATCATTAACCACAATCATCATCTACCACCAAAGTCCCTGTAATACATTCTCTGTATTACCCTCCAGCTCTCCTCCAACCAGCAATAACCTCCCTAGACGACCCGTTTTAGCCACAGTCACATCCATAAATCAGTCAACAGTGTTTGTTACATTCATTATAATGTGCTACCGCCAACGCCACCCATTACCACATATTTACATTTGACCATATTAAGCATTTTTACATACATCCAGCATCGCCTCCCCCTTCTCAACCCACATTCCGTCTCCCAACAACCCATACTCCATAGTCTACTGATTGTATTTAGTTCATATCAGCGAGACCACGCAACATTTGTCCTGTTGTGTCTGGCTTATTTCACTCAACATGATGTCCCCAAGGTTCCTCCGTATCGTCGTGTGCTCCGCAATTCATTTCTTCATACTGCTGACTAATGTGCCATCATGTGTACATACCACATCTTTGTTGTCCATTCATAGGTTGACAGACACTTATGTTGCTTCTATCTTTCAGCAATTGTGAATAATGCCGCTAGAACATCGGTGAGCAAATATCTGTTTGAGTCCTTGCTTTCAGTTCTTCTGAATATATTCCTAGCAGCTGGATTGCTGGATCGTATGGCAGTTCTATATTTAGTTTCCTGAGGAAACACCAAATCATCTTCCACAGAGGCTGCATCATTTCACACTCCCACCAACAGCGAAGGAGTGTCCCTATTCTACATATCCTCTCCAGTATTTGTAGTTTTCTATTTTTTTAAGTAGTTCTGTATGGTGTGAGATGATAAACTCATTGTAATTATGATCTTCGTTTCCCTAATAGATAGCGATATTGAGCATCTTTTCATATGTCTTTTGGCTATTTGTATTTCCACTTCAGAAAAAAATGTCTATTCAAGTCTTTTGCCCATTTTTTTTTTTAAATTGGGCTGCTTGTCACTTTGTAGTTAAGTAGCTTAATCTCTTTACATAACATGGAAATCAAACCCTTGTCAAATATGTGGTTTCTGAAATTTTTTCCCCATTCAGTTGGCTGCCATTTCACCTTCTTAACAAAATTGTTTGAAATATGAAAGTGTTTAATTTTGAGGCAGTCCCATTTGTCTATTTTGTTGTTGTTCAGCTTTGGGTATCAGGTCCAAGAAACCACCACCTATCATAAGATCTTCAAGATGTTTCCACACATTTTTTCTCTAAGAGTTTTGTGGTTCTAGTTTTTATATTTAGGTCCTTGATCCATTTTGTAATAATTTTTGTATAAGGTGTGAGATAGGGGTCCTCTTTCTTTTAGATAAGAATATCCATGGGAAGCGGATGTGGCTCAACTGATAGAGCATCTGCCTACCCTATAGGAGGTCCAGCGTTCGAACCCAGGGCCTCCTGGCCCGTGTGGTGAGCTGGCCCACGCCGGTGGTGCAGTGCACAGGGAGTGCCCTGCCACGCAGGGGGGACCCCGCATAGGGGAGCCCCACGCGCAAGGAGTGCGCCCTGTAAGACGAGCCACCCTGTGCGAAAAAAAGTGCAGCCTGCCCAGGAGTGGCGCGGCACTCACAGAGAGCTGACACAGCAAGATGCCGCAACAAAAAGAAACACCGATTCCCGTGCCGCTGACAACAACAGAAGCGGACAAAGAAGACACAAGACACAGCAAATAGACACAGAGAACAGACACCCGGGGTGGGGGGAGGGCAGGAAGGGGAGAGACATACATACATACATACATACATACATACATACATAAATAAATCTTTAAACAAAAAGCTTTCAGTTCTGTTGATTTTCTCTGTTTTTCACTCTCCATTTCATTTATTTCTGCTCTAATCTTTATTATTTGTTTCTTTCTGCTTGCTTTGGGATTTGTTTGCTGTTCTTTTTCCAGTTCTTCCAGGTGTGCAGTTAGGTCTTTGATTTTAGCATTATCTTTTTATTTTTTTTATTTTTGTGTGTGTGGTTTTTTTTTCTTCTTTTTGTTTCTGTTTTTCTTCTTTTTTTAATACAAGCATTGAGGCCTATAAATTTCCTTCTCAGCACTGCCTTTGCTGTATCGCATAAGTTTTAATATGTTGCCCACTAGTTTTCATTCATCTTGAAGTATTTACTGGTTTCTCTTGCAATTTCTTATATGACCCCCTGATTATTTAAAAGCATATTGTTCAATCTCCATATATTTGTGAATTTTCCCTTTTTATGCCTGTTATTAATTTCCAGCTTTATTCCATTATGATTTTAAAAAGTGCTTTGGATAATTTCAGTGTTTTAAAATTTATTGACGGGAAGCGGACTTGGCCCAGTGGTTAGGGCATCCGTTTACCACATGGGAGGTCCGCGGTTCAAGCCCCGGGCCTCCTTGACCCGTGTGGAGCTGGCCATGCGCAGTGCTGATGCGCGCAAGGAGTGCCGTGCCATGCAAGGGTGTCCCCCGCATAGAGGAGCCCCACGTGCAAGGAGTGTGCCCCACAAGGAGAGCCGGCCAGCGCGAAAGAAAGTGCAGCCTGCCCATGGATGGTGCTGCACACACAGAGAGCTGACACAAGATGACACAACAAAAAGAAACACAGATTCCGGTGCCACTGACAACAACAGAAGTGGACAAAGAACACGCAGCAAATAGATACAGAGAACAGACAACGGGGGGGGGAGTGGAGAGAAATAAATAAAATAAATCTTTAAAAAAATTTTATTGAGATCTGACTTATATCTTAGCATATAGTCTATCCTGGAGAAAGATCCATGAGCGCTTGAGAAGAATGATTATCCTGTTGTTTTAGGGTGTAATGTTCTATAAATGTCTATTAGGTCTAGTTCATTTATCATATTATTCAAGCTCTCAGTTTCCTTATTTATCCTCTGTCCAGATATTCTATCTAACGCTGAGAGTGAAGTGTTAAAGTCTCCAACTCTTCACTCTCTTTCTCCCTTCAGTTTGCCAGTGTGTGTCTCCTATATTTTAGGGCACCTGTGATAAGTCCCTAAATATTTATTATTGTTACTTCTTCTTGGTGAATTGTCCCTTTTATTAATATACAGTAACCTTCTTCACCTCTTAGAACAGTTTTCCATATAAAATCTATTTGGGGGAAGTGGATGTGGCTCAAGTGATAGGGCCTCTGCCTACCATATGGGAGGACCTGGGTTCCATCCCTGGGGCCTCCTGGTGAAAAAGAAGAGGAAGTGGAAGCGTGCTCGTGCAGTGAGCCAGTGCCCGCGCAGTGAGCCAGTGCCCGCGCAGTGAGCCAGTGCCCGTGCAGTGAGCCATTGCCCGCGCAAGTGAGTCGTGCAGCAAGAAGATGATGCAACAAAAAGAGACGAAGGGGAGAGTCAAGGTTAAGAGCAGCAGAGACCAGGAACTGAGGTGGCACAATTGACAGGGAACCTCTCTCCACATCAGGGGTTCCCAGGATTGAATCCCAGTGATTCCTAGAGGAGAAAAAAGGAGAAAAGAAGACCAAAAGAGAAACAGATTCAGAAGATCACACAGTGAATGGATATAGACAGCAAAAGTAGCAAGGTGGGGGGAAGGGAAAGGGGATAAATAAATACATAAATATTTAAATAAAATAAAATAAAACCTATTTGGTCCAATATTAGTATTGCTACTTCAGCTCTTTTTTGGTTACTCTTTGCATGGAATATCTTTTTCCAACCTTCACTTTCAGTCTGATTGTGTCCTTGAGTCTAAAGTGAGTCTCTTGAGGACAACAAATAGATGGCTCATGTTTTTTTATCCGTTCCATCAGTCTATGTCATGTGTTTTTTTGTGTTTTTTTTGAGAGATTTATTTTTTTATCCCTTGCCCCTGCCACTTGTTCACTGTCTGCTCTCTGTGTCTATTCGCTGTGTGTTCTTCTGTGTCTGCTTGTCTCCCTTTATTGCATCATCTTGCTGCGCCAGCTCTCTGCGGGCGTGGGTCGTCAGCTCTCCGCAGGCGCAGGCCAGCTTTGCCTTCACAAGGAGGCCCTGGGACGCAAACCCAGGGCCTCCCATATGGCAGACGGGAGCCCAATCGGTTGAGCCACATCTGCTTCCCTATGCCCTGTTTTTTATCCATTCCATCAGTCTATGTCTTTTTTTTTTTTTTTTTTTGAGGTACCAGGGCCGGAACCCAGGACCTTGTACATGGGAAGCAGGTGCTCAGCCACTGAGCTACACCCGCTCCCAGTCTATGTCTTTCAAGTGGGGAGTTCAATCTATTAGCATTCATTGTTACTTGCTCCATCCATTTTATCCCTTGGCTTTCTGTTGTAAGACAATAAGACTGTAAGGAAGTAAGGGAAGCAGATGTGGCTAAAGTGATAAGGCCTCCGCCTACCATATGGGAGGACCTGGTTTTGATCCCTGGGGCCTCCTGGTGAAAAAGAAGAGAAAGCATGCTTGTGTGGTGAACCAGTGCCTGCGTAGTGAGCCAAGTGCCCACACAGTGAGCCAGGGCCTGGACAAGTGAGTCACGCAACAAGATGATGATGCAACAGGAGACTAAGGGGAGAGTCAAGGTGAAGCACAGCAGAGAACAGGAACTGAGGTGGCGCAATTGACAGGGAACCTCTCTCCATGTCAGAGGTCCCCAGGATCAAATCCTGGTGAATCTTAGAGGAGAAAGATGAGAAGAGAAGGCAAAAAGAGAAATAGATACAGAAGATCACACAGTGAATGGACACAGACAGCAAAAACAGCAGGGCAGAGGCAGGGAAGAAAAAAAAATAAAGGCATCTGAGCAGTTAAAAAAAATAAAACAAAACAAAAAAACAAATCCTTAAAAAAAAAGATTGTAAGTATGACAGTCCTACTATTGTCTGTCTTTTAACACTTCCAGTTACTCTTACTTACTTCCTTCATTTCTATACTCTTCTCCAAGGCTCTTGCCTTTGTCTTTTAGTATCAGACTGTAACACACCCTTTAATATCTCTCATAGTTTCCATCTCTTAGTAACATACTCTCTCAGTTTTTGTCTGTGAAGACTTTAAACTTGCTTTCATTTCTGAAGGATAGTTTTGCTGGTTAAAGAATTCTTGGCTGGCGGTTTTTCTTTCAGTACTTTAAATATATTGTACCACTGCATTGTGGCCCATTGCATTCTCTTCTGGTTTCTGAAGAGAGATCAGCACTTAGCCTTGTTAAGGCTCCCTTGTAAGTAATGAATTGCATTTCTCTTGCTGCTCTCAAAACCCTCTATTTATCTTTAGCCTTTGACATCCTGAGCTGTCTTGGGGTAGGTCTATTAGGATTTATTCTGTTTGGGGTATGTTGCTCTTGTTGAATATTGATATTCATATCTTTCATGATGGTTGGAAAATTTTCAGACAGTATTTCCTTGAATATTCTTTTCTCCTTCTGGGACACCTATAATGCATATATTTATGTGTTTCATGTTGTCGTTCAATTTTTTGTATTCTTTTACTCTTCAAGTTCAAATATTCCATCTTCAAACTCCCTTATTCATTCATCTACCATTTCAAATCTGCTGTTATATGCCTCTAATGTATTTTTTAAGTTTAATTTTTTTAAAAAATAAAGACAAAAAAAGAAAAAAAAACATTAATTTTTATTTATTTCTTTCCCCTTCCCCCCCACCCTCCCAGCTGTCAGCTCTCTGTGTCCATTTGCTGCTTATTCTTCTGTGTCTGCTTGTATTCTTGTCAGTGGCACCCGGAATCTGTGTCTTTTTGTTGTGTCTTCTTGCTGCATCAGCTGTCTATGTGTGCGGCGCCACTCCTGGGCAGCCTGGACTTTCTTTCGCATTGGGCAGCTCTCTCCTTATGAGGCACACTCCTTGTGCATGGGGTTCCCCTACATCGGGGACACCCATGCATGGCACAGCACTCCTTGCGCGCATCAGCACTGCACGTGGGGTGGCTCACCACACGGGCCAGGTGGCCTTGGGTTGAACCCTGTACTTCCCATGCGGTAGGTGGATGCTCTATCTGGTGAGCCAAGTCTGCTTCCCCCTCTAATGTAATTGTAATCTTATCCGTATGTCTTTCATTCCCATAAATTCAGTTACCTTTTTGCAGGCTTCCAAATTGTTCTTTAATTTTTTTAAAGATTTATTTATCCCCCGTCCCCCATCATCTGCTCTATGTGTCCATTCGCCGTGCACTCTTCTGTCTGCTTGTCTTCTCATTCGGCAGCTCTGGGAACTGATCCTGGGACCTTCTGGAGTGGGAGAGAGGCGACCACTCTCTTGCACCACCTCAGCTCCCTGGTCTGCTGTGTCTCTTACTGTCTCTCCTCTGTGTCTGTTTCTGTTGCGTCATCTTGCTGCACCAGTGCTCCGTTCGGGCTAGCTTGCCATGTGGACCAGCACTCCTGCTCAGGCCAGCCCTCTCCGCTTGGGCCAGCTCACCGCTCGGGCCAGCTCGCCTTCACCAGGAGGCCCCGGAATCGAACCCTGGACCTCCCATATGGTAGACGGGAGCCCAGTCGCTTGAGCCACATCCACTTGCCCCCAATTGTTCTTTATGCTCACACAGTGTTATCGCAAAGCCCTTTATCTCTTTAGTCATATTTCCCTTCATCTCTTAGGCGACCAAGGCGGTCTGTGTGAAGTCTGTGGAGTCGCTCTTACCTCCCGCGCCCCATCGGGACTGTTGGCTGCTCCTCTGGGCTGTGACACCCTGCTTCTTGGTCTGGGTTGTCTGTGTCGCTATCTGGGCATCTGATTATGTTGATTTTGCTCCGCTGTTCAGTTTCTCTCTTGCCTACTCTTTTTATTTCCCATCTCTCCTTTGACTTCTCGTTTAATTTTTTCTAAAATTTAATATTGTCCTGTTTAAATAGATGAACCTGCGGCAGCAGCCGCCACTGGGTCCCCAGCTGCGGTGCCTGGGAGACCCGGGCGCCCAGGGCGTTTTCCTGCACGTGCCCAGCCGGCGGGCCGAAGGCGCCTTCCCCTGCACGACCCTTCTGCGCCAGGACGCGGAGTTCAGGTGCTGCGTGCACCAGGAGAAACCAAGGCCGGCCTCAGTCACAGCCCCTCCCTCCAGGGGCGTCTGTCCTCTCCCCTCTCGGCCGCAGGTTTTACTGAGGCTGGTGCCCTAGGGTGTGGGGACCCCCGCCAGGGTAGCGGCTCACAGTGTCCCCCTGGCCTCTGCAGCCCTGGCCCTGTCCCTACAGGTCAGCCGGCCCAGGGGGCACCCCACGGCCCTGATGCCCTCACCCTGTCTGCACGCGCGGCATGGGTGTCCCCATGTCTGTGTTTGTGTTGTGTTTTTTTAAAGATTTTTTATTTTATTTTTAATTTATTTATCCTCCCTTGCAGCTTGCTTGCTGTCTGCTCTCTGTGTCCATTGATTGCGTGTTCTTCTGTGTCTGTTGTCTCCCTTTGTTGTGTCATCTTGCTGTGTCAGCTCTCTGCAGGCGTGAGCCAGCCTGCCTTCACAAGAAGGACCCAGGACGCGAACCCAGGGCCTCCCATATGGTAGATGGGAGCCCAGTCGGTTGAGCTACAGCTGCTTCCCTATTTTGTGTTTTTCATCGTCTTTTTTGTTGTGTTATTTTGTTATCTGTGTTCATTTTTGAAAACCGTCACTCACCAATCCTGATTCCAGCGCAGCTCCTCAGGGCCTCCCCGTGCTTGTGCCGCCCTCCTGGCTCCCACTGTTTTGTTTTTTCAAAAGATTTATTTATTTTTTATTTATTTATCTCCCCTCTCCCCAGCCCCAGTTGTCTGTTCTCTGCGTCTATTTGCTGCGTGTTCTTCTTTGTCCACTTCTGTTGTTGTCAGCGGCACGGGAATCTGTGTTTCTTTTTGTTGTGTCATCTTGTCGTGTCAGCTCTCTGTGTGGGCAGCGCCATTCCTGGGCAGGCTGCACTTTCTTTCACGCTGGGCGGCTCTCCTTATGGGGCGCACTCCTTGCGCGTGGGGCTCCCCTACGCGGGGGACACTCCTGCGTGGCAGGGCACTCCTTGCATGCATCAGCACTGCACGTGGGCCAGCTCCACACGGGTCAAGGAGGCCCGGGGTTTGAACCTTGGACCTCCCATGTGGTAGACGGACGCCCTAACCACTGGGCCAAGTCTGTTTCCCTCCCACTGTTGTTAATTTAGTAACTCACTGGGTCCGTCCCCTGTCTGCAAATGGCCTTGCGCTGCCGCCCCCCAAGCAGCTGCCCTCTCGCCCACCCAGGCTCTGACACCAACTGGGCCCCTGCCAAGGCCACGGTGATCTCAGTGCCTAGGACGTTTTAACTCCTTTGAGCCTCGTACCCATCCCAGGTGGTAAGGGCGATTGTTCAGTCCAGGGGACAGCCCTGAGGCACAGAGAGGTTAAGCGACTTGCCTGTAGTCACACAACAGCCACTGGTAGGTCCAGGCTGTGAACTTGACTCCTAGACCCACGTTGTTCACTGGTATCCCCTGCCTGAAAAGAACGTGCACTCGGTCCTGGGTGCAAGTTACGCGGAGGGGATCCCCTGGGTCAAAGGTAGGTCAGGCCTTGTGTGTACTTTTGTTGAGTGTTTTCTAAGTTTCTGAGAAATTAAAGTTCCCCGTTATGATTGTAGATTTGCCAACTTCTCCATTTAAATATATTTTGGTCGCATATGTTTTAACATTGTGTTATTACGTGCTACGTGTTTGAGTTGTTGATATCTTATTGCAGAGTTTTTTAGCAAATCGTTTTTATTGATACATATTATTAAAGTGTACAGTTCATCCACAGTGTACAATCAGTGGAATTTGGTATAATCACATTGTTGTGCATTCATCACTTCAGTCATTATTAGAGCATTTTCATTATTTCAATACTAATAATAAACAAAAAAAAAACAAGAAAATTCTTCCTCTCAATCTCTGATCTTTTAAAAATAATTTTTATTTTTTGTATTTTTATTTATGTATTTTTATTAATTTATTATAGATGTTATTTTTAATTAACATGAAGTAAAATTGAATTTTTTTAGTTTACAGTTTTGTGAAATTCCACCCCTCCCCCGTCTGTTTGTTGTCTCTCTGTTGTTTTTTTGATTGTTGTCTGCCTGTTTCTTTCTTTCTTTTTTTAGGAGGCACCGGAAACCAAATCTGGGACCTCCCACGTGGCTCAACTGCCTGAGCCACATCCACTCCCAGTTTTAGGAATTTCAACCCAGAGTTTGTGTAACCACAACCAAATCAGAACACAAGGCAGTCCAGTCACCTCCAAAGGCCCCTCGTCAACCCTTTTCTTGTCCCATTCTTCCTGCGACCCCTAACTCCCGGCAACCATAGATGTGTTCTCCATTACTACAATTTTGTCTTTTTGAGAATGTCACGTCAATGGGATCATACAGAATGTACCATTTTGTGTCTGTTTTTACCCAGCAGGTTATTTTTGCAGTAGTTCGTGCCTGAGCACTGCCTTTGCACTGCCGTGCCAGGTTGTTTCTCCACTCACTGGTTAAAGGACACTGGGGTTATTTCCAGATTTTGATGACCATGGATAGCGTGCTCTATGCTGCTCTAAACATTCATGGAGAGGTTTCTCTATGAACACATGTTGTACTTCTCTGCAGGTAACCCCAAAGCGAGGGACTGCTGAGTGACATGGCAGGTATACGTTTAGCTTTATAACAGACCCTTAAACCATCTTCTAGAGTGACTGTGCCAGCTGGCATTCCCACCAGCGAGGTATTTTACACATCCTTGTCAGCAAATGGTGTTGTCAGTATTTTTTTATTTTAGCCACTCTGATAAATGCATAGTGAAATCTCATCATGGTTTTAATTTGCATTTCTCTAATGGCCAATGATGTTGAACATCTTTCATGTGTCTGATTCCTTTCTGGCTATACTTTTTGGGAAGTATCTATCTGTTCAGAGCTTTTGCCCATGTTTTAATTGAGCTATTTGTTTCCTTTCTGCTCAGCTTGGAGGGTTCTTCTGTTGGATAAGTGATTTGGCCAATGCTTTTTTTTCAAATAGAAAAAAATGTTTGCACTTATTCCTCACAAAATCTTCACTTTTGGAAATACCCCAATTGAAGCTACGCATTGAATTTATGAATACAGCTTTCATTAAGTTTCTTTGTAACATTGAGGAATGTAAAAACGTCTTTGTACGTAGTAATAAAGAAAAATAAAGCTAGATGCATTAAACAGAAACCTTCTGGGTCTTTTCCTCTGCTTCCTTACAGAGCCGCCGATGACCGTCTGCAATAAGAGAGCTAAGGTTCTGATTCTCCGTATCAAGCATCGTGTGCCTTTGCTGTGGCAGGAGTTCTGTCCGAGCACCCTGAAGGGCAGGTGCTGGAGACGGGCTTGGGCACTTAAGCTGCAGGCTGAGCCTCTTCCGTGATGTCCAGATAGAAGACGTCGCAGTATGGGTTGGTCTGGACGGCGCCGCCACCACTGCGAGGAGGGCGAAGAAGCCCTCAGGGCAGAAGCGCCACATCCCCTTGACACAGAGCGCAGGAGAGGCCCAGAGAGAACAGGCAGCAAGTGGCGACAGTCTCCGTGTCGCCGGTCCCGCTGATCATAAAGCGCGGCGGCAGGACGGCCACCGACTCAGGGTAGATGGAGGAGGGCCACAGAATCTCAGGGGAAATCCCGATCGACTAGAAATGAGAGGCCCCCCAGGGGCCACCAGGAACTCCGCTCAGAAGGTCTGGTGACGGCGACCTTGAACTTCACGCGGTCAGGTACACGGTGGCGCGGGAGCAGGCCTCGTAGAAAAGCTTCCTTGATGTACTACCTAACAGAACAGATGGAGAGGATCCAAGCAGCGAGGCGCGGAGACCAGTGCAAGCAGGAGCTGGCTCCTCCCCGCAGCACCCGCGCAGGAGCGCGTCCTCCAGGTCCTCAGCGCAGGGTGACGACGGCCGCCAGGCGGACCGGTCCCCGGTCAGCCGGAAGACGTCCACGGCGGCCGCGCTGCGAGGACGCAGCGGAGACGGCCACGAGTGCGGCCTTACTGTGGTATCTTGGTATTCAGATTATTCATTTCATTTTGATTGAGAATTTATAATTTGCAGTTTTCAAGGAATTGGTCCATTTCATCAAAGTTGTCAGTAGTTGGTTTACAGTATTTATTTATTATCCTTTTAATATCTTCGAGGTCTCTAAGTGACATCCCCACTTTCATTCCTGATCATCGGTCATTTGGGTCTTTCATTTTTTCTTTTTTCTTTTTTTTCAGTATTGCTAGAAGTTTCTTAACTTTGTTGATCTTTTTCAAATAATTGTTTTGGGTTTCATTGATTTTTCCCTGTTTTTCTGTTTTTAATTTGATTAACTTCTCTTATCTCATTATTTCCTTCCTTCTTCTTGCTTTGAGTTTATTTTGGTCTTTCTGTTCTAGTTCCTTAAAGCAGAAGTTTAGATTATTGATTTGAGACTTTTTATTTCCTAATTAAGCAGTTAATGCTATAAATTTTCTTCTATGCTCTGCTTTAGTTGCATCCCGTGAATTTTGATATGTTGTATTTTCACTTATTCAGGTCGAGGCATATTCTGATTTTCCTTGAGATTTCTTTGACCCATGGATTGTTAGTCTGTTAATTTTTAAATTTATGGTAAAGAATTTTTTTTTTAATATTTATTATTATTATTTTTTAATTATATGGTAAAGAATTTAACCTTGCTCAAAAAGAGGTCTAGGGAAGCAGATGTGGCTCAAGCAGTTGAGCAACTGCTTCCCACCTGGGAGGCCCCAGGTTCGGTTCCCAGTACATCCTTATAAAACAAAAAACAAAAAAAAACAACAAGCAAAAAATGGAAAAACCAACTCAGGGGCTGAGGTGGCTTAGTGGCTGAGCACCAGCTTCCCAGACGGGAGGTCCTGGGTTCACCCCCAACCCGCCTACCTCAAAAAAAAAAAAGTCTCAGTAAGGCCTTTTCCCTTGGCTGCGGGAGGTAACCTCTGAGACCCTGGGATGTCATGCCTGATAGGAGCGCCCTTGTCTGGGACCCACGCCCAGGCAGAGGGCAACACTGTGGCTCGGTGTGCGGGTCGTGGGCCACGCAGAACCAGGGACCCACGGGCGGCCACCCGTGTTCACACGACGGGCCCCCGGTAAAAACGGCCGCGAGGCTCGGGCGAGCTCCCTGGCTGGCAGTGTCCTGTGAATGTTGTCAAGGATCGGTGCTGGGAAAGTCGCGCCCCCTGGCTGCGTGGGGCGGGGACAGCTGGGCGCCCAGGTCTGCTGTTCCGTGGACTCTCCCGTGGGCTTTTCCCCTTGGCCGATTTGGATCTGTGTCCCTTCGCTACAATAAACCGAAACCATGACTAGAGCAGGTTCCGGTGAGTTCTGTGAGTCCTAGTGACTTACTGAGTCTGAGGTTTAAGGTTGTTTGTTGTATTTTTTTTCAACTTTTATTTATTGGGTAAAATATACCTAACATAGAAATCATTTTAGCCCTTTTTAAGTCAACAGTTCTGTGACATTAAGCACATTGGCCATCTTGTGTAACTGTCACCATCTGTTTCCAGAAAATTGTCAGCACCCCAGGCAGAAACTCACGCCCATTAAGCATAACTCCCTGATCTCCCCCCTCCAGCCCCGTAACACGATTCTGCTCTCTGTCTCTGTGAATTTGCTTACTCTAAGTGTTTCATCCTACAGTATTTGTCCTTTTGCGTCTGCCTTATTTCATTCAACATGATGTCTTCAAGGTTCTTCCGTGTCACAGCATGTATCAGGACTTTGTTTCTTTTTATGGCTGAATAATATTCCATTGTAAGGATAGAGCACATTTCATTTCTTATCATCTGTTGATGGACTCTTGTTTTTTTCCACCTTTTGGGTACTGTGAATAATGCAGCTATGAACACAAAACCCCTGTTTGAGACCCTGCTTTCAATTCTTTTGGGTATATACCTAGAAGTGGGATTTCCAGGTCAGATGGAAATACCTAACTTTCTGAGGAACTGCCCAGCTGTTTTCCACAGCACTGTACACTTTACTATCCCACCAATAGTGCACAAAGTTTCCTCTCTTACACCTATTATCCAATGTTTAAATCATACTTGGCCCTCACAGATGAGTGGTATCTTGCTGTGGTCTTGATCTGCATTTCCCTAATGGCTAATGATGTTGAGCATCTTGTCCTGTGCTTGTTGGCCTTTTGTGTATCTTTTGGAGAAATGTCTATTCAAGTCCTGGACTCAGTTTTTAAATAAAAATTTTAAACATCCTGTACTTACATCCTCTTTTGATTTTGTGTAGTTTTCTGTCATTACTTTTCCGTTTATTTATTTATATATTTATTTTAACTTCTTATTTTGAAATAATTTCAGAGCTACAGAAAAAAATAATACAGATCCCATACAAGAACTACAGTATGCCCCCATTCCCCATATACCCAAATCCACCAATTTTAATATTTTGCCACCTTTGCTCTATCTGTCCATCCTTCCCTCCCTCCCTCCCTCCCTCCCTCCCTTCCTTCCTTCCTTCCTCCATCCATCCATCTAGCTTTTGAACATCTGAGAGTGGCTTACACATATCATACTCTTCAAACACATAATACTTGCATAGACATTTCCTATGAACAAGGATATTCAGTTATGTAATAACCTTCCGTGCAGTTATAAAGTTCAAGAAATTTAACATTTACAGAAAGTTTACAGTTTATATTCTAATTTTTTCTTATGCCCCAATAATGTCCTTTCAAGTCCTTTCTCCTCCATTCATAGATCCCATCCAGTATCATGTATTGCATTTAATTGTTATTATCTTAGTTTTTTTTTTTTTTTAATTGTGGAAACATACAACATAAATCTTCCCCTCCCAACCCCTTCCAAACACACCACTCGGGGGTAACTCACCTCCACAATATCGCAGTGCCTTCCCAGCCATGAAAGGAAAGAACTTTCCTTCCCGTGGGACTTAAATTTAACACCCTACAACTATAACCACCTCTTTGCTTTGATAACTTTAACAGCATATATAAACTTTTTCCTATACCCCTCCATCACCTTTGTGTAATTCTTGACTCAAATTATGTGTTTATACATTATGAGTCCAAAAACATGATTTATCATTACATTGTAAGCATTTGCCTTTTAGATCTTGTAGGAACTAAAGAGTGGAGTTACAAATAAAAATACAGTAGTACTGGTAGTTATATTTACCATGCCATTATGTTCCCGGAGATCTTTTTTTCTCTGTGTGGCTTCAGCCAATTGTCTAGTTCCTTTCCTTTTCAGCCTGCAGAACTCCCTTTAGCTTTTTCTTTGTAGGGCTGATCTAGTGGTAACCAAGTCCCTCAGCTTGTGTTTATCTGTGAATGTCTTAATCCTTACCTCTTTTTTCAAAGCAGTTTTGCCAGATATAGAATTATCAGTTGGCAATTTTTTGCTCTCAGCACTTTAAATATATCCTCCCACTGCCTTCTTACCTCCATGCTTTCCTATGAGAAATCAGCACTCAATCTTATTGAGGCTTCTTTGTATGTGATATGTGGTTTCTGTCTTGTGGTTTCTAGAATTCTCCTTGGCATTTGTTTTAGTTTGCTATGGTTGGTAAGGCAAAATACCAGAAATGGGTTGGTTTTTATAATGGGAATTTATTTGGGGTGAAATCTTACAGTTCTCAGGCTGTGAAAATGTCCAAATCAAGGCATCATCAGATATTCTGTCTTACCAAAGGTCAGCTGCTGGATCCTGGACTCCTGCCATGTGGCAAAGCAAAATGGCCCATCTGCCAGTCTCCCTCTGCCTTCTCCTCCAGGCTCACCTTCTCCTTCAGCTTCAAGCTGCTCCATGGGCCGAGCCTCTTGGGGGCCTCGTTGCCTCAGCTTCTCCACTGATTCCAGCCTCCAGCCTCTCTCTCAGCCTCTTGGGGCTTCTCTGTCCTTCTGCAGCTGTAGGTGATCCTGGAGTCCTCTCTCACATGGCAGGATAAAATGGCAGCTCTCTTTCTCTGTGTGTCTCTAAATGTTTCTCCCACCACTTTTATAAAAGACTCCAGCAAGAGGACCAAGACCCACCCTGGGTCACACCTCACTGAAGTACTCCAATCAAAGGCCCCCAACTGAGTTCAGTCCAGTCAAAGGGTCCCACACCCACAATCTCATCAAAAGCCTTTAACTGAAGTGATCTAATCAAAAGGCCCCTTCACTGACTCTAAGCAAAAGGTCCCACCACGTACCGTAGGTTTACATGCACAGGAATGGGCTAGCTTAAGACATAATTTCTGGGATCCACAAAAGACTCAAACCTGGACAGCATCTGACCGTTTGATTGTAACATAGTGTGGTATGGGTCCGTTTGGGTTTATCTGTTCTGGAGTTTGTTGAGGTTCTTGGATGTTTTTATATCTTCTGTTAAATTCAGGAAGTTTTCAACCATTATTGAGTATTCTACCTGCCCCCTCTCCCTTTCTTACCCTTATAGAAATCTTACCATGCATATATGGGTATGCTTGATGGTGTCCCACAGGTTGCTCAGGCTCAGTTCACTTTTTTTCATTCTTTCTTCTTTCTGCTCCTCAGACTGGATTATTTCAATTGTCTTAAATTCAAGTTCACTGATTCTTTCTTCTGCCAGCTCCAATCTGATGTTGAACCCCTTAATTTCTGTTTCTGTGGTCTTTGGTTCTGTTTGTTTCATTTTCTTAATTTCCATCTATCTATTTTTATTTTCTTTGTGTCCATTTATTGTTTTCCTGATTTCCCCTAGTTTTTTGTCCATGTTTTTCCTTAGTTCTTGCTTTAATCTTCTTTGCCTGGACCATCACTTCTTGTTTCTTTGTATATTTTTTCTTGAAAGCTGGACATTTTGACCTTTTACTGTGTTATTACTGGAATCTCTACTATGAGGCATTTGTTTCTTAAGCTTGTGTCAAGCTAGTGGATTGCAGAGCTTTCCTTGAATGCCAGGGGCTAACAAAAATAATAATAATAAAAGAAGAAGAAAACATCTTTCCCAGATTGACCTGTGAATGCTCTTTTAGGGTTTATCCATACAATGCATTTGGAGACTAGCTCAAGGTCAGAATGCAGGGGCTGTCCTTGTCTTGGACATGCACATATGGCCCTGGGAATTCCTCTCTTTACACAGACATAGGTGTCCCTTCTTCCTTAGGAAATGGTTTCCTCACAGTCCCAGGCACTGCCCTGTGTGTCCTGCAGCCAGCAGCCCCTTGGCCCAGGCGGCCATCCCACTGCTCTCCCACAGAATTCTGCAGGAGAGCTTGGTGAGCTGGCTTGTACATGCAAGGAAAGTTCTGGGTCAGTAAGTCCCTTGGGCTGTCCCCAGACAGATTGGCCAAACATGCATGCTCCTCGTGGTTACGTGGTGTCACTCTGCTGCCTTCAGAACTGGACCAGGGATCTGCTGTGGGACATGGGACAGCCCCATGCCAAATTGATGATGGTGGGGGAGGCTCCAGCCAAGGCACCACGAGATCTTGTTTTTCAAAAACTCACTTTCACCCGGTTACTGTGGTTCTTTTACTGTAAGTTTTGAGAAAAATCAGTTATTGCTGATTTTTCAAGGCTTCTGGAGGGGGATGGAGCCCTGAAGCATCTCACTCTGTCATCTTGATCAGGGTGAGACTCAGTCGCTGTTCCTTCAGGCACATTTTCTGCCCCTTTCTATTTTTTCCATCTGGGATTGTGGTGATGCATATGTTGGCACATTGATGATATCCTACAGGTCCCCCAGGGTCTGTTCATTTTTCTTCATTATTTTCCTTTCTGTTCCTCACACTGAATAACTATCTTGTCTTCAAGTTCACTGATCCTTTCTTCTGCCTGTTCAAGTCTGCTGTTGAGTCCATCTAGTGAGTTTTTCATTTCAATTCTTGTACTTTGCAGCTCCAAACTTTGTTTGATTCCTTTTTATAATTTATTTCTCTTTATTTTGTTCAGACACTTTCCTAATTTCCTTTAGTTTGTTGTATTATGGATTCCATTAGCTCACTGTACATGTTTAAGATAGTTGATTCAGAGTCTTTGACTAATCGTTCCAATGTAGAGCTTCTTCAGGGATGATTTCTGGTAAATTCTTTTTTTCCTGTGAATGGGCTGTATTTTCCTGTTTCTTTATGCGTATTGCAATTTTTTGTTAAGGACTGGACATTCTGAGGGACTATGTTATACTTCTGTAAATCTAGTCTTCCACTCCTCTGGGATTGCTAGTTTTTGTTGTTTTCATTGAGGGCTGGATACATCAGCTTGTGACTTGACCAAACTATTTTTATTCCTGTGGCAGTCTGAAGTTGTATGTACCCCAGAAAAAGATGTCTTAAATCTAATCTGTTCCTGTGGGTGTGAACTCATTGTAAGAAGGACCTTCTGATGAGTTAAGGTGTGTGGGGCCCAGACCGATCAGAATGGATCCTAGCCCTATTGCTGGAGTCCTTTAAAAGTGGAATGAATTCAGACATGTGAGACAGAAAGCCACAGGAGGAAGAGGCAGGACATCCACGGAACCCGGAAGAGAAGAAGACCAGGAGATGCTGCTGTGGGTGAAAGTCCACAGCTCCAAGCAGCCAGCCCCAGAGCGCCGGGCTCCGGGAGGAGAGCACTGCCTCGATGACGCCTTGGCTCGGACTTCCTTTTAGCCCCGAAGCCATAAGCGAACACCCTCCCGTTGTCGAACCCAACGCGTTTCATGGTATTTGCTGGAGCAGCCAAGGAAATTAAAAGCTCCCAGTGGGGCATACAAAGAGACAAAAGTTAAAGAATAGGTACCGTCTCTGACCCCTTTCCACCACTGTGCCCGGGGACCCCCATCAGGTACCCTCAGGAGCTTCCAGACCCAGGTTTTGTGGCCAGCTCCCCTCCCCTACTTCCCTCTCAATCTCTTCAGGCTACATCCTAGGGAGATTTCCTTTTGAAAATTTCTATTTCTAGGATTTTTAATGAGTTCTTTTTAATAACCTGTTGGTTGAATGAAGCACAGTGGGGTACAGTTGCTGGAGCTGGAATGCTGGCTTGGGCACCTTGGGCAAGTCTCTGAGCCTTTCTATGCCTCGGTGCCTTCTGTAGAGGGAGGACAAGAGCCCCCATCATGCAGGGCTGGGGGGGGGCACCCGCATTGGCAGGTGAGGCCTCCCGGCAGCACAGGGCACACAGCAAGGGGGACTTAGGCGCCGCCCATTACTGTGGTTCTTGCTCCTTCCTTGAGATTATGTTAACATCCTTCAAGAGATCCCCTTTTCCAGATTTTTCTATCTTGCTTAGGGACTTTGTAAAGAGGGCATCTGCCATGAGAGGTTTTGCTTGTGTGGTTGGGGACTTGGGGCGGCCTCTCCCCCGGCCAGTGGAGGGGGAGGGCTGAAAGTTCTTACCTCCTGCCGGGCCCCAAGCTCAGCTGTCCCCGTCCCCCGCTTCGGGCAGACGGTGTCAAAGCAGCCGGGCAGCCCTGGCCTGCCCCTCCACCAGCCACTTCCTTTGGGCTCTTTACCACTCAGGCCCTTCTGCTGCTTTTAGAAAGACAGCTGCTTCTTCTGACCTATTTGAACAGAGCTACATGTTTAGTTTTTTTCCTACTATAGGCATACCTCATTTTGTTGTGCTTCACTTCCTTGGACTTCCGAGATACTGCGTTTTTTTTTTACAATTGAAAGTCCTGGCAACCCTGCATCAAGCTGGCCTGTCACAGCTGTTCTTCCAGCAGCGTGTGCTCCTTCATGCCTGTGTCGCATGTTGGTAATTCTCACAATATTCCAGACTTTTTCATCACTATGATGTCTGTTTTGGTGATCCGTGACCTTTGATGTCATTGTTTGGGGGAGCCACGAACTGCGCCCATAGAAGTTGGCAGATTTCATGGTCACCGTCGGGTGTGTTCTGACGGCTCCACCGACTGGCCGCCCCCCACCTCTACCCCTCTCCTCGGGCCTCTCTCTTCCCCGAGACACAGTAATAATAACCCTGCAGCAGCCTCTAAGCTTTCCAGTGAAAGGAGGAACCGCTCGCTCTCACTCCAACTCAAAAGCTGGAAACGCTTGCGCTTATGCAGATGCAGCAGGCACGTCGAAAGCTGGGACAGGCCGAAAGCCGGGACAGGCCGAAGGCTGGCCCTCTCGTGCCAAACGGTTAGCCAAGTTGTGACCGCGAAGACAAGTTCCTGAAGGAAATTAGAAGCGCGACTCCAGCGAACACACGAATGATAAAGTGAAAGAGCCTGATCGCCCACACGGAGCGAGATCACGCCAGTCACCACGTGCCCTCGAGCCAAAGGCCAATCCAGAGCAAGGCCCTTCCTCTCTTCAATTCTGTGAAGGCCGAGAGGGGTGAGGAGGCTGCGGAGGGGAAGTGGGACGCTAGCCGAGGCTTCTTTAAGGAAAGAAGGCGCCTCTGTAACACGCAAGTGCAAGGTGAAGCGGCCAGTGTCGAGGTGGAAGCTGGGGCAAATATCCAGATCTAGCCGAGCCCGCTGCTCAAGGTGGCCGCGCTGAACGACAGATTTGCAGTGTAGATGCAACAGCCTTCTCCCAGCAGAAGATGCCACCTAGGACTTGGGTCCTAGAGAAGTCAGGACCTGGCTTCGAGGGACAGCTGACCCTCCTGCTAGGGGCTAGTGCAGCTGGTGACTGCAGATGAGGCCAGGGCTCCGTCACCACCTGGAACCCACGGCCCTTTCCCTCCTGTGCCTGTGCTCTGCCAAGGAACAGAGCCTGGCGACGGCACGCCTGCTCACGACACGGCTTCCTGCGGGGGTTAGCCCACAGCTGGGACCTGCTGTTGTGAAAAGACGATCCCTTTCCAAGTAGGACTGCTCAGGGACAATGCGCCTGGTCACCCAGGGCTCTGCTGGAGGTGGGCCAGGCGCACGCTGCCAACGAACAGCCAAGCTGCAGCCTGTGGGGCAAGGATTCATTTCAACTCTGAAGTCTTTTTATTTAAGGAACACATTTCATCAGGCTCTCACTGCCATAGCGTGGCTCCTCTGATGGGTCTGGGCAGAGTCCATCGAAAACCTTCTGGAAAGAAGCCACCACTGCAGATGCCATGTACATTCATGATTCGTGGGAGGAGGTTCAAACAGCAACATGAATGAGTTTGGAGGAAGTTGATTCCAACCTCATGGATGACTTTGAGGGGCTCAAGACGGCTGTGGAAGAGGTAACTGCAGATGTGGGAACTGCAGGAGAACTGGGGTTAGAAGGGGAGCCTGACGACTTGACGGGACTGTTACAATTTCAGGATAAATCTTTAGTGGATAAGGGTTTGCGTCTTACAGAAGAGCAAAGAAAATGGTTCCTTGAGATGGAATCTACTCCTGGTGAAGATGCCGTGAATATTGTGGAAATGACAACAAAGGTTTTAGAATCTCAGAAACTTACTGGTAAAGCAGCGGCAGAGTTTGAGAAGAGTGCTTCCATCTGAAAAGTTCTGTGGGTAAAGTGCTATCAAGCAGCATCACATGCTACAGAGAAATCGCTCGTGAAAGCAGAGTCCACTGATGTGGCAAATGTCATTACTGCCTTATTTTAAGCCGTGCCTTCGGCGCCGCACCCTGGTCAGCCGCCGCCGTCAACACCGAGGCAGGACCCTCCACCAGCAAAGGGGTTACGACTCGCCCAAGGACTGGATGGTGGCCAGCGTTTTTTAGCAATAAAATTTGTCTCAGTTAAGGGCTGCACATCGTTTTTTAGACAACGCTGGCGTATACTTAATAGACCCTACTACGGTGTAAACGTCACTTTTCTAAGTGTTGGGAAACCAAAAAATTCCTGTGACTCGCTTTGAGGTATTTGCCTTACTGCGACAGCCGGGACCTGAACCACAGCCCCCGAGGTGCCCTGTGCTGGTACCTGGAGGACAGTCTGGGCAGCCCCGGACACGCCGCCTGGGGCTCCTTGGGGACCCCTGGCTGTGGGCGTGCCCAGGAGGCAGAGAAGCTGAGAACAGCAGCCACATGCCGTATTGCAAAATAAATTTATTTGAAGATAAACTTTTATAAAAGGTCAGAGGCAATTTGAGATCCCAGATTCAGTTTGTCTCATAAAAAGATTCAATTTCAAGTAGCACAACTTCGCGCCAGCTTTTAATCCTGAACATTCTTAAATCACAGCACAGCCAACTGTTTACACAACAACCTCGACGCCTGACTCCAGCTCTACGCTCCGGCGCCACCGCCATGCCTCCAGCAGGAGGGGCAGCTTCGGGGCATCCGGCCCTTCCCACGCCGGGCTTCCTCCCAAAGCTAGAGAGAGCCCCCCAGACCAGCCCGTGCGGCAGGGGCTGCGCCAGCCCCTGGAAGCCCTGGGGACACTCCCGCGTGGTGATGGCTGGCGGGGTGGGGCAGGCTCCCTGGCGACTTGCAGGTGGCCCGTTCGGCCACGGGGCCCCACAGGGTGCCGCCTGGCTGCCTGGCAGCCCGACAGGAGGGAGGACGCAGGAGGCTCGCGGGCGCGGCAGCTCCGGTCCGCGCACGGCAGGAGCTACGTGATGACTCTGGCAATGGCCTGCAGGGACGGGAAGTCCTCGTCGCGGGCGGCGTGCAGCGCCTGGTGGCTGCCGACGTCGCCGTGCGCCAGCACCTGCTGGCAGGCGGGGCACACGCAGCAGTCCAGGCCCGCCGGGGTGCCCGGCTGCCACGCGCCCTTCCTGCCCCTCTTGGGCTTGGTGCCGGGGAGCTTCTCGTGGCTGTGGAGGTCCACGTGTGCCGACAGCAGCTCCTGCTGCTTGGCCGTGTCCGGCAGGAGCACCAGCAGCTCGTTGAAGATCTTCTGGAAGTTCTCCCCGAGCAGGTCCCGGCAGCTCTGGTAGTACTGGGCGGCGGAGATCATGCCCTGCAGCCAGAGCCAGGCCCGGTCACGCTGGCCGGACCCCCGGCCCCGCCCCGCCCCGCGCCCGCCGCGCCCGACCTGTCGGAACTGCCCCGAGTGGCTCTTGAACTTGCTGAAGCGGGCCTCGTCGCTCTGCAGGAAGTCCTTGATGGACTGGATCAGCTCCAGGTTCCTCTCCCGGAAGTTCTCGGGGACCAGGTAGGCCTGGGGTGCGGGCGCCAGCCTGGCTCTGTGGGCGGGGGAGGCGGTAGCCGTGCTGGCGGCCGAGAGGAGGGGTCCCTCCGCCCAGCCCGGGGGCTCGGGGCCAGCGGGTGCAGCCACACTCACGTTTTGGTGGGGGTGCTGGGGCCGCAGGCCGGGTGGGGGCTGGGCGGGAGGCTGGAGAAGCCGGGGGGCGGCTTGCTGACGGGGGGCACCAGGCCGGGCGGGGGCGGAGGCGGCGCGGTCTTTGGGAGCGCCGCAGTGCTGAAGCCTGTGGGGCGGCACGTGACCCGCTCGGCCCGGGACACCCTCGCCGGGCAGCCCCAGCCTATCTGCGCCCCCGGCCCTCACGGCGCCCCGTGCGGGAGCCCCGGGGCCGCCCTGTTGACAGGCGCTCCCTCGCACACGGGCGCGCTCTGCCCACCTGGCCTCGGTGCCGGGCCGCAGCCTCCCCTCGGCTGCTCCTTCCCACCCGCAGCCCCGACGCCCCAGGAGCAGGGCCGGGGTGGCAGACACACCTGGGGGCGGCGGCGTCCGGGGCGCACGGGGCCCACCGAGAGCCGGGAACTCTTCCTGGGAAGGGGGGCAGGCGAGGGGCGCCAGGGGCCGCGGGAGCCCAGGGGGCTCCTTGGGGGCGCAGGGCGCCGGGGCCGAGCCCTCCACGTGCCCGTTGACGACGGCGCCCGGCCCGTCGACTCTGCTGCCGGGAACCTGCTCAGCCCCCGGGGTCCTGGCGTCGCCCGGGGCCTTCGGGGTGTGGTCGGGGGGCAGCGGCGGGGGCGACGCGGCACTGGGCTTCTCGGAGCCCACCTTCTTCCTCCGGCCGACCTTGGCGGAGGCCTGGCAGGAGGCCAGCGCCAGCAGGGAGGACACGGTGACCGTGGTGGGCACGCTGCGCAGCTCCTGGGCCGTCAGCCCTGCGCGGCCGTCGTCCTCCTCGGCGGGCGCCGGGCCCCCCTTCCTGCCCTTGCCGCCCCCCTTCCCAGCCTTCCTGGGGGGCAGGCCGCCCCCGCCGCCGGCTGGAGATCCCGCCCCGGCCTGCGCCACCTTCCTGCTGCCACCACCGCCGTTCCAGGCAGAGATGATGCTGGTGGGGGCCGTGCTGGGCTTGCACGCGGAGGGCACCAGCGCGGGGAAGTCGTCCTCCTGGAAGGCGCTCCTGCCCCTGGCGGGAACAGCGTACGCGAGCGCCAAGCCCGGGGGGCCGGGGGCTGCAGGCGCGGAGCAGGCCGAGGTGCACAGGCTGGGGAAGTCTTCTTCCTTGAGCTTCGCAGCGGGGGGCGGGAGGGCGCTGAGCAGGGGGGAGAGCGGTGAGCACCGGCGCCCCCCAGGCCCCCGGCCGCCCGCCCACAGCGCCCCTCACCCCCCTCGAACCTCAGGGGTGCGGCTCCTGCGGCCGGGCCCGCTGCTGCCAGGGCCTCCTGGCTCACGGGGCCATTTGCCAAGGTTTCCTTGGGACCTGCGAGACAAGAGAGGACTGAGCGCGGCGCGCGGGCCCAGGGGCCCAGGGGACAGGGGTGGCAGGGGTGCTCACCTGCACCGTCACCCTGAGTCCGCACGGGGCGCCGGGGGCCACGGGGCTCCTCAGGCCCCCGCACAGCCGCCTCCTCCTTCTGGGTCCTGCCACCCTCCTCGTGGTCCTCACCCTGGTGCTTCTCCTCCTGCAACTGCGCTGCCACCGAGGCCCGAATGGCAGCTGCCACTTCTCGATCCTCTTCTTCCCTGGGGATGGGAGTCTTCAGAGGGGCAAGGCTGTGGGGGGCCTGGGAGCAGGGGCCTGGGAGCAGGGACCAGGGAGCAGGGACCAGGGACAGGGGGCCAGGGAGTGGGGGGGGGCAGAGGCGGAGGGGACCAGGGAGCAGGGGGAACCAGGGAGTGGGGGTGGCCAGGGAGCAGGGGGAACCAGGGAGTGGGGGTGGCCAGGGAGCAGGGGGGGACATCACGGCACAAGGCCACGAGCCCCCTAAGTGCCGCAGGCCCCTCTCACCACCCCCAGGCGCGGGGCGGGATCCAGGCACGGCCGCATGTGGAGGGCGCTCAGCAGGCCAGCGCCGCCCAGGCCGGGAACGTTGGCGGCACGCAGGGCCTCCCACCTCTTGTACCTCCAGCTCCCTCGACGGCTCTGCTGGGCTCCGCGCCCACTGGCCCGGCCCGCGCGGCCCTGGCGGTTGTACCTGTCCACCTCCTCGTAGTCCTCGCCGCTGACGACCCCTGGAGCCAGCACACAGCCGGTCGCGGCCCCGAGCCGGGCAGCAGCACCCACCCCCCGTGGCCAGAGTGAGGCAGAGCCGACCGCACCACCCCCCGGCCGCGCCGCACAGGCTGCCCCGCGGGGCACGGGCACACGCGACGGGAGTCGAAGCCTTGCCGAGCCTGCCCTGGCCCTAGGCTGCACGGCCTGGCGGCGGGTCATGGCCAGAGGCCTAGCGGCCCAGGAGGGCCATCGACAGCAGCAGGCGCCCAGGAGCAGCAGGCCCCCGGGACAGCAGCGCCTCGACGGGCTGGCACCAGGCCCACAAAGAGCTCTCGGTGCACTGCCGAGCCCAGGCCTGGCCTCGGACCCGAGGGCCTCGAGCAGGGCGCTGGCCGACAAGCGACCCTGTGTCAGGCTGAGCCCGGGCCAGGCCGAGCCCCCGGCTGCGCACAGCAGCCCCTCAGAGCCCTGCTCACCCTCGCGGCGCGAGTGCCGCGGTGCGTAGCTGAACTGCAGGTCAATCTGGCGGTTCTGGCGGGCCTCGGCGCGGCTGCGGCTGTGGCACGCCATCCGGTGGGCCTTGAGGTCGATCTCGGTGCGGAAGGCGTGGGTGAACTGCTCCGTGCTGCAGCGGCCCTCCTCACACAGGAAGTGCTTCTCCCGGAAGTGCTCACGCAGGTACGCATAGTCGCTGTGGGCAAGCCGGGCCATCAGGATGGCCTGTGCCCACGCGAGAGCCCCCGCGCCCGCCACACCCCCGCCCGCCCACCTATAGTAGTCCTGGGCCCCGTCTGAGTCGCAGAAGTGGCAGAAGTAGTGGTCGCGGCGCAGGTGCTTGAGCAGCTCGTCGTTGTCCAGGTAGCGCTCGTCGCAAAACTTGCAGAGCGGGTGCCCACGGTGAGAGGTGTCGTCCGGGTCCCCCTGCATGCGGTGCCGCGCCAGATCCTTGCGCGAGTACCACTTGCGCTCGTGCGTGAAGATCTGCAGAGAACAGGCGGCTGGGTGCGGGGGGTGTCCTGGGCCGCCCGCCCCACCTTGTGCCCAGCCCCAGCCCTGGGCACCTCGGGCTGCCTGCCTGCCGCCACTGGGACCCCTGCTGGGCCGGGTGTCCCCCAGGACTGCGAGCAGGAGAGCGGAGGGGACACGGCCAGCCAGGAAGCTGCTCCGAGCCTTCAGGGTCAGAGGTAGCGAGTGGACAAGCCCCGTACAGGTGTGTGGCCCCGGCCCCCGCCTGGTGGCGTGGGGGGCCCTCCCTGGGTGCCCGGGGCGGCGTGGGGGGCCCGTGGGGGCCGCACCTTGAGGTGCTGGAGGCACAGCTTGCAGCAGAAGAGCTCGTGCTGCTTCCTCATGTGCTGCTCCAGGTCAGCGAAGAGCCCGAAGGGTGGCAGCTCGGGGCACCGCGGGCACTCGTGCTGCAGCAGCTGCCTGCGCAAGAGCAGAGCCGCTGCGGCGCCAGCCTCAGCTGGTACCCAGCGGTGCCCAGGGCAGGAGGGGGCAGGCTCTCCCACCTGTGCCCACCCAGCGCTGGCACTGCCACACCCTGGCGCTCCTGCTCGGCCTGGGTCTGAGTCTAGGGGGATGCTGGGATGGGCCTGGACCGCGGTCAGCACTGGGGCCACCAGCCAGGGTAAGCCGGTGACTGGCCACCCCTCACCCCGACTCGTAGGGCAGGGGCTGCCGTCCTGAGACTGGGGGGTGACGTCGTGATGGCCCCAGCAGTGTCGAGTCGGCAGGTGAGCACGGCCACACCTCCCCAAGAGAACAGCCCGGAAGTCGAGGACCCTCCCTGGGATGGCCACAGCCGGGGGTCTTCCCACCAGCCCCAGGAGCATGACCTGCACAGCTGGGGTCTCACTGAGGATGCACCGGGAGAGAGGAGGAGGAACAGGGGACAACGAGAGGGGACACAGGAGGTGGCAGGGGACAGGGCGGAGGAGGGAGGCAACGAGGGGCAGGAGGAGACAAGGAGAGGTGCTGCGTGGCAGACGGAAGACGAGGCAACGGCGAGGACCCAGAGGCCGCGAGGGTACACCCGCAACAGCCACGGGCCCGCAGCCCGCGAGCTGGGCCGAGCCCCTCACCTGTACAGCGCCAGCACCTTCGCGTCGGCAAAGTAGATGTCGTACTTCTTCTCGTGCTGCAGTTGGTGGATGGGGATGGAGGCGAAGGCGGGCAGCTTCTTCCCGAAGACCACCTGGGCCAGGAAGCGAGGGGGCTGGTGGGAGGCCGGGACACGGAGAAACCCGCAGGGAGCCAGGGTCGCGGGCTGCCTCCCCAGTGGCCCCCCTGAGACGCAGTGCCGGCCTCACCACTGCAGCCGCCCCGGGCTCAGTGCACCCCAACCCGGGGCCTGCAGCGCCTATACCACGGGAGGCCCCCTCAGGAGCCTGTGAACGGGGGCGGCTGGGGGTCCCCCCAGGCTGCATGGCTCCCGGGGCTGCACGGCGCCACCTGACACAGTGGCTCGGCCCGCGGCCGCACTTCCCACAGGGCCACTGCTTGGGCGGGCAGAGGTGAGGGCAGAGGTGGGGGCTGAGGTGGGGGCCGAGGAGGGGGCTGAGGAGGGACTGCCCCCGCCCCGCCCCTAGCAGGCGGCCTCGGCCTCTTGGGGCGGGCACTGGACCAGCGGCTCGCAAACCAGGGCCCCTCCCTCCTCGCTCCGCCTGGCGGCAGGGCTGGCACTGAGGCCACCCTCAGGCTCCCTGGCGCTGCAGTCGCGCTCTAGCCCCTCGGCAGCTCCCGCCCCGCCGCCAGGCTGTCGCAGGGCACCACCGGGGCGGGCATGCTCATGGCACGTGCTGTGGGGACCCCAGGCAGGGGCTGCCAAAGCCCCCCACTCCTCGGACCCCTCAAGGCTGCGGGACCCCTGGCCGCACGAGCACAGGCCCAGGTCGGCGGCAGACCCCGTCCCCGTCCCCAGCACGCCCCACTGCCCCTCCCGGCTCCTCCCAGCCACTCCCAGCCCCAGGCCCCGGCTCCCAGCTCCAGCCCCCAGCCCGGGAGGCCACGCCCTCACCCCCGCTGGCTCACGCATCCCACAGCGTCTCCTCCGCCCCGCCGCCCTGGCCTGGCCCGGCTGCCCAGCACCCTAGGGCTCGGCTCACCTCGGGACAGTGCCTGCCAAGGCCGTCCTCGTCCTCCACCCGGCGCCCCCACAGCAGGGTGGTTCAAACAGCACCCCCAGGGGGCCTCAGCCCCGCCCCGGGGACGAGGCAGGGTCAGGGCACAGCCCCACACCAACGCCCCGCCGCCTACCCGCACGGCCCGCCTACCCGCACGGCCCAGGTGCGTGCCCAGCCTCCTGAACCTGATGCCTCCGGGTGCCCGACCCCACGCCCCGACTGGGACTCCAGGTCTGCCTGCGAGGCGGCCAGGGCGGGCCCTGAAGATGCCTGGGGTCCCCAAGACACCCGGGCTCCCCAAGACACCTGGGCCATGGCGCCCACGCTCCCAGAGACCACGCCCTGTCTGCTGCCGGCTGTGGTGTGGGTCCCCAGCCGCCCCTCCCAGCAGGCTTCAATCTGCACCCACAGGCTCTGGGCTGGGCCCCCCGCAGGGAGAAAGGGGGCAGCAGCTTCCCGGGCGGGACGCCGGGCAGCAGTGGGCAGGAAGGGGGCTGCCCAAGGGCCGGGGTGAGCAGAACCAATGCGAGGCCCGTGCCCCAGCCCGTGGGGGCGCAGCACCGTCTCTCCATGCCTGCAATCTTGAGAGCGCCCTGCGAGGAGAGGCGCACGGGCTCAAGGCGGCACCTGCTGGAGCCGCAGGGCGGGGGGGGGGGGGGGGGCACCTGGCCCGGGGTGGGCGGGAAGAGGGGCCACACCTGAGCCTGGGTGTCTGCCGGGGACACACAGGCGGCCAGGGGCGCTGGGTGGAGTGCAGCCAGGCGGCTCACCCACGTGGGGGGATGGGGACAGGTGTTCCTGCCTCTTCCACAGCCACGGGCCCCGCCCCACCCGCCCTCCCGGTGTGCCGTGGCCTGCGCGCCCACGCGCACTCTCCTTTCCAGCCTCTCCTTGAGGCTGCAGTGCAGACCCCCGCCCACACCCGGCTCAGGGCCAGGCCGGGCCCTCCCAGGTCCCTGCTGTAGCGACGGCAGAGGCCGACCAAGCTGGCATCTCCACGCCTTGGCCCCTCTCCTGCCCCTCTTGCTCCCCCAGTGGCCTCCCTGCCTCCCTGGAGGCCCGCCCTGACCCTGACACCGGCCCTCCCCGCAGCAGTGTCGTGGCCGGTGCCGCCCCAGTGTGGCTCTGCACGTGGATGCCAGGGCCGGGTGAGGACAGACCGGCCTTTACCCCCAGGCCTGCAGCTGAGCTCGGTGGGACCGCCCGCCCCGGCAGGGGCAGAGGGTGGGCCCCCGCACAGCATCACTCCAAGCAGGCGCAGGGGCTGTGGGGTCCGAGGAACCGGGGGCGGCGGCGGATGGCCAGCCAGGGCTGCAAAGGGAAGGTGACGGGGCTTGAGGACGCAGGTTGGGGCCAGAGGCCGGGCGGCCCTGGGCAGCCGTGGGTGGGCCAGGCAGCAAACAGCCAAGGGCCATGGCGGCCCTGCAATGCCCAGCGACGGCCAGGCCCGTCCCCAAGGGTAGTGAGAGGAAGATGGGGTCAGCAGCCCACTCGGCAAGGGGCAGCCTGCTACACTGGGAGCCCCCACCACCCACCAAGGGGACGGGACAGCGCGGGCGGATGCCCAGCACACGGGGGGCCTCAGCAGATGGCACCGAGTGACAGGCCCAGGCTGTAGTGGACAATGGCGCGCCCCCTGCTAGCCCCGGCCTGCAGGTCATAGGTGGAGCCCCGGGGCTTGCTCAGAGGGACAGGTGGCCTCTGGGAGCCAAGCGCCCGCGGAGCCCAGACAGGGAGATTACTGGGATGAGGGCGAGGACTGTGCGGAGGGGCCTGAACAGTAAACAGAACCCGGGCCTGCTCGCCTCCCACTTCCTGCCTGTGGGTGGGGAATGCATGAGGCAGCCCGCAAGGACCCTCCTAGCTTGGCCGGGGTGCTTGACACAGCGGTCCGGTCAGGCCAGGACCTGGACACCCGAGCCCCCATCAGCCGGGAGCCGGCCTGGGCCCTGCCCTGAGCACCTGTCGGGTCCCCTGGGCTGATCTGGTCCCTCTGCTCCCTCCCCAGCCCTGCAGGCTGCCTGGGGTGTGGGGACTTCACCGATGAGCAAAACTGGCCCATTCCAGAGCGCACACCCCCGTTCTTAAAAGACAGTCCAACGGGGAGGGCAGAGCAGGGGGGGGTCTGGGGTGGTGGGTTGCTGTGAGAATCCTGACCAGGTGTGGGACACCGGCACGTATTCAGAGGACAGCTCAGGACACAGCAGGGGAAGGGGCAGGGGTGAGACGAAGCCGCGCGGTCAGGAGTGGGGGAGAAAACAGGACGGGCGGGAGGCGAGGAGAGCCAGCTCCCAGGACCCCAGAGCCCCAGAGCCCCTGTGGGCCCTTCTGCTGCCAGCAGCGCAGCGCATTCCATGGGAGGCCCAGCTGGCTGCTGCCAAGCCACGCCCCACCTGGAGCCTGCCACAGCTCGTGTCCACGCATCTTCCACGGGGCTTACGGGGCGCGGGACCCACGAGGGAGGCAGAGACCGCGCCGGCCCCAGAAGGTGTGCACTCACTTCCCAAGAGAGACCGGCGGCACCACCCAGGTCCTGGAAGGAAGCTACAGGTGAGAGGGCAAACCTGGCCTTTGGTGAGTCATGCCACACCACACCAGACCTGCCGGCAAGCCCAGGAGGAGACCTGGGAGTAAGCCTCCGACGCCCGGCTGCCCTACTTCCGCATCCCTCTCCCTCCACCTGGTGACACAGTGACAGCTCCTCCAAGTGGCCTTTCCTCCCGGCACGGGGTAGCCGCCCACAAGCTGCCTGAGGGACTCCAGCATCCCCGACGCCTTGAACTTAAGAGTCAACTTCTAAGGGACGAGACTCGGTCATCAACCGGCCATCTCTGCGTCACTCTAACAAGATGAGAGTGAGATCCCCTGGCAGGTGTCCCCCCCCAGGCTTTCCCGAACACACCGGGGGAATTTCACAACACTGGTGGCAAACAGATCTCAAAGCGCAGTGCCCTGGGCGGCTGCTGGCACTGCTGGGAGGGTGGCCCTCGGACCCTCCCGGAGTCAGGACAGAGCCGGAACCGTCTTCCCTCCGCTCGGAAGCCGAGCCCCGAGGCGGCACTGGGGAGGAAGAGGTAAACTTCTGCCACTTTCAACCCCACCCGCCCTGCCCTGCGAGGACCTCAAAGTTGCGTCCCGGGTGGGGAGGGCTGCGCGTCGCCTCCACTCGGCAGAGGAAGGAGCCGCGCTCAGGAGTGAGGTCGGGGCCGCCCAGGCTGGGCATGTCCCGAATCTGACCCTGCGCTCTCCACCGGCCCCTCACGGGGACCCCTGAGGAGGAAGCCCCCAAAGCCGCGCCGCTCGCCGAGTGCAGCCCGGCATTTCCCGCAGGGGCGGGGGAAAGCCGCCGGCCCCGGCCCCAGGGACCACCGCCTCCCCGCGGCCCCCGTCGCCCCCCAGTCGGCTCCGGGCTCGGAACCGCGCCCCGGTGGCCCCGCCAGGCCTCCCCTTCGGCGGCCGGCGCGCCAGGCCCGCGGCGGGACACGCGGGAGGCCGAGGCGCCCCCGGCGGCCGCGCCCCCCGCCACCCGGCCCGCGCGGTGGCGCACCTGGCGCAGCTCCTCGCGGCACACGGCGCAGTAGCGCTGCTCGCACAGCACCCGCATCTTGGTGGAGCAGCGGCAGCACACCGGGTGGTCGCAGCGGCCCAGCGCCGTGGCCTCCAGGTCGCCGCAGCACAGCACGCAGCTGCCGCCGCCGCGCTCGGGCGCCGCCGCCGCCGCCGCCTCCAGGGCCGCGCGCCGCCCCTCCGCGCCCGCCGCCGCCGCCGCCATGGCCCCGGCTGCGGCCCCCTCCCGGCCGGCGCGGCGCGGCCTGGCTCCCGGCGGGCCCGCCCCTTCCGGGACGACGTCAGCGCCCCGCCCAGCAACGGCCCCGCCCGGCGGAAGTGCGGGCAGCGACTTCCGCCAGCGACGAGGCGCCACCTAGAGCGGCGGGCCTGGCGCCTGACGCTCTGGCCCGTGCCGGCTGCTGGGAGGTCCCGCGCTGCCCCCGGTGTTCAGAGCCCGCCGCCGGCGCAGCTCGTCCAGGACCTTACCCCCTCCCCCGCCCTGCCTTCCCGGGGCTTCTTCCCGGGCCTTCATCCCGAGGCCTCGGGCGCTAGGGTGACCGGCTGAAACGCGCGGGACGCCCAGTTCAGTTTGAGTTTCAGATGAACAACGAGTGAGTAGTAGTAGAGTCACGTCCTGAAAATCGCACGGACCATCCTAACACCAAAATGCCCTTCCCGGTTTATCTGAAATTCAGATGTAATGGCTGGCCTTTGATCTGCTAAACCTGACAACCAAACTCGAAATCCCAAATCTCTCTCCAGCACACATCTATTTATTTGGGATATACACAGGCCCCTTGCTCCCCTGACGCCCTGGGCTAATCCCCTATCAGAAAGACAACAGGGGGAAGTGGATTTGGCCCAGTGGATAGGGCATCCGCCTACCACATGGGAGGTCCAAGGTTCAAACCCAGAGCCTCCTGACCCATGTGATGAGCTGGCCCACATGCGGCGCTGATGCATGCAAGGAGTGCCGTGCCACACAGGGGTGCCCCCGCGTAGGAGAGTCCCCCACACAAGGAGTGCGCCCTGGAAGGAAAGCCACCCAGCACGAAAAAAGCAAGGCCTGCCCAGGAGTGGTGCTGCACACACCGGGAGCTGACACAACAAAGAGAGACACAGATTCCTAGTGCTACTGTACAAGAATACACAGAAGAACACACAGCAAATGGACACACAGAGAGCAGACAACCGGGGTCGGGGCGGGGGTAGGGAAGGGGAAATAAATAAATAAATAATAAATCTTTTAAAAAAAAAAAGGAAAGCCAACACGAAGCCAAACCCTTGGCCATCTCCCACAAGCCGGCTAGGAAAGGAACCCCTGCAGGGCAACGGAAGTCATGTCCTCCTCATCTCTGGGGCCTGGAGCAGAGTGTTGAATGGATGATGGATGAGACCTGGGGCTTGAGGCCTCTGCAGCAATTGGGTGTCCCAGCCCTTGGGGGTCAGGCGCACTCTGGACTTCCCTTCATCTGTCCAGAGTCAAGTGTGGCCAGCCCAGACCCAAACCCTTCTACAAAGCACACAGTGAATTGTGGTGGAAACACAGCTGGACCTTAGAATCAGACAGGCCTTGGTCAGCTCACTGCACCTCAGCAACCTCATGTGCAAAACGGTCGTCGTCCTACCGATTAAACCGGGGGACTGGCTCCATGCAGGTGCCATCTCTCTCCCACCACAACCCCACTAAAAGGACAGTAAAGAAACAAAAAAGCTATTAACCCACCAGCACAGAGAGGAGGGGAGAAGAGCAAACACAGTGAAAACTGTAAAAAAAAAGTTCGGAAAGACAGAAAGCGGATGAAGGAGGACTAAAGACCTCTGGGGTACCCTGTCCAGGTAGTGAACTGACTACTGAGGATGGCAGAGGGCAGGGACGGAAAACACAAGTGTAAGGAAGTCAACCTAGACTGGGGGACCTTGACCTCTCTCCCCTGTCCTGATGCCAAGGCCTGCATCAGCCCTATACCCCACCCATCCCCTGCCTATCTGCAGCAGGAGGGCGGAGAATTCTCCACTGGAGAAAAGAACCAGGTCCACAGAAAAGCCTCCCTTCACCACTAGAGCATGGAACACCGGCCTCCTGCCCAGCACCCTACCATGCCGCAAGGTGTACCCCCACAACACGGCAGGGCCTCTCTAAAGCGGGGACAGGCGGCCAAGGGTCTCCAGCCTCTTGAGGAAACCCTGTGCGTGAACCACAGAGGCCAAACAAAAGAGACCCAAAGAGGAGAAGAAAACTTTAGAAAGTGCTATATTTAATATTCACAGCCATTGCTTCCATGAAGTGAGAATAGAATGCTTTGAACAGCAAAAATGGCCATGAAACCATCAGAGAGCAAGAAAGAGCTTTTCGAAATTAAAAGTATAATCACACAAAAACTCTACAGCAAATGGGGAAGATTGAGGAGATCTCTTCCAAGCAAGCAGAACCAAAAGACAAAGGGATAGAAAATGCAAAAAGTATGAAGATAAAAGGTTAAATCCAGAAGATGCAATAGCCAATAGGAAAATGAGAAAGGGAGAACGGTGAAAATGGAGAAGAACACATTATCGAAAAGCAAAAAAAACAACTAAACCAGAACTAAAGCATACACGTCTCCATATTGAAAGGGCCCAAGCAAGGGTAAAAGACTGCCCCCTCCCTCCGCCCCAGACATCCTACTGAAATACCAGAACCCGAGGGAAAGCAAAGATCCCTAAAGAGTCAGGGTGAGGAGGAAGGGGGAAGAAGAACCTATAAGGAGGACCAGGAGTCAGCATGGCAGGGTACTTTATAACCCCACCACACTGGAAGCTAGAAGCAGCTCACATGCTGGCGGGAGTCCGAGGTCCATCCATGATTCTATCCCCAGCCCAACGTTCTATCAAACACAATGTCTCAGTCAGCCAGGGCTGCAGTAACGAAGCCTCAAAAATGGGTTTGCTTAAACGACCGGAACTCATTGTCACCCTTTTGGAGGCTAAAAGTCCAAACTTGAAGTATTGGCAGGATCAGGCTTTCTCCAAAGCCTGTAGCGTTCTGATGGCAGCTTGTCGACAACTCGTGACTCAGTCTCTGCCTCTGTCACATGGCCGTCCCTCTCCTTGTCCCTCGTCTTTCTCCAACTACTGTGTTTAAATTTCTTCTGTTTAGGAGGGTGCCAGTCCTATTGGACCAAGGGCCACCCTGATCCAGTTGGGTTTCATCTTAACTAGCGACATCTTCAAAGATCCTATTTACAAATTGTCCACATCCATAGGGCTGGGAGCTAAGGCTCCAACATACCTTTGTGGGGCACGTGATTCAATCCATAACACCGACACATACAAAAAGGCCAAAAGTAGGGAAACGGACTTTGGCCCAGTGGTTAGGGCGTCTGTCTACCACATGGGAGGTCCGTGGTTCAAGCCCCGGGCCTCCTTGACCCGTGTGGAGCTGGCCATGCGCAGTGCTGATGTGCGCAAGGAGTGCCGCCCCACGCAGGGGTGTCCCCCGCGTAGGGGAGCCCCACGCACAAGGAGTGCACCCCGTAAGGAGAGCCACCCAGCGCGAAGGAAAGTGCAGCCTGCCCAGGAATGGCGCCGCCCACACTTCTCGTGCCGCTGACAACAACAGAAGCGGACAAAGAAACAAGACGCAGCAAAAAGACACAGAGAACAGACAACCGGGAGAGGGGAGGGGAATTAAATAAATAAAAATAAATCTTAAAAAAAAAAAAAAAGGCCAAAAGTATTTAGCTCCCACGTCCCCCTGTGCATGAAACTACCAGAGGGTTTGCGTCTCCAAAATTTTCGGTAGCTAGACTTTGAAGATGACCTGGAATCCAGGAAGCAGGGCTTCCAACATGGGTGAAAGCTACAGGGACGCACGGGATGATGCCAGGCCAGAGGCTTGGTGGGCTGTTGTCCGGATTGAGCAGGAGGCCGGCTGGCTGCAGGATGACCGTGGAACCAATGACGTATTAGCTCATGTGCTTGAAAACTGGGGAACGTTATTGCCAAGAGTTTGGCATATCTGTGAGAGCGTTTGAGGAAACATAGCTAAATAAGGACTTAGCAAAACAGGCGAAGGAAAACGATGGCAGCTGTTGATTGGAAGGGAAATGTAATCATAGTCCACCACTTGGCTCAGCAGAGAACAATATTACATAGTCACTTGAACATAATACCCTGACAATTAGGATAAAATCTTATTTGTGGGATGGGGGCACAAGAGAGCCAAAGCTCCATCTAAATGAAAAGCCATTTGATGCTGCCCCAAACAGACAAATCAAGAAATAGCAGTTGATCATCTCAGGCCGTGGTTCTCAGCTGGGGGAAATTTTGCCCCCCAGGAGAAAATGGACTGTGATGGAAACATTGTCATTGTCACACCTGGGAGGCCGTGCTCCTGGCATGTCATGCTGTATGCATTTCCTACGGCTGCTATAACAAATGGCCACAAGCTTAGGGACGTAACACAACACAACTTTATCCTCTTACGGTTCTGGAGATCAGGAATCCAAAATAGGTCTCGCTGGACCGGGACCAAGGTGGCCGCTGGGCTGTGTCCCTTTGGAGGCTGTGTTAGGGTTCTCCAGGGAAACAGAATCAGCAGGAGACACCTGTCAATCGTACGTGACTTTACACGAGTCTCTGTGACCGTGGGGATGCACAAGTCCAGGTTCCACAGAGAGGCTGCAAACCAGGGGCTCAGAGGAAATCCAGTGAAGGTCCTTCAGGAGTTCCCGGGAGACGGTGGCTGTCCAAAGTCAAGCTGGGAAATTCTCAAATTCTCTCTGAATGCTGAAATCACTTCCCCTTTCAAGGTATTCAGCTAATTAGATAAAACATCACTCACGGCTGACGGCAATCTCCCTGACTGATGTAATCAACCTGTGCAGTAAACTCACTGGTGACTAAAGCCCATAAATGCCCTCGTATGATAATTGGCCCAGTGCTGGCTTGACCAGACAACGGGGCGCCATTACGTGCCATTACGAGTTGACACCTTAGCCTAACCGAGGTTCTCAGGGAAAAGCCGTTTCCTTGCCTTTCCCAGCTTCCATCTTCCAGACTAACGCTGGCACCCCGACCTCTGATTCCGTCTTCTCCCGCACCTCCTTAGGGAGCCCCTGTCCTTTGGGCCCTGGACGAGCCCGGCTGCTCTCCCCACCCCCAGCCTCTGCTCCCCTGCCCCGTGGAACCTGCCCTGTTCATGGGTTCCAGGGATTAGGACGTGGACATCTTGAGGGGTGGCTGGGGCTTTCTTTCTGTTCACTACAAGCGGGTGGAGACCAGAGATGCTGCTAAACATCCTACAAGGCACAGGACAGCCCCACAGCAGAATTTTTTGGCTGCAAAAATGTGAGTACTGGCGAGGCTGAGCAATCGTGACATAAGGTGACGATGAGTTATGCTGAAAGGGCTCTGGTGGGAGGGTGGCAAGAAGGCGGCCCCTGGAGAGCTGCCCATCTTTTCCGTACTGATCTGGGCTGTGAGCACACAGGTGTACACGTACAAGTAAGTGACACGTATATGTATTCAAGGTAGAACATATATAAACATCAGGATTTGTATACTATACTGAACGTATATTATTTAAAAAGACACCAATTAGGGAAGCGGATGTGGCTCAACTGATAGAGCGTCCGCCTACCATATGGGAGGTCCAGGGTTCAAACCCAGGGCCTCCTGGCCTATGCAGTGAGCTGTCCCATGCACAGTGCTGATGCGCGCAATGAGTGTCCTGCCATGCAGGGGTGTCCCCTGCATAGGGGAGCCCCTCACGCAAGGAGTGTGCCTCTAAAGGAGAGCCACCTGGCGCGAAAAAACGGCAGCCCACCCAGGGGTGGCACTGCACACATGGAGAGCTGACGCAGCAAGATGACGCAATAAAAGAGACACAGATTCCCGGTGCCGCTGACAAGAATACAAGCAGACACAGGAGAACACACAGCATATAGACACAGAGAGCAGACAAGGGGGCAGGGGGGAAGGAGAGAGAAATAAATTTTTTAAAAAAATAAATAAATAAAGGCACCAATTTAAAAAATGGCAGTTAAGGGAAGTGAATGTGGCTCAAGCAATTGGGCTCCCACCTACCATGTAGGAGATGCAGGGTTTGATACCCAGGGCCTCCTGGTGAAGGCAAGCTGGCCCGTGCAGCAAGCTGGCCCACGCAGCGAGCTGGCCCACGTGGAGTGCTACTTCGTGTGGGAGTGCAGCCCTGTGAGGAAGTGCCAGCCAATGTGGAGAGCTGATGCAGCAAGATGATACAACAAAAAGAGACACAGAGGAGAGACAAAAAGAGATGCAGCAGGCCAGGAGCTGAGGTGGCACAGGAGAGTGAATGCCTCTCTCCCACTCCAGAGGTCCTGGGGTCAGTTCCCCGAGCCGCCTAATGAAAATACAAGCAGACACAGAAGAACATACAGCAAGTGGACACAGAGAGCAATGGAGAGAGGGGGAGAAATAAATAAATATTAAAAAAAAAAAGCAGTTAAATAACCCAGACACAAAAAGAAAAATATAGTCTAATTTTTCCTGTATGAAATACTTAGAATAAGCAAATTCAAAAACACAGAAAGCAGAATAGTGGTTCCAAGGAGTGGCGGGAGAGCGCATGGGGAGCTACTGCTAAGTGAGGGCAGGCACACCTCGACGCCTTGGAGAGACGGCCGATTCAGTTCCAGACCAGCACAGTGACGCACGTGCCGAAATAAAGCAAGGCAGGAATTTTTCAGTTTTCCAGAGCATATAAACGTTATGTTTACATTGTACTTTAGTAGGTGTGCAGCAGCGTTATGTATAATTTTAAAATACTTTATGGCTAAAAAATGCTAGTGGTTTGAACACCTGCTTCCAATGTACAAGGTTCAATCCCTGGTACCTGCTAAAAATAAAAATATTAAAAGGGCTAACCATCACCAAGCCTTCGGTGAGTCGTACTCTTTTGCAGGTGGAGGGTCTGGCCTCGACGCTGACGGCTGCTGACTGGGGGGGGGGTGGTTCCGAAGGCCGAGGTGGCTGTGGCAATTTCTTATAATAAGGCAACAGGGAAGCAGACATGGCTCAACTGATAGAGCGTCCGCCTACCATATGGGAGGTCCAGGGTTCAAACCCAGGGCCTTCTGGCCCGTGTGGTGAGCTGGCCCACGTGCAGTGCTGATGCGCGCAAAGAGTGCCATGCCATACAGGGGTGTCCCCCACATAGGGGAGCCCCACATACAAGGAGTGCGCCCCGCATTGAGCCGTCCCACGTGAAAAAGGTGCAGCCTGCCCAGGAGTGGCACCACACACATGGAGAGCTGATGCAGCAAGATGATGCAACAAAAAGAGACACAGATTCCTGGTGCCACCAAGAATGCAAGCGGACACAGAACACACAGTGAATGGACACAGAGAGCAGACAATGGGGGGCGGGGTAGGAGAGAGAAATAAGATAAATCTTTAAATAAATAAATTTTAAAAATAAGATAAGGCAACAATGAAGTTTGCCATGTCTTGGCTGGAATCTTCTGGATATTTGCCACAGCTTCTACCTCAGCACTTGCTGCTTCACACTGCACTTTTTTTTTTTAAGATTTATTTATTTATCCCACCCTTGTTGTTTTTGCACCTATTGTCTGCTTTCTGTGTCCATTCACTGTGTGTTCTTCTGTGTCTGCTTGTCTTCTCTTTATGCAGCACCGGGAACCGATCCTGGGACCTTCCAGAGTGGGAGAGAGGTGCTCAATCTCTTGCACTACCTCAGCTCCCCAGTCTGCTGTGTCTCTTATTGTTTCTCCCTTGTGTCTCTTCTGGTTGTGTCATCTTGCTGTGCCAGCTCTCCACGCGGAGCAACGCTCCTGCGCAGGCCAGCATTCCATGTGGGCCAGCTTGCCCTCACCAGGAGACCCCGGAAATCGAACCCGGGACCTCCCATACAGTAGACGGGAGCCCAATCACTTAGCCACATCCTCCTCCCTCACCTTGCACTTGGATGTTACAGAGGCGCCTTCTTTCCTTAAAGAAGCCTCGGCTAGCGTCCCACTTCCCCTCCGCAGCCTCCTCACCCCTCTCGGCCTTCACAGAATTGAAGAGAGGAAGGGCCTTGCTCTGGATTGGCCTTTGGCTTGAGGGCACGTGGTGGCCGGTGTGATCTCGCTCCGTGTGGGCGATCAGGCTCTTTCACTTTATCATTCGTGTGTTCGCTGGAGTCGCGCTTCTAATTTCCTTCAGGAACTTGTCTTCGCGGTCACAACTTGGCTAACCGTTTGGCACGAGAGGGCCAGCCTTCGGCCTGTCCCGGCTTTCGGCCTGTCCCGGCTTTCGACGTGCCCGCTGCATAAGCTTAAGCGTTTCCAGCTTTTGAGTTGGAGTGAGAGCGTGCGGCTCCTCCTTTCACTGGAAAGCTTAGAGGCTGCTGCAGGGTTACTAACTGTCCCAATTTCATTATTACTGTGTCTCGGGGAAGAGAGAGGCCCGAGGAGAGGGGGAGAGGTGGGGGGCGGCCGGTTGGTGGAGCCGTCAGAACACACCCGACGGTGACCGATGAAATCTGCCAACTTCTATGGGTGCGGTTCGTGGCTCCCCCAAACAATGACATCAAAGGTCACGGATCACCAAAACAGACATCATAGTGATGAAAAAGTCTGGAGTATTGTGAGAATTACCAACATGTGACACAGAGACCTGAAGTGAGCACAGACTGTTGGAGAAATGATGCAGCTAGACTTGTCCGCCGCAGGGTTGCCACAAACCTTCAATTTGCAAAAAATGCAATACCTGGGATGCGCAACCAAATGAGGTATGCCATGTGAGTTTTGGTTTGGGATGATGAAAATAGTCTGGAAATAGACCGTGGTGACAGTTACACGATATTGTCTGTATTCTTAATGCCAAAGAATTGTTCACTGAAAATGGTTAAAATGATTTTTATGTTAGGTATAGTTAACTAAAGATGGAGAAGCTTTGGATTCCTCTAGGTTCTTGCCTATGATGCATAAAAGAATTTATGAACACCCAGTTTAGTTAGGCCAATAAAAAGAATTTATTTAGGAAACGAGGAAAAGAACAGAGTTTGCTAAGAAATGGGAAAGATGGAAATACACATTAAGATTTGGTGTGGGGAAGCAGATTTGGCTGAACGGGTAGAGCGTCCACCTACCATATGGGAGGTCCAGGGTTCAAACCCAGGGCCTCCTGGCCCGTGTGGTGAGCTGGCCCATGGGCAGTGCTGATGGGAACAAGGAGTGCTATGCCACGCAGGGGTGTCCCCCACGTAGGGGAGCCCTTGTGCAAGAAGCGTGCCCCTCAAGGAGAGCTGCCATGTGCAACAAAAGCACAGCCTGCCCAGAAGTGGCACTGTACACACGGAGAGCTGACGCAGCAAGATGACGCAACCCAAAGGAGACGCGGTATCCTGGTGCCGCTGACAAGAATGCAGGCAGACACAGAAAAACATGCAGCAAATGGACACAGAGCGCAGACAACGTGGGGGGTGGGGTGGGGAGGAGAGAAATAAATATATAATAAATTAAAAAAAAAAGATTTGGTGCAGGCTCCTGTAGGCAGAGAGAATGTTCTGCCTTGTGTGATTACCTTTTTTTTTTTTAAGATTTATTTTTATTTATTTAATTCCCCCCCCTCCCCCGGTTGTCTGTTCTCTGTGTCTTTTTGCTGCGTCTTGTTTCTTTGTCCGCTTCTGTTGTCGTCAGCGGCACGGGAAGTGTGGGCGGCGCCATTCCTGGGCAGGCTGCACTTTCTTTCCTGCTGGGCGGCTCTCCTCACGGGCGCACTCCTTGCGCGTGGGGCTCCCCTACGCGGGGGACACCCCTGAGTGGCAGGGCACTCCTTGCGCGCATCAGCACTGCGCATGGGCCAGCTCCACACGGGTCAAGGAGGCCCGGGACTTGAACCGCGGACCTCCCATGTGGTAGACAGACGGACGCCCTAACCACTGGGCCAAAGTCCGTTTCCCCATGTGATTACCTTTAAACTGTTAATTATTCCACTCCCTTGCCAATGCTAAGGGGATGCGCCCCAGCGGTTACTGGTTACCCCACCTATGGTAGGGGCCAGTGGTGAGGCCTTTTTGGATTATCGGGGGCCAAAGGGAGCAACTGGGACCTCAAGGTCAAGCTCAAGGTCCCAGCAAGTGCTGGCGGCCAGGCCGGCTGTCAGCCATGTCCTGGGTCGACCTCTCCATCATCCTGTACTAACTAACCGGCCTCATAACCACAATGAAAAATAAATCGATTCATATTTTTAGGAAGCAGTTGGGCTTAGGGTTTTAAAATACGGAGGTAGATAATAGAAATAACAGCCGGGAGACTTGGAAGCGGGCTTTTTCGGGAGAGCAGGCCTGGGGAGCGCGGAGCGGGCCCGGAAGCCTTCTTTTGCCCCATAGGAAGCTTTGCCTAGCGCTTGGTTTATCGGGCGCATTACTGGGAGAAAGCACTCGTTGAAAGGGCGGCGAAGTGGGGGGACTCGCTCCTTCGGAGGGCGGGCTGGGAGGGGCGTGGGGCCCCGCGGGGAGGGCAGCTGGCCCTTGTCCCGGGCCCCGGGGGTCGGGAGTGAGCCGGGCTCGAGTCCCCTCCTCCCCGCGGCCACCTGCAGGGGGCGCCCCGGCCCCTCAAGGCCGGACTGCAGCCCCCTCCCCCGTCCCCCCCGAGGCCGGCGCGTCCCGGCCCTGCCCCTCTGCGGCGAGGGGGCGGCGGCGCCAGGGGACCCCGCGCCGAGGCCCCGCAGCCCGGCTCCCGCCCGTGTCGTGCCGCGCCGCCCGCCCACCGCGCACTCCAGGCGGCTCTCGAGGCCGAGGGGCCCCGGGGGAGCGGGGCGGGGGCGGCAGGGCTTTGCGCGCGGCCGGGCTCCCCGGGGTCCCCCGGGCGCCTCCCGCGGCGCTGCATCCCTCCGCCAGGAAGCAAGCTCCCTGCCAGCAACCATCGGTGGTAGCCGCAATCGTTTATTGAGCGCCTACTGTGTGCCAGGCGCAACGTCTGGGCAGGTGAACCGGGGCCCTTCTCTCGGGGCTCCCCGCCCTGGAACAGGACGGGCCCTGGCTGTGTCCTCCCTCCCACCCCAGAGCCATCCCTTCCCTTTAGCTGGAGAGACCGGCAGAGGGAGAAAGGAGGTGCCCACCTTCCCCCAGGGACCCCGGGCCTGGGGGTCTGCTTTGGCTCCTATTCTCCCCCCACTTACCCAACAGGCTCTCTTGGACTAGTCGATTCTCCCTGTACCTCAGTTTCCTCTCGCAAGGATGGAATCAACCCCAGTCCCACCTCATGGTCAAAATAAGATATTCCGATTGGGTGCCTGGGACCCAGGGGGGCTCCAAGAGCCAGATGGTTGCTGCAGGGAGATCTGATGGCTTTGAGGCCTGGATCCCCCCTGAGCTGGGCTCAGGAAGGAATGGGCCAGGTCCTGCCCTCTGGGAGGGGTTACTCTGTCCAGACAGGCAGAGGGAGGGATACTGGGAGGAGGGGGGCTGTTTCAGAAGAGAGCCATTTGAGGGGGCTTCTGAAGGATAAGTAGGAGTTTGCCAGATGGGAAAGGAAACTTTCTAGCCACAGAGGCACAGCGCCTGGCGAAATCACCAGTTTGTCCCGTACGGCAGAAAATTCAAGACTGCCTGGAGACAGCTGTTTTGGGGGGGCCGTGGCCAGAGCGGAGGCTGGGGGTATGAGGAGGGGCTGAGGCTCTCCTGGGGACCTTGGGGAACCATGAGCCCCGTCCCGGCAAGCTTGATGTGACCAGGCTTGCGGTTTCCGAGCATGCATCTGCTCGAGGCTGAGCACGGGTGGGAGAGGAGGGCAGGCAGGGGTGTGAAGACGGAGTTGAGGGGTGTGCTGGGCAAGGACAAGGCCAGGACTCAGCAGGAGGCAGGAGCGGGTCTCGAGGGGGTACCCAGGGCGGCGCTACCGGGCGTCCTGCTCTCCCGCACTCCCTCCGCACGAGCTCCTGCTCAGGGCTGCGCCCTTGGCGCTCTTCCCTCTTGTGCCCTGACGCTCCAGGTCCCGGGGCAGGTCGCATTTGCCGGGAGGGGGATTTGAGGCAGCCGAGAGAGAGGAGTGGGGCGCCCCCAGCGGAGCCTCAAGAGGGGTTCCAGCTAGAGGCCCCCTCAGCCAGAACCCTCCCTTCTCCCCTCCCCTCCCCGCCCGGCCTCCCTCTCCCCTACCACCGCGCACCCCGGGCTCGGGGAGCCGGAGCGGGTTCTGCGGGGGCGGGCCGGGGCGGGGCCACCGGCGCTTATAGCCCGAAGCGCGGGGACTCCCCCACCTCCGCCTGCAGCGCCCCGAGCTCCGCTCCCGACGCCCCACTGCCGGCGCCCAGCCCCAGCCCAGCCGCCTTCAGGGCCGCCCCGGCGGGCGGCCGTGGACGTGAGCGCCCTGGCGCGGGCCGCGGGGGTGCGGGGCCCGCGGCGGGGGCCCCCTCGGGGCGGGCCGCTGCCCGCGTGGCTGCTGCTGCTGCTGCTGCCGCTGCCCGCTGGCGGCTGGTACAAGCAGGTGGCGGGTCCCCGCTACCCGACCGTGGGCCGCGCCGCGGGGCTGCTCGCGGGGCTGCGCCGCTCGCCCTCCCTGCGGCGCCGCGCGGGAGGCACCCTCGTCCCGGAGGTCCGCGGGCCGGGCGAGCTCCCCCGGGGGCCCTCCGCCGGGGCCACCTTCTCCCTGGGGCCCGCGGACCGGGATGCCCTCCTGCTGCCCTCGGGAGTTCAGGAGCTGCCGGAGGCGCCACGCAGGAGCGCCCGCGCCTCAACGGGGTCCCTGGTGCGCGCGCCCCGGAGCCCGCGCCGCTCCCAGGTCCCCACTCCTGGACCTCGGCGGAACCGGCCAGGTACGTGCGCGGAGGGCAGGGCGGGGCGCCGGGCAGGGCACGTCCGCGCGCCCGCGGGGTCCGGGTGGGCGCCCGGAAAGGCCCTTCTGGCGCGGTCTCCACCCTTCCAGCCTGGGGTGGCACGGCGACCCCTTTTCACGCCGTGCTCTCCCCTTTCTAGAGTCTTCGGAGAAATGCCGCGCGCCCAGCCAGGGTGCCCGCAGCGAAGGGCCGTCGCCGGCCCCCGCCTCGCCCCGGGGCCGCCGTGAGAGCGGGGCCGCGCCTGACCCGGGAGGAGTCGCCGCGGAGCTGTGAATAAAGCGCGCTGCTGCCCGCGCCGCCGCGTGTGGCCCTTTTCCTCCGTGCGGTTTGCGTTGCGGCTTCGCAGACAGCGAGCCCACGCCCCGGCCCATGGCAGGAGCCCCCGCGGGCCAGGGAGGGCTTCCACCAGCCCCCAGATCTGGATGTCCTTGTGGGGGCGCGAGCCGGGCCAAAGGCTGAGGCGCTGGGGGCCGTGCCCTAAGACCCCAGGGGTCCCTCGCAGGGGCCGACACAGACGTTTTTGCCACAGGCGGAGGTGCACGGGAAGGAGCAAGGGTGACTCATAGGCACCCAGGCGGACCCCAGCCCATGGCTCTTTGCGGGCTCCCGCTCAGGGCCGCCTGGGGGACATGTCCCCTCTCCCCACCTAACGGCTGTCCCGACCGCTCAGCTCAAACCCGCCTCCCTCAGCCGAAGCCCTCCTGTGCGCCCCTCTGGGGAGGCAGTGGGACACATCCACCATGCTCTCCTCCAGGGGAGGACAGGTCCCTCCACCTCTTGTCCCCTCTGGATTTCCAGCCAGTGGCTCGTACCCCTTCCAGCACCCTTCTGGCTCCGGCCCCCCAGCCCCTCTGTAGCACCCTAGTCTGGTCGGTGGCTCCACTCCCAGCCCCACGGCTGCCCTGCTGCTCGAGCTCCTCGAGGCACACCTGCCCACTGCCCCCTGAGACCCTTGGGGCTACCTTGCAGGGACAGGAGGAGGGTGACCCCAGGTCTGTCCAGCCAGCCCACGCTCGCCCCTGGCTTCTGGAAGCTTCTGTCTCCCCGCTGTTCTCTCAGGCCAAGGGGTGGGGCCGGGCCCCAGGCTGACCCTGCCCCCCTCCTCCCCTTTATTGCTCTCTCCCACCCCACTTGCAGCCTGCAGGAACAGCCCCTCGGCGCCCCCAGGCTGGGAGAAAGGTCCCAGGTCCTGGGCCTCGTCTTGCTCAGGTCAGGGTACCCCCTGTGTCCTCGGGTCTCAGCCCTGTTCCCCCGCGCTCACGCAGCGCGCCCCCTACCACTGGTCCACACGTGTTTGGCAGCCATCGGCGCAAGGCCTGGGGAGGGGACTTGACTTACGTGGCTTCGAGATACCCCCGGCTCAGACAGGGTGCCAGGCTCAAGGGAGGGGCGAGCAGAGCAGATGTGAGGGCTTCTCTGCCGCCCTCCACAGCACCCCTGTGCCGCGGAGCCTGATCAATCCTGGGGAACGGGTCTCGCCCCTGATCTCAGCCCGGGGGTCGAAGCCAGGCCCGGTGTAATCCCACCCAGCGTCGGCAGGTGGCGCCGCGCGGCTGCGGTTCCGGGCTGGGGGCTGGGCTGGGCGGGGGCCGGGGCGGGGCCTGCCCTCCCTCCGGGCCACCTCCCGGTCCCGCCCCCTCTCGCCCCTTCCCGCCCCCTCTCGCCCCTCGCAGCTCTCCCTGGGGCCTCCGTTCCCCTCTGTCCTCCCGTCGCGCCAGCCCCGCCTTCGCCACTTTGGGGCTCTGAAGCAGGGCCCGCGCAGTCTGAGGGTGGAGCCCATCGGGGCCCACCGGGGAGGCGGCGCCTGGCTGCGAACTCTGGGCCCCCTTCGGGCGTCAGGCAGGGCCCCGGCCCTCCCGGGGACAGTGACTAGGCCCCTGCCCGTGACCACAGCCCCACGTCCCCACCTGGCCCAGGCCCCGCTCGGTCGCTGGAGAGGGGCTGCCCCAGAGGCATGGGCTTGGGGCTAGGAGGAGAGCCCTCCCTGCCCCCCACGAGCGGCCTGGTGGCAGCACCCGCAGCCTCCACCCCGGGGGCCCCTCCAAAAGCCCAGAGCGGGGAAGGAACCAGAAAGCCTCGACCTCTCTGCTCTCCCTGGTGGCAGCCAGGTCGCAGGCCCTCACAGCCAGTTGGCAGAGGTGGGGTAAAGGGGGGGGTCCCCTGGCCTGCTCAGCCCTGGCCCGAGCTCCTACCTGCCTGCTGCCCGCCTGGGGCACTGGGCCACACCTTTGCAGAGCACTGCCCGCTGCCTTCTCGGCCTCACTGCCCACCTCCCCAGCCCCAGCCCAGTGACCCCAAGGAGCTTAGCACCCCAGAGCCCCGAGCCCACGCTCCTGGGCCTTTACCACGCGGCTCCGGCCTCGCTGCTTCGCCCGCCTCCCTGCAGCGCACACCTCCGCCCTCCAGCCCTGGCTGAGGAGCCGGGCAGGGGCCTCGGTAGGGCTGCGGAAGATTCTGGGAGGGTTTGCCAGGGACAGCCCATGCCTTGCCTCCACGGGTCCTCTGTGCTTCCTTGCTTCCGTCCACCACTGCCGCTACCCCCCTGAAATCCTCACTGCCTGGCGGGCACCCCCATCCTTCGCCACCCTCTGTTACTCTTGGGGGTTCTTCAGCTCCTCCTTTGCTCCTCTGTGGCCTAAGTGTCCCCCTGCTCGTCCCTCCGGCTCTTTCCTCTCCGTTTCCCTCCCCGGGCCTGGCAGGGAGGGGGCCGCAGAAGGCTGGTGAGGGCCAACGGCGGCTCTGGGAGAGCCTGAGAGTGGGTCCCTGGGCCCAGGGGACACCCCCCACCCCTGGCCTGTGGCCCCGCAGCTGTAGCCCGGCAGTCCCGGGTGGACCTGGTTGCTGTGGGCAGACCCCAGGCCTGCACTGCTTGCACCCACGCACCCACGTCCACAGCCCCTGAGGGCAGCCGCGCCAGGCTGCGTCCGGGGGCGCCAGAGCTTGCCGTGGTTTCAGCCCGCACGGCAGAGAGGCGGTGAGGGAGCAGCTAGGAAGCCCGGGCGGCCTTCAAGGGGCAGAGCTGGGGAGTGGGCACCCAGGGGCCTCAGCCCTGGAGGCTGTGCAGAGGCGGGGACAGCTGGGAAACCAGGCTGAGGGTGCTGGAGATCCAAGACGGAGCTGCCGGGGCGGCCGAGACTGCGGTGGCCGCCCTCGTGGGGAACTGGCTGGGCTGGCTGTGCTTGCCCCTGTCCCCAGGGACCAGGTACGAGCCGGGGTCCGGCCAGGTCGAGAGGCCAGGGGGTGAGCCTGGGCCTCAGGGCTTTTGCTGCAGCCAAGGCTGAGAAGGAACCCTGGCCGGCGCCGAGCTGGCGCCCCTCCCGTCTTCCCTCTCTGGACCTCAGTCTCCTGATGTGTGAAGTGGCCTGGTGCCCCTCCAGCTGCTACAGGTGAAATGTACGTGACACCCAGTCCACAGAGGGACACAGGACTGCAATCATGGTCATCTGCCGGGGAAGGGGCACTGAGTCCCGTGGACTCAGGGCAGGCGGGGTGCTCCCACGGGCACCGACGGTCCTGGGAAGCAGCACAGACCCCTGTCCCCAGCCAGACAAGTGCAGGTCCCTCTCCAACCCCGTTCTGGTCACCATGGCGAAGTCATGGTCCAGGCTTGGGGCAGGGGGCCATGGTGAGGGGCCCCAGAAGAGGGACAGAACAAGATGGGGGGGTGTTTATGGGATGTACCCAGCACAGACTGCGGCAGCACTGCCCAGCCACTCTTCACAGACGTGTGGTGTGGCCCCAGCCCTGTCACTTTGGAGACCCTCCCACAGCTCCGGGGCACGGAAGGAGGGGTCGGCAGCAGGGCCCACGCAGGGGAGAGGGCAGGGCTTCCCCGAGGAGGGTGGGCCTTCTTTTCACCCTTTGGCCCCTGCGCGGTGTCCCCGGGCCTCCGGGAGACCCTTTTTTCGCCGCTGTAAGAGCCTGCCTCCTGCCCAGCATACAGCGTGCTGGCCCCGGAGGCCAAAGCTGTCCGGGTGCGGGTGAGTCCCAGGGTCCCGGGGGCCCCGGAGCCCCCCCCACCCCGCAGGCGGGGCGCAGAGGCAGGGGCGGGCAGGGGCGGGCAGGGGACGCGGGGCGGAGGAGGCGGGAAGGGGCGGGCGCGGGGGGCGGCGCCGTGGCCGAGCCGAGCCCGAGGCGACGGGAGCCGAGCCGGAGCCGCCGCTGGGCCGCGATCGCCGCCGCCGCCTCCGCGCCGTTCCCCGCGCCCCTGCATGGCGCGCGGGCGCTGAGCGCGGAGCCCCGCCGGGGCGGCCCGGGGAGCGCGGAGCCATGGCCGGGCCCGAGGCGCCGCGGCCGCGCCTGTGCCGCCTGGTGCGCGGCGAGCAGGGCTACGGCTTCCACCTGCACGGCGAGAAGGGCCGCCGCGGGCAGTTCATCCGGCGCGTGGAGCCCGGCTCCCCCGCCGAGGCGGCCGCGCTGCGCGCCGGGGACCGCCTGGTCGAAGTCAACGGCGTCAACGTGGAGGGCGAAACGCACCACCAGGTGGGTGCCTGCGCCGGCCGGCCAGGGCCTCTGCAGGGAGGGCGCCCCCCCCCCCCGCGCCCCCGCGCCCCCGCCCCGGCTGGGGGCCCGCGCAGGGCAGTGGGGGCCGGGCCACGACAGGGGCGGCTGGCCCGGGCCTCCTTCCCAGCCCCCCCGGGACGCAGCGCTGCGCTGCGGGGGTGGGGGTGGGGGGGGGCGGCCGGCCGGGAGGGGCCGCACTGCGGCTGGACTCTCCTTCCTGGGGCGCCTTTGCGCCTCCGGCCCGTGTGGCGGTGCCCCGTGCCTTTGGGGTCTTGGTGGGTCTGCAAGTGGGGGCGCTGAGTGCTTTTCTCACATGCGTGTGTCCGCGGCTGGGGAGGGGCGGGTGTGCAGGCCCCCTGGGTCCCCTGTGTGTGCACACATCTGTGTACCTCTGGGTGGTGTTCACAGCCAGGACGAGTGTGTGGTCACACCTGCGTCTGCCTGCACCGGCGTGTGCGTGTGTGCGGGCAAGGCTTCACACCTGGGCGTCTGAGTGTGCGCACGCAGCTCTGCGTGCCTGGGCGGGTGTGTGCTGGGCTGTGTGTGTGCACGCTGGGCTGTGTGTACTTGTCAGTGTGTGTCCTGGCCAGGTGGCTTGGGATCCCTGTGGGAGCCAGCTCCTGGTGGCAGCAGAGCCATGGTCTCCTGGTCTGGCCGCAGTCGCCTGCTCTGCAGCTGCAGGGTGTGGGCCCAGGGGGGCAGGGCTCTCCGCGCAGGGCCTCACCCCCGGGACATGGCCACCCCTGCTGGCCTGGGACGCCCTCTGTCCCCTGCTCTGTGTCCCTCCAGCCCGGCGGGGCCGTGACCTGTTGACGTGGCTGGCACCGGGCCCTAGAGATTAGCAAACGGGTTCTTGGCTGGGCCAGGCGCTGACCACCTCCTTCCACCCTCCTCTCTCTGTCTGTCGGCTGTCCTGCTGTCTTCCTCCCAGAGGTCTAGCTGGCCAAGGCAGTTTGCTGAAGGAGGGAGGGGTCAGGGCTGAGGGCTGGCAGGGCTGGCAGAGCTGCCTTAGCCGGGGCCTCTGGGGTGCTAGCCTTTCACCCAGCCCCCGTGGGCCCCGCCGGCCGCCCCAGGTGGGGAGGTGCAGTTTGGGTCCCATTTGACAGATGGGGAAACTGATGCTTGGAGGTGTGGGTCACTCACCCCGTGTCACACGGTCAGGGGCGGCAGGGTCTTGGGTCCCAGGGAGAGAGGAGGGTCAGGGTGAAGAGGGCGCTGGCTCGGGCGCTCTCTCTGTTGACCACATCTGCTTAGCAGCCAGTGGAGAGGCTCTACCCCCAGGCCATGGGGTGGGGGTGTTGCCTGCCCGCCCCAGCGCCCTCCTCCCTGCCTCTTCCTGCGGGCACACCCTGGCATGCAGGCTCTGCGGCTGCCCGCCTGCTCCAGACACGGGACAGGCCCACAGACTGCCATAACCGCACCTGTCCCCGAGGTGGGCCTGCCCCCAGCCCCCGCCTGTATGGTCTGACGCCCTCTCACCTGGCTGGGAGTGGGCACCTGGCCACGGGGACCCAGGCTTGCCTCCTGCAGGAACAGATCCCAGGCCCGGCCCCGGGCGTGGATGGAAAGGGTAGAGGAGGGGGCTGAGATGCCGCACACTGCTGCCCAGAAAGATGCTTCCAGACGGGGCCTGGGGAGATGCCGCGCCCTTCTCTGGACCCAGCCGGGGAAGCTCCGTACCCCACGGCTGCGCACACACACGCCTGCAGCTGGAGAGCCGAGGCTCGGCCCACACGGCCTCGCTTCCAGACCGATGGCCTCCTACCGCGGGCCACACCCCTGCAGCCCCTTCCCGGCCCCTGCTGGGGAACACCCGGGCCGAGGCGAGGCCCTCCTGGGACCCCCAGCCTCGAGGCCCCGGGAGCAGAGGGCGAGAGGGCGGGAGCTGCCCGAGGCCGGGGGTGGGGGGCGGGCCCTGCGCGCCTCTCGGTCCAGCCGCCCACCCCTGGCAGGCCGAGCTGCCCTCCGGCTCGCCTGGCCCGGGCGCGGCCGCCGCCCTCCCTGACCCCCACCCTCCCCAGGTGGTGCAGAGGATCAAGGCTGTGGAGGGGCAGACGCGGCTGCTGGTGGTGGACAAGGAGACGGACGAGGAGCTGCGCCGGCAGCAGCTCACCTGCACGGAGGAGATGGCCCGGCGGGGGCTGCCGCCCGCCCACGACCCCTGGGAGCCGAAGCCAGACTGGGCAGCGGCAGGCAGCCTCGGCCCCGACGTGGGCGGGGAGGTAGGTGGGCTCTGCCGGGACCTCGGGGCCAGGGCCACCATCTCGCCCCCTGGGGCAACTCTTCCTGCCCCTGCAGCCGTCCATGTGCCCCAGGACAAATGCTGGGCCACCCGGCCTGGGGAGGGCCGCTGGCTTTACCGTTAGGCTGGGCCCCCCCGGGCAGGGTTGCTGGGACGTCCCGGGACCGGCTGTGGAGTCTGCCCGTGGCTGGGGGATCTGGGGGCGGGGTGGGGACCGGCGGGGGGTCAGGCTCCCCGGTTCCGCGGGGGCGAGTGGCGTGGTTGCCCTCCTTGCGGGGATGCCCCCCTGCTGGGTAGCGCCTCCCTGGCTCCCTCTCCAGGTGGGGAGACCCTGGGAAGAACAGGAAAGGGGGCCCAGAGCCCGGGAGCCTGGCCCCAGATCAGATCTGTGATTCAAGGGGAGCCGTGGGACAGCGGGGTGGTCCCAGGCTGGAGCCTCACCCCCCACCCCAGGAGGAAGCCCCCCTTCTAAGACGTTTGTCCATTGATTTAGACACAAAGGGCCGCAGGCCGGGTTCACCTTCCTGTGGAAAAATCCACCCTCGGCCTTATCTGGAGGGTGGGGAGGCCGCGCTGTCTGTCCTGGGGTGGGGCCTTCCCCCTCCGGCTATTTCGGGTTCTGGGGGCTGCAGGAAGCCCTGGGAGGGCGTTTCCTCTGGGTGTATTTTTAAACAAAGGGAGGCAGGCTGGAGGCGGGGGTCCCCTCTGTGGACGCTGGCCCGGGAACAGAGGCTCCCCTGGAGGTTGGTCCAGGGTCGCGTGGGTCAGGGTGTCCCGCCCCCCGCCAGGGCGTGCCCACCCAGACCCCTGAGCTCACGGCCCAGGAAGGAGGAGGGGGGCCTCATCTGCACGCCCCCCTGCCCCGGGGCCTCCCCGGCAGGCTGGGGTACCAGGGCCTGAGGCAGCGGGAAGGGGGCGCCCTCCAGGAGCGGGCGCCGGGGGCTGCCGGGGCAAGGGGGCAGCCTGACGGCGCATCCGGGGACAGGTGCGGGTGCGGCTTCGGTAAGTGATGAGAGCTCCCGGCATGGGCCACCGTGGTGCGAGGCCCGGTGGGAATCTGGGCCCCATCAGCTACACTTGTCCTCTGAGCCTCAGTTTCCTCCTGTCCCCAGGACCCAGGTGGGGAAGGGGCTGGGGAGGACAGTGATGTGGTCAGTCCCTCCCCTCAGGGGCCGTGGGGGCCTCGTCAGCGGTGACTCAGTCCTGGCCAGACCGAGCCGGGGGCGGCTGCAGCTGCAGGGCCGCTGATTCTGATGGTGACGGCAGGGGACGGCCCCCCAAGTGATAGTGACGCCAGGGACGGCCCTCCAACGGGTGGGGGCAGCTCGCAGGGCGGGGGGCTGCAACTCCCTGTGGTCCCTCCCCCCCCACGCGTGTCCCCATTCCTGGTTCTGGAGTAAGTGGGGGTGGCTGCGTGGCGCAGGACGTGGGGGCTGGCCGAGGTGCTTCAGGGCCCCCCGGCTCCAGCCGTCCTCCCCGTGCCATGTGGCGCCGCAGGACCGTCCTCTGCTCCAGGACTGGGGGTCCTCCCCTTGGCCCCCGTCTCCCCAGCCCTAGGTCCTGGGAGCAGGGCAGGGCCTGGCGGCTTCCTTCCTTCCTTTCATGGGACGGAAGTCCAGCTGGGCGGGGGGCACCCTGCTGGAGCCGGAGCAGGGGAGGGGGCCTCAGTCACCACCCTGCTGCCCAAGGTGACTCAGCCTGTGTCCCCACCCGTCCCCGGGGCCCTGGGAGGTAGATAAGGGAGGTGGCCGCCCGGGCCTGCGGGAGAGCTCAGGGCTGGAGCAGGACGCGCCGCCTCTGCCCGGGTCCCCATGGCGCGCTCCGGGAACGCCACGCCGCCCTGCAGGGCCCCGGGAGCCCGTCCGCGGAGCCCGGCCCGGGGGCCTGCGCAGGTCAGGTGGGCAGGGAGGAGCCCGCAGCGGGTCCCCCGGGGAAGGGAGCGGGGCCTCCGGGGCCCTGACGTGAGCAGGCTGACCCAAGCAACAGCGGGGCCCTCTCTTCACCAGGGCTGGTGAGTCACCCTCCGGGGGGGCCCGGCTCCCAGGGCGCCCCCATGCCGGCCCCTTTGTTTGGACGCAGGCACAGCTGGGAGGCCGGGGCTCGCCGGGCGCGGGGCCGGCCGGGAGCCCGTGGGAGCCCGAGGGCCTGGCTGCGGGGCGGCAGGAAGTGAGCCGCGCCAGGCGGCGCGAGGAATGCGAGCAATGCGCCCGCCGCCCGCCCCGCTCCACGGCCGCCCGGCTGTGTCCCCCGCAGCCAGCCTGCACCCCCCCGCCCCTCCGCCCCTCTGACCCTGCTCGCGGGAGGGATTTAGGCTAGACCACAGAAGGAACCTCCTGGCTGGATGGTGAGAGGCATCCTTGGGTGCTGCGGCAGGGGGATGGCCAGGATGGCCCCGAGGTCCCCGGATGTGACCCCTGCATGCCAGGTGGCTCCGCAGGCTGGGGTCCACCGAGCTGCCCCCTGGGCCGTGGCCTCATGGGCCCGGCTGCTCCCCCAGATCCTGTTTCCTGTTTGGGGGCCTGGAGACCGTTGCTCAGGGCGTGGGAAGAGGCCGTGGGGGCGGCTCGCCAGGACTGCCGGGTCACAGGTGCGGTGGCCACGGAGGTGTAGCGTGTTCGCGAGCACAGTGACATGCTTGGCTTATGTCACGCAGCCCTGGTTTCTGGCTTTGCTCCCTCCTGTCCCCGGGTCCCCAGGGGCGTCTCGGGGTGTCAGCTGCACACCTGTCCTTCACGGCGTTGGGGGTGCAGGTCGGCACAGTGGGGCGTGGCTCCCCCCAGATCAGCTGGGGGTGAGGGCAAGGGAGGCGCCCGCTCAGCACCCCAGCCCTGCGCTCACTCCCCGCACGCCCGGGCCCCGAGTGCTCCCGGGAAACCCGAGCTGCTGCCACCCGCCCGCCGGGGGGCCGCCATGTTTAATTGAGCACCGGCGGCCACTGGCCACTCGGCACGTCGGTCACTGCGTCGCGCCCCGACTAGGCGGGGGTCCTCGGGCCTGGCCCCTGGCCCGCAGCCCCGTTGCAGGATGCCAGAGGTAAAGTGAGGCCGGGGCCCTGGGTGGGGAGGCTGGGGACAGCGGGCCCCGATCATGGCCCCCTGGCCTGGCCCAGCCCCGTACGGTCCTCCGGCCACCCCCCTCCCCCGGCCCTGGGGGGCAGCTCCGGGACGTGTTGGAATGTGGAAGCAAACAGTCCTGCCGCTGGCCCCGCGGGGGAGTGCGGCCTGCCTGGGCCAGGAGCGGCCAGCTGTGTGCACGGAGGGCATGCGGGGACACCAGGCGGGCCGGGGACGGCCCTAGCGGCCAGGGGGCTGGCAGTGCACCCCGTCGCCTCCTCCTGTGGCTGCAGCCGGGGCTCGGCGCCGGCCTCGAGCTTACCGTTCCCCTAGAAGCTGATCCTGGATTTGGAAACTGAGGACTTCCTGGGGCCCCTGGGGAGCGCTTGGCCCCCAGCGTGGGGAGTGCCGTGCTAATCCCTGAAGCTGTGTGGGGTCCGGGCAGGTGGTGCCCCCACCAGGGGTGGAGCTGGGGGCTGGGGGGGCGGGTCTGAGCCCGTGTCCCGCCCCGCAGGATGGCCCCAGGCCCCTGAACGAGCTGCGCCCCCGCCTCTGCCACCTGCGGAAGGGACCCCAGGGCTACGGGTTCAACCTGCACAGTGACAAGTCCCGGCCTGGCCAGTACATCCGCTCCGTGGACCCGGGCTCGCCTGCTGCCCATGCCGGCCTCCGCCCCCAGGACCGACTCATTGAGGTACCCCTGCCCAACTGTGGCTCTTGGGGTGCTGGGGGCCCCGGGCGTGCGTCTGTCCTCGGTTCCCTGCCACCCCAACTTGTGTTTGTTTGCATGTCCTTGTCTGTGATGAGCTCCTCCAGGTGTGTGTGTCAAGACCTCCCTGGTTTGTGTGTCTGTGTCAAGGCTCCTTGTGTGTGTCCACGAATGCATCTGTACATCCTTAAGTGTGTGTCTGCATCAGGGCCTCGCGGGTGCACCAAGGCCCTCAAACCTGTGTGTCTGTGTCAAGATTCCCCATGTGTCCACGGATGCATCTGTATATCCTTAAGTGTGTGCCTGTATGAAGGCTCCCTGCGCGTGTCAAGGCCCTCCACCCTGTGTGTGTGTCAAGGCTCCCTGTGTGTGTCCATGAATGCTTCTGAACTTAAGTGTCTGTATCAAGGCCCCCCCAGGTGTGTCTGTGTCTAGAGTCCCCCGGGGGCATGTCTGTGTTAGGGCTGCGGGTCCTCGCCAGGGCAGGGTTGACGCTGGGAACATGAGCTGGCCCTCGCCCCTGCCGTGGCTGGTGGCAGCTGTGATGAATATTTGATGGCACACCTGGCTGGGCGGCGGGCGGGGGCGGGGCTGGCCGGGCCACCGCCAGCAGCCGTGACCCTGGACGGTGGCAGGTGAACGGGCAGAATGTGGAGGGGCTGCGGCACGCCGAGGTGGTCGCCAGCATCAAGGCGCGGGAGGACGAGGCCCGGCTGCTCGTGGTGGACCCCGAGACGGACCAGCACTTCAAGCGGCTGCGGGTCACGCCCACCGAGGAGCACGTGGATGGTGGGTGCCCGGCAGGGGCATGGGGTGTGGAGGACCTGGGGGTGGCCGCGCTAACATGCTGCCCCCCACAGGCCCGCTGCCGTCCCCGGTCACCAATGGGACCAGCCCGAGCCAGGTGAGTTGGAGGGCACTGCCGGGGGTCCCCAGGCACGACGGGGACACCCGAGATCTCTGCCCGAGGCAGCTCCACGCTCTGCCGCACCCCGGGCTGCTCTCTGCTCCTACGCCAGGCAGGGGGGCAGCTGGGATCCAGGGCCCCTGCCCTCGCTGTCCCCTCGGCCGCCCCGCCAGGCTCACAGCTCGCCCGTGGTGCCCACCTCCGCAGAGGCCTCCCCTGGCGTTGCTCCAGGTGGCACGTTCCTGCGGGTGACTCCTGCACCTGGGGTCCCTCCCTCTGCGCCGTGAGCCCCAGGCCACAGGGCGGCTGTGTCCGGCCTGCCCGCAGGAGCGGGGACAGGCTGCAGCCCTGGGGCGCGTGTGCGCATCTGTGTGGCGGCGCCCCTGAAGCCACCGTTGCCTTGGCTCCCCAGCTCAACGGAGGCTCTGTGTGCTCCTCCCGAAGTGACCTGCCTGGCTCGGACAAGGACGCAGAGGTAACCAGGTGCCCACCCACCTGCGCGGCTGGCCTCACCCTGGGGGCCAGAGGCCTTGGCCTGGGTGAGTCGGGGGGGGGGGGCGCTGCCTCCAGGCAGCCCTCCAGGACCTCTGTGCCAGTGCTATGAGGCGGCCTCTGCTACGCGCTCCCTGGAGAGGAACCCTGTCTGAAGGCTCTGCGTCCAGGGCTCACACCCCCCTCCATGTCCTCCCCCAGGATGGTGGTGCTTGGAAGCGCGACCCCTTCCAGGAGAGCGGCCTCCACCTGAGCCCCACGGCGGCTGAGGCCAAGGAGAAGGCGCGGGCGACGCGTGTCAACAAGCGGGCCCCGCAGATGGACTGGAACCGCAAGCGTGAGATCTTCAGCAACTTCTGAGCCCCTCCAGCTGGCCCTGGGCGCCTCCCAGCTGGACCGCGGGCCCCGCCCCGGCTCCTGCCCCGGGCCAGAGCGGGCGCTGCCTCCCCGAGCCTCGGTGGACTGGGGGGGCCTCCTCACCCCAGAAGCCCTGGGCAGTCCCACTGCCACCGGGAGACCAACCCGGGCCCCCTTAGCCCCTGGCCTGCCTGCTGGGTGCTGGGCAATGCCACAGCAAGGTGGGGGGAGCGACCCCAAGCAAGGCGGGAGCCCGGAGCGAGACGCGGCGCGGGCAGGAGGGGCAGGGCCAGCCCTGTTGCTTTGAAGGAATGTGTGTCTGCTTTTTTCCAAAAAGATTTCCAGCTCCACACGTTTCCACTTACTACCAGAGCTCCCGCTCCCGCCCCCCTCAGGACTCAGAAAACTGCAATAAAACGCCGCCACCCCCCCCCACCCCGTCCTCCTGCTGAGTCCCCGAGCTCCCGGGAGCAGACAGCAAGGGCTCGGGCCTCGCCCTGGGGGCCCCGGGGTGGCGTCACTGCCAGGCGAGTCTCCCCAGACCCCTGCCTCCAGCCTGGGCTTGCCCGCCAGGGGCCTGAGGATGGAGGCCCCACGGATGCAGCCTCTGGACAGGCCCCCGGCTCGGCCCGCCTGCCCCCATGGGGCCCCTGCTCCTCCCTCCCGGGCCAATCCCCCAGCACCGCTGCCACCTCTAAGCCATAGCGCACGTGCGTGCCTCGGAATAAACAGGCCTTGCCTCGCGCCCTCAGCTGCTCATCATTTCTGAGCCCTGGTTTGGGGGGGTGGCAGCCCGCAGAAAGCCCAAGTACCCCCCCTCAGCATCCCCCGCCCCCTGCTGCTCGGCCTCGCCCCCTCCCCTCCCAGCCCAACTCAGTTCCCTGTGTGACCTCTGGCCCCTGGCCCCCTGCCATCTCCAGCTGGTCTGCTGGTGGCCTCACATGCTGGGGTACTCTGCCTCGACCCGATGTCCTCTCTCCCCGCCCAGGCCAGGGGCCTGGCAGAGGCTGCTCTCAGGGCCTGCAGCCTGCGGGGCAGGACGAGTGATGGGCAGGTGGTGTCCCCGGTCCCTGCAGCTGGCCCAGGCCCCAGGTGGCCCTTGCTGTCAGTCCCCCCAGCGCACGTGACTGTCGTGTCGACCCCAGACTCCCCGGCACTGGTGCATGTTCACAGCATGGAGTGGGCCTCCCAGCCTGCCCCGGTCACAGGACTCAGCCGGACAGCGAGCGCCACCCCAGCCTTTATTACGTGAGCTGCTGCCCTCCCAGCAGAGGGGCTGCCCGGATGCCCCAGGCTGGTCCCTGGCGCCAGGCCGAGGCCCCCGGCCCTCAGGAGCCATGGGCCGCAGGGCACAGGGCCCGGTTGAGGCAGGTCTGGCAACGGGGGCGGACGGGCAGGCAGGTCTGCTGGCCGAAGCCCACCAGCAGCCCGTTGATCTGGCCCCACAGCTCCCTGTGGGGGTGGGAGCCTGGTCAGTACCGAGGGAGGCAGGGAGGGAGGGAGGGGGGCCCGGCCCCCCCAGCACCTGGGCAGCCACTCCTCCAGGGCGGAGCGCGTCTCCTCCGGGGCCTTGGTCTCCCTCTTGGTCCACCGGAGCCGGTTGGCGATCCTGTGCACGTGGGTGTCCACCGCTGCCCAGAGACGGGGTGCCCGGTGAGCGCAGGGCCAGCCCCCTCCCAGCCCCTCCGCCCGCCCCCGGCCCACTGCCCAGACGCTCTCTGCAGAGCCCCCGCCCAGGCTCTTTCTCGCAGCCCTCAGGTCCTGGCTCTTGAGGGGCCCCACTGATCACCAGGGAGCAGGGTGGGTGGTCTGCTGTGGGGACAGGGCAGGATGGGGACGGGCACGCGGTGCTGGAAGGCCCTCCCACTGGCCGACCGAGTGGTGCTCCCCAACCCGGGCCCGCCGCAGTGGGTGGCGCTGGAGCCCACCCCCACCTTCCTCCCTCTGGTCTACTCAGCCCTGGCCGTGACCCCCGGGCCCGGGGCCCTCGCTCTGGGCTCCCCTCCGCCAGCAGCCACAGCGGGCTGGATAGGGTGCACGTCTGAGGGCCGCACCCGCTGGCCTCTTATGAGGCACCCACAGCGGTCAGACCGGGAACAGGCTCTCCCACCTCGAGGCAGGGGCAGGCAAGGTTCCAACCCCAAGCACACTCGAGCCTGCTGCCTCCCCGCGCGACAGCCTAGCCCCAGCTCTCTGCCCTGTTCCGGACCCCAAGGTGAGGCTGGCCAAGGAGCCGGCCATGCAGCACCAGCGCGAGGCCCCTCCTGGTGTGTAGGGGCGAGGTCACCACCCGTGCAGCCTGCACCTGCCACCACAGCTGTCGGGGACAGAGCAGGGACCTGGCCATGCTCTGCTCCCGCTGCCCCGGCCGGCCGAAACCCCGGCCCTGCCGTGGCCCCTGGTGGCTGCCAAAGAGCACATGACCCCACACCACTGCCTGGAAAAAGGCTCGGTCCCTCCACCCCGGGGGCCGGGCAGAGCAGAGGCCGGAGGCCACGGGCTGCCCCTCGCCCTGCTCAGGTCACATCCCAGGCAGTCCCCGCATCGGGGCGGCCAGCAAGAGTGACCGCTCCAACAGCCAGTCCCACAGTCGCCGTCCGGGAAGGGGCAGTGCTGACGGAGGGCTGCTCGCTGGGACCCCCTGGGGGCGGGGTGGCTGTGCCCACGCTGCCCGCCCTCGCGTCCACAGCTCCCAAGGCGCCGTCTCCAGCCACGGGCAGGGCCCCTTACCCCAGGCCTACCCGGCCTGCAGATCAGCTCAAGGGCCCTGAGAGCGGGCGTGGTGCTGGCCCAGAGGAAGGAGGTGCTGCTGCCGGCCTGCAGGGCGCTCCTCTCCAGCCTCGTGGGGTGGCCCCCACTGCTGGCTCCCTGCCCATCCCAGGCCCCTGCCGGGGGCCCAGAGAAACACCGAGGAGGGAGCTCTACTTTTTGAGCCTGGTGGGTGTCCCGGCCCCACTGTGTGAAGTTCTGGGAGAAAGCAATCCCCCTGTACCCTGAGCACTGGCAAAAGGTTCTGGGAAGGCCTGGCCAGGACCTCCCCAACCTCCCCTCCTCCGTGCCGCCTGCCCTCCCAGTGCCCCCGCATCTGCCCCAGTCCCAGCCCAGACCCTCAGGCTCATGGTTACACCAGCCTCGCGGCTGTGCAGCCCGATCCCTCCTGCCGGGAACAGCAGCCCCTCAAGGGGTTTCCCCAGAGGCCCAGGCCTGCCAGGCTCAGCGGTGCCCACACGGCCCCCACCAGTGCTCAAACAGGCCCCTGTGAGGTGAGCTGTCAGCTCCGCCCTCTTGCTGCCCCTGTGCCCACAGCCCGGGCACCTCCAGGGCCCCTCGCAGGGCCCCGTGCCCGCAGGTGCTTGGCCACCAGGAGTGCCTGCTGTGCGTGTGCTTCTCTGGCTGGAGCGGGGGACTCGCTCGGTACGGGAGCACCCTTCCCCCCTGAGCTGGGTCACGGGTGAGGAACCTGAAGTTGGGGCCGTGGTCATGGGGACACGGGGACCGAGAGCAGCCAGCCCCTCCCTCCCAGGCTGCAGGCCACTCACCGATGCCCGACACGGTGCCCCAGGCCACGGCCATGGCCAGGTGGGCCATCTTGGGCCCGACGCCCGGCAGCGCCACCAGCTCTGCCACGGAGGCCGGGATGTCCCCGCCGTAGCGCTGCTGCAGGATAGCACTGGTCTGCTTGATGTACTTCACCTTGCTCTGGAAGACCGGGAGGGGTTGTCAGCCCGAGGGCAGGGAGCCTGGCCTGGTCTATGGCACCTGGGCGCATGTGTCTACAGCCAGGGACCCAGGCCGGCCTGCACCCGCCCTGGCCAATGTGACGTGGGGGTCCAGGCTTAGACCAGGGCAGCTAAGAAGGCCACCCCCAGGGCTGGGCTTGTAGCACCCGGGCCTCTGGGAAGGAAGGCTGGAGCCCGGGGCACCCCTGCTAGCTGGTGGGGCACCTGGGGGTTCCAAGCCTGTGTCCCAGCAGGGGTCTCGATAAATACCTATTGATAAACCCAGGGAGGCTGCAGATAAACAAAGCGAAGGGCGTGGGGTGGGCCTCGACCAGAAAGGGCAGGGCAGGCACTGGCGGGAGCCGGGAGCAGCCAGCTGGGTGGCGAGGAGGGGAAGGAAGGGGCGGGAGGCAAACAGGAAGGGCCAGGCCGCTCTGAGGCCTGGGCTCCTGGCCGGGCTCCCCACGTGCTGATCGGTGGGTGGGGTTGGGGGCTCCAGTGAGAGCATGCGCCCGGGCCCCCGAGGCCACAGCTGCCTGAGCCCTACGGCCCCAGCCCTGGCCTGGCTGCCCCCCGGGCTCCTGAGGTCCCCCCTGGACCAGCATCATCCTGGCCTTGGGGGCAGCGCTCACCCTCCAGAAGCCCACGGGGTAAATGAGTGCACCCAGCGTGCTGTCGTCCATCTGCAGGACGCTGTCCACCGACAGGCCCCGGGCCCGCAGCCGCTGCATGGCGCCCGCTGTCACCTGGTCTTTGGTCTGGCTGGAGAGCATCAGTGAGAGCAGCACCTGGTACCTCCGCACCTGCGTGCAGAGTGACCGTCACCGGGGGGGGCGAGCCCAGGGCCCTTGGTCAAGCCCTTTGCCCGCCTCTACCCCTTACCCTGGGCAAGGTATGGGGTGCTGCCTCCCACCCCCCGGGGCCAGTGGGCTGTGCTGTCTGGCTTGGGCCAGTTTTGCCCTCTGCGACACAGGCCGACAGCAGCAGTTGGTGCTGGTTATTGGTAGGAGAGACGGTCTGTAAAGTTGCTGTGAATGCTGAATTAGCAAAGCCTGAACCACTGCTCCTCCGAAAACACGGGGTGAGCTTCTGTGAGCCTCTGGTCACGTTTTCATCGACACGTAATCTTGCTTTGTGTGCTCGTTTAACGGCACCCTGTTTCACGTTATCACAGCCGTGCGGCCATGTGCCTGAAGGAAGCTGAGCTGACACTGGCGTGTTGTCCAGGAGGCAGCCCACAGCCTGCTTGTCCTTCGGGACACTACATGCCACTTTGGCACTCTGCTCAGGGACCACTTTAAGCAGCAAAGTCACCACTGAAAAGCACGAGACTGTGAGAGTTGCAGCACCAGGAAGACCCCAAAAAAGATGCTTATTTGCAAGATGAGCGGTGCCCCACCTGGAAACATGCATGCTGGGCAATTCAAATTTTTCACCAGTCTCGCGTGTCCTTAGGTGACTGCCAAAGTGTCACAATGATTTGGAGTCCCACCTACATTGTAGCAGATCCAAGATCCATGACCGATGAAGATCCACCAACCTCACAGCACTCAACTACTCCTGGCTCCAGCTCTTATCCTTACCGCTTTGTGAAAGACAACGATGCCCACTGTACAGAGATGCAAACAGGCCCCGGGAGGCACTTACCCAAATCGCCCTGCTAAGCAGGAGGAGAGTTGGGATTGGAACTCGGGCTGGCCTGAGGCCCCAGAATCCTGACTGGGGAAGCACGAGGAACCCTCCCTCCCTCAGCAAACAGCAGTGCATGGCCCGACGCAGTACTACCTGGTAGTAAGCACGGCCACAAGGAGACAGGTGTGCTGTGCAGAGTGCTGGGGCCCCAGGTTTGGTCTGCAGAGAGCAGGCACCTCGTTGAGGGGGTCACCCAGGCAGATGGGTCCCCACCTACCTTTGGAGGTGCACTGGGGTCGTAGCAGTGCTCGGCTCCCAGCTGGTCCACAGGTGCATCTTTCTCACTCCTCATCGTGCGGATGTTCGCCAGCTGCTGCCGCCAGTCTCGGGGCTCCCAGCCCGCCACCGTGAGGGGCTGAGCCCCCTCGCCGTCCTCCCTGTCCGCAGCCTCGTAGGCCACATGCAGTCTCTGTGTCGTCCGCTGCTGCTTCACGGGTCTGTGGCTTTCCCTGCCTTCTGCAAAAAGTGCCACTCGGTCCCTTCAGCTGGAGCCACAGCTGAGGGAAGGGCATGGGTGTCATTCTAGCTGCTGCCTCGCCCTTCTCTCTCTTGCTCGAGATCTACCACCTGAGGGGAGGCCCGGATCTCTGCAGCCTTCCTCATGGCACTGCCCGCCCATCATCCACGTGAATTAGCACGAGGGCTCTAGCAGCAGCCTCTGCCCTGGTGTCCCCTGATCTATTCTCTATGCTGACTCAGAAAGAACTTCCTAACACCCAAACTGGGCCGTGTCACTTTGTTTAAAATTCCTCATTGGCTTCTGTTTGTACCAATAAAGACCTCCAAGTGCTATCCTGCCATCAGAGCTCCTACCACACGTGCCTGGCACCATCACCTGCCCCAGCTCCTCCTGCCATGCCTCTCTCCCCGTGGGTATCCTTATCTGGACTGCCCCTGGGATTCTTGGGACCTAAGGACTCCCCCTGTAAACAATTCTGTGGCTCTCCTGGCTTACTAAGGGCGGGGCCGGGTCCCAGGCAGCGGCAGGTCTCCTAGCGGGCACAGGACGCTCTCGGTCACTACAGGATTACAAGCAAGTGACCGGCCAACGGTGGTGCATCCCCTTTGCTGTTTTCTCTTAGAGGCACCCTGTGACAGGGAGAGGGGATGTCTGCCCAGGGGGTGTGCTCTGCGCTTCACCTCTCTGACAGAGAGGAAGCCATGGGAACAGAGATGCTGGCCCGGGAGGAGTCTCCGCGGGGAGGCTGGTGGCACGTGGAGAACTTTCTTGCTCAGGACAAGAGTGGGGGCGGTGGGAGCACCCGGAACCCAGGCCCTGCCCGACCCCTGCCCCTGAGTCCCGGGTACAGAGCGCGGGCGGCGGGGCCCGGGGAGCCGCCGGGCTGCCCAGCCCGGTCTCCTCTCCCGCAGGACCCCTTCCCCGCCTGTCCACCCATGCCCCGGCCCGGGCGCGGCGCTACCTGCAGCCGCCGCCGGCGCACACGCCCGCAGCCCGACCCCCCGCCCGCGGCTGCGGCTGCGGGTCAGCATCCTCACGCCCGCTGCGACCGTGCCCGACTCCCGCGAAACGCGGCTCCCGGCGGCCCTCGCGGCCGCGCCACGTGACCCAGCAACCCGCCCAGCCAGTCTGCCCCGGGACGGCCCAGAACTACGCCTCCCGGCAAGCCTCGCGGCTGCCCGGCCCTCGGAGCGCTACCGGAAGTGCAGGCCGCGCTTCCGGCCGGGGCTCGGGCCGGCGGTGTGGGCGGTTCTCGGGGCCCGCGGCCCGACGGAGACGGGCGCGGCGCGGGTGAGTGGCTGGCGGAGGGGGCGGGGAGGGTGCGGTGAGTCGGATCCGCAGGGTTGCGGGCGCCCGGAGCTCCAGGCCCTCCTTGGGTTTAAGTCAGCGCGGGTGCGAGGGGTCCCCTGCCGCAGGCGTCCTCTGTCACCTCCTCCTCCGAATCGGGAGAAGAGAGGTGACAAACGTCAGGGCGCCCTGGACCCGCAGCGGCTGCCGCCCCCTCCCCCCGCAGCTTGTCAGGTGCGGGGCGGCCGTCTGCAAGCAGCACCGGGCTCGGGCAGAGCCGGGAGTTAACGGTTCCCAGGTTCATTTCTGGCCTGGGCAGCCTGGCCTGGCTGAGTCCCCCAGGGGCCGTCGGAGGATGGGTTATGCCCACCTGGGAGTCTTGGGACAGGAGGATAGCCCGGTGGGCGGAGCTCTTCCTCAGGTCTCTATTCCCACTTCCTCTGCACAGAGGAGTCCTCTGGTGTCCCCCTGCCCACCATGGCCAAGCCGACAAGCAAAGACTCAGGCTTGAAAGAGAAGTTCAAGACTCTGCTGGGACTGGGGACTCCCAGGCCCAACCCCAGGTCTGCAGAGGGCAGACAGACGGAGTTTGTCATCACGGCTGACATCCTGAGAGTGAGTGAGCTGCCTGCGTCTCCTCGGCCAGCCTAGGGGGAGGCGTCAGGAGGGCTCGGTTTGGTCTGTCACCAGGTACTGTGGGAGGTGGGTTACTGCTGACCGCTTACCGTGGAGGCTCACGTGCCCTTCGTTTGGAGACTTGAGGAAGGCTTGGGCCAGAACCTTGAAGAGTATCCAGACACTGACTTAAGAAGGCCCTTTTTACCTGTGTGGCCTGAACCCTGTCTCCACAGGTTAGGGATGATGGCAAGGCATTAAGTAGGTTCTTTGTGTTTGAGTCCTCCTGTTGCAGGCCTGGTACCATGCTTTGCCCATAAATCGACCACACTTCTAAAGTTTCCTATTTGGAAACAACCCAGATGTCCATCAATGGACGGAACGTAAACGAAATGTCCATTCCTACCATGGGATGGTACTCAGTCATAAAAATGAATCACGGTCTGCTTTATGCTGCAATGAGGATGAACTTCGAAAACATGATGCTCAGTGAAAAGCCAAGCACAAAAGATCACGTATTACGTGATTCCATTTATACGAAACGTCCACATAGGCAAATCCATAGAGACAGAAAGTAGCCTAGTGGCTGCCAGGGGCTGGGGGAGGGGAAATGGGGAGTAACTGCTAATGGGGATGGATTCTTCTTGGGATGATGAAAATATTCTGGAATGAGATAGTGATGATGGTTATACAACCTTGCACATGTGGTAAAAACCACTGAGTCATAGATTTAAAACAGTTAAAACGGTACATTTGCTATTATGCAAGTTTTATCTCAATTAAAAGAAAAAAATTCAGTCACGGGAAGAAAAATTATGCAAGTTTTACCTCAATTAAAAGAAAAAAATTCAGTCACAGGAAGAAAAAGTTGCCCATGCTCATTCTGCAAAAGGGAGCAGTGGAAGTAGTAAGCACATTGGCGAGTCCCGTTACGAGTCTCTCGTCTTGGAAAACGCTGTACAGAGCTCAGGGTGTTTTGTACTTAGTAGTTAAGGAGACCCCTTGTCTGAACACTGGCCCCTTTTTTGTCTTTTCACCTTCCTCTAGGAGCTGAGTGTCGAGTGTGGCCTGAACAATCGCATCCGGGTGATAGGGCAGATCTGCGAGGTAGCAAAAACTAAGAAATTTGAAGAGGTGAGTTTGGCCCAGTTGGGCTCCTGGAGCGAATGTGTGCAGGCTGTTTGAAAGCCTGAGTTTGCTCATTCCAGGAACACTGCTGACAGTTAACTGAGTTAATGAGATTTGTACCTTTTCAGGAAAACATAACTTTCATCTTAGTATTGGGGAAGCTTCTGGAAACATATGAGCACAACCCCGAGGGAGCACTCACTTGGGGGGCAGAGAGCCAAGGGATGCAGGCTTTTCTAGCAGATTCCAGAAAGCATTTGCAGTAATTTACAAAGAAAGCATGGTTATTTGTCCTCTGGCGTTTTAAATTGGGGGAAGGAAATAAAGGAGGGTCAGGAGCAAGTGTTGTTTCACAGAGAACAGTACAGGGCATACTGCCTCTTTGCCTTTTGTGAGAGGTAATTGGTCGGTAGTATTGAATTACCTCATGTGTGTGTCTATTTATTTTATTTATGTATTTATGTTTGAGGTACCGGGGCTGAGGATTGAATCCTGGATCTGGTATGTGGGAACCGGTGCTCAAGCACTGAGCTTCCATGTATTTATCTTGGCCACATATTCCAGACTCTCTTCTGATGTCCTGTGGACAGAGTTGGGGAACTGTCATCCTGGGGGTGTAGTAGTTGCTGGTTGAGCCCCTCAAGGCTCTGTCCAAGCCCTGGCCAGTGGTTTTGTGAGTGGCTCAGGAAGAGGTGGGTGTCATGCCTAGCGGGTTCAGATGGCACGAAGCTTAGGGGGAGTGTGACCATTAACTATTGTTTTTGGTGGTTTATCTGAGACATACAAGTTGTTTTGCCAAAAAAGGATAAATGTAAAACTAGGTGGTCGTGTCCAGAAAGTTGCCTGTGCAAGTTCAGAGAGGGGAGCTGTGGCCAAGCACCCGTGATGGAGAGAAGACAAGTGGACCTGAGGCTGCGGTTGTCTGAGGATGCAGTGTCGGTGTGTTGTGGCTGCCAGAAGCCACTGTAGGGGAAGTGGGTGTGGCTGAAGTGATAGGGCTTCTGCCTACCATATGGGAGGACCCGGGTTCGATCTCTGGGGCCTCCTGGTGAAAAAGAAGAGAAAGCATGCCTGCATAGCGAGCCAGTTCCAGTGCAGCAAGCCGAGTGCCCGCGCAAGTGCCTGCGTGGCAAGCCAGTGCCTGCGCTAGTGAGTCCCGCACGAAGATGATGATACAACAAAAAAAGAGAGACAAAGGGGAGAGTCATGGTGAATCACAGCAGAAACCAGGAACTGCGATGGCACAATTGACGGAATCTCTCTACATCAGAGGTCCCCAGGATCGAATCCCAGTAAATCCTAGAGGAGAAATATGAGAAGAGGAGACCAAAAAAGACAAATAAGTACAGAAGATCACAAAGTGAATGGACACAGACAATAAGAACAGCAGGGCAGGGGAAAGGGAGGAGAAGAAGAAGAAATAAAAGAAGGAAAGAAGCCACTGTAGGCTCTTTTTACGTCGGCAGGACTGTAGATGGGGTGAGGGAGTTGAGGGTTCCAGTGTGTCCCAAGCTGGTCAGACACCTCTAAGAGGAATGGCCATTTTAGGCCCCATCCTAAGAGATGCGGGTCCAGGAAAGAGTGGTCTGCAGTTGTGGGTGAAGGAAGTTAGCGTGGAGAAGGTAAGGTGGCAGGAGAGCCAGTGCAGATGTGTGTGAATGCAGCTGGTTGAGGGCAGCTGTAGGAAGCAGGACTGGCTTCCCCACGGCGTGGGTGGCAGTTGGTTAGGGGGAGCCATGGAGTAGACTCACATGTGGAGATCTTCCTCAGCGGGGAGAGCCAGGCAGCAGAGGCGGGGCAGGCGCATGGCACCTGGGGCTGGCGGGAGTGAGCAGAGCCAAGCCACAGAATGGGATTTCTGGGTCAGGCTGCAGGCCAGGAACCACCGTGGTGCCTTTGGGCCTGAGACTTTTCTGGCAACTGCTCCCACCTGAGTCCATGCAGGCTCTAGTGGGCTCTCCTGGTCCTGGGAGAAGCCAAGATGCCCCTGCCGGCCTGTCTGCTCTCCCTCCCCCCAGCCTGTGCTTGGCTCGTGGGCTGTTGAGGAACACGAGACATAGGCGCTAGAGGCTCAGATTCTAAGGCAGAAGAGCCCGTTGTTCTGTCCTTTGCTCAGTGTGCTGCCCCTCAGGCTGGGGGCCAGGGGCCTGGGACACAGCCTGTACCCTAATTACTGTTCCTCTTTGCCGGTGGCAGCATGCGGTGGAAGCCCTCTGGAAGGCAGTGGCAGACCTGCTGCAGCCAGAGAGGCCGCCAGAGGCCCGGCACGCAGTGCTGGCTCTCCTCAAGGCCATCGTGCAGGGCCAGGTAAGGGGGCGGCCTGTGCCAGAGGTGAGGACTGAGGTGGGCTGTGCGTGTGATGCACGGCTCCTGCCGTGCCACGCTTGGATTTGCCTTCAGGGTGGTGGGGGCAGTGCACGGAGCAGCCTAATGGTTCACAGGATCTGGAACTAGGCTCCAGTGGGTGTCCCGAGAGTGCCTCACATCAGTGTGACCCTGGGCCTGTCCCTGGAGGCCTTGAGCCTCCGCTCCCCTCTCGTAGATGAGGGGTGGTGACCATCCTCCTCTGGGAGGTTTTGAGGCTCAGGGGGAGTAATTCATATGGGGCTGGGGGCACTTCCTGTCATCACCCGGCTCCTGGTAGCCTCGGGGCCATTACCCCACACTCCACCTTAACTCACTGCACTCTTGCCACGCTGGCCTCTGTTGCCCTGGCCCGCCGACACCGCTCACCAGACCTGCCTAGAGGCTCCCAACCCAATCAGCCGCTCTCGTCTCGTTCACACAGAAGCCGAGCCTCGGAGGTGCCACACACGTTGGATGGCTAGTGTACCTGGCCCTTGCCCTTGGCCTTCTGGTGTCCCTGGCTCCTCTGGGGGAGAAGGAGGGTCCTAGCGTTGGGGTCTTGGCTCCCAGTATAGTTCTTGGACCTTTTAGCAGCTGCTTGGGAAGCACGAGCAGCTGTGAGATCTGGCCGACTGCTGACCCCAGGCTTTTGTCTTTAGGGGGAACGCTTGGGGGTCCTCAGAGCCCTCTTCTTCAAGGTCATCAAGGACTACCCCTTGAATGCAGACCTCCACGAGCGGCTGGAGGTGTTCAAGGCCCTCACAGACAACGGGAAGCACATAACCTACTTGGAAGAAGAGCTGGGTGGGTGCCGCGCAGGGTGTGAGGTTTCGCTGGCCTTGGCGATGGAATTTAATCTGGGATGACAGCGTGGGAAGGAGGCCGGGGCAGGGCCCAGTTCACAGGAGGACCTGCCCGCTGGCGTCGGCCCAGGCTTTCTTGGGAGCTTGTTAAGAATGCCGGCTTCCCTCCAGGATTATCGGCCCTGAATCCCTGGGCGAGGGGCCCCATGTGCACGTTGAGCAGGCAGGAAGCGGCCAAGGCCCCTCGCTGGAACGGGTGCTGCCCTGGCCTCCCAGGCCAGCCCCTTCCCAGAGGGCCTGCATTTTCTTGGGGGCAGGGCTCCCTCAGCTGTGTCTTCCTCCTTGCCCCTCATTGCCCCAGGCGCAAGTTGTCACTGTGCTGACCTCCTAGCCCGTCCCTTGGCTCCCCTTTCCTCCACCATCCCGGGGGTCAGGTTCCCTAGTTTTTAAGAGGTTGTAGCATGGCTTGTGGGAGGAGGGTGAGGACAAAGAAGTACCTCTGACTTGGGAGTCGCTGACCCTTTGCCCAGAATTAGGTCTCGGGTTTGGCATGCCTCCCAGGCAGGTCCAGAGGGGGTGCTGTTCTCGGGTTTTCTAAGATTTGCCTGGCAGCTGCGTGCGCACTTGCTTTACCTTCAAGAGAGTCTCTGGGCTGGGCCGGGAGTCTGCCCCAGCCAGCCAACTTCGTGCCTGAAGTCCGGGGCCAGGGGGCCAGGGGGAAGGGCATGCATGCAGACCCCTCGGCGCTGCCTGGGTGACTTCTGAGTGTTCGTGGCATGGCCTGCTGGTCAGCACGGGGGCCCGATGAGCCTGGTTCCTGGCAGTTAGGGGGATTTGGATGTGGTTTCTTGGTGTGGGGTGAGTCGGATCCTGCTCCCATGCAAACTGCTCTGTTTCCACTCTCCCAGCCGAGTTTGTCCTGCAGTGGATGGACGTCGGCCTGTCCTCGGAATTCCTGCTGGTGCTCCTGAACTTGATCAAGTTCAACAGCTGTTATCTCGACGAGTACATCGCCTCGATGGTTCAGTAAGATCAGAGCTTACCTAGCTTTGTGCTGACGACGGTCCCGCTGTCTTAGTTCTTAGGTTCAGGCAGCTGTAAACCGTGATGGGAAAGTCGACGTGCGTCTAGCCCCCTGCCGCAACCTGACGCGTTGAGGCTTGACTCAGTTTTTCTCTTCTAACAATCTTAAGTTGCCTATTTTTCTCGTCATAACTTTTGGAGAAATTCTATGAAATCCATGAGGGTGGGGACTTTTTTCTTGTTCATGCTAAACACTCAGCCCCAAGAACAGGGTGTTCAGGACAGGCCCCCAGTATTTGCTGGGGGAATTGATCCTAAGGAAGGGTGAGCTCTTGGGTTCACTGACGGTGTGTGGAGGACTGCGAGCGGAGTGCGCGCTCGGCCCTGTGGGCTGCGTGGCCTGCTCTCAGGCGCTGCTTCCTCCCCAGCATGATCTGCCTGCTGTGCATCCGGACGGCATCCTCCGTGGACATCGAGGTCAGGACCGCCTCGCAGGGGATGGCTCCTTCCACCCTCACTCTGGGAGGCGGGGGGGGCGGCGCAGGGGACCGGGGCCTGAGGCTGGAGCCTGTTGGCTGCGGCCGTGCTGCTTGCCTGTCCTGAGTCCAGGAGCTGCCCCTAGAAGGAAGGGCGGTGGGACCGTCTCTGCCACAGGCTTAAGTTCAAGGGGCAGTGGCAGGGCCAGGGCTGGCTCCGTAGGTGGCTGTTTTGGCGGTGGGGGAGAGGTGGCTGTCATTGACCCTCAGAGCTGGAAGGGAACTGTGGCCCCAGTGGTGAGAGTCAGCAAGGCTGGTGTGACCCTGCTCCCGTCCCCACCAGGTGTCCCTGCAGGTGTTAGATGCTGTGGTCTGCTACAATTGCCTGCCCGCCGAGAGCCTCCCCCTGTTCATTGTCACCCTGTGCCGCACGGTCAATGTCAAGGAGCTCTGCGAGCCCTGCTGGAAGGTGGGGTTCTGAGACTGCTGTCCTGGAAAGTTCTTCCCAGGATGAGGGTCTGAGCCCGGCCATGGACGGGACAAGGGCCATCTTGTCTTCAGTGAATGGCCATCTGATTCTCGGAACAGCCAGACAATGGCCCATTTGAGGGGAGCTGGGGGCATTTTCCCCGGCGGCTGAGCTGAGGTCAGGGTTTTGGTTGTGTTTGGAGCGCTCTGCTGCCTCTGTGTCAGGGAGCAGAGGCGCCGCTGGAGACGTTGGGGCTGGGTCATGGGGAGCAGGTGGAGCGGCTGGCGGTGGGACCCTGGGGCACGTCTGCCCAGCCCTGATGCTGCTGCGCTCTGCCTCCCAGCTGATGCGCAACCTCCTGGGAACCCACCTGGGCCACAGCGCCATCTACAACATGTGCCGCATCATGGAGGACAGGTGAGGGCGGGTGGGGCCCAGGTGCTTGGGCCAGCTGCCCTGAGGCCCTCTGGGGGAGGCGGGCTTGTGCTGGCTCTCCCCTGCCTAGCCTGGGCCCACTGGGGGGTTTTCTGTTCCTTTGGGTGGCTGTGGGGGCTTTTGCTGACGATGGAGCCTGAGTCTTAGGGAGGTGATCTCCAGCTCTTGCCTTCACTTGTCGATAAACAAGAACCTCCGAAACGGAGCTCACCGTCACCCTCCCCAGCCTTGACTTCTTCCAGTGTGGCTGCCTCATTGCTTGCCCTGCCACGTGGGCCAAACCCGAGGTGCTGGCCTTGCCGTCTCTCTCGTCCCAGCCCCCGCAGCCAGCCCACTCCAAGCTCTCTGGTTTCCCTGGGGAAGGCTCAGCTCCGTCGGCTTCCCCAGCTCTCCCACCCCGTTCCCCTGCTGCTCCCCATCAGCTCGCCACCCCGCTGGCCTCTCCCACTCTTGCCCTCCTGAATTCATTCCTCACCCACGCTAAGGGAACCTTTAGGAACACACAGCTGACCACGACATCCTTTGTGTCAAACACAGTGCTCCCGAGTCTCTGCACTGTGGAACCTGGGCCATCTGCCTTGGCCGCAGGGCCCTCTGTCCCCTCACCTGCACCCCTCCTGCCCCGCTGTTTCCCTTTGCTGAGGAGCTCTTCCCCCACCCTCCCTGGCTTACCCCAGTGCTCCTAGAGCACTGGCACGGCCCCAAGTGCCGGGCCTCCCTGGTAGGTTGGTTCTCCCCCTTAGCTTCATTCTTAAGCTGAGAGTTTACACCTGCTTAGGTGATGCCTCGACTCGTGTCCATCTCCCACTATACCATAAGCAGCCTGAGGCCAGGGGCCTTCTCTCCTGTTCACGCAGCACCCCGAGCATCTAGCTGTAGCCCACAGCACACAGCAAGGCCAACAGCTATTAGCTCTCGACTGGTCGAGTAGCTCAGTTAGCTGCAGCTGGCCTTTGTCCCCCTGCCCAGCCCCTGTCCCCTTGCCCAGTTTCACCTTGACCCATAAGCACAGGGACGTTATGGGGGCAGCAGTGGAGGGGAGCTGCTGGGAGCCAGGCCCCCCTTGGGCTCTGATGTGTCCTCGCGTGCCTGCGGGCAGACCTGGGCCATGGCCCTGCCCACGGTTTGTCTTGCTGCGGGACGCTTTCAGGGCCTACATGGAGGACGCGCCGCTGCTGAGAGGGGCCGTGTTCTTCGTGGGCATGGCCCTCTGGGGAGCCCACAGACTCTATTCGCTCAAGAACTCGCCGACCTCCGTGCTGCCGTCATTTTACGAGGTAACGCCCTCTCTGCGCTGCCCTGCTGCAGCGGGATCGGAAGTCAGGCTCCGTAGACGGGGCTGAGGTGGCACTCCCCGTCACTTGCTTATCCCCTGGGGAATAAGGTTTTCTCAGAGAACTTGATAGGTTATGAGTATCGGCTTGCACTGGTTGGCGTTAGCACTGCTCACAGGTGCCCCTTGAGTCGTGACCCTCCTGCCGTTGGTGGTTTTGCCTCGTGAGCCGATAACCTTGCCCTCTCCCTAGAGCCGCGCTCCAGGGTTCCAGAGTGCGCCCGTGCGCGTTCTCCCTTAGTCCCCGTGGCGCATTCGTGCCTGGGAGGTCCCACTGCACCCACAGCCCCTGGTCTGCTGCTCTGCCTGCTTAGTCCCCTCTTGGGGGTGGTGGAGGGCAGCGTCCTTGACTCTGAGCCCAGCACTTCAGAGTTGATGGTTTGGCCAAGCAGGCTCTTTGGAGACTGTCTCGGGGCCCTTTTTGGGTCCCAGCCGACTAGGGCAGAGTAGACAGCACCCACCTGGGCTCCTGCAGGAGGACGTCGGTGGCCGTGAATTGGGCGGGAGTGCCGCCCACTCAGGCGCTTTGCCCCCAGCCCTGAGGGAGGCCAGGGTGGGCTTCCCTCCTGCAGGGTGAGGCGGTGACTCCCATGTGGCCCGGCCTTCTGTTCCAGGCCATGACCTGCCCAAACGAAGTGGTGTCCTACGAGATAGTGCTGTCCATCACCAGACTCATCAAGAAGTACCGGAAGGAGCTCCAGGCCGTGACGTGGGACATCCTGCTGAACATCATCGAACGTCTGCTTCAGCAGCTGCAGGTCGGGGAGTGTGGGCGCAGGGAGGGCTGAGGGCCGTCGTGTGTGGGCGTGAGCAAGGATGTGCCAGTGCGGGGGTGTAGGGGCATGGACACTGGCACGGACATGGAAGTGCACACGCGTGGGTGTTCGTGTATGTGTGCATGCGTGCTGCTCCTTTGGAGTTGAGGGTCCTGACGTGGGGTCCTGCAGGACGCGAGCTGCCTTGACTCTGCCCTTCTTTGCGTGGCAGAGCCTGGAGAGCCCAGAGCTCAGCACCATCGTCCACGACTTGCTCACCACAGTGGAGGAGCTCTGTGATCAGAACGAGTTCCACGGCTCCCAGGAGAGATACTTTGCGCTCGTGGAGCGGTGTGCGGACCAGAGACCTGTAAGGCCTCTCCTTGTGGCGAGTCTTCAGCTCTCGGGCAGGAGTGGTGTGGGCAGGCCAGCAGGCCTCAGCTTGGCTCTGGGGAGCCCTGGCTGTCCTGAGAGCCCTGGCTGTGTGCAGCTGAAACAGTTTTCCATGCATTTCCCCCAGGGCTGGGGGGGCTCCTACCCTCCTGGGGTGCTTCCTCCCATGGGGCAGGCTGCCAGGTGCCGGCGAGCCGAGCGAACGGGGGTCTGCAGATGAGCACGGCGCCGGCCTGACCACTAACTTCCTGCCCCTGTGTGGGGAAGGTGCTGGCCCAACCCTGGGGATTTGTTCCTCAGCGTCCCTGTTCCTCAGGCAGACGGTCTTTTTCCCAGGGCTGTTTCTTGCTGGAGCCTTGTTGCTGCTGGCAGAGCCTTTTGTTCACGGCTCCCCAAATGGCCTTGGGACAGCTGCACTTACCTAGCAGGCCCAGTGGTCCTAGCTCGATGGCACGGGGCATGTTCATAGACCTCTAGAGGGCGAAACGGCTGATACCCAGCCATCCCTTCCTTGGCAGGAGTCTTCCCTCTTAAACCTGATATCCTACAGAGCTCAGTCAATCCACCCAGCGAAGGATGGCTGGATCCAGAACTTGCAGTCACTGATGGAGAGGTTCTTCAGGTGGGGAGGCTGGCCCCTGGATGCGCCACGAGTCAGGGCTTTGCTTTTTGATTCTGGAAAGGAACGGTTCTGGTTGGGTACAGGACGTCCTGTTTTCCGGGAGGGCCACGTTCTCTCAGGACACATTGGGTTGGCTGCCTCCTACAGGTGGCTGACCACCCGGGCAGATGGCGTCTCTGAGGACAGAGCGCCCGCGGCCCCTTGGCCCAGCTCTCGGTCTGGATGGCGATGAGCCGGGGCCTGGGGGGGTCCACGGGGCGGGGCTGGCCCTTGCCTGGGCTCCTGCGGTGGGCCCAGCCGGGTCACCTCACAGTGGCCCACCCCCACCCCCAGGAACGAGTCCCGCAGTGCCGTGCGGATCAAGGTGCTGGACGTCCTGTCCTTTGTGCTGCTCATCAACAGGCAGTTCTACGAGGTGTGTGTACATCGGGGCTGCAGCATCCGGGGGTCCCTGTGTGCTGAGGGCAGCTCTGAGCTGTGCAGGGTGGGACTCGGCCAAGGAGGCCCCTGCGGCCCCGCCTCAGCTGTGCCCACGCTGCAGCAGAGCCTGGGGTGTGCCGCACCCTCCTGTGCCCCTCTGAAGAGGGCTGGCCTGGGCTTCTTGCTCACTTATTAGTGGATTGATCCTGTGGTGCCCTTGCCAGGCCCCGTGCTGGGCGGGAGCAGGGAGTCTCCTGTGAGGAGCTCCGGCCGGCTGCCACCTCAGTGCAGGAGCCTTGGAAGAACAGGCGCAGTGTTCAGAATGGAGTCGTTCGTGGGCTGCGGGCTTTTTCTTTTCTTTTCTTTTTTTTTTTTTTTTAATATTTATTTATTATTATTATTTTTAATTACATTAAAAAAAATATATGAGGTCCCATTCAACCCCACCGCCCCCGCCCCCCACTCCCCCCACAGCAACACTCTCTCCCATCATCGTGATACATCCATTGCACCTGGTAAGTTCATCTCTGAGCATCACTGCACCCCATAGTCAATGGTCCACATCATAGCCCAGACTCTCTCACGTTCCATCCAGTGGGCCCTGGGGGGATCTACAGTGTCCTGTAATTGTCCGTGAAGCACTATCCAGGACAACTCCACGTCCCGAAAACGCCTCCACATCTCATCTCTTCCTCCCGTTCCCCACACCCAGCAGCCCCCATGGCTACCATTCCCACACCCATTCCACATTTTCTCTGTGGACATTGGATTGGTTGTGTCCATTGCACACCTATGTCAAGTGAGGGCTTAGATTGCACATGGGTACTGGATGCACTCTTCCCGCTTCTAGTTGTAGACACTCTAGGCTCCATGTTGTGGTGGTTGACCTTCTTCAAGTCCATGTTAGCTGAGTGGAGTAAGTCCAATAAGTCAAAGTATAGGAGCTGAAGTCTGTTGAGGCTCTGGGAGGGCTTTTTATTTTCATGCTCACATTTGCCCTCGGGCCCCAGCCTGGTTGCCAGCCGCTGGGGGTGGTCCCAGGCTTGGCCGGGACGCTCTGCTTCCCATTTCTCCTCCAGTCCTTCCTTTGCTGGCTGGTTGCCTTCTCAGATCTGCTAGTGGGTCTCCCTTCTGGGAGATGCTGTCAGCCTCTGACGTACCTTCCCTTTTGGTACCTCCGGGGCCGCCTCTCGTACAGCCGTGCCTGCCTTCCTGGGGCTCCAGGGCCCTGCCTGCCTCTCCCACCCTCTCCGCCTTCCCTTTCCCTGGACCACCCTCTCTCAATCTCTGTCTGTCAGAATCCTGTTCTCCTTCCAAGTGCCCGTCAATGCCACCTCTTCCATGAGGCCCCTTGGGGGTCTTTGGCCACTCCTGCCTTTTGAGTGTCTGAAGAACCACTCCTCTCCCAATTACGGTCTATTTTATCTTGTGTCTTCCTCATTGTGCTCTGAATCTCCCCAACACACACAAACACCAAGAGCTGTCTACTTGAAGACACTTTCCACTGTGATGCTGAATAACAGCAATGCACCTTTGCCTCGCCTGGGGACGTGTGGGCTTAGGGGGCCCGGGTGTGTGCCAGGCCCCTTAGAGCAGTCCCGTTCTTCTGCACTGAGGGGTGGAGCTCTGACTCGGGGCTCAGTGGACACCAACCCAGCCCTGCTGCAGGTTTTCTGAACTCCTGAGTAACACCTCAGCTGTTTTTAAATGGAAGCCTTCAGGACTTTAAAATGGCTTTGAAAATGGGCTCCCTCATTTGGGCCAGACCCCTCACTCCACGTTTTCAACTTGTGCCCTGGTACAGGAGGAGCTGATTAACTCGGTGGTCATCTCACAGCTTGCTCACATTCCCGAGGATAAAGATCACCAGGTCCGCAAGCTGGCCACCCAGCTGCTGGTGGACCTGGCTGAAGGCTGCCACACCCACCACTTCAACAGTCTGCTTGATATCATCGAAAAAGTGAGAGCCGCTGGGTCCTGGGGATGCAGCCCTGTGGGCAGAAACGTCCTTGATCCTGAGACACAGGCTGCAGCCCGTTGTCTGCAGAGGCAGGGCCTCCCTCCTCACGGGGCAGGCAGTGTTGGCAGACCCTCAGCCTGGCTCCTGGCCCCAAGGGCCAGGAAGTCGGTGCCAGCCTGTCCGTGGGAGCTGGCCTGGCCTCCCAGACATGGGCACTAGAGCCTCGAGCGGGGGTGGGCTTGGGTCCGTTGTCCTCTGTACGTAGCTGGCAGTATTTTGTTTAATTTTGAAAAGGATTGCCATGTCTGAACAGTCCCTCAGGTGCACGAGGAGCATCTTTGTTTCGGGAAGTAAAGGAGAACGTCTTCCTTGGTGGGTTGGGTTACAGACCTGACAGTTGCTGCTGCAGAAACCCAGGAGTGGGGATTTAAACCCAGTCCTTCTTTTTCAAAGGTGATCTCCCGCTCCCTCTCTCCAACTCCCGAGCTGGAAGAAAGAGATGTGTCCGCATCCTCGGCCTCCTTGGAGGATGTGAAGACCGCCGTCCTGGGGCTCCTGGTCATCCTCCAGGTGGGTGTGGGACCTCAGCATGTGGCCGCTGCTGCCCACTGCCTGTGTCTTCCTGGAGCTGTGAGCTCGAGGGACAGATCTCCTGGAAGCCGGGCTTTCCCTGAGGGCCGTAGAGGCCTGGTGGTCAGGATGGGGTGGCCTGGGAGTGCTCCTGACTCCTCCAGTCACCACTGGTGACCGCATGTGACTCCCCAGGGAGAGCTGGGGTGGCCCTGGCTGTCATGATGGTCCGTGTCTGGAGGAGGTGCCCCGGGATGGTCCCATTGCGAGCCAGTTTGTACGGAGATGCTGCTGAGCAGTGCTACCTGCCGGGACTGTCGTCATGGCTGCTGGGACCGGAAGGGGCACCCCTTCTCTCCCTAAATTTTTCAATTGTGGACTTTTTTTTTTAAGATTTATTTTATTTATTTATTCCCCCTCTTGCAGCTCGTTCCTTTTCTTTTGCTTCTCTTCTCTGTGCCCATTCACTGCACATTTTTTCTATATCTGCTTGTCTCCCTTTTGTTGTGTCATCTTGTGGTGCCAGCTCTCTGCGCGCACGGACCGTCAGCTCTCTGTGGTGCAGGGCCAGCTTTGCCTTCACAAGGAGGCCCTGGGACGTGAACCCCGAGCCTCCCATATGGTAGACAGGAGCCCAGCTGATTGAGCCACAGCCGCTTCCCTCTATTGTGGACTTCTATATAAATGGAATCATACGGAATTTGTCTTTTTCTAGTTGGTTTCTTTGATTCAGCATAATGTTTTCAAAGTTCATGCTGCAGCATGTGTCAGGTAGCACCTCGTTCCCATTTATGCTGAGTGGTGCTCCCTCGGTGGCTGAGCCACCTTTAGTCCGTTCATCTGTTGGTGGACACTTAACCTTGTTTCCCCCGCCTGGGTACCGTGGACCAGGCAGCAGGAGCATTCGTGTACATATTTTTGTGTGGATGTATTTGGAGTGTCAGGAGTAGATTTGCTGGTTTGAATTGTCTGATAAACTGTCAAGACTGTTTTGCGAACCCCTGTACCATTTTACATCCCTTCAGCAGCGTATGCGGGCTCCGGTTTCTCCACATCCTCGCCAATGCTCACTGGTCTGTTTTTTGATTATGGCTCTTCTGGCAGTGTGAAGTGGAATCTTGTGGTTTTGATTTGCATTTCCTTTACTAATGATTTTTAGCGTCATTTTGTCTGCTTATTGGCCATTTGTCTATCTTCGTAGGAGAAATGTCTGTTCACGTCCTTTGCCCATTTTTAAAGTGGGTTGTCTTTTTATTATTTTAAGAGTTCTTTATATATTGTGATACAAATTCCTTATCCTTATAATCTGCAAAACTTTTCTCCCATTCTGTGAGCTGTCTTTTTACTTGCTTGATGGTTTTTTTTTAAAGCATAAAAGTTATTTTTTCTCTTCTTGCTCATGCTCACGGTGTCATGTCTAAGAGTCCTTTGCCGTGCTCAAGGTCATGACGATTTACCTCTCTGTTTTCTTCTAAGAGTTTTACCATTTTAGTTTTAACATTTGTGTCTTCCACCCATTTTGAGCTAATTTTTGTATATGGTGTGGGGTAGGGACCCAACTTCATTCTTTTTCACGTGATTGCCCAGTTGTTGAAAAGACTGCTCTTCTTGCATAGCATGATCGGGTCACCCTTGTCACAGGTTAGTTGACCGTAGATCTCTGGGTTTATTTTTCAACCCTCAGTTCTCCCACTGGTCTGTACCTGATCTTCTGCCAGGGTCACGCAGCCTTGGTCACTGTTGCTTCGTAGTAAGGTTTGAAATTGGGAGGAGTAAGTGCTCCTGCTTTGTTCGTCTTTCTCAAGGTTGTTTATGTTATTTTGGGTCCCTTGTAATTCCATATGAACTTTAGAATCAGCTTGTCAGTTTCTACAAAGAAGTCGGCTAGGATTCTGATAGGAAGTATGTGCCACCTTGGGATCCTGTCTTAACTGTGCTGTGTCTTCGGGGCCAGGAGCATGGGAGGTGTTCCATTATTTAGATCTTCTGTAAGTTTTTTCAACAATGTTTTCTTACTTTGCTAAAAACTACTGGAAGCAGTATTCCAGAAGTGGGTTAGCCTTTCCAGTGGTGTCCCCTGCATAGGGGAGCCCCACACGTGGGGAGTGCGCCCTGTAAGGAGAGCTGCCCAGCGTGAAAGAAAGTGCAGCCTGCCCAGGAATGGCACCGCACACACGGAGAGCTGACAGGGCAGGATGATGCAATGGGGGAACGATGACACAGATTCCCAGTATCACTGATAAGGCCGTGAGTGTGCAAATCATGGCACCACCAGGAGAGCCTCCTTCCTCGAGCGGCAGCTGTGGGCGGTCGGACCGTGACAGGCCTGCTCGTGTCTCCCCTCTTCTCCCGGCCTCGCTGCTCTCTGCTTCTGGCTCCTGGGGCCCTCTCTCGGTGTCTGGGCTCCTCTCTGTCTCTGCAGCTTTTCTTTTTGTATCTGGTCCTTTTATTCCTCTGTTTAGAAAGGACTCGAGTAAAAGAATGAAGACCCATCCTGGGTCCTGCGACCTAATCAAAAGCCTTTTATTGAAATAATTTAATCAAAAGGTCCCAACTACAGTAGATTTACACACACAGGAATGAATTACCTTTAAGAACAGAATTTTCTGGGGTCCACAGAGGCTTTTTTTTTTTTTTTTTTTTTTTTAAAGATTTATTTATTTATTTAATTCCCCCCCTCCCCTGGTTGTCTGTTCTTGGTGTCTATTTGCTGCATCTTGTTTCTTTGTCCGCTTCTGTTGTCGGAGGCGGCACGGGAAGTGTGGGCGGCGCCATTCCTCGGCAGGCTGCACTTTCTTTTCACGCTGGGCGGCTCTCCTCACGGGCGCACTCCTTGCGCGTGGGGCTCCCCCACGCGGGGGACACCCCTGCGTGGCACGGCACTCCTTGCGCGCATCAGCACTGCACATGGCCAGCTCCACACGGGTCAAGGAGGCCCCGGGTTTGAACCGCGGACCTCCCATATGGTAGACGGATGCCCTAACCACTGGGCCAAAGTCCGTTTCCCCACAGAAGCTTTTACTGCCACAAACACTTTGCAGTTTTTAGAGTAAAGTTTTGCACTTTTGCTAAACCTATTTCTAAGCAGTTTAATTTTTGCTGTTGCCATAAATGATTTTTTAATTTGTTTATTTTATTTAGTGGGTCTGCTTTTATTGGGGTAAAATAGGAGATAGGGTGGGAAATGCCTCCTTGGGGCACAGTCACCCAGGGAACATCTGTTCTTCTTCTGAGATAGTTTTTGCAACTTTTTCATTTTCTTGGAGCTCCTCCTACTGCCAGCAGCCTCAGGTCTGCAGCTGCCGGGCTTGTCCTTGGAGGAGAGCGTCCTCCCTTAGAGGTACCCCTGCTTTGGCTGTCTCTTCAAGATGCCTAACTGGTCGTACGTGGTTTTCTTTATTTCATTTTTATTTATTTGTGTTATTGTTGTTGTTGTTGTTTAAAGATTTATTTTTTATTTATTTCTCTCCCCTTCCCCACCCACCCCAGTTGTCCACTTTCTGTGGACATCCGCTGCGTGTTCCTCTGTGACCACTTTCATCCTTATCAGTGATGCTGGGAATCTGTGTCGTCGTCCCCCTGCTGCATCATCCTGCCCTGTCAGCTCTCCCTGTGTGCCGTGCCATTCCTGGGCAGGCTGCACTTTCTTTTGCGCTGGGCGGCTCTCCTTACGGGGCACACCCTTGCGCGTGGGGCTCCCCTATGCGGGGGACACCCCTGCGTGGCACGGCACTCCTTGCGCGCATCAGCACTGCGCATGGCCAGCTCCACACGGGTCAAGGAGGCCCGGGGTTTGAACCACGGACCTCCCATGTCGTAGGCGGACACCCTGACCACTGGGCCAAGTCCGCTTCCCTTCATTTCATTTTTAGATTGTTTGTTCTAAGTGCACAGCAATCCAGTTGATTTTTGTGTATTACTCTTGTACCCTGCAACCTTGCTGAAGTCACTTATTGTGTGTATATATATATATATATATTTTTTTTTTTTAAAGATTATTTATTTCTCTCCCCTGCCCCCCACCCCGGTTGTCTGTTCTCTGTGTGTATTTGCTGTGTCTTCTCCTCTGTCCGCTTCTGTTGTTGTCAGCGGCACGGGAACCTGTGTCTTTTTCTTGCATCATCTTGTTGTGTCAGCTCTCTGTGTGTGCGGCGCCATTCCTGGGCAGGCTGAACTTTCTTTTGCGCTGGGCGGCTCTCCTTACGGGGTGCACTCCTTGTGCGTGGGGCTCCCCTATGCAGGGGACACCCCTGTGTGGCAGGGCACTCCTTGTGCACATCAGCACTGCTCATGGGCCAGCTCCACACGGGTCAAGGAGGCCCAGGGTTTGAACCGTGGACCTCCCATGTGGTAGGCGGACGCCCTAACCACTGGCCAAGTCCGCTTCCCCTAATTTTTTTTTTAATTTCTTTTTGGATACCAGGGCCAAGCATTGAACCTGGGACCTCATTGGAAAGCTGGTGCTCAACCACTGAGCTGTACCCACTCCCCTGAATTGGTTTTTTTGTTTGCTTGTTTGCTTTTAGGAGAGACCAGATTGAACCCAGGACCTCATATATGGGAAGCAGGTGCTCAACCACTGAGCTACACCCGCTCCCCTCCTTAGGGTTTTTATAAACAAGATCAGGGTGTCTGTGAATGTATTTTAATATCTTCTCTTCTGATCTGGATGCTTTGTATTTTTTTTTTCTTGACTAATTATCCTGGCTGGAACCTACAGTAGAATAGTTGAATGGAAGTGGCAAGAGCAGATATTCTTGCCTTGTTCCTGATTGTAGCAGAAGTTTTCTGTCTTTTCCATTCGGTATGATATGAGTAGTGGGATTTTGAAGATGCCCCTTCTCAGGTCCTGGAAGTTTCTTTCACCCCTTGTTTATTTAGCATTTTTATCATGAAAGCATGTTGGACTTTGTCAAAAGCTTTTCCTGTATCTGTCAGCCATCATATTTATGTTTTTACTGTTTTGGTATGCTCTGTTACATGAGTTGACTTTCAGGTATGAAAGCAAACTTGCATTCTGGGATTAGTCTTGTTTTAAGAGAGAATAACAGCGGGGCACGTTTAAGCACCCAGGGCTCCCCTTCGTGGTACAGGGCAACAAGAAGGCATACCTGGCGCTCCGGCCACCCAGCCTGCCTCTTGCTTGTGCTGCGCCAGCTCCCTGCCCCCCATTCCCACCCATCCCAGGTTGCTGGTGGCGCCCGAGGGGCTCTCACACCCCCTCACCTGAGGTTACCTGCCAGGGAGGTGCCCTTGGCCTTGCCAGGATTTTGGCGCGAATGCCCAGCAGCTGGGGAGACCTACCCTTTTTAGAACCACACTGTGGACTTGGTGCCACACTGTAGTTTTCACGTTGCCTGTGTCGTCCCTGTCGATGTGACACCGTGTGGCTGGTTCTCGCCTCCCGCCCCTACCCAGAGTCTGCGTGCACAGCACTGGTTCTGGCACACACGCGAGACTGCCAGGACGGAGGCCTCAGGGGCACTTGGTGTTCGGGGGTTTGTGCGCGTTAAAGCAGGGTAGGTGCTGCCTCGTCGCCCTGCAAAGAGGTGGCCGTGCTTCCTGCCCCACGCCGGCCTCTCGTGTCCCCGGGCTGGGTGGCGGCGCTCTGCGTCACCATGATCCATGGGCCTTTCCTGCAGACCAAGCTGTACACCTTACCGGCCAGCCATGCCGTGCGCGTGTACGAGATGCTTGTCGGCCACATCCAGCTGCACTACAAGCACGCCTACACCCTGCCCATCGCCAGCAGCATCCGCCTCCAGGTACGTGGGCCCCTGACGCGGTGCTTAGCAGAGGCTGTGCCCGCAGGCTGGGGGCAGGTGGCCCGAGGGGTCTCTTCAGCTGATCCTCCTCCTTGCTGGTTCCATAAGCTGTAGCTGTAGCCTCCAGCACCCCCTGCCCTTCCTGTTGCTGTTGTCTGAGTGCCTCTTTGGCATATCACCCTGGGAGTCAACTATGGCTGGGGCGGCAGAGTGGGGGCAAGGCGTCAACTCAAAGGGTGGCCTGAGGGCCCCGCAGCTTCCTGGTGTTGCCGCCCCGTCAGCTTCTGGCAGTAGGGAGTGGAGGCGAGGGTGGGGGCTGGCCAGGGCAGGATCGGCCCCCTGAGCTTCCTGGCTGTCCTTGCCTGCCCCTGCTCCCCTGGGGCTGCTGGCCCGAGGCTGGGTGGAGGTCACCAGGATGGGGGCACCTGCCGAGGGGTGGCCCTTCCTCAAGCGGAGAGCCCCATTAGGTGACCCGACCGCCACTGGAGAGTGGGGTGGCAGTCTGAGCAGAGCTGTGTTCCCCAGCATTCAGGGACGACAGGTGGCATTGTGCGGGGTGGCAGCCCCTCGGCCCCGGGAGTGCTCTTAGGACAGCCAGCCTTGACTTTGGACCAGACCTCCTCTGCCCTCACCCCCTGGCATCATCAGACGGAGCCTGGGGTCTGGATGGAGGGAAGTCCATGCTGGCAGGCGGGAGTGGGAGCGGCGCTGCCTGTCCAGGTGCAGTGCGTGGTCCTGGCGCTGGTGGATTCCCTGTGTCTGTTCCTTGGCAGGCCTTCGACTTCCTGCTGCTGCTGCGGGCGGACTCGCTGCACCGCCTCGGCCTGCCCACCAAAGATGGCGTCGTGAAGTTCAGCCCCTATTGCCTCTGCGACCATGCGTATGTTGGTATCCACCCCGTCCTGGTGCCAGTGTGACTCCTGTCCCTCCGAGGCGAGAGCAGTGGCTCTGTGGCAGCGGGGAGGTGGTGGCGGGCAGGGGAAGGTGCTTTGCTGCAAGGGCACTTGTGGAAAAAAGGGGTCCTGAGGGAGCAGGGGACCTGACTCTCCTTGGCGAGAGCCCCGGCTGGCTCTGGGGGACTGAGAGCGCCCCACATCTGTCCCGGCCCTGCGCAGAGCAGGTGGTGTCAGCCTCCGCTGGTTCTCCCACTTGCTTCACAGGGAGCCGGAGAGAGGCTCTGAGAAGAAGGCCAGTGGGCCACTCTCGCCTCCACCCGGGCCGCCCAGCCCAGCGCCTGCAGGCCCGGCCCTGCGGCTTGGCCACCTGCCCTACTCCCTGCTCTTCCGCGTCCTGCTGCAGTGCCTGAAGCAGGTGAGGCCTTCTGCTCCTTGGCCCTCGTGTCCCTGGGGCTCTGGCAGGTCAGGCTGAGGAGTGGTTGGTGCCATCCCCCAGAAGTGAGATTCTTGGAAGACACAAAACTCCCACCCTCAAGAGGCTCGTCTTGCTCTGAGGCTATTTGCTGTGAGGCCTCCCGGTGGTTCGGTCAGGGCATCGGGCGCCTTCTGAGTGGGGGCACCGTGTCGACAGCTTGGACGCGGAGCTGAGCGGCATGCCTGCCTCCGGAAGACGGTTCTGCTGGCAAGACTCAGATGTGTAGACAAAGAACGGTCATTCAAGGCCAGGCTTGGGCTTCCTTGGGAGGGCCCCGAGGCGTCTGTGGGACTGAGAGCCGGGCAGGCACCTGGTTTGGGCACCTGGGAAGGTTCTGTGGAGGGGGCAGGTGAGGTCAGTCCTGAGAGGTGGGGAGGCTTCCTGCAGCAGGAGAAGGCAAGGCCTGCCTTGCCGGTAGCGCAGGCGCAGCTCTGTGGGGCTGGAGACGGGGCACGGCCGGGCTGGAGACACTTCTGGCTGTGGTGTCTCCGTGTGGCCATCAGTCCACAGAGGTGGGGAGGTTAGGGAGGAGGGCTGCCAGCTGGGGCTGCGGCACTCTCCATGCTGTTAGAGGTGCTCGTTCTCTATAAAATAGGAATGTATTTTCTTACTTTTCATCTTGGAACACTTTCAACCTTATAAAAATAGTTGCAAAAATAATGCAAACCCCTGCGGAGAACTCCAGCATACCTCCCACCCCCAGACACCCAGATCCACCAGTTTTGATGATCTACACTGTTGCCCTCCCTCCCTCCCTCCTTCCCTCTCTCCCAGTGTTTGAGAGCAGGCTGTGCATGTCACTGAGCGGAGGATACTTCACTGTGTATTTCCTAGGAACAAGAATATTCACTTATTTGATCACCTTGAGTGAGTTTTATTTTTTTTTAAGATTTATTTATTTATTTAGTTTCTCTCCCCTTCCCCCCGCCCCAGTTGCTGTTCTCTGTGTCCATTTGTTGTGTGTTGTTTTTTGTCCACTTCTGTTGTCAGCAGCACCGGGAATCTGTGTTTCTTTTTGTTGCGTCATCTGGTTGTGTCAGCTCCATGTGCGCGGCGCCATTCCTGGGCAGGCTGCACTTTCTTTCACGCTGGGCGGCTCTCCTTATGGGGCGCACTGTGGGGATCCCCTACGGGGGGCGGGGACACTGTGTGGCAGGGCACTCCTTGCGCGCATCAGCACTGCGCCTGGGCCAGCTCCACACAGGTCAGGGAGGCCCAGGGTTTGAACCACCGACCTCCCATGTGGTAGACGGACGCCCTAACCACTGGGCCAAGTCTAGTTCCCTTAAGTGAGTTATTGAGTTCAAGAAATTTAACATTACCTGACAATCTCCTATGTTCGTATGTTAAAGAAAAAAAATAATAAATTTAATGTTGATATAAAGCTTACAGTCTATATCCCAATTTTCTCTTTTGTCCCAATATGTCCTTTTGAGCTTTTTCTCCTCCATTCTTTGATCCCATCTGGCTTCATGTATTATATTCAATGGCTGTTATCTTTTTAGTTTCTCTTTCTTTTTCTTTTTTTAATATTTATTTTATTTATTTCTCTTTCTCCACCCCCTTGTTGTTTGCACTTGCTATGTCTGTTTGTCTTCTTCGTTTCTTTAGGAGAGACCAGGAACCAAACGTAGGACCTCCAGTGTGGGAGGGAGGCATCTAGTTGATTAAGCTACCTCTGTTCCCTACTTTATTGATCTCTCATTATGTTTTCCCTCTTGTGTCTCTTGTTGCATCAGCTTGCCACTCCTGCCCATCACTCCACCTTGCTGTCCTGTTTGTCATCTTTAGGAGGCACCAGGAACCTCTGCTCCTTATTTTGTTGTGTCTCTCATTATATTTTTCTTTTTATGTTTCTTGTGTCATCTCACTGAGTCAGCTTGCTGTGCTTTCCAGTCATGCCAGCTTGCTGTCTTCTTTAGGAGGCACTGGGAACTGAACCATGGACCTCCCATGTGGTAGGCAGGAGCCCAATTGCTTGAGCCACATCTGCTTCCCTTCCTTTCCTTTCTTCTGTCCTGTTCTTCCTTTTTTTTTTTAATTTTTAAAGAAGCTTTAGATCACATAAATATTACATCAACAATCTATGGGATTCCCGTATACCCCGCCCCTGCCCTGCCCCACTCCCCAGGCACAGCAGCCTTCTTGGGTGCGGAGCATTTGTTGCAGTTGGGGGACACCTGCTGAAGCGTTGCAGCCCACCTGGCCTGTGGTTCACGTTACAGTCTACACTTTGCCCCGCACAGTTTTATAGGCTTTGCCGCAGTGTGTAACGGCTTGGAACGGGAGGGGGGCTCCAAAGGCCTTTTGCAGTCCAGCTCCCAGTGGAGCTTCGGCCCCTGCGACCTGCCGTCTGTTTCTCGGGGCCGGAAGCCCTGCCCTGCGCCTGACTGGCCCCGTCCTCAGGAGACCGACTGGAAGGTGCTGAGGCTGGTGCTCGGCAGGCTGCCCGAGGCCCTGCGCTACAAGGTGCTCATCTTCACGTCGCCCTGCAGCGTGGACCAGCTGTCGTCTGCCCTCTGCGCCATGGTAACGCAGGCTTCTGGCCTGGCCCTTCCTGCCCCTCCCGGGTCTGCAGGGGCAGTGGTCATGGGGGCGGGCCACGCCTGGGCTTGAGAGGAGGCTGCTGAGAATGTCAGAAATGCTCCGGGGGCTCCTGCGCACCCGCTCCCAGCGCGGGGGGTGGGGGTGGGGGGGTGGGCAGTGGTTGTCCCCTGCTGTGCCTGGGGCCCGTGTCCCCATCACCTCCATCGCTCTCTGGACCCAGCAGGGTGGATTCTTGCCCATGTCTCTGAGAAGACAGGGGGCCCTTACCCGGGAAAAAAAGCACCAAGGCCTGCCCTCCTTGACCCCCTGCTCCCTGGGCCTGAGCTCTCCCGCCCGCAGCCCCCGTAGTCAGCTGGCAGCCGATCTAGCCTTGGGCAGGGTCTCTGACCCACGGGGCCTTGGCCACCAGCTTTCAGGCCCAAAGACCCTTGAACGGCTCCGAGGCACCCCAGAAGGGTTCTCTAGAACCGACCTGCATTTGGCGGTGGTCCCGGTGTTGACGGCGCTGATCTCGTACCATAACTACTTGGACAAATCCAGGCAGGTATGAGAAGGCGGGCTTCACAGTGTCTGCTTTGCAAGCCTGGTCCGGGGTGTCTGTGAAGCTAGCAGGCACAGATGTCTCTTCTACACCCACGCCAGCTGGCTGAGCTGGGCCCTTTTTGAGAAGCAGGGAGGGAGGGCGGCCATAGGCCCTGATGCGGGAGCCGCAGGAGCAGAGCCAGCTCTTGTTTCCACCGACACCGGCTACAGGTCTCATGCCGAGCCAGCGTATCGCCAGCTCCTCCAGTTTCCCAAGCGCTCTAGCTGCTATTTTCCTCTAATCCATGAGGAGTCTTAGGAGAGGCCAGCGGCTCAGGGCCACACAGCTGGGCCACGGGCCCGTCTGCTCGCAGCACTATGTCTCACACTCTGTACTCAGGCCAGCGGCTGGTGGGCCAGAGTCCCCCGATGGGCCCTCGAGGCCTGGGTCATGCCGAGCGACAGGGCCAGCTGCAGGGGGGACATCAATTGTGGGGCCCTGAAGCCACCTGGTGATTGCTGTGTTGCAGCCTGAGCCTTCCCTTGTCTGCTGCAGGGCACAGCTGTGCCCATCTTCCTGGGAGGGCACTGCCACCTTGTCACTTCCAGGCAGGAAGGAGGGCCAGCCTCCGGGGGTCCTAGAACCAAGGGGTGGTGGACCAGGAGGTGTCAGGAGGCACCTGGTTGTGGCAGCCCCGTTGTCCAGGTTGCTCAGGTGGGCTCAGCTGTGGGGCCTCTGAGGCAGGGCACTTTACCTACCTGGGCCTTGGCTCGTGCCTCTGTAGAGTGCTCTAGAGTGGGATGCAGGCTGGGGTGTGGGCGCAGGCAGGGAGGGGGATGTGGGTGGGGGTGGAGACACAGGCTGGGGTAGGGGCCAGGGGAGTGGGTGGGGGTGGGCTGGGCTGGGCAGCGGTCCCGTAGCAGGCGGGCGCTGAGGCACCTGTGCGCCCACAGCGGGAGATGGTGTACTGCCTGGAGCAAGGCCTCGTTCACCGCTGTGCCAGCCAGTGCGTGGTGGCCCTGGCCGTGTGCAGCGTGGAGATGCCTGACGTTGTCATCAAGGCGCTGCCCGTGCTGATTGTGAAGCTCACGCACATCTCTGCTACCGCCAGCATGGCCATCCCGCTCCTGGAGTTCCTGTCGAGTAAGCGGCGGCTGTGTGTGCGCGTGCAGATCCTTGGGTTTGGGGCTGGGCCGGCTACTGGCATCAGCCCTGCCCCAGGAGAGCCTGTGCTGACTTCCAGCCACATCGCGGTATCTCTGGCTGCACACACGGGCCACCCCTGCCGCCGCGGGCCCTTCGCGCCTCCCGTGCCCCCGTCCTGAATGCTTCCCTCCCTGACCTTTAAGGGCCTGGCTCCTCTTCCCTGCCCAGTGTCGGCGTCAGCGTCTGTCCTCGTGGATGCCTCTCGGCCTCCCCTTGGCCCCAGCCTGGCCTGCCTCGGTCACCTCCTCGTTTCTCACGGCACTCGCACAGCTCGGAGGGGCCTTGCTGGCGTGCTGTGTGTTGCCCCTGTGAGGTGGTGTTCAGGCGCCTCGCTCAGCCCGGCGTTCCCAGCGCGGTGCCGTGGCCGCCCTGTTACAGGCATCCAGCCGTTGGCACAGTGGAAGGGGCAGAGCGGGGTGGGCAGGCTTCCTCTACAGGGCTGGAGAGACCGCCTGGCCGCGTGGACGTGTGCTTGCCCTGCCGTGTGTGCTTGGCTCCTCTCTTGATAGCTGTTGGAGACTTCAGGCGCTTTCTTAGCCCACAGGCTGTGCATTCCTTTGCTCCTCCATCTCCCCTTCTCGGGTCAGCACGACTTCCCTGTTTTTAGAGACAGCCGGGACCTGTCACCCAGGGGCCCCGTGACCTTGAGTGTCCCCACCAGGCCAGCCTGGGCCCCTTACTGGCCATCTCTTTGTTGACCTCGCAGCTCTGGCCAGACTGCCCCACCTCTACAGGAACTTCGCCGCAGAGCAGTACGCCAGCGTGTTTGCCATCTCGCTGCCCTATACCAACCCTTCCAAGTGAGTGCTGGACACGTGCCCCGGGGCTCCCCCCCGCCGGGCACAGCCTCCTGGCATCAAAAGCCACCTCAGCCTCTGGGCCTTGGAGCTGGCTGTGCCTGTCAGGTGCTCCCAGCTCCTGCTGCGTTTCCCAGTGCCAGATTGGCCTCCGCCGCATGCCCTTTCTTCTCCCAGGTTCAACCAGTACATCGTGTGCCTGGCCCATCACGTGATAGCCATGTGGTTCATTAGGTGCCGCCTACCCTTCCGGAAAGACTTTGTTCCCTACATCACCAAGGTAGCCGGCTCTTCTCTCCAGGCCCAAGGGCCAGTGGAGGCTGACACCCCTTGCCAGGGCCAGGCCTCCTTGCTGCTGGCCATGGGCGGAGCAGCACGTGGGCCAGAGAGAGGGGCCAGTGTTGCTGCGAGCAGCGAGCACCATGGGCTGTGGAGGTGGGGTACAGGCTGTCCCTGCCTCAGGCCTGCAGCTGGTCCCAGGGCTCGCAGCACACCTGGGCAGGGCTGACAGTGTCTGCAGGGACACCTGCCCCAGCTTTGGGCTCGGGTCTGCTCCACCCTGCCAGGGCTTGCGCTCCAATGTCCTCCTGTCTTTTGACGACACCCCTGAGAAGGACAGCTTCAGGGCTCGGAGCACCAGTCTCAACGAGAGGCCCAAGAGGTGCGGGGCTGCCCTGGGCAAGCCCGGGTAGGGGGTAGGTGGGCTGGACTGTGTGCGGCGATGCGGACGGTGCGCGGCTGGGGCTGACGGGCTGCTTCCAGGCCGGTGCTGGGGACAGCCCGTGGCCCACACAGCCGCCCTCCAGAGACACAGGCCGAGGCCTGCCCTGTGGGCAGTGTCGGGCGCCAGGGCCTTGGGGTGGTGTCAGGCCGGGCAGGGCCTGCCCCAGACTCTTGGTGCCCAGCACTGCTCCTCGCCAAGCCTGCTGCGGCGGCCTGTAGACCGAGGGCACCGTCATGGCAGAGTCTGACCTCCCTGAGCCGTGAGCATGGATTCGGCCGAGCTGGGCTCAGGTGCTAGCCGGTGGGCATCGGGGCTGGGCTTGGGGCTGCTGGACGAGCGGGGCTGCATCGTCACAGCTCGGCCTCTCCTGCCAAGCCGAGCGTCCGGCCTGGGCGGGGCTGAGCCGCAGCCCCGCAGCGCCCTTCGCCACACCTCCACAGGGTCCCTCTAGTTAGCTCAGCTTGGGCCAGGCTCACCCCTCTGCTTCCAGAGCTCCCCCACCCGCTGCTAATCAGAGAACGCACTTCTTTAGCACCGTGGTCGCTTCTGCCAAATTTGAAAATGAGCCGTGCCGGGCTGTGTTGTTTGCGTTTCACTTGACCGGCTCCCGCTTCTGTACCCTACCTTCCCGCCCAAGCTTCTTTTGGCTCTTCCCAGGTGGGACTACGGCATTTTCCAGAATGACCAGGATCCTATGAGCTAAACTCAAAAACCGTCCTGCCAAGCCCCTGGCAGCCGGGGCCGGGGGTGCAGGCTTGACCGCCTCGGGCTCGCGGAGCTCCAGCCCGGCACTTGCCGCCTCCAGGGCCTGCGCAGCAAGACCTGGGAGCAGCGGGGGGCCGGGGCGGGGCGGCAGTGCGGGTGGGGCGGGAACCTGGTCAGCCCAGCCTGGAATCTGCCGTGGGGCCGTCCCACGTGTTTGATTTGCGCTGATGTTCTTTGTTTTGGTATCATGTGTGAAATCTGACTTTTTCTCCGTCATGTTCATGGACGTATTTTCATGCGTTTTTGTTTTCTGTTTCTTCCCCGTTAACTGTCCTCCCGGCATGGTTTCTCTTGCCTCGCCCACGGGGCGTCTCCACCTCACCCCGCGGCCTTGCCTCTTCACCCCGCCAATGGCTTGCTCCCCCTCCCGGGAGCGGGCGCTCGGGGCTGGGCGCCGTCCTCACCTGGTAGTGTCAGGATAGCCAGACCCCCCAGGCAAGGCTTGAATAACTCCCCGCCCGCCAAGGAGCTGAAGGAGAGCTCTGCCGCCGAGGCCTTCCGCTGCCGCAGCGTCAGTGTGTCTGACCATGTGGCCCGCAGGTAGTGGCGCTGTGTGGGGCGGGGGGCACAGGCCCTGGAGCTGGGCCCGAGAAGGGGGGCTGCCAGGCGGGAGCTCCAGGGTGGCGGTGCATGGGGCTGCTTGCATGACCTCGCCGCCTGCCCATGCCCTCCCTGGCTGAGTGAAGGGGGCCTAGGGGCAGCCCCAGGCCAGCCGTGGGGGCCTGGGCCTGTGGAGCCTGGTGGTGTGGGGTAGGAGGCTGCGTTCTGTCCCCAAGCCAGCACCACCAGCCACAAGGCTTCCAGAGGCCGGCCTGGCAGCTCAGACGTGGGGCTGCCTGAGAAAGCCAGCCTGGCAGGGCGGGGCCTTTGCCAGCCCCCGCAGCGCCAGCCAGGTTGGACAGGGCGTGCTCCTGGGCTCCGGCCTGTTCCCAGCCTCTCGAGTGCCTTACTCTTTGCACCCTGTTTTAGGAAGGGTCTGCTTTCTGGTGTAAAGCTGAAAGGGAAGGAGGGCTCTGGTGTCGGACCCTGTGAGGCCCTGGGCCACCGCTGCAGCCCAGGCCGGGTCTGCCGGCATCTGGGGCAGGCGGTGCTGGGGCAGGTGTGGGCTCTCAGACACGCTGCTTGGTGCTGGCCAGGGCCGGGCCTCAGCTGTCCTTCACCTGTGGCTAGTCCTCCTGGGTCGGGCTGCACCAAGCAGGGGTGCTGTGGCCACGCCGGGTGGACCCTCGCAAGCCTCGGCCAGCCCTCAGCCGCATGTCTGGGCTCCAGCCTCACGCTGGCCTCATGTCTGGGTTTGGTGGGAGGTGGGGGCAGGGAAACCAGTCGAGCTCTCCTCTCAGCTTTTCCAGTAAATTTTTTTTTAATTAGGCCAGTAAAAAAAAATTATTGGGCAATGGGGGCAAAGAATAGAGTTTGCCAAGAAATGAGACGGAAGAACAGAAGCAGGTGCTAAGATTTGACTCAGGCTCATCTCGCAGAGAGAGCTTCCAGTAAATTCTTTACTACAAGCAAAATATGGTAAAGGGGCTGTGAAGTTGGTGTTGAGATTAGCCTCTGCAAGCCAGCAGGTAGCCGCCCGCTGGGCTTCTGGGGGGCTCGACTCTTCAGCCTGAGTTTGGGGGTGAGAAGCCGCACAAGCAGCCCGGGGCGCCATGGCTCGGTGGGCGGTGTGCCTGCCCAGGGTGGCTTTGGGGGCAGAGTGCAGACTCAGCCAGTGGCCACGGACGTGGCTCCTCTGCATGCCCAAACCTCGTCCTGCCACGGGGCGGTAGCCTAACTCTCGTGTGCCGCAGCAAGGTTGGACTCGTGCCTCTCCCTGTCTCCTGAAGTTTCTCCAACAGCAAGCGGGCCTGGGTCTTTCCCACAACACGGTCCCTCTGTCTGGAATATCGTGATCCTGGGATTTGCAGGCGTGGGTCGGTTGGCTCCTGTGCCCGGCGTGGCCCCTCGAGCGCAGCCCGGGCCCTGCCAGCTCCTGCATGCGTTGAGCTTTGGCCCTGGTGGTGGGTGACAAGGCCGGGCCTCTCTGGTGCCCCTCACGCAGCCCCGTGGCCTTTCCCTCCAGCAGACTCCAGACGTCCCTCACCAGCGCCAGTCTGGGCTCTGCAGACGAGAACTCGATGGCCCAGGCTGACGACAGCCTCAAGACTCTCCACCTGGAGCTCACGGAGACATGTCTGGACATGATGGCCAGATATGTGTTCTCCAACTTCACGGCTGTCCCCAAAAGGTGTGCGCCGCCGCCAGGCGGGGGCGTTCCGGAAGCCGCTCTCCTCTCTCCCCTCCTGCAGCTGCCCTGTCAGAGCGGTGGCAGTTGTGGCCGGGGCCATTGTCAGCCCCTGAGGCCCCTGCTTGCCTCGGCCGAGCCAGTGTGGGGCTCGTGGTCGGGGGTCCTGTGGGAGCTGGGGCTGTCCAGCAGTGGTGGCTGCGGCTGGCTGACGCCCTGTGCCTGCAGGTCCCCTGTGGGCGAGTTCCTCCTGGCAGGCGGCAGGACCAAAACCTGGCTGGTCGGGAACAAACTGGTCACCGTGACGACGAGCGTGGGGACCGGGACCCGGTCGCTGCTGGGCCTGGACACGGGAGAGCTGCTGGGGACCCCTGAGCGGAGGTGACTATTGGCCCACCCGCCTGCGCGGCCTCCGCTGTGGGGCTGTGCGTGGTGGCCCCGAGTCCCGCTCACCCGGTGTGGACGCTTCTGTCCTCAGCCCCGCCCCCAGCGTGCAAGTCAGGCAGACCAAGGAGGCGCCGGCCAAGCTGGAGTCCCAGGCTGGGCAGCAGGTGTGCCACGGGGCCCGGGACCGCGTCCGCTCCATGTCAGGTGCGTGCCCGTGAGTGGCCCACACCCCCTCGGCCACTTCTGCCGGTCCCGCTGCTCAGGAAGGGCCCTTGGTGCCAGGCTGGGGTGCTGTTTGTGCGCGACCCCATCTCAGGCTGTGCCCCTGGCCCGGCTAGTTTTTCCCGTAACTGTTAGGGCTTGAACAAGCCGCCATCCCGGTGGGGCTGGTGCTGGGTGCCCCCTGCCGCCCGCCCTGAGGCTGTGTGGCTGTAGAGCCGTGCTGAGGGCAGGGCCTGGCCGCTGCCCTCGGCCTGCAGCAGCAGGGCCTGGGGTGGATGATGGCTCTCACCGGTCGCTTCCTCCCGTCCTCCTCCAGGGGGCCATGGCCTGCGTGCAGGGGCCCTGGACGCTCCAGCCTGCCACTTCCCAGGTGGCCCCACCTCTCCAGGACCCCTGGCTGCACCAGCCACGAAGCCGGAGAAGGCCCCGGCCGGTGCGCAGGCCGCGGCGCAGAAGGAGAAGACGCATCTGGCCGCCTACGCGCCCCTGCTGACGCAGGGCTGGGCCGAGATCCTGGTCCGCAGGCCCACAGGTACCGGGAGGCGGGCCCTGCTCTCGCCAGCCTCGGTGGCAGCCTGAGCCATGTGTGCCACGGAGCAAGCGGGGCTCTGGGTTGCCAAGGCCGTCGAGCTAAGTCTCCAAAGAGGAGTGGTGGGGGGCTTTGTGGGGAGGGGGGCCTCAGTAGAGGCCCAGAGCCCCGAGGCGCCTTGGGACCTGGGGGGAGGCGGGGAAGGGGGGGAGCCAAGGGGTGGGGAGGAAGAGTGGTCTGGGGTGGGGCCGGGGCTTCAAGAAGCTGCGGGTGTCGGCTCTGCAGCCGTGAGGAGCTGGGGTGGGGGCAGAGGGCAGGGGGAGGCGGGAGCCCAGGTGAGACAGCCTCGGGGGGACGGGCTCTGGGCCCAGGATGCCCCGCGGGAGGGTGGAGTCCAGGCGCCTCCCCCAGCTGCCCCTCCATGCCCTGCCCTGGCGCCGCCTTTGAGGAGGGGCTGTCGTTGGTTGGGGCTGGCCTGGAGCCACAGCGCTGAGGGCTCCTCGGGGCTCGTCGCTGAGGCGGGTGACCACCTGGAGGGCGGCCGAGAACCTCCCCTGTGCCCGTTCCCATCCCTCCGTGGCCGAGGACATGCAGGGGTGGGCTGCGGGCTGAGGCCTGTGGGTGCCACCCGCTCCCAGGCAACACCAGCTGGCTGATGAGCCTGGAGAACCCGCTCAGCCCCTTCTCCTCGGACATCGACAACATGCCGCTGCAGGAGCTGTCCAATGCCCTCATGGCCGCCGAGCGCTTCAAGGAGCACCGGGACACAGCCCTGTTCAAGTCCCTGTCGGTGCCCGTGGCCAACACCGCCAAGCCTCCCCTCCTGCCGCGCTCCAACACAGGTGAGCCTGTGGCGGCGCCGTGGGCAGGGCCCTGGCTGGCTACAGCACCGTCTCCTCTCTGCGGTGGGGAGGCCCAGGGCTCCCCATGGCCTCGGGCACCTGGGCTGGTTCCGAGGGCTGCCGGGACGCCGAGCCCACGCCTGTCTGCCTGCTCTGCCCCTGCCTGCTGGCCTCGGCACAGCCTCCTCCGTCCCCGCCCTCCCTAGACACCTGCTCAGACCGCTCTGAGGCTCGAGCCCGTGCACACGACCTGCCCCGCAGGCCGGACGCTGCTGGCCCCCTCTCTCCTCTCCAGGGCTCGGGTCTGGCGGGACTAGTGGCCGTCGCCCTGCTCGGCCTGTGCCTAGTCTCCTGCTGCTGGCGTGGCAGCTCATGTGGTTTCCCTTGCAGTGGCCTCTTTCTCCTCCCTGTACCAGTCCAGCTGCCAAGGAAAGCTGCACAGGAGCATTTCCTGGGCAGGTATCCGTCCGTCTCTGTGGGAACATGGTGCTGGCTGCTGCATCGATCTGTTGTCATCGCCCTCATCTGGTGCCCCCACGGCCCCCGGCTGGGGCACGTCATCACCCGGGCGCGGGGGCCTGGCGTGTGTGGGGACGTCTGCGCAGATCTCCATCTGCTTTGCCGGCGGGACTCCCCTGGCTTCGCGTGCCCCTGAGCTGTGTGTGCCCTCCCCAGCCCTCCTCTAGGCCTGAGAGGTTGGGGGGCCTGAGGCACCTCGCTGGTGTCGGGCGAGCCAGGCCCTGTGCTGCTCGCACTGGCTTTCTGAACCTGCAGATTGGGCCACGTCACCTTGGCTCAGTCTGGCCAGGACCCTGCAGCCAGCCTCCAGCCCGCGGCCCCCAGACCCTGGCTGGCAGCTCCTGTACCTGCGTCACTCCAGCCTCCTGCCTGGTCCCTGCGTGGGGTCGGGGACCGGGCGGGAAAGGGCAGCGTTGGAGTGGGCTGGTGGGTGCTGGCGTGCCTGTGCTACTCCTCGGCTGCTGCTGCTTCTCATAGGTGCCCACACCTGACACGGGCCAGGCAGTGCCACTCGGCAGCCAGGGCCACCCCAGTGCCCCAGCTGCGGGTTTGGCCAGGGCGTGGTGGCAGGCCTGGGTCTACGTGTGGGCTCGCCCTCTGCCGGCCTTTGTTGGCCAAAGCTGGGCGGGAAGCCTGAGCCCTGGGCCTCGGCCGCCGATGGCCAGTTTCTCAGGCGCCATCCGGCTCGTCTCAGGCAGCGGCCACCTGCCTCACGGGGGGACGTTTGTCCTACCCGCACCTTCCTTGCCGTGGTGGGGGGCGAGGGTTGATTCTGGCTGTCACTGGGATGGACAGAGCTGCCTGGCCGCAGGGACGAGGGGCAGGTGCTCAGCCCTCCCCTCCCCGGGTGGGACGCCCCCTCCTCCCCCAGCGCCCAGCAGCCTCTCCCCAGCCGGCTCCTGGGAGGTGCCGCCCCAAGCCCCGGCACGCAGGCTCGGGTGAGACTGCAGGGAAGAAGCTGGCGCCCTGGTGGCCCGGGAGCCCCCAGGCAGGCTGCGCTCGGCACCCAGCGGCCCATTTGTGTCCTCCCAGACTCCCCGGCAGTTCTGGAAGAGGGAAGTCCAGAGAAGGCTAATTTGTCCCTGGAGCCCCCCGAGTTGGAGGACTTGGAGGCCACCCTTGGCGCAGACCGGCGCTGTCAGCACCCCGAGGCTTACAGCAGGGTGAGCGCAGCTGGGGCCAGAGCTCCCGGGGGCCCGGTGCGCATCTTCTTCCCTTTTGTTTCCCACCTGAAAAATGGCTTGACGGGTGGCCAGGGCGTCCTGGCCACGGCCTGTCAGGACCACCCTACACTCAGCCTGGACTGCGGGGTACCCCGGCCAGGGGCTTCTGCCCCCTGCTCGGCACTGCGTGGGGCCAGGGGGCCTTGTGGAGGCCTGACACGGGCTCTCGGGACGGCCCTTCCCAGTCGTCCTCGACCTCCAGCCAGGAGGAGAAGGCGTTCTGCACGGACGAGCCGGCGGCCGGTGCGATCCCCATCGAGCGGGCCAATGGCGCCGGAGCAGGCCGGCCCTCGGTGGACCTCTCCTTCCAGCCCTCGCAGCCCCTGAGCAAGTCCAGCTCCTCGCCCGAACTACAGACCCTGCAGGACATCGTCGGGGCCGTGGGCGACAAGGCCGACGGCCGGCTGAGCCCCGAGGCCAAGGCCCGGTCGCAGTCGGGGATCCTGGATGGGGAGAGCGTGGCCTGGCCGGCCCCAGGCCACGAGGGGCAGGCCCCACCCGAGGGCCCCTCGCCGCCCAGCGCCCCCCGCTCTCCTGGGGGCCTTCGGCCTCGAGGCTACACCATCTCGGACTCGGCCCCGTCCCGCAGGGGCAGGCGGGTGGAGCGGGACGCCTTCAGGAGCCGAGCCGCGGCCTCCAGCGCTGAGAAGGTGCCGGGCATCAACCCCAGGTGGGCCCCTGCTGCCCGGAGCCCTGGCCGCGCCCGGGGAGGCACGTGGGGCCTCGGTGCCCGCGAGCCTGTCCACATCGGCCCAGGGTCTTCGTGTCCTCTGCCCTGTGGCCAGCCCGAGCCAGCCGTGCTTCCTGTGGGAGGAGGGGCTCTGGAGAAGGGTCTCCAGCCTGCTCCCCTCCAGGGGCAGCCGAGGCCCTCACCCCCCCGCTGTCCGCAGCTTCGTGTTCCTGCAGCTCTACCATTCACCCTTCTTTGGTGACGAGTCCAACAAGCCCATCCTGTTGCCCAATGAGGTGGGCCCCCCTGACTGGAGCCCTCAGTGCCCACGTGGGGCTTGCGGGAGGCTGCGGCCTGCTCGCAGGGGCGTTGGCGAGCTGCCTGGGTTGGGGGGGCCCGGGCCCGTGTTCCCAGCTGAGGCAGGGCTCTGTGACCACAGACCTTCGAGCGGTCGGTGCAGCTCCTCGACCAGATCCCGTCTTATGACACGCACAAGATCGCCGTCCTGTACGTGGGGGAAGGCCAGGTAGGCTGCCGGCCGCGTCCTGGGCTGAGCCACTGCAGCCTCTCCACGCACATGTGTGCAAGTCTGGGCCAGGTGCCATCTGGTGCAGGCCTTTCAAAGTGACAGGGACAGAGCTCTCCACCCCCACTTGGCCTGTTGGGGGCGGGGGTGAGGGCGGTGGGGCAGGTGGGGGTGGGAGGGTAGTTCCCCTGGGGGATGTGTCAGCTGACGCTTGAGCACCTTGCAGGAGGGTAGGAGAGCAGCAGGTGCGCACAGGCCGGGGGTGCTGGGGTGGGGCGGAGGGAGAACCGGGGACAGACGGCTCAGCCGGTCCTCGGTGATCCCGCGCAAGGACCCCGATGGGGCCGGCCGAGGTGAGCCGCTTGGTGGAGAGCTGGTTGCCGGGGGTGGGTGGGAGCAGGGAGCAGGAATTGTGTGGACCCTGAGAAGAGCCTGCTCCCCACAGGGGCGGTGGGGGCAGGGGCAGGGCTGCGTGCGCCGAAGAAGACAGCACCTGGGAGTGGGGCGGTGAGGAGAGGGCCGTCCCAGAGAGCACTGAGGCAGCCCTGCCTGCCCAGCCCTGGGAGCGAGCGGTAGGCACAGGGATGGAGCAGAAGCAGGTGCCACAGAGCCACAGCGTCACCCCACCCAGCGCCCCCGGACCTGTGCTGGAGGCCGGAGCAGTGGGCAGGCGCACTGCAGGCCCCGACGCAGCGCCCTCCTCCTCACAGAGTGCCAGTGAGCTCGCCATCCTGTCCAACGAGCATGGCTCCTACAGGTACACGGAGTTCCTGGCAGGCCTGGGCAAGCTCATCGAGCTCAAAGACTGCCAGCCTGACAAGGTGTACCTGGGCGGCCTGGACGTGTGTGGGGAGGACGGCCAGTTCACCTACTGCTGGCACGACGACATCATGCAAGGTGGGGCGGGCAGCAACGTCGCCCAGCGCCCCCCGCGCCGTCACTGGAGGGCCCGTGCGCTGCCCAGGCAGTGGTGGGGTCGCCAGCTCTGCCTCTGGGGGCTCCGCCTCCACCAGCCTCTGGGGAGAGCGCGGGGGGGTGGGCACCTGTCCACAGCACCCTGGCCCCGCCAGCACCCGCCTCCGCCTGGTGGAGTGGCTCAGCCCCGTCAGCCTGCGCTCTGCTCGGGCCCGCAGCCGTCTTCCACATCGCGACCTTGATGCCCACCAAGGACGTGGACAAGCACCGCTGCGACAAGAAGCGCCACCTGGGCAACGACTTCGTGTCCATCGTCTACAACGACTCGGGCGAGGACTTCAAGCTGGGCACCATCAAGGTGGGGCGGCGCCTCCTGGGAGCACCGCGCGGTGCCGAGGGCTCGCCTGGGCCAGGCAGCAGGCTGGCGCCGGAGCTCTTCTCGTGCGCTGGCCTCGGCGCAGCCTGGCAGGCCCCGTCACGGCTATAGGGCTCATGGGAGTAATGGGCCGTCCCCCAGCCCATGGGCTGCCTCCACGGTGAGCGTGCCCGTGGTGTGGGGAGGGGCCCGGCGGCTGTCCTGGGCAGGCCTTCAGTGTCACGTGTGCCAGCTCACGGGCACGGGCTGGCAAAGGCCGGTGCAGGGGCTCTGTACAGTTGATCCCTGAGGTCAAGGGCCCAGAGGAGACTGTGCCACTGGGACCCTTGGGCAGCGTCCAGGGACAGGAGATAGGCTGCAGTGGCGCTGGCTGCCTCGGGTGCGCAGCCGTGCAGCAGGGGCGAGCGTGTTGGGCTGAGGGGTGCGTGCAGTGGACACTGCTGAGACCGATGGGGTGCCTGGGTGGGCTGGTCACAGAGGGGCTCAGGTGCGTGGCCGGGGGTTGGTCGGGGGTTGTCAGCACGTGGAGGGCATCTCCGCCACGGTTGGCAGAAAGCCCTAGAAGGCAGCTGGGCGGGCCAGAAGCTGCCACATGGACCAGAGCAGGGGCTGGTCAAGGGTGCTGGAAGAATGGGCTGGGGGTCCCAGGGAGGAAGTCCCGTGCTGGCAAGGGGTGGCACTGAGGCAGGGCCCTCCAAGGACAATCAGAGGCCGAGACCAGCCAGCACGGGCACTGCTGCCCTCACCTCGCTGTCGGCCTTCGGCAGCTGTGGCTCTGACAGGCGGGGACAGCATGGGGAGGTGGGTCGAGGTGCCCACAGGCCAGTGCCCTCTCCGAGCGCTGGAGGACGCAGCTGAGCTGTCAGGCACCACGACCTGGAGTGACGTCTCCACCTGTCTGGGCAGGGCCAGTTCAACTTTGTCCATGTGATCATCACGCCGCTGGACTACGAGTGCAACCTGGTGTCGCTGCAGTGCCGGAAGGGTGAGGCTCAGGGCAGGAGGCGCCGGGCGGGGGTCAGGGCGCCAAGCTAGCGCACCCTGTCTCCCCAGACATGGAAGGCCTTGTGGACACCAGCGTGGCCAAGATCGTGTCTGACCGCAACCTGCCCTTCGTGGCGCGCCAGATGGCCCTGCATGCCAACGTGAGTGGAGGTGCCCGAGGTGGGAGGGGTGGGGCTCAGGCCAGAGGGGCTCAGGACCCCTGTCCCCCCAGATGGCCTCCCAGGTCCACCACAGCCGCGCCAGCCCCACTGACATCTACCCGTCCAAGTGGATCGCCCGGCTGCGCCACATCAAGAGGCTGCGCCACCGGGTAGGCACGGGGCGGGGAGGGAGCCCAGGGGGAATGTTCCGGCAGCACCTGATGCCTCTGTCCCCTCAGGTGCGGGAAGAGGCACCCTACCCGAGCCCCAGCCTGCCCCTGCTGCACCCTCCAGCCCCCACCAAGACCCCGGCCGAGCCCCCGCCCACCTACGAGACCGGCCAGAGGAAGCGGCTCATCTCCTCGGTGGACGACTTCACGGAGTTCGTGTGAGGCCGCTGGGGGACTGCGCCCCCGCACCCTCCCCACGCGGCTCCAGCTGTTTGCGGGACGCGCAATAAAGCAGCCGCTGGGCCCCTCGCCGCGTCACACACAGACGGAGGCCAGGGAAGCAGTCAGCCAACTCCTTTATTTGACTTTGTTCCTTGTGGGGAGGACACGGGGCAGGATCAAGGCTGTCCCGGTGGGGGGCAGAGCGCTGGGGGCCTCATCCAGCCCCCTGTGTCACACACACACTGTCACACAGTCCCCAGGAGCCAGCCCCTGAGGAGGAGCTCCTCCCGTCCCACAGCCCTCTGCCACAGTCTTGCCCACTGCTTGCCCAGAGCCCGATGCCAGCAGGCCTGGGGCGGCGGGGAGGGCGGGGGGCTATGCCCTGTCCTAGGCAGGCTCAGCTCTACTTTGGGGAGGAGGAACCTAACTTCAGCCACCAGGTGCCTCAGCCCTAAGGGAAAATAGTGGCATGGAAAAAAATACACCTGTACCCCATCCGAGACACTGGCACGCTCAGCAGGGTGGCAGCGAGGGGCAGGGGCTAATAACTTAGGAGGACCTCGGGGGCTGAGGGACTGGCCCAGCCGTCCCTGCCCCTGAGGGCTTGGGAAATAAATTAGCGTCTCGCAGGTCCTCAGTCCAATACTGTCAAGCCCCCCTCCCGGGGGGTGGGGCCTGGCTGCCCACGCAGCCACTTTAAAGTGCTGAAGCCACAGGAGGTGGCGGGCGCAGCCTGCCCCGTGGGGCCAGTGCTGCCCGCTCGGCCTAGGGCGGGGGAGTAATACTGCTGGGGGCCGAGGCCCCGGCTAAGTGCCGCTGGGGTAGACCTTGTTCCTGGCCCGCTGGCCCGGCCTGTTGGGGCTGGGGGCCAGGCCCATGGCTCGACGGGCACGGGCCAGGTGGCCAGGCAGGCCCGGGGAAGGGCCCTGGGCCCGTGGGGTGGGGGCGTCACGGCCCCGCAGGCGCTGCAGCTGCCGCTCCAGCTGGTACACATCCTCCGTGGCCTGGTTGAGCCGATCGAACTGGGCCAGCAGGGCCTCAAACACGGCCTGCAGGCGGGAGGGCTCGGGCTCCACGCGGGGCCCCGGCCGCTGCCCATCCAGCTGGCTGGAGGCGGTGGAGGGGCGCGAAGCATCCGAGCCCGCACTGGGTGGCACCTGGGGGGGCGACTTGGAGTCCCTGGATGAGCGGGAAGGCATGGGCTCCACGCCCTCGAAGCGCACTTTGTGGCGGAACTGGGGGCGGCACAGGGGCTCGGTCAGTCCGGCAGCGCCCTGGGCCCGCTGAGCCCAGGGCGCGTCCCTCTCCCCCCCGCTGGGCCGTACCCACCTCCTTGACCTTGCTGAAGCCGAGCCAGAGGCGCAGGCGGCGCAGCAGCAGCTCCACCATCTCGTAGTCCTGCGGCTCCCAGGCCGGGCGGTAGAGCTCGCCGCGCAGCGCGTGGTAGCGCCAGCGCAGCAGCACCGCGCCCAGCCGCAGGGCGCCGCCCAGCCGCAGCGCCCAGAGCCCCGCGCACAGCAGCGGCGCCAGGCGCCAGGCCTCGGCGGGGCACGCGGCCGGGCCCCCAGCGCCCGGGCACAGCACCAGGAGCGCCCGCGCCGCGCTCTGCAGCGAGTTCACGCACGCGGAGACCAGCTGCGGGCAAGGCGGGGTGAGGGGTGAGGGCGGTGGCCGCCGAGCCCCGCGCGCTCCCGGCCCGGCCCGACGGCGCCGCCACCTACCAGGACCACGAGCTGGGCATAGGCCACGGCGAGGGCGGCCAGCGCCAGGGCGGCGCCCGCGAGCTCGGGCAGGGCGCGGCCCAGCGTCTTCCCCAGCACCGACCACTGGCGCACGAAGCGGAGCTGCTGCGCGGCCTGCGGGCAGAGGGCTCAGCAACCGCCCCGCGCCCCTGCGCCCTGCGCCCCGCGCCCCAGCACCCCGCGCCCCAGCGCCCCCGCGGGGGCCTCACCTGCACCAGCAGCAGGAAGAGCAGCGAGGCGGCCAGGCCGCGGGCCGCGGCGCTCAGCTGAGCCACCTGGTCGAAGCTGGTGAAGCGGCGCGGGCGGCCGCGCACGAAGCGGGCCCACTGGCGGTCGGCGACGCCCAGCTGGGCCAGGCGCACGAGCGCCGCGGCTGCCGCCAGCGCCACCAGCAGCCACTGCGCCCAGGGCCCCGGCCGCACCGCCCGCGCGCGCCCCTCCCGCCGCCAGGCCCTCGCCTCCGCCGCTGCCAGGTACACCGCGAAGAGCAGCAGGCACACCTGCGGGGGGCGGGGTCAGCGCAGGCACCGCCCCGGGGCCGGGGCAGGGCGGGGGCCTCACCGGGGGCGGGGCTCCCGTGGGCGTGGGAAGGGGAGGCCAAGGGGCTCCGCGGGGGCGGGGCGTACCGACGTGAGCAGCGGCAGCGAGAGGCCGGCGCTCAGGCGCTGCAGGGCGAAGGGGCGCACGGTGAGCGCGGCCACCGCGCGACCGGCCTCGGGGAACTCGAGGCGCAGCGTGACGGCGGCGTGCAGGCCCACGGCAGGGCTGAAGCGCGTGAGTTCCACGAACACGGCGCGGCTCCTGCGCGGGAGGGGGGCCGCATTGGAGGAGCGCGAGGGGCGCGGGGGAGGCGCGGGGCGCGGGGGAGGTGCGGGGCGCACCTGCTGTCGATCCAGTGGTGGCGCCGCAGCCAGGCCAGCCGCCGGCGGCTCTCCTGCAGGCTCGCGCCCAGCTCCTGCACGTAGCCGCCGCCGCCATACACAGCACAGGTGCCCCAGTGCCAGGCCCTGCGGGGACCGGGGTGGGGGCGTTGCGGCAGCGCCTGGGTGCCAAGGGGACGGGGGCTCCTCCTCAGCGCGACCCCGGGCCCCACACTCCCTCGACGCTCACCCCAGCAGGTCGGGGGCCGTGTAGGCCCAGGTCTCAGAGCCGTTGCCGGCCGCGGCCTCCCAGCCCACGCCGTAGGTGCTGGTGCTGAAGCCTCCGGGCGCTGAGCAGAGGTGGGCGCCGGGGCACAGGGCTGAGAGGCAGAGGGGCGCGGGCGGTGCAGGGGGGCTCAGGACTCAGGTGCCCACTGCTCACCGCCCAGCCGTCTTCCCCCCGCCCCCGGCAAGCATGAAAGCCACGTCCCAGTCTCCTCCACCTTAAAGGAAACAGGCAGAGCAGACAGGGCGCCGAGCCCACCCAAGCCCAGGAGAGGGTCCTTTGGAGAAGAACCAGGGCCAGGGCGGGTGCCTCCACTCACCTTCCTGCAGCCGCACCTGCCGCAGGCGCGGGGGCCCCAGCTCTGGGCTGGACTGGTTCCCATGGACGTAGGGGAGGAGCACATGGGACATCCACGGCCAGAACTCATCCGACCTGCCCAGGCCAGGCACACGGTCACAGACCCCAGGCCTCGGGCCCCCCACAGGGCCCGGGGGCCACCCTGCAGCCGGGGATGGGGCCTCCTGGGCTTCTCCAGCTTGGGCTGCCGTTGTGGGGCCCCGTCCAGGGGCCGTTTGCTGCCTGCCCTGCTCTCCACCCACCCAGGATGTCTCCAGACAGGGTTCCTCCACCCCCAAGGGCAGGGCCACCCCCCCCATCGAGCCCACTGGCCAGAAGCAGGCAGGCTGGGGGCAGCACCCGTCCTCAGGCAGGCCGCTCACCGCGTGATGGCCAGGAAGGCCCGGCTGTCCAGTCCCTGTTTGATGGCACTCTGCAGGTGGTAGGCGTGGCCGTGGCCCGAGGCGTCCCCGTAGGTGGCCAGCAGCGTCACCAGCAGGAAGAGCATGTACACCAGCAGGCTCTGCGAGGCGGAGCCGCGTCAGCACCAGCGCCCAGGCCCACTGGGGCTCCAGGAGGACGCGGCAGCTGGCGCCGCCCCGGGCCTGGACTCACCCGCAGCATCCCGTGCAGCCTCTTGACCTTGCGGGCCTCCTCCTTGGCCAGGAAGAGCGCAAAGCCGTGGGGGGGCCGGACGCGGGGCACGCGCTCGCCCACCGGCGTCACAGCCAGGCTGTCCAGCAGAGCGTCGTCCTCGTCTGGGTGCAGCCGCTTGGCCACCAGTGAGAAGTACAGGGCTTCCAGCAGCACCTGCGGCAGGGCTGGCTCAGAGGGGCCCCCCAGCCCACTCCCCTGAGGCGCCCCCCACAGCCCGCTCCCCCCGAGGCGTCCCCCGCAGTCTGCTCCCCCGGAGGCGCCCCCAGCCCACTCCCCCGGAGGACCCCCCCCCCAACCCACTTCCCCGGAGGCGCCCCCCTAGCCCGCTCCCCTGGAAGGCGCCCCCCAGCCTGCTCCCCCGAAGTGCCCTCCCAGCCCGCTCCCCCGGAGGACCCCCCCCCAACCCACTTCCCCGGAGGCGCCCCCCTAGCCCGCTCCCCTGGAAGGCACCCCCCAGCCTGCTCCCCCGAAGTGCCCTCCCAGCCTGCTCCCCCGGAGGCGCCCCCCCCAGCCCATACCCCCAAGGCGCCCCCCAGCAGGCTCACCTTGAGAGGCTCCCAGCCGAGAAACGAGGCCAGGAAGCTGGTGCTGCTGGACAGGATCCACATGACGCTCACGCCTGGCGGGAAACTGGCGCCCACCCAGCCTGACACCGCCACCGCTGAGGCCACCAGGAGCAGGCTGAGCCCGTGGGCCAGAGGCGCACACCAGGCCGGCAGCAGCCGCTTCCGCAGACCCTCCACCAGCCCTGGGGGGCGGAGGACATGTGACCAGTGGTCTCGAGGGAGGGGGTCGGGGGTCCACCCTGGGGCCACTGAGCGTACCTGTCCCGGAGATCCTGGCTGGCGGAGGCTGCTCCCAGGTGAGTCCGGGAGGGGGCGGGGCTTCATCCCCCATCCTCTGTGGCAACGACAGCAGCGTCTCTGTCCTCTCCCCAAGGGCACTCGACCTGAGGGGTGGGGGCTGTGAACTCCAGCCCTGGGGGGCGGGCAGCAGCGGGCCCTGTTGCCACCAGCCCCCTTTCCCGGGCAGCACCGAGGCGGTGCCCAGCATCCTAGACCCCTGCCTCCCACCTGCCCGGCCACCCCCAAGTCCAAGCACAGGCACCTCCGCCGGGTCCCAGGGCATGTGGCCAGGGCGCACCCCAAACTAAGGCTACATCTAGAATCTTCCTGAGCTCTACTCCAGAGTGGTTTTGTACCCTAAAATCACAGTCACTTTGAGACTTTGAGATGAGGAAGCGAGAAGAAAGGGGAGGAAAAGCACAGGGCCATGCGCTGAGGAGACTGGGGCGCCATGTAGCAGCACACAGCTAAAGAGAATGCGCCCCACAAAAACTAAAACTTTAAGGAAGTATTAAAGAGAATGGGCCCCCCGCGGTACGAACTTCCAGGTTTGTCTGCTTGTGTCACAGGGAGTAAAGGACAGTGTTCTTGTCCTTGGAATGGATGGTCCAGCTTTGAGCAGGATGGACAGCCACTATCTGCAGGTGGTGGGCAGAGGTGCCCGGCTGCCCCCTGCGGGGTGGGCCGTGGAGCGCGGTAGCCACACAGCCCTGAACCTGGAGGCACCTCCAAGCTCACGCTCCTCCAGCCCTCCACAGACACTGCCGGCCCCGCTGCACGCAGGACGCTGCCGGCTTGGGCCCGGAGGAACAGGCCGTGGGCCAGGGCGCACAGGAGGGGGAAGTGCCCGGGAATGCGCGGGGCTCCCTGCCACCTGCAGCCTCTTCCCACGGTGGAACTGGGGTGCCGTGGAGATGATGGGGTGACTCACGAGGCCCAGCCCAGAGAGAGACTGCTGCCCGGCGCGCCCCTGGGCCCTTCACTCTGGGGGGCCCTGCCAAGGCACAGGGACGCTCAAGCAGCCCCGTCTGGTGGGGAGGCGCTGAGGCCCCCCCATACACAGCCAGCTAGGTGGCTGGAGGCCCCTGGACGTGGGGCGATGGGTGACGCAGCACCCCAGGTGGGGGCACCGTGGCTGCTGCAGGTGGGCCAGGCCAGCAGGGGCGGATGTTTCCAAAGCAGATGGGACTTGTTGAAGGCTTGCGCGAGAAATGATGCAGAAAGAGTAAGGACAAAGAGCTAAGAATAAACTCAAGGTTTCTGTCCTTGATGGTAGAGGACAGGTTGGCCGTCTTCTGAGATGACAGATCGGGGAGAGCAAGCCCTGAGTGGGAGACACGGCACTGGGCTTGGACAGGGGGCACAGGGGCCGTGGCCCGGGTCTCGGGAAAGGCTGGAGGATCGCGGGGGGACAGGTCACAGGCGTCCCGGGTGTCCTGATCACAGAGGAGTTCTTAACTGATTGGCAACTTCTACACGAAAGTAGGACCTTGTCATGGTTGTACAACAGTTATGCAAAGGCTGGCTGCCTTTGCAGATGATTCAGGAAGCTTTCCCTTTTTCTGTGTGTTCTGGAACAGTTCATGTATCTCAGTAATTTTGGTTGCTTGAAAATTAGGTTAAAAATAGTGAAAAAGTGGATATTAAAATAGATCTGGAGGGGAAGCGGACTTGGCCCAGTAGTCAGGGTGTCCATCTACCACAGGGGAGGTCCGTGGTTCAAACCCTGGACCTCCTTGCCGTGTGTGGAGCTGGCCCATGAACAGTGCTGATGCACACAAGGAGTGCCGTGTCACGCAGGGGTGCCCCCACGTAGGGGAGCCTCATGCACAAGGAGTGTGCCCCGTAAGGAGAGCCGCCCAGAGCGAGAAAAGCCTGCCCAGGAGTGGTGCTGCACACATGGAGAGCTGATGCAGCAAGAGGACGCAACAAAACGTGACACAGATTCTGGGTGCCACTGACACAAGTGGACACAGAAGAACACAACGAGTGGACACAGAGAGTAGACAACTGGGGGGGGAGGGCGCGGGAAAGGGGAGAGAAATAAAAAAATCTTAAAAAAAAAAAAAAAAGTCCTAAATACACTCAAAGAGTTCAAAGAAAACATGGACAAAGAGCTAAAAGAAATCACGGAAATGCTCCGTGAACACGGAGGTATCAAGTGAGGCGGACATGGCGAGAACGCCGCAGACTTCGGCCCATGGAGGGCTCGAGCAGGCTGGAGCTGGCAGAGGACGAACCAGACCTGAAGACGATGCCGTCTGAGGGCAAAGAGAGCGAGAATGGGGGAAATGAGCAGAGCCAGGGAGCTGTGGGCACCGCCCAGCGCAGCAGGGGACGCTGCAGGAGCGCGAGAGAGGGGGGCAGGCAGGATGGTCAAAGGATCAACGGCCGGCAACTTCCCACATTAAACAGAAGACGTGAGTGGACACACCCAGTCTTCAGACAGTGTTGATCCAATAGGCCCACAGCGCCCTAGACGCAGCCATCGGCTGCCAAGAAGTTGGAAAGCCACCCGAGAAGCAGCGCATCGTCCTGCAGAAGGGATCAGAAATGCAGAGGACCCGAGGGCCAGGATGGCGGCGCAGGGAACGGCAGGTGCCCCACCCGCGGGGCCCCGGGGGAGAGGGGAAGCCGTGGAGACCGAGCAGGCAGGTCGGCCCCCAGGGGGGCTCCCCCGGGTCAGGGAGCTGCGGGGCACACAGCCAACTCGGGGGGCAGGAGGAGCGGTGGGGAGTGGAGCCGGGGCGCAGACCAGGGAAGGAAAGAAAAAGGAAAGACACCAGCATGCTGAAGTGGCCCGAGGAAGGGGCGCAGGGCCCGGGGCTCCACGGCCACCACCCCAGGGGCAGGACCGGGCCAGCGCCGGGCAGGGCTGGCCGTGCCCCCGGCCTGGAGAGGCGGCCAGGCTGTCGGACGCCCGCCCGGCAGAGCAGGTGCAGCTCAGCCCACAGGGCACTGGGGTCAATCCTCGTACCCCCTAGAAAAAACGCCTCGTCAGGGGATAAGGGGGTGAGGAGAGGCGAGAGGGGAGCCAGGGAGCCGCCAGGCATCGTCAGCCCAGCGGGTCCTGGCGGGGAGCTAAGGGACAAGCAGCCTCCTGGCAGGGAACTCAGACTGAGGGTTTTTTTATTCTTTATCTTTCCCTCTATCCCTGGGACCTATCCCGTGGAGGGTGGGCTGCAGGGTGACGGCAAGCACCGGCAGCCTGGGACAGCTGCTAGTGGCCTGGGGGGCCTGTTTTGGGGTTTTGTTTTTTTACCCCACTTTCTCTTCTTCTTCTTCTTTCTCCTTAGGATATTTTTCTTTCTTTCCTTTCTCCCCTCTTCTGTTGCTTTTCTTTTGTTCCACATTCTCTTGGTCATCATTTTCTTTCTTCTCTTCTTTCCAGTCTTTCATTCTATTTTTTCCTGTTTCTTTTTTTTTTATTCCACCTTTTTTCATTCTTATTCCTTTTTATTTTTTAATGATTTCACTCATTACATTTTTCTTTTCCTGGTTCCTTTTCCATCTTTTTTTAATTGTTGCTATTTTCTCCTCTTCTTTCTTTCCTTTTTGTGGCCTTAATCTTTTTTTGGGGGGGACACAGACAACTACAAGGATATAGAAGAAGTGGAACCAAGTGTCAAAGAGAAGACCCCTTCACACAGAGACGGTGGGCTGAGGCCCTGGAGCAGGAGGAGAAGCGGACCACCTGGATGAGCCCGTGCAGGGGACAACTCGACACCCACAAGCCCCCCGGACGCAGGAGGCCCGCCCAGGTGCAGGAGCACGGAGGAGCAGGCGGAGGCAAGGTGGGACTCCTCAGGGACGCCCTGCAGAGAGGACGAGTCAGCGCAGTGATGTGAAGGATGCGGAGGAAGACGGAGGCCGGGAGGCAGGAGGCCGGCGGCTCCGAAGGACTGACGCAAAACCCTGCCCACCGCGGACCCGGGCCAGCTCTGCAGCACGAGGGTGGGACAGACATTCCCAGATAAACGGGCTGAGGACGCTGTCACCACCTGAACGGGAGTCGTGCGGGCTGAGGCGAGGACCCCAGGCCCTGAAGCCACATGGAGAGAGAAGGCTCTCCAGCAGGGGGCCGGCCTGGCGGTGCCAACGCCAGGGCCGCCGCGCCGCTCACTGGGACTCCACTTTACTTCCCACAGGGGCTCAAAGGCAAATGCATAAACCGTACGGTGAACCGTGGTTTTTGGCTCGTAACGTGTAACTGTGCCACCTGTGACAAGAACGACACGAAGGTGGAGGCGGAGGGGCGTGGGGACGTAGTTTACGGAGCTGCCGAAGTGACGCTGGGGTCATGGCAAAGCGACCTCTGTAGCATGAGGTTAACGTTAAGGCCCTCGGTGACCACAGAAAATGCAAATCCAAGGGACAGGAAGCGCGGGACAGGCTGGGGTGCGTGCGGGGCACGGGGAGTTCATAAAAGGCGGGTGCAGAGCTCTGTGGGGCTTAAGGGCGAGTTCCAGCGACGGGGGGCGGTGAGGGTGCTGCCTGTCGTGAACGGGCTTCACCCCACTGCGCGCCGTCCTCGGGAGGGGCCGGGGGAGATCTACGCTGCGTGAAGTTTCCACAATTAAAGGAAAGATAAAGGCAGTCGCCCCCAGGGGTTCCGAGGGAAGGGAGAGAGGAGGACAGGCGTAACATGGGGCGTTTGGGGGACCCTGGAATGGTCCTGCGTGACCCTGCAATGACGAGCCAAGCCATTACACATTGCGTCAAAGCCTATAAAACTGTGCGGGGCAAAGTGTAGACCGTAACGTGAACCACAGGCCAGGTCGGCTGCAACGCTTCAGCAGGTGTCCCCCAACTGCAACAAATGCTCCGCGCCCAAGAAGGCTGCTGTGCGTGGGGAGTGGGGCAGGGCAGGGGCGGGGTATATGGGAATCCCCTAGATTGTCAATGTAATATTTTTGCAATCTAAAGCTCCTTTAAAAGTTGGAAAAATAATGGATGGGGGAAGTGGCTGTGGCTCAACCAACTGGGCTCCCGCCTACCATATGGGAGGCCCCGGGTTCGCGTCCCAGGGCCTCCTTGTGAAGGCAGGCTGGCCCGCGTCCGTGGAGAGCTGGCGCGGCAAGATGACGCAACAAAGGGAGACAAGCAGAACGCGCAGCAAATGGACACAGAGCAGACAGCAAGCAAGTGGCGGGGCGGGGGGTAAAATTAAAAAAATAATGGAAGGAAGAGAGGGAGGAAGGGAAACTAAAGGGATCATGATAATTGAATGTAATATATGATGCCAATTGAGATCAAAAAATGGAGGAGGAAAGCTCAAAAGGACCTACTGGGACAGAGAGAAAACTGGGACATAGACCGTGAGCTTTATATCAAGGTTAAGTGTCTTGAACTCGATAATTCACTTAAGGCGATCATAGGAGTGAATATCCTTGCTCCTAGGAAATGCTCAGGGAGTGGCGTGTTCAGTGAGCGTGTGCAGCTGCTCTCCAGTGTTGAGCGCAAGAGAGCAGGCAAGAGAGTAAGACAGCGAGCGAGAGAGCGAGCAAGAGAATGAGAGAGCGAGAGAGCGAGAGAATGACTGCTGCAGCCAACAGCAAATGTTCGCTGTGGGGATCTGGTATCTGTGGGGGGTAGGGGGCAGTTCTCTTTGTAGATTTTTTTTTTCCAACTGTCCTGTAAGTTTAAAATTATTTCAAATATAAAGTAAAAAAGTCATCTCAGACTGAGAAAGACCGAGGAGGGGTTGCCCACAATCGTTTCCGGCCGCTCTTGGGTGTAAGCCTCCTTTCCTCCCTGGCCTGGCCTGCCAACCTCGCCCGAGGGCCCCCTCCCTGCCCAGCCAGCCCTGACAGGGGCTCGCGGGGCAGGCCCCCCGCTGCGGGCAGAGCGGGGAGCAGGCGTGCCCCGCGGCGTGCCCCGGCCGCTGCGCACTCACAGGCCGGCGAGCAGGTCCGAGTCGCCCTGCGTGTCCTGCGTGGGGGCCAAGCTGCTGGCGTCGGCCAGGACCTGGCGGATCCAGTCTTCATCTGCAGGGGGGAGCGGATCAGGGTGCGGTTGCCCCAGCCACCGGGACCCCCTCCAGGCCCAGCCCGCGCACCTGGCACCGAGAAGCTGTCATCCTCCAGGCCCCGCGGGCCCCGCGCCAGCTGCTGCAGGGCGCTGCCCATGACGGACGGGTGGTTGAGCAGGTCCGGCCAGCTGAGCGTGCTGTGGGGACACGGTCAGCACGGGGGGCCGGGGGGACATGCCTGCACCCCCGACGCGCCTGGGGTCCCGGCACACGCTCACACGGACACGCGCGGGTTGGAACAAATGTGTCTCGGGATGGCGCGTGACAACGAGAGCTCAGCCAACGGCAGAGGGGACCCCGCGGGGGCCGGGCACAGCCCACCGCACCTGGCCCACGTGTTCTCTAGGGACCCACCTTTTAGAGTCATCCAGGTACAGGTTGCTCTTCACTTGTCCTGCGAGGGCCTGCTGGGAAGCACGGAGGGCCTCTCAGAGCCGGCGGCATTGCGCCGGGGGCGGGGGTGGGGGGGGTGGGCCCGCACCTGCCCCCAGGCCCCCGCCAGACTCACCTGGGCGCGGAGCCCCGAGAGCGTGAGGAAGGAGCTGTCCAGCCCCGATGAGTCCAGGAAGCTGTCCTCGTCCAGCACCTGCCCCCCGGGGATGGGGGTGGCGCTGGGGCCTCCGGCCGCCTGCGGAGAAGGCAGGTGCTCAGCGGGGGCACGAGAAGCTGCCTCCTGAGCAGACGGGGCCTGCGCGGGGGCTGTCCGGCAGAACATTCTAGAACGAGGGACACGTTCTCTGCATGGGCTGTCGTGACAGCCACATGGCCGCCCAGCACTTGCAGGGTGGCGAGCGCAGCTGAGGATTTCTAACAAGTGTGAGTAAAGCACAGACGGCCGAGTGTGGCCGGCGGCTGCCGTGCTGGCCTCCGGGGACAACTGCCCTCGGTCACGGCACACGGTCATTCACGGGCTGGGTTTGCTGTGTGAATTTTATGGAGATTTTCTGCACCTAAGATCATTAAGAATGCCCGTCTCTGGTTTTCGCATCACAGAGCGAGTCAGGAGGTGCTTCTGGTTTATGGAAACGTCTCTTAAGAACATTAATTCTTCCCTCAGTGTTTGGGAGGATTCACCAGTGAAGCCGCCTGGTCCTGGGCTTTTCTTTGTGGGTAACTTTTATTTTTTTATTTATTTAACCCCCCCGCCCCTTGCGGCTTGCTCGCTGTCTGCTCTCTGTGTCCGTTCGCGGTGCATTCTTCTCCATCTGCTTGTCTCCCTTTTGGTTGCGTCATCTTGCTGCGCCAGCTCTCTGCAGGTGCGCAAGCCATCAGCTCTCCGCAGTGCATGGGCCAGCTTTGCCTTCACCAGGGGGCCCCGGGACATGAACCCAGCACCCCCCCATATGGTGGACGGGAGCCCCATCAGTGGAGCCACAGCCGCGTCCCTGGGAGTAACTTCTAATTACTCCTTTAGTCTCCTTCCCTGTCGTAGGTCAGTTCGGATTTCCTCCCTCGAGTCAGCCCAGGTCGTTCGTCTTCCTGGAGGTGGGTCCCGCTCCGCAGTCGTCCAGCTGCAGGGCCTGGGGCAGCGCCCCCCCGTCCCATTCCCATGTTCGGTGCCCAGCCTTGCTCTGCTCCCTGGCTCTGTCTAAGGCTCTGCCGTCCTGTTGCTCTTCGCAGAGAGCCACTTTTGGCGCAGCCAGTTCCCTGTCCAGCTGCAGCCCTGGGCAGTGACACACGGGGCCCGCCCAGGCCCGGGGCCCACCCACCTGGCTCCGGGACATCCGGAAGAGGAAGAGGACGACCAGGTAGACAGGGTAGACGAGCAGGCTGGACACCAGGCCCGCGGCGACCGCATCGACCGTCAGCGGGACCAGCCCAGACACGGGCCCCGCGCTGCATGGACAGAGAGACCGGGCGGGGGGGGAGGGGTGCCGATTAGGCGGGGAGGGGCAGGCGGGGGGCGGTGGGGGCCTCCCCGGGCCGGGCACCCACCTGGAGGCGGCGTCCGCCACGAGCCCGTACCACAGGGCGTTGGCGCCGAGGAAGAGGCACGTGAGCAGGACGCAGCAGGTGGCCCTCTGGACGCGCGTGAAGCGGCTGCGCGGTGGCCGGTCCCAGATGGAGAGCCAGATGTGCTTGTCGAAGAAGCCGCGCTGCAGCTCGGCCACGAGCAGGCGCCGGACCCGCCGCAGGGCGGCGTCGCCTAGGGAGGGGCGGCGGGGGCTGCAGGCGCTGCGCGGGGGGGCCTCCCCGCCCGCCCCGGCCCGGGCCCCCGCCTTACTTGCTGCCAGCACCTCCTTCTCCACCAGGCCCCCGTGAGCCTCGGCGTCCACCGAGAGCCAGTCGTTGACCAGGAAGAAGGTGCTGCGGGCGCTCTGCAGGTCCCTGACGATGACATGCTGCAGGAACCAGGCCGGGCTGAGCCCTGCGGGAGGCGGGGGGGCTTTAGGGCCCTGGGGGGAAGGGGGAATGGGGAAGGGGGAAGGAGGAGAGGGGGGAAGGGGGGGAAGGCCTCCGGGGGAAGTGGGAGGGCCCTGGGGGGCATTAGGGCCTTGGGGGAAGGGGGAGGGGGAGGTGTTAGGGCCCCATGGGGGAGGGGAGGGCCCCAGGGGGAGGTGGGGGGAGGGGAGGGCCGGGGGGGGGGGGGGGTGTTAGGGCCCTGGGGGGAGGGGGGGAGGGGAGGAGGAGGGGGGAGGGGGGATTCGGGGGCGCCAGGCGGGGCGGGCCACCTTTGTTGTCATGCCACACGCGGATCTTCCACACGCGGCCCAGGCTGCGCGGCGTGGCGATCTGGAAGACGTCCAGGCTGTTGCGGCGGAAGGCGCCCTGCCCGTCCAGGTGCCGGTGGCCGCTGCGGCTGGCCGCCCCGTACAGCACGATGCCCACGTGCGCCGTGGTGCCTGGGCGAGAGGGCAAGGCACCGCGGTGAGTCGGCGCGGGGCCCTGGGCTGCACCTGTCGACCCAAGCCCCCTCCGCGGGCACCGGTGGCCTCTCCGTACACGCAGCGCAGTGACCACGGTTTCTTAAACACCAGTCCCCCACGACGTGACACCAACTCTGGTTCCCGGCAGGGGGACCCCGCCACGACCAGGGTGCTGGAGCGAGAGGCTTCAGGGCCAGCGCCACGGCAGCCTTGCATGACCGGCAAGACCTGGCAGCGGCAGCTTCTCAAAGCCCCGAAGGACAGGGGGAGGACGGCAGGAACCGGGCGAGCGCCGCGTCAAGAAAAAGGGTGCGGCGGGCCTTCGAGGCCCCCTGGCCGGTGCCTCCTCCAGCCCTCATGGCGTGGGCCCGGCCTGTGCTCTGGCGTGGACCCCTGGTCCAGGTTCCGGAGGAGGCAGAGTGACCCTGCGCTCGTGGGGGAGCTCGTATGTCCAGCCGGTCTGCCTGGGGTGGCCTCAGGGGCTCGCCGGCCCAGAACCTGCCCTGAGCGTAGAAGGCGGTGCACAGAGCTCCGTACAGATGCTGGAGGAGCGGTTAGGTGGCCACCTGGGCAGGGGACAGGGGGCTGCGGCTGCAGGACTGTGCGGGGCCCGGGAAGAGGGGCCGTTTGGAACCGTGTAACTGGATTGCCAGGCCACAAGCACAGGAGGACTAGGGCCAAGGCCCTGTGCTTTGGCCTCGAGCTGTTCTTTAGACTCATCATCTGCATATGCACTGGAGGTGGAGCCCCCACAGGCCCAGCTGCAAACACTGGGAAAGAGGGATTGTTTTTATTTTTGTTAGCACCTGGTAGTCAAGGAAAGCTCTGTCATAACACTAGCTAGCTAAAGTCTTAAAGAACATACGCCTCAGAACCTAACTTCCAGCACAAACACATTACTATATCAAAATGTCCAGGTTTCAACAAAAGATTATGAAACACACAAAGAAACAGGAAGTGATGGCCCAGGCAAAGGAGGAGATGAAAGCATTAGAAACCAAAAAGGAGGAGAAGAAATGAGAAATGAGAAACATCCTCAGCATGTTCAAGGAGCTAAAGGGAGGCATGGAGGAAGAACTAAGGAATATCAGAAAACCAGCAAACGAACAATAGGAGACTCTCAATGAAGACACAGGCATTTTAGAAAGGAACCAAATACTGGAGTTGAAGACCATAAGAATTAAATGAAAAATCTCCCAGAGGGTTTGAACAGCAGATTGGAACTGGCAGAAAAAAGAATCAGTGAACTCAAAGGTAAGGCTCTGAAATGCTTCAGGCTGAGGAACAGAAAGAAAAACCGTTTTTAAGCGAACAGAGACTAAGAAACCTGTGGCCTTGCTTCGTGTACCGTGTACGCATTATGGGAATCCCAAAGGAGAGAGAAAAGGTCTAGCCAAAGAAAGAAGGCAGAAGACGTCCCCCGTGTAACAAAGGACACGAATATGCACGTTCAAGAATCCCAACAATCCTGGACAGAATAAATCTGAAGAGAACATGCCAGGCACAAGGCCAACCTGCCGGACGCCAAGGACAAGGAGAGACGCCTAAAGCTGCAAGAGACGAGCAGTGTCACGTATAAGGGAATCCTGACAACTCTAAGTACTGACTTCTCCATCAGAAACCATGAGGAAGAGAAACCGGCATGAAGACGAGGTATGCCAAGAAGCATTTCAAGATGGAGAACACGGAGGACGGTGGGAAGATGGTGACGGGCTGGCAGACAGAGCTGAGCACTCTCAAAAACAACCGAGAAAGAGGCGAAATGTGTCTGAGGGACCTGCTTTAGGGGTGAGCAGACAACTCCCAGGAGGGTGAGGGGCAGCGTCGAGGAAGCCAAAACGATAACCGTGAGGTACCAAGCTCCCGGGCTCCCCTTCCCACCCCCAGACATTAGGCTGGGAAAGCTTAAGGACACAATAGATGACGTAATACAGTACATCACCTTTACAGTAATAACACTGAATGTTAATGGATTGAACCCCCAATCAAAAGACTGATAGAATGGATTGAAAAATGTGAGCTGTCTATATGTTGTCTATAGGAGACCCACCTCAGACAGGAGGATACCACCTGGTTAAAGGTGAAAGGTTGGGAAGTAGCTCGAGCGATTGGGCTCCTGCCTACCACATGGGAGGTCCGTGGTTCAATTCCCAGTGCCTCCTGGAGAAGACAGCAAGCTGGCATGATGGGCAGGCATGGCGAGGTGATGCGACAAGATGATGAGACACAAGAGGAAAAACGTAACGAGAAACCAAACAAAGCAGGGAATGGAGGTGGCTTACACAATTAGGCACCTCCCTCCCACATTGGAGGTCCCAGGTTCAGTTCCTGGTACCTCCTAAAGAAACACAAAAAATAAACAGACACAGCAAGTACAAACAACGAGGGGGTAGGGTGAAGTAAATAAATAAAACAAATCTTTAAAAAAATGAAAGGTTGGAAAAAGGTATTCGATGCAAATAGTAACCAAAAAAGAGCTGGAGTAGACCAGATAAATGTAAAACAGCAATATTATATGAACAATAATTAGTGCAACTAGCAAATTGTCCCTGTCATCAGTATTCTGCAAGTTTCTTCATACAAAATAAACACTTTTAATTGAGGAGGACTGGAGAAGAGATATATTTTTAGATACTTCATTTTTCTTTAACCTTTCCTTATGCATACTTGTTAATTAAAATAATCCATCAATAATGATTTAGCATGACTATTATTGAAAAAGGTTTTAAGTTTTTCTGCCTCATAAAAATAGGAGTTGGCATATTGTTATCTGCTGTGATTCATTCCAATAAGATGTGAAGAATTCCCAAATGGGAATTTGATTATACAGAAATGGCCTAAATGGAAATTAAATAACTAAACCAATTTTAAAAAATTAAACCATGGAGGCAAGAAGGCAGTGGAACGTAATCTTTAAAGTGCTGAGAAGAAACAAGGGGCAACCAAAAACGTTAGTAGTTACTTTAAATATAAATGGATTCAATTCTCCAGTCAAAAGGCAGTGATTGGCAGAGCAGACAAAAAGCATGCTCCAATTATGCTGTTCATAAGAGATTCACCTTAAATTCAAAGACACAAGTAGGTTAAAAATGAAAGGACAAAAAAAAAAGTACATGCCATACAAGGAAACAAAAGTGGGCTGGAGGATCTATGCTAGCAGATAAAAGAGACTGAGTCAAAACCTGTTAGGAGGGACAAAGAAGGCTGCTATATACTCGGGTAAAGGGGTCAATTCAAGAAGACGACGTGACAATTATCCAAATATATGCACCTAATGGCGGAGCGCAACATGCACAAAGCAAATATTGAGAGAGCTGGAGGGAGAAGCAATGGTTCTCCACTGACAGGAGGAGACCCCACCACATCCCTCTCAGCGGTGGGTGGGCCATCTAGCGGAGATCCAGAAGGACGCAAGCTTGAACGGCGCTCCCGCGCGCCAGGCCTGACGACGTGCAGCGAGCGCTTCCCCCCACAGCGGCCGGGCACGCGTCCTTCTCAAGCACGTGGGTTGTCGCCAGGACAGTCCACGTGCCAGGTCACAAACGAGTCTCAATAAATTTTTAAAATTTCAAAATCATCCAGTGTGTCTTCACTGGCCACAACGGAATGAAGCTAGAAATTGGTAACAGAGGGAGAAATGGAAAATTCACAAATATGTGGAAATTAAACAACATACTCTTCAACCACCAATGGGTGAAAGAAGAAGTCACCAGGGAAATTAGGAAATATCTTGAGGTAAATGAAAACGAAAACACCACATACCAAAGCTTATAGGGTACAGCAAAGGGCAGTGCTAAGAGGGAAATTTATAGCTCTAAATGCCTGCAGTAACAAAGAAGAAAGATCTCAAATCAGAAACCTAACCTGATAACTGGAGGATCTAGGGAATAAAAAGAGCAAACTAAACCCAAAGCAAGCAGAAAGAAGGCAATAACAAAGATGAGAATGCAGCTAAAGAGAATGAAAAACAATAGAGGGAATCAACAAAACAAAAAAAGCATTCTTTGAAAAGATCAGTAAAATTGACAAACTTTTCGCTAAACTGACAAAGAAATAAAAAAGGCAGAGGATACAAGAAGAAAAATCAGAAGTGAAAGGGTGGGCATCACTACCAGCCCCACAGAAATAAAAATTATAACAATGCCAACAAATTGGACAACCTAGATGAAATGGACAAATTTTTAGAAAACACACAAACTCAAGAAGAAAGGAAAGACTCAACAAACCAATAAACCGGTAAAGAGGCTGAATCAAATAATCAACAACCTCCCAACAAAGAAAAGCCCGGGACCAGCCGGGACCAGCCGAAGCACCTTACCAAGCATTCCAAGGAAACCTAACCCCAGCCCTGCTCAAGCTCTTCCAAAACCTCCGAGAGGAGGGAGCATGCCCTAACTCATTCTATGAGGCCAGCATCACCCTAATACCAAAGCCAGATAAAGACACCACAAGAAAAGAAAGTGACAGTGCATTATCCTCTAAGAATAGAGATGCAAAAATCCTCAATAAAATATTAGCAAACAGAAGCTAATAGCACATTGAGAGAATTATATACCGTGATCAAGGGGGATTTGTCCCAGATATGCTAGGGGGGCTCTACATAAGAAATTCAATTCATGTAATACCCCACATTCACAGAATGCAGGGGGAAAAACACATGATTATCTCAATCGACACAGAAAAAGCATTTGATAAAATCCAGCACTCTTTCTTGATACAAACACCTAGAAGAATAGAAGGAAACTTCCTAACGTGATAAAGGGCACGTAATGAAAAACCTCCTGGGAAATGGACTTGGCCCAGTGGTTAGGGCGTCCGTCTACCACATGGGAGGTCCGCGATTCCTCCTTGACCCGGGCCTCCTTGACCCGTGTGGAGCTGGTCCACGCGCAGTGCTGATGCGTGCAAGGAGTGCCGTGCCACGCAGGGGTGTCCCCCACGTAGGGGAGCCCCACGCGCAAGGAGTGCGCCCGTGAGGAAAGCCGCCCAGCGCCAAAGAGAGTGCAGCCTGCCCAGGAATAAACTTCCCGTGCCGCTGACGACAACAGAAGCGGACAAAGAAACAAGACAACAAGACGCAGCAAATAGACACAGAGAACAGACAACCAGGGGAGGGGGGGGGGGAATTAAATAAAAATAAATAAATAAACCTTTAAAAAAACAAAAAAAAACAAAAAAAACCCTCCTGCTAACATTATACTCAGCGGGGAAAGGCTGAAAGTAGTTCCCTAAGATTAGGAACCAGACAAGGAGGCCACTGTAATCACTGTCAACAACATACTGGACGTTGTTGCCAGAGTAATCAGGTAAGAGGAAGAAATAAAAGGCATCCAGAATGGAAAGGAAGATACAAAACTTTCCCTATATGCAGATGGCATAATCCTATATACAGAAAATCCCGACAAGTCCACAGCCACCCACTGAGCTTACAAATGAGCTCAGCAAAGCGGCAGGATACAAGATCAATACACAAAAATCAGTAGTTTTCTATATGCCAGCAACAAACAATCAGAAGAGAAATCAAGAAAAAAATCCTATTTACAAAAGCAACTAAAATATTCAAATATCTAGAAATAAATTTAGGCAAGGATTTAAGGACTTATACACAGAAAACTACAAAACATCACTAAAAGGAATCAAAGAACAACTAAATAAATGGAAGGACGTTCTGTGTTCATGGATTGGAAGACTAAAATATTCTTAAGATCAATTCTACCCCAAAAACTTACAGGTTCGATGCAATCTCAATCAGGATTCCAACAACAGGGAAGCGGACTTGGCCCAGTGGTTAGGGCGTCCGTCTACCACATGGGAGGTCCACAGTTCAAACCCCGGGCCTCCTTGACCCGTGTAGAACTGGCCCACGCGCGGTGCTGATGCGTGCAAGGAGTGCCGTGCCACGCAGGGGTGTCCCCCGCATAGGGGAGCCACACGCGCAAGGAGTGTGCCCTATAAGGAGAGCCACCCAGCGCAAAAGAAAGTGCAGCCTGCCCAGGAATGGCGCCGCACACTCAGAGAGCTGACGCAGCAAGATGACGCAACGAAAAGAGATACAGATTCCCGGTCCTGCTGACAACAACAGAAGCGGAGAAAAAAGAACACGCAGCAAGTAGGCACAGAGAACAGACAACTGGGGCAGGGCAGTGAAGGGAGAGAAATAAATAAATCTTTAAAAAAAAAAAGAATTCCAACAACATTCTTTGCAGAAATGGAAAAGCCAATCATCAAATTTACATGGAAGGGGTCCAGAATAGCCAAAGCCACCTTGAAAAAGAACAAAGTTGGAGGATCACACGTCCCAATTTTAAAGCTTATTACAAAGCCGCAATAATCAAAACAGCACGGTGGTAAGCGGATGTAGCAGCTGGGCGCCTGCCTACCACATGGGAGGTCCCGGGTTCAGGTCCTGGTGCCTCCTAAAAAAAGATGAGCAGACGCCGGCCCCTGCTGTTGGACACTGCCCCCGCCTCAATGGGCTAGAGGCCGCCTCAGCCACAAGCAGATGCCATGAGCCAGCAGACGTGGCAGCCCATAGGGAGCGGATGTGGCTCAGGCTGCTGCGCACGCTCCTCTCGTGTGGGACGTCCCTGCTTCGGTCCCTGGTGCCTCCTAGAGAAGGCGAGCGGGCGATGGGCAGACAGACAGGAAGGCCATCTTGGAAGGGGACGGATAAAGTAAATAAATGAATCTTTTAAAAAACACAAAAAAACAGCATGGTACTAGCACAAGGACAGACAGTGACCACTGGAGACAAACTGACCGTTCAGAAATTCCGCCCCCCCCCCAAGAAGAAAGAACTCCTCCATCTTTGGCCATGTTTTTTTGAGGTACCAGGGCTGTGGATCGAGCTCCAGAACCTCAAATGTGGGAAGTCAGTGCTCAACCACTGAGCCACGCTGCCTTTCCTGAGTTGGTTTTTTTTGTTAGTTTTGTTTGTTGTTTTTGTTTTTTTCAGGAGGCCCCAGGAGAGCCTGGGACCTCCCACGTGGGGCGCAGGCACTCAAACACTTGAGCCACATCTGCTCGCCCCCCAGCTGATTTTTGACAAGGGGTACAAGTCATGTGATTGGGAGAAATATACTCTCTTCGATAAATGGTTCTGGGAAACTGGATCTCCGTATGTACAAGAGTGAATCTGGGGAAACGGACTTGGCCCAGTGGTTAGGGCGTCCGTCTACCACATGGGAGGTCCGCGGTTCAAACCCCAGGCCTCCTTGACCCGTGTGGAGCTGGCCCATGCGCAGTGCTGATGCGTGCAGGTAGTGTTGTGCCGCGCGAGGGTGTCCCCCGCACGGGGGAGCCCCATGTTCAGGAAGTGCGCCCCGTAAGGAGAGCCGCCCAGCGCGAATGAAAGCGCAGCCTGCCCAGGAATGGCGCCGCACACAGGGAGAGCTGACACAGCAAGATGATGCAACAAAAAGAGACACAGATTCCCGTGCCACTGATAAGGGTGGCAGCGGTCAGGGAAGAGCACACAGCAAATGGACGGAGAGCAGACAACTGGGGGTGGGGGACGAGGAGAGAAATTAAAAAAAAAAAGACTGAATCTGGGCCCCCACCTCACAATATTCACAACAACCAATAAAAAAAGGACCGCAGGCCTAAATGTCAAACCCAAAACTATGACACTCCTAGAAGAAAACATAAGGAAGCATCTTCAGTATCCAGTGGTACGCGATGATTTCTTGGATTTTACATCAAAAACACAGCCAACAAAAGAAAAACTCAGTAAATGAGACTTTATCAAAAGTAAAAGCTTTGGGGAATGGATGTAGCTCAAGTGGTTGAGCGCCTGCTTCCCACATACAAGGGCCTGTGTTTGGTCCCTGGTACCTGCTAAAAACAAAAATAAGCAAACAAATGAAAAAAACAGCTTGGGGGAGCCAGTGGAGCTCAGTGGTCGAGCACCGGCTTCCCACATACAAGGTCCTGGGTTCAATCCCTGGCCCCTAGTACCTAAAAAAAACAAACGAAAAAGAAAAACTTTGTCATGAAAGTAAAAAAGACAATCAACAGAATAAGAGAAAATATTTGGAAATCGTATTATCTGGTAAGGATTTAATATCTAGAATACGTAAAGAATTCTTACAGCTCAACAACAAAAAGACAACCCAATTAAAACATGGGCAAAAGACTTGAACAGACATTTCTCTAAAGAAGATAAACAGATAGCCAAAAGCATATGAATAGATGCTCAACATTACACACCATGGGGGAATAGGAAAATGCAAATGAAAACCACAATTTACACCCACTAAAATGGCAACTCCTTAAAAAGCAGAAAATAACAAAGGCTGGAGAGGACGTGGAGAAACAGAAACACTTGTTCATTGTTGCTGAGAATATAAAATGGTGCAGCAGCTGCGGAAAAGAGTTTGGCGGTTCCTCAGAAAGTTACGTATAGAATTACCATGGATCCAGCTATCCCACTTCCAGGTATGTACCCAGAAGAAATGAAAGCAGGGACTCGAGTGGATATTTGCATCTGAAATGATACAGCGGCATCACGGACAAGTGCTGAAAGATCGCGGCACCCCACGCGCCTACCAGCAGGTAACCGGGTAAGATGCAGGATATACACACACGGGACTGTTACTCCACTACAAAAAGGAATGAAGGTCTGATACATGTGACAACACAGATGAACCCTGAAGATTTCCTGCTGAGTGAAACAAGTCAGACACGAGAGGACAGATAGTGCACGATTTCACTGGTTATAAAATCATGAGAATAAGCAAATTCATAGCCAGAAACCAGAATACAGGCTCCTGGGGGTGGAGTGAAGGTAGGGGATGCGGGCGAATGGCTGACTGTTGGGGGTGATGGGAAAGTTTTGGGAACGGCTAGTGGCGGCGGCAACACGTTTGGGCATCATCACCACCACTGAACTGTCTATTTGCGCGGTGTTATAAAGAAATCTTAGGCCGTGTGTATGTTATTAGAATAATAAAAGCTCTGGGATGCACAACACACACAGGACACCCCAACGTGACCGTGGACTAGTTAACGGTACAAACCTAACATCCTCTCGCAGCTCTAGCGGCGGCGCCACCCCACTGCCAAGGGTTCGTGCTCGCAGGGTGCACGGGACCTCTGTTTCCTGCATGGTTTTCCCGTAAACCTAAAACGCCTGGAGGTGCCCCAGGGCGCAGCACGGCGGGAGCTGAGCGAGCGCGGGGAGGGCTGCCAGCTGCCAGCTGCCCGCACGATGCCCCAGTGCGGGGCCCGCGCTTGCCTGCCCTCGGCAGGTCTTCCAGGAAGGAAGCGAGCCCAGGCCCAGCGCGGGGCTGCCTCCAGAAACGCTGCACTGAGGAGAGGCAGAAGGGCGAAGATGTGCATTTCCCACCACGTCTTCCTTCCCACATGCTTGCAACGGACAGTAAGCAGGTTTTTTTCATTTTTTTGTTTTTTTAAATTTTTGACTATGAATACTATTTTTTGTCCTTTTTTTTTTTAGACCATACGAGGGTTTTTAACGTTTCATGTTTAAAGGTCACGGGAAGCTGGTCGTTTCCCCATCGCTGAGCCGCGCTGCCCTGCTTGGGCCCGCGCACGCGGCGGGGTGGAAGTCGGGGGGTTTGGACGGCTCGGGGCAGAGCCGCGTGCCCACCTTAAAGGGCCGTCCAGCCCCAGGCGCCCCGCAGGGGGCAGCAGGCGCTGTCTCCACCCTCTCGGGGCGGCGCGGCACATTCACCGGCCCACCTCGGGGGCCCAGCACGGGTGGTGGGAGTTGATTTGAGGGCACAGACCCCGGGGCATGGGGAGCCTGCACCACTTTCATCCCAGCAAGGCTGGCAGCTCCGTAGGCTGAGACCTGACAGCACAGCAACACCGGGGGACAATGGGGAACGGCCGGTGAAGAGTGCCGTCTGCTGGGACCTAGGGAAAGTGACCCACTGGGGAGACGGAAGAGAGAGCTGGTGGCCTGTAGGGTCTCCTCCCCACAACACGCTGGAATCGAGCCAAAGCCCCTGCACGCACCCGGGCTGGCTGGGAAACTTGACCTTCCAGGGACACTCCTACCAAAATTCACCCCCCAGAAAAGAGCAGCCAGAGAAGAGAAAATGGAGAGAGGCAAATAAAAAGCACACAGAACAGATGAACATTCCCAGAGGAAGAGGGGAAAGGAAGCTTTCTCCCGGGGAAGAACTAAGTGCACAAATAGTGCAATCTCAAAAAGCTGTAAGTACTGTATGTTCAGGGCAAGAATCCGATGAAGAGCTGGAAAATACATACGCACAAGCTATTACAGGGGTGCAGAATAAGGAGAACCAAGCGTCAGAGAGGAGCTTTAGCAAAAGGCCAACCAGTAAGAAAGACGTAGGCAAAATAGAGAAACTGAGCACAGAATAAACACATCAAGAAAACCAGATACCAAGACGCTAGCAACAAATTACAAGCCATAATAAGAAACAGGAAGGTGTGGCCCAGATGCTGGAACAAATTAAACCTCCGGATGAAATAAAGGATTTGAGACAACTAAGAACAGATGTCCAAACAAACGAATCTCCTTAATAAATTCAACGGGATGGCTAAAGAGCTTTGGGTATTAAGATGACACTGGGGAAGCACAAAGAAGAAAGTGAAGGCTTGCAAAGAAAAATAACAGATCTTATGGGAATAAGAGGCAAAAAGGATGAGATTAATACATCAGAGGAACAAAGCTGCAGATCTGAAATGGCAGAAGAATGGATAAGCAAGTTAGAGGACAAAGCACTTGAACATGAAGTGACAGAACAGACCAAGGAAAGAAGAGAAAAAGTTGAATAGAGTCTTAGCTCAAAACGCACAAACATACGCGTTTGTGTGTGTTCCTGAAGGAAAAGAGAATGGAAAAGGGGCAGAAAGAATATTTGAGGAAATAAAAGCCAAAAATTTCCCAGCCCTTATGAAAGTCATAAATATCAATATCCGAGAAGGACAACACACTCCAAAAATAAATCCAAACAGACCTATCCAAGACACCTACTTTCAGACTGTTAAATGCCAGAGATAGAGAATTCTGAAAGCAGCCAGAGGAAAGCAATTCATCCCATACAAGGGAAGCTCAGTTAGACTAAGTACCCATCTCTCATCAGAAACCAGGGAGGTGAGAAGGCAGTGGTATGACATAGCTAAGGTGCTGAAAGAAAAAACCTGCCAGTCAAGAATTCTTTATCCAGCAAAACTCTCTTTCAAAAATGAGGGTAAGTCTAAAGTCTTCACAGATAAACAGAAACTGATGGAATTTGTCACCAAGAGACTGGACTTACAAGAAATACGAAAGGGAGTGCAGAAAAAGAAAAGATGGAAGAGAGGCCTGGAGAAGAGTACAGAGATGCAAATTATTAGTAAGAGTAACTAAAACGGTAAAAAGACAGATAACAGAAAGATATCACAATGGAAAGCCAAAAGAATAAAATGGACAAAGTAATGCCCTTCCAGTAATAACATTAAATGTTAAAGGCTTGAACTCCCCAGTCAAAAGACACAGGGAGCGGATGTGGCTCGAGCAGTTGAGCGCCGGCTTCCCGCATGAGAAGTCGTGGGTTTGGTTCCCGGTGCCCCCTAAAAATAACAACAACGAGCAAACAGATGAAAACACCAGCTCAGGGGAGCCAATGGGGCTCCGTGGTTGAGTGCCGGCTTCCCACATACAAGGTCCCCAGTTCAATGTGTGACCCTGGAACCTTAAAAAAAACACAAAAGACAGATGGACAGGATGAATAAAAAATATGAGCCACCTATAGGCTGTCTACAAGAAACTCACTTTAGATATAAGGACACAATCAGGTCGAAAGTGCAATGTTGGAAAAAGATATTCCACACGAACAATAACCCAAAAGAATCCAGAGTAGCAAGACTCATATCAGACAAAATAGATTTTAAATGCAAAACTGTTACAAGAGATGAAAGTCATCACGTATTAGTAGAAAAGGCAATTCACCCAGAAGAAGTAACGATAATAAACATGCGCCTAGCCTGGAGGCCCCAAAATGCATAAGCACATGCTGGCACTGAAGGGAGAAATGTGCGCCTCCACGGTGGTAGCTGGAGACTTCAACACACCGCTCTCATCGGTGAACAGAACATCTGGACAGAGGATCAATACGGGAACAGAGAGCCTGAATAATACGGTAAATGAACTAGACCTAATGGACATATACAGAACACTGCACCCCAAAACAGCAGGGTGCACGCTCTTCTCAAGTGCTTGTGGGTCATTCTCCGGGACAGACCACATGCTGGGTCACAAAACAGGTTCAATAAATTTACAAAGGTTTAAATTATACAAAGCACTTCCTTACAATGGAATGAAGCTGGAAATCAATAATGGGTGGAGAACTAGAAAATTTCCAAAAAAAATAGAGGTTAAACAACACACTCAAAACAACCAATGGGTCAAAGAAGAAATTGCAAGAGGAATTAGTAAATGTCCCAAAAACACGAATAAAAAATGAGAATGCCACGTCTCAAAACCTATGGGCAACAGCGAAGGTAGTGCTGATGGGAAATTTGTAGCCCTCCACACTTACATCAAAAAAGAAGAAATTGGGAAACGGACTTTGGCCCAGTGGTTAGGGCGTCCGTCTACCATATGGGAGGTCCGCGGTTCAAACCCCGGGCCTCCTTGACCCGTGTGGAGCTGGCCATGCGCAGTGCTGATGAGCGCAAGGAGTGCCCTGCCACGCAGGGGTGTCCCCCGCGTAGGGGAGCCCCACGCGCAAGGAGTGCGCCCGTAAGGAGAGCCGCCCAGCGCGAAGGAGGGAGCAGCCTGCCGAGGAATGGCGCCGCCCACACTTCCCGTGCCGCTGACGACAACAGAAGCGGACAAAGAAACAAGACGTAGCAAATAGACACAGAAAACAGACAACCGGGGGAGGGGAGGGGAATTAAATAAAAATAAAATCTTAAAAAAAAAAAAAAGAAGAAATTAAGGGGGAAAAAAAAGGAAGAAGAGCTAAAATTAAAGACCTCACTGCACACCTGGAGGAACTAGGAAAAGAACCAGCAAACTAATCCCAAAGTGAGCAGAAGGAAAGAAATAACAAAGATTAGAACAGAAATAAAACTGAGAAGCAAAATATTATAAACTACACAACCAAATGTTTGGTTCTTGAAAAGATCAACAAAATTGACAAACCCTTTGCTAGGGTGACAAAGAAAAAAAGAGAGAAGATGCAAATACATTGGATACGAAGGGAATGATTTTTCCACTGACCCCCAAAAAATAACAGAGCCTAAGAGGACACAACCTATGCCAGGAAACTAGACAACCCAGACAAATCCCTAGAAACACGCAAACAACCTGCGGTCACCCAAGGCCACCGCGAGGGGCGGAGACCGCCCAAGCTCTCTGCAAACTGGAGCTCCCCAGGCCCGGGGGACAGAGTAGCCCGGGGGTCCCGGGCAGGGGCCCCGCCCGCCCTCACCTGAGCCTCGGCCCCAGCCGGTCTTGACCAGGATCTCGTACTTGAAGCGGCCGCCCTTCCCGCAGAAGGGGACAGCGCGGACCCGGCTGACGTCCAGCTGGTCCAGCTTGCGCAGGACCACGGCCATCACGGCGTACGTGGCCAGGCACACGGCACACGTCAGCAGGACCACGTAGTTCACACCCGCGCCCGGCTCCTGGTGGGGGGAGACACGGCTGTCGGGGGGGGGGCGGCTCCGCACAGGCGCCCCCTCCCCAGGACGGTTGGGGCCGCAAGTCTCACGGGGAAGATGAAGCGGACGTGGCCGGGCGGCGTGAAGAGGCTGGCGCCAAAGGCGGTGAGGTGGCGGGTGAGGCAGACGGCCTGGCTGGGCGAGGTCTCCTCCAACGCCACGATGCCCTCCGTGCGCCACGTCATCTCGTCCTCGCTGAAGTACTGGCACAGAGACGTGTACAGGCCCACCGAGACCTCCAGCGCCGACCAGCGGAAGTGGCTCGTCAGGTTCAGGTAGTAGCTCCCGCCCGGGTCTCGCGTTCTGCGGAAGGTGTGGGCCAGGGTGGCAGCCGGCCCGGCCGCCCTGAGCACCCGGGGGTGTCCTGGCCCGGCACGCACCCCACGCGCCCCGGCCTCTGTCCCCCGGCCCCCACCTCGGCCCGTGGCCGCCGCTGCCGCAGCCTGTACCCCGGCCTCGCGGATCTGTGCTTGCTCCGCCCCTTGCCAGCCCCGGCCCCGCTGCCCCCGGCCCAGCCGCGGTGGCACTCACCCTGGGGAGATAAAGAAAGTGTAGGGCCTGTGGTCGTCGCCTGCCAGCGCCTCCAGGCTGACCCTCTTGCTGGCAGAGCAGTTGTGCTCGTTGGGCCAGGGCGCCGAGTGCAGGTAGATGGCCAGGTAGGGCTCGGGCTCCTCAGCCAAGTAGCGCTCTGGGGTGGCACACACCTGGTCAGAGGCTGCCCGGGGGCACCGCCAGGCACCCTCTGGCCACAGGGCCCAGCAGGCCCATCTGCGCGGAGACCCTGGGAGTCCTTCGCGCCGGAAGCACCACGACTTCTCCGTGGCCCCGTTCCCCGCTCCTCCCTCAGCCAGGACCCCGGGACCCTGCTGTCACCTCTCTGGGCCTTGCGCCCCTCCTCTGCCCATGGGAACCACGCCCCCACATCCTGGCCTGCTGGGTACGGGGGACCCCAAGCAGCAGCAGACTACTAAAGACCACAAGCACAGGGGTTTCCAGAACCGTCTGCTTGTGGCCCGCCCCTCTGGCCGCCTCCTGCAGGCAGGACATGGCGGGTGGAGGCCGCCGGGTGCCGCGGGCGCACGCACCGTCCATGACGGTGTAGGTGAGCTGCAGGTGCAGCCCCGCCTCCGGGTTGCTGTCCTCCGCGCTGACCACGGCCCCGACCGAGGCCCGGGGTGGGACGACAGTGGAGCCGGCGGGGGCGCCACGGCCTGGGGCGGCGCGGCCCGAGTTGTTGGACACCTTCACAGTGATGGCGCGCTCGGAGGCCAGCCGCTTGATGGGGATCTGGGCCCCGGCCTGCGTCTGGAAGGCCATGGAGGCCACCTTGGTGGACACGGTGTAGTTACTGATGTAGCCGAAGGGAAAGGGGTTGGAGTCGACGAGGAAGATGAGCTGCACGACGTCGCCGAGGCCGGACAGGGCCCCGCTGAAGGCGGCGGGGATGGAGAAGTGGCAGCCGGGGCCCGAGGCGTTGCCATAGCACAGCAGGCTGAGTGGGTCGGACCGCTTGCCCTGCGCCACGATCTCCTCGCCCGCCAGCGTCAGGGGCTCCTCGCCAAGCACGCGGGAGCGCATGAGCACGCGCATGAGGGCCGATGACAGGTTGTAGGCCCTGGACGCCACCATCAGCGAGGGCGGCGCAGGCCCCGGCGCCTGCAGGCCCTGCGCGTCAGAGCTGGCCAGGTGGATGAGGTCGCCTGCGGGCGCAAGGCAGGGTCAGGGCGGCCCACAGGGCCCAGCGCCCGCGCCCGGCCGCCCCGCACGGCCCACCCACCTGTGATGTTGAGGATGCTGTCGGCGATGGTGGTGGGCGTCGCGGTGCCCTGGGTGGTCTCGGCCTGCAGGATGCGCACCATGCCCTCCAGCTTGTGCAGTGTCTTCCTGAGGCACGAGTGGCACACCAGCTCCCTGCTGGACACCTGGGGGCGCAGGCGCCGCGCTGACGAGGCCGTGAGGCCGCTGTGCCGCCCCCTGCCCCGCAGCCCGGCTGGGCGACGGCACCTCCTCGGGGCCCGGCCCTCCCAAGCCCACCTCGCCAGGCTCACTGCAGCTCCTGTGGGCTCCCGGGACCCGTGCGAGGCCGAGGGGGTGCAAATGCCGGGCCAGAGTCTCCCGGGCACGTGGTGAGCAAGCCACGGGTCAAGCAGGAGGCGGGGCGGCCCCTTGCCCCCTCGTGCGCAGAGCCGCTCTCTACGCCTGGCCCCGCGGGGTCGTGACGGCTGCCCCGTGGGCCCGCACTGGGCGGTGGCGGCAGGCTGGAGGCCACAGGCCTGCTGGCGACGGGCACACAGACTGGGGAAGGGGTTCGGGCGGCCGGGAGGCTGCCCCAGGCCTAGTGGGCGCCCGGGGCCTGGGGACGCTGTGGGCCCGGGCCGGGGCATCCTACCGTGCACTGCGCCAGCGCGGCGGCGATCTGCTGGATGTCGTCCACGGTGTCGACGCGCAGGGAGACAAGGGTCTCGGTGATGTTCCTGCGCACCTGCACGCGCAGCTGCCTCTCGGGGCCCGGCTCGGCGGCTGCGGCTGGGGTCTGCTCGTACTGCGGGAGGCGGGGCAGGGGGCTGTCAGCCGGGCGGGCTTGCCTCAGGCAGAGCTGCTGCTTCGAGAGCCGGCAGGGGTGCGCACCGCCCCTGGCCGGGGCGTGGAAGGGGGTGCAAGGGAGCCGCTCGCGACAGGAGCGGGAACTTAGGCCGGGCGGGGGCTGTTATCAGTCGCGACTGGGAGCCTAGCCCGGCGTCTCTGCGGGGCTCCCGGCCCAAGCCCAGGGGTCCCAGCCCCACTCCCAGCCTGGCCGAGCCGGGCCCTCGCGCATGCCCGGCCCTGCTCCCGCCCCTGCCCCCTGACCCGACCTCGTTGAGCACGGTGATGAGGGCCAGCGAGTACTCGATGACGTGCTGCGGGTCCGCCTGCCGCAGCAGCCCGGGCAGCACGCGCCCCGTCAGGTCGTGCAGCCAGCGCGGGAGGCCGGGGGGCCCACCGGGGGGCTCCGGCAGGGGGATGGCCAGGGACCTGAGTGGCAGAGGCTGCGCTGTGGGCGGGCCCGGCCCCCAGTCCCCTGGCCACCCGCACCCCTGCCACCCGCTCCCACAGCCCACCTGTTGAGGGCGACCACGGCGGCGCCCAGCTGGTCCTGCACGACCACGGCCAGGTCCACGGCATAACGCGGCGGAAAGCCGGGCGGGAGCACGGCGCCGTAGGCCGACAGGCTGCCCTTGTAGACGCAGAATTCCTCGCAGTGGCCCTGGCGGCAGCGCCGCAGCAGCAGGGCGTACACCAGGGGGGCCTCCGCGTCCTCCGCGTCCCGCCAGCCTGCGAGGCCCACGGCGGTCACGCGGGGCCCGGCCGGCCCAGCACCCCAGCCCGCGCCCCCAGCGGCCGCTCACCTGCGCACTCGAAGTGCACCTTGGTGGTGAGGGCGCGCACGGCCTGCAGCGGGAAGAGGCGGCAGGTGCCCCCGAGCGGCGGGCGGTTGGGGAAGAGGCGGATGGAGGCGCAGCCCTCCTCCTGGCCCGAGAGGCCCAGCACGGTGAGCGTGAAGGTGTAGCCCTCGCCGTCGCGCAGCACCCCGCGCCGCACCACCAGCCGCATGCCCGAGCTGCCCGTGGACGTGGTCGTCTCGTCCAGCACCAGCGTCTTGTTGCTGAAGGTGCGTGCCGCCCAGCGCTGCGGGGCCGGGGCTGTGAGGGGCGAGTGGCGGGCGGGCGCGGGAGCCGCACTGCCCCACGCCCCCGGGAGCCCGCCGCGGGACCCCTCCCCACGCCCCAGCCGCACACTCACCCCCTGCTTGGAGCCGCTGCTGCAATTGAGGCAGCGGCCCTCCAGGTAGACGTGCGAGCTGCGGCTCACTTCGTACACGGCCTGCGCCTTGCAGGACACGCACTCCAGGGACACGATGGGCACCCGCCCGCTGCGGATCAGCACCTGGAGAGGGCCGGGGTCACGGCGAGGCCCCAGGCCGCTTCCCTGGCAGCTCCTGTCCCGTGGGCGCTCTCCTGCCGACCCCGCTCGGAAACAAGCGCCCAGCCCTCTCGGGGGAGGCCCAGGGGCCGCCTTACTCCCCTTTATGTCTGGGGACATAAAGCATCACGTTTACGTCTGTTTAGGACCCCCCGAAGCTTTACTGCTCCGCTCAGGTTCAGAGCGCAGCGGGACTCCCGTCTGGGAGGATGCAACATCAAAGAGGGACAATTGGCTACGGTTGACATCAAGCGCGAAAAAAACGCAGAAGAGGCCCGACGATGGCCAGGAACGCCAAGACGCAGAAAGCGTCGCTCACGCGGGTGGCGCGCGCTCGGGGCGACCTGCCGGCGCGAGGGAACGGCCCGCCGGCACCCACCGTCTGGTTGGTGGCCTCCTCCTTCCGGCCGGCCTTCCACACAGTCAGGTCGAAGGTGTACTCCACGCCGGCCTCCAGCCGCTCGCGGGGGACGGTGAGCACGCTGCTCGCGCGGGGCCCCAAGGCCAGCATGCAGCCGCCGGCCTCGCCCTGCAGCAAATGGGGTGGGAGAGCCTGACCGGCCTGCCGGGGGACCCGGGGGGCACCCCCTCACCCTGCCCGGACCCGGGCCCGTGGACATGGGCGGCCGCGCAGGCGGACCTGGGACGAGGCCGTGCAGGCCCAGTGGAAGCTGAGCGGCGTCTGCTCGCCGTCCTCCAGGTTGGGGTCGTAGGACTTGCTGCCGTCCAGCACCAGGTCCTGCGTGTCCGACCACACGCGGTACGAGCCGCCTGCGATGATGGGCACGAGCCGCTCGGCGGCCACCGTCACGTTGGCCTGAAGGCGCCGCCCCAGAGGCGTGTCCCCGAACGTCACCATGAACACGAAGCAGTAGTGGCCCACGGGCAGCGCCAGCCGCGGCAGCACCAGCTGGGGCCGGCTCACGTCCACGCCGGGCAGGGCCACGCGGGCCGCGCGCCCGGGCCGCTGGCAGCTGGCGGCGCGGTACACCTCCCAGTGGTACTCGGTCTGGTAGGAGACGCAGCCGCGCAGGTCCACGTGCGCCTCCAGGTAGTTGCGCTGCGAGCGCCGCATCAGCACCTGCAGGGGCAGGGCCATGTCCACCTGCGGCTCCTCACAGTCCAGCACGCGGACGGTCACCGTGGCCTGCGCCACGAAGCAGCTCACCAGGTTGGACGCGTTCACCACGACGCGGAAGTCCCCGTCCCGCGGGTAGGCGTGGTCGGCCCAGGGCTCCCGCGTCTCCCGGGCGGGGGCCCCGTCCCCGAAGTCCCAGCTGTAGGCCACGTGCCAAGGCCCGGGCCGCGTGACCGCCTCGAAGCGGGCCGAGCGGTTGGCAAAGCAGCTGCCGCTGCGCAGCTCCACGTGCTGGATGACGTCCTGCACCTCCAGCACGCGGGTCAGGTTCTCGCCCCCCAGCTCGTTGAAGGCGCGCACCTGGATCTCCAGGCGCCCTGCGGCCACGGGCGTGTAGGTGACGTCACGGCCGGACAGGATGACCAGTGAGTCGCCCTGCACCTTCTGCAGCGCAAAGTACCAGGCGTAGGCGACGCGCGAGCCCCGCTGCACGCGGGCCGAGAAGTTGAGCTCGGCGCCCGTGGGCACGGCCGGCGCGCAGCAGCCGGGCATCTGCAGCCCGCCGATGGCCTCCAGCACGGCCACGCGCACCTGCGCGTGGGCCTGGCTCACATGGTTCTCGGCCTGCACGCTCACCACGTACTCCCCGACCTGCGGGAAGCTGCGCGAAAAATGGGGCCCGGGCAGCACCTCCGGACCGGCCCCGCCGGCCTGCAGCAGGAAGGTGACGTTCGAGCCGGCGACCAGGAGGGCGCGGAAGTGCACCGGCTGCGCGGGCTCCGCCACCTTGGTGCTGGCCCACAGAACCAGGCCCACGACGGGCTCCTCCACCACGAGGCCGCGCACGGCCGTGACCCAGCTGACGGCGTTGGAGGCGTTGAGCTGCACCGAGAAGGAGCCGGCGCTGGGGAAGGTCACCGCCACATGCTGGCCGTGCCTCTGGCCGCCCGGCATGGCCCAGCTCCAGCTCACGTCGGTGCCCGAGGCCAGCTGGCCCCAGAAGGGCACGGTGGAGCCGGCCGCCGCGAAGCTACCATCCGACTCGCCCGCCCTGATGCTGAGGCCGCTCACAGGCACCTGCACGGACACCGCGACGGTGGCATTGGCCGAGCCCAGCTGGTTTTCAGCCGTGACGGTGACGAGGTGCAGGCCGGGCATGGCGAAGCTGTGGGTGGTGGCCGGCCCTGAGGTCTCCCAGCCGAGCCCCTCCTGCAGGCGCCAGGTGTACGTGACGCCGCTGCCCCCCGCCAGCTCGGCGCTGAGGGCGATGGTCTCGTTGACGGCGGCAGGGTTGGGGGCGGCAGCGGCGGCCAGCCCGCCCACGGGCTCCACGAAGTCCACGGTGCGGTTGGCCGAGGCGCTGCCCAGCATGTTGGTGGCGCGCAGCTGGACGTGGTAGGCGCCGGGCTCGGGCGCGGTGAGCGCGAAGGTCCTGCCGCTGGCGGCCAGGGCGGGGCCCCCGGCCCGCTGGGCGGTCCAGCTGTAGGAGACGTTGGTGCCTTCCTGCAGCACGGCCTGCAGCTGCAGCGTGCGGTTGGTGGGGAAGCAGCAGCCGCCGCCGCCCCCCGCCACCTGCAGCCCCTCGATGTGCCGCAGGACGTAGACGAAGATGCTGTCCTGGGCGGCGCCCACCTCGTTCTCGGCTGTGACGATGATGTTGAAGGTGCCCACGGAGCGGAAGGTGTAGGAGATGGTGGGGCCCCCGGGGATGGGCGTGCAGCGGTCGCAGAGCACCCAGGAGTAGCGCACGCCGCCGCCCGCCTCCAGCGTGGTGGCGAAGCTCACGCTGCCGTTGAGGGGCACCACCGTGCGGCTGGCATTGACCACCAGCCCCTGGGGCCGCTGCCGCACCGTGACGTTCAGCCGGGCCTCGGCGCGGCTCACCTCGTTCCAGCCCACCACCTGCACCGTGAAGTCGCCCGTGCTGTTGTAGGCGTGGGTGGCCGAGGGCCCCTCCAGCTGCGCCCCGTCGCCCAGCTCCCACAGGTAGCGGGCGGGGCTGCCGCCACCCACGGGGGAGAACAGGTAGGGCCGCCGCAGCTCCAGCACGCCCGAGCCGTTCACCCGGATGCCCGCGATGGCCACGGGCTCCTGCACCTCCACCTGCGCCGAGGCGTTGGCGGCCGAGACGTTGTTGGACGCGGTGACTGTCACCAGGTAGAGGCCGGGAGCCCGGTAGGTGTGTGTGGCCTCGGGGCCCCGGGTGCGGACGGCGGCGGCCTTGGCGCCGAAATCCCAGGCGTAGCGGTAAGAGAAGGCGGGCCAGGCGCGCGCCTCCAGGCGGGCCTCGTCCCCGAGCCGCACGACCTGCCGGCCGGGCCGCAGGGTCACGTTGCCGAGCTCGGGCTCCACGCACACGCTGGTGAAGTAGTGCGCCTTGTTCACGCGGCTCGACAGCACCAGCGCCAGGGGGAAGGTGCCGGCCCGCGTGAAGTTGTGCGTCACCCCCGGGAGCCCCCGCACGGTCACGTTGGCCGAGCCGTCCCCGAAAGTCCAGTCGAAGACGTAGCGGGCGGGGTCCCCGGTCACGTGCGCCGTCAGCCGGGCGTCGGGCCGCGCGGGGATGCAGGCGGCCGGCTCCACCCGCAGCACCTCGAGCACGAAGACGCGCACGGGCAGGCTCTCCGCCAGGCTGCCCGCGGGGCTACTGGCCCGCACGCTCACCATGCAGCTCTGTGCGCGCGCGTACACGTGCTCCGCCGCGGGCTCGGGGCCCTCGAGCACCGTGCCGTCGCCCATGTCGAACGTCCACGTGACGTTGTCCCCGGACTCCAGGGAGGCGCTGACCAGCACGGGGGCGCCCTGCTCCACGGCCTGCTCCATGTGCACGCGCAGGCCGCGCAGCTCCTCGAAGACGCGCAGGTCGGTGCCCGCCGCCGTGCTGCTCACCGCGTTGTCGGCCTGCAGCCGGACGCGGTACGTGCCCCGCGCCGCATAGGTGTGCTCGGCCTCCGGCTGGTGCTGGGACACGACGGGGGAGCCGTCCCCGAAGTCCCACGTGTACAGGACGCCGCCAGGCGCGGGCAGCGGGCTCGGGTGGAAGGTGACGGGCCGGCCAGCCACCAGGACCCGGCTGCTCACGGCCACGGCCAGGGCGGGCAGCGCGGCCCGCACGCTCACCGGCACCTGCTGCGTCAGGTTCTCGAAGGGGCTGGACGCCAGCACGGTCAGGTTGTACTCCCCTGCAGAGGCGGCCCGGGCGGGGACGCAGTCAGGGGACGCTCTGAGCCCGGCCCCCTCCCCGGGCGCCCACGCGACACCCCCAGCCGCGATGCGACGCGCAGGCGATGAGGATCGGGTGTTTTCAGGTCCACGGGTGCTGCCCCTCCCCTCTCAGCGTGCTTAAGCGTGCGGGCAAGTCCCGGCATTCCCTGCAGGCACTCTGCGCCTGTGACTGCCGGGATTTGAGAAAAAACCGGGAAGTGACCCCATCCCCACCGGAAAGGATGGAGGCTGGCGGCAGGGGAGGCCCTGGCAGCGGGCTCGCCCCTCGCGCCCACGCACGCCCTGCTCTCCCCATCCCGGCTTCCGCGCCCCCAGCAAGGGCCAGGTCACGGGGGTGGGCGTCACGGGGACGTGCCCCGGCGGAGGCGAGCATGTGAGCATGCGTACGCCCTCACCTGGGGAGGCGTAGGTGTGTGTGACGTTGTGCTCCACCAGCACCTGGGCCACTGTGGGCTCCGGGACCTGGAAGGACTCATCGTACGGAGGCTTGAACTGGCCAAGCGCCTGCTCCCCGTCCCCAAAGGTCCATCTGCCAGGGCAGAGGGTAGAGCACGGGCTGGGGGAGGAGAGCTGGGGGAGGAGAGAGGGCGGGCGGGGGTGGCAGATGGGGGGAGGTGGCAGGGCCAGCCCCCCAATGGGGATGGGGGAGGGGGAGGGGAGGGGGAGGGGAGGGGAGAGGAGCAGGTGGTGCAGCAGCTGCCCCTCCTCTGGCCGGGACCACCGGTGCCCCTGTGCAGCCCCACGCAGCCCTGTGCACGCAGCACCTCCCGACAGGCAAACTGAGGCTCAGAGACAGAAGCCGCTGGCCCAGGGCGCACAGCTGGAGGACAGCCCGGCCCAGCCCCGGCGACCCCTGGGGTGGCACTCACAGAAACGCCACCTCCAGGGCCGAGTCCACCAGCACGCCGGCCACCAGGGCCAGTGAGGCGTTCTGCGGCAGGACGGCGGGCACGGCCGACACGCGCAGGCCCCGCATCTTGTTCATCTTGCCCACGGTGACGTTGTAGTCCACGGTGACGTTGCTCACGTGGTTGGAGGCCGTCAGCTGGGGGGGGGTGGCGCTGAGCGGTGCCAGGCCAGGGCCTCCCCGCACACAGGCCCTCCCGTACCAGCCCCTCCCGAATGGAGCCCCCCCACCAGACCCTCCCTGCACGCAGACTCTCCCACGCCAGCCCCTCCCTGCACGCAGCACCCCCCACCAGCCCCTCCCCGCACGCAGGCCCTCCCGCACGCAGCCCCTTCCCGCACTCACCCCCGGGCGCCACGGGGTCCTCGGAAGCAGAAGCCAAAGCGGAACAGAAGGCTGCGATGAGCCCCCAGCCCCAGCCCCGCGCCCGCCCGCACCTGCCCGTGCCCCCGCGCACCGAGAGCTTGAAGACGGCGGCGCTCTGGTAGATGACATTGAAGACGACATTGTGGAAGGTCAGGGACTGCTTGTCATCGATGGTCCACCTGAAGGCCACGTCCGTGCCGGCATCCACCACGGGGCTGTACCTCTGCAGGCACGGGGCACCGCGGTCAGGCCAGTGTGGCGCCGGCTGTGAGCCCATCCCCCGGACCACCAAGCCGTCCCCCAGGCCACCAAGCCCCGTCTGCGCTCCCCAGCACATTCAGAGCCCATTGCCAGAGACTCGCGGAGGGTGAGGAGGGGCCCCCTGACTGAACCCCACGCCTGCAGGGCTGATTCCAAGACACCAGTGGGGGGAGTGGCTGGGGCGTGGGGCAGAGCTGGGGGGTGATGCCGGGCCAATGCCCAGCTCCACAAGCTCCCCCAAGACGCCACGATGTCACAGGCCTCGATTTCCCAATCTACAGAAGGGACCTAGCGTAAGTGAGAAAGTCAGCCCAAGCCCTTGCCAGCCCCTCTGCCAGACCTCCTCTTGGGGCCCCCAAGTCCAACAACAAAGGGCCTTCTGGGAACAACAAAGTGGCCCCCAGGGGCAGTGCTGGCCGGTCTGGATGTCTGCTGGGGTCCTAGGGCTGCACCTCGAAGGCCACCTGGGCCAGAGCTGCCCAGTGCCAGGGGCGCAGCTGCCCGGCGCCAAGGGCAAGGCTGCCCGGTGCCAGGAGCACAGCTGCCCGGTGCCGGGGCACGCCCAGAGGCCAGGGTCCCAGCGGTGCCAAGCTGGACAGCGGACATGTCCCTGTCCGCGCTCCAGGCCCTGCCTTGAGGTGGGAAGGCCAGGCCGGGTGGAGGGGCGACTCGGGCTCAAGCGCAGAGAGAGGTGACGAGTTTGAAAACGACCCGTTCCACGAGCCGTGAGACGGAGAGAAACAGCATCAGGACAAGCCGCGAGTCAGGGTGCACGAGCAGCGGGTGGACGTGCTGCTCCGGGGGCCCCCAGAGACGGGCCCGCGGGGGGCCCCAGCTCCGCGACCGCCACTCACCACCAGGACGCCCTGCAGCACGCGGGACCCGGGTCTGGGCGAGGCCCGGAGGCCACGGACGGGCTGCTCGGCCGTCACCTGCAGGCGCAGGCTGGCACGGCTGGCGCTGTTCTCTGCCACCACGTCCACTGGGTGCTGGCCCTCGCTGAGCTCGGGCAGCGTCAGCACCGAGAACAGGCTGCCGTTGGGCTCGTGGGCGCAGCCGGGCACCAGGGCAGCCCCCGCGGCGGGGCAGGCGGCCTCGAAGGGTGCGCTGACGTTGCCCCCGGACCAGCGTGCCGTGGCCGTGGCGTTGGCTCCCGAGTCCACCCGGAGCACCAGGGCCGCGCCGTCGGTCGGCACGTAGAGGTGGCCGTCGAGGGCGGCAGGGAAGACGAGCTGGAGCCCGGCCACGGGGGAGACCACCTCGAAGGCGCACGACAGGTTGTGGGTGGACACGCCATTGCCCACCGTGGCCCGGACCACGTAGCTCCCGGGACGCCGCAGCCCGGGGTTGGGCCCGGGGCCCAGCAGGGGCGTCAGGGCCTCAGTGGCACCAAGCAGCCGCAAGGCGCAGGCGGGGCCGGCCGGAGCCGCCTCCAGCAGAGCGGGCAGGTGGGCCAGCCAGGCCGAGGCGTTGGCGGACAGGTAGGGGGCCCCCGGGGCCAAGGAGTCGAGCGCCGGGGGGCAGCGCAGCAGGGCGCCCGGGCCAGCATCATGCTGCAAGCCGACGATGTCACCAGGGAGCAGGAGGGCGTCGTGGCTGTGGAACGTGACCTGCGGAAGGGCAGGGGCTGGCTGGGGCTGCCCCGTTGAGCAGCCCGCGCTCAACCGCGTCACCGGGGCCTCCCCAGCAGCCCGGGGTCCTCCGCTCCCGGCGCTCAACGGGCTCACAGACGAGCCGCGCACACGCCACGAACGGCACTGTGAGGGCGGGCAGCGAGAAGGCTGCGGGCAGGGGCAGGGCTTCCCTGGGTGGGCAGGGCCTCTGAGTGGACCCTGCGGCTGAGCCCTGGGGGACGGGCAGGGGGCAGCCATGCCTCAGGGGGCAGGCATCCTCCTCAGCGGGCCCAGCGAGTGCAAAGGCCCTGGGGCAGGAGTGTCTGGAGCCGAGGGGGGCCCCCTGCACCCCGGGCAGGGGCACACACCGAATACTGCGTGGGAGGCCCCGCAGGCACAGAGAAGAGGAACTCCCTCCAGAGAGCGTAGGTAGCATTGGGGAGCACGGGCCCCGGGGTAGACCCGTTGGCCCAGGCCCGAGGGTGGCAGGGGGCGTCCAGCGGCACACAGACGTTGGCCGGGGGGCACCAGCGCCCCTCTGGCACGCACTCGGGGGTCGGCTCCCTCCTGCTGTCCGGGGACCTGCTTTCAGGCTCACTGTCTTCTGAGGCCCCTGCAGGGAGCGTGGGGGGACCGGGCGCCCCGCGTCACCACGGGCCACGTTCAGGGAGCCCCGGTACAGTGCCAGGCTCCACCCAGCTCCCACCATCACCTCTAACCACCCCCAAAAACTGGGCCCGGGCCAGCACCCCCAGGCAGGCCCCACCCGATCTGTGCTGAGACCCGAGGGCTCCTGTGTCACCGAGGATGCCCACGACGCCCCCGGATGCTGTTCTCGGCCACCGAGGCTACAGCCCAGATCAGGCGGCCGGGGCCACGGAGGATGGACAGCCGGGACACCCCCTGGAGGCGCACCTGCTCCTGCCACGGGCCGGAACACCTGCAGCCGCAGCTGGGCAGGCCGCCCCAGCTCCTGGGTCCCCCACTCGGCTGCCGTGAGGAAGGCCGGGCGCCGCGGGCTCAGGCCGGGGAACACCATCACCTGGGGGGGGCGTGGCCAGCTCAGCTCCGCCCCGTGTCGGGGGAGGCCGCCCGTGAGTAACAGGACCCCAGAGTTCTCTTGAAAGGGACCCGCAGCCACACAGCACATGGGGCGGGCACCCGTGCCCGCGACCCCTCCTCCCAGCTCGCCGCGCCGATGTTCTAAGGGGCCCGCGCACGGCCTGTGCCCCGGACCAGGCCTGGGAGAGATGGCAGCTCATGCTTGCACAGAGGCAGGGTCCCCAGAGGGCCAGCCTACCTGCACGGGCTCCCCGGGGGCCGAGAGTGCCTCCTGCGGTATCAGGGGTACTGGGGGGCCCTGCAGGTCCCCGCCGGGTGCTCCCACGAGGACGTTCTCAGCATCCCCCACGGGGCCTGGGAGGCGAGGCTGCGATGATGGCAGGACCCGGCCCCCCTGCCCAGCTCCAGCCTCGCGCCCTCAACCCCAAGAGGCAGTGCCCAGCAAGCACGTGCCGCGCACGGCTGCGGGGCCACCGGGCCCGGGGTGCCCCCGGCCCCGCGGCATGCACCTCCGGGTCGCAGCTCGCAGACGTAGCTGTGCGGCGCTGAGCACAGGTCCGTGTTGCACTGGCCGGCGGGCCCCAGGCGCACGCAGTGCTCGGCGGTGGCGGGGTGCGGCTCCCCGGGCAGCCAGTTCTGGCAGCTCTCCAGGCTGAAGGCCTCCGGCCCCTCCACGGCCGAGAAGCCAATCCACACGTCCAGGCTCCTACGGGCGGGCGTGGGCCCTCAGAGGTCCCCGAAGACGAGTGCCTTTGGGGTGCACGCTGCCTGCCAGGGGGCGGGGGGCCCGTCCTCCCAGCTGCCCACCAGGGAGCCTTGACACCGTCCCATTTTTCCAACGGGGAACCGAGGCTCAGGAGCGTGACCCCCATGTCCCGGCAGACCCAGAAGCAGCGGGGTCGCGCCCTGCCCCCACTGCGCTAAGGGAAGCACCTTCCTGCCAGGTGGCCGGAGAACGAGACCTCCAGAAGGCACTCCCCTGCGGGGGCAGCTCTGGACCCCTGCCCCCCAAGGCCAGCATCCAGGGCTGGGGGCAGCCTCCACAGCCTGCCAAGACTAGCCCAGCCAGGGGCATCCAGGGCTGGTGGGCAGCAGGGTCCCGGGGGCCCAGTGCCCCGCCCCCCGAAGATGCCAGCCAGCACAGGGTGGCCTGCGGGCAGGACTTGGTTGGTGCCCCTCGCACAGCTGGTACTTGCCCCAGTATTTACAGAGCCCCCCGTCCCCTGCGTCCAGCACGCCACCAGGGACGGTTATCAGGTGGGCAGGATGTGGAGCCTTATCCCCAGAGTCAGGGCGGTGACAGCTCGGTCAGGCCGGCTGGACACGGCCCCTCTGCCCCCCAGCCAGTCACCGCCCGGACGCTCCTGCAGGCTTCGGGCTCTGCCCCCACCCGGCCCTCGGGAGATCCCGTCCCGGTCACCCTGGAGCCCCGACAGACCTGGTGACCTGGGAGACGAGGAACTGCTGGACAGCAGGGCTGTCCACCATGGCGAGGGCGGCCCCAGCCCAGGCCCCGCACTGCTCCTGCGCCTGCTGCCAGGCCGCCTTCTCTGCCACCAGGCGGTAGCAGCGCCCGTTGCCAGGAAAGATCTCGGTGTCCGAGGGGCAGAGAGGATGCACCACTGGGGGGGGCATGGGGGGAGACTTCAGAGAAGGGTCCATCCTCTGTACCCTCCCCACCCCCACTCTGAGGGCCCTGTGAGACTGCCTGAGAAGCCCTGGGGGGACACACGGGGCAAGGACCCCCAGCACAGGGGTGGAGGAGACCCATCCCGGGGATGCATGCCCAGAGGGGACATACCCTGGTGAGGACACTCACCCAGAGGGGACACATACCCTGGCAGGGACACAGCCAGAGAGGACACACAGACCCTGGCAGGGGAACACACATACCCTGGCAGAGACACACACACACACCCAGAGGAGACACACACACACGGTGGCAAGGGAACACAGACACACACCCTGGCAGGGACACACACACCCTGGTGGGGGGACACACATTCTCCAAGGGGACACACACACATTGATGAGGACACACCCCAGAGGGGACACACATTCTCCAAGGGGACACACGCACCCTGACAGGGACACACACACCTTGATGAGGACACACCCCAGAGGGGACACACATCGTGGCAGGGGAACATAGACACACACCCTGGCGGGGACACACACCCAGAGGAGGCAGCCCCAGAGGGGACGCACACATCGTGGCAGGGGACACCCTCCCCCCCGCAGGGACACACAGCCGCGGGCACGCACCCCGGGCAGGCCCCTGGCCCAGGGCGGCGATGCTGTAGGCGGCCTCGAGGCCCGTGCCGCCGCGGTTCCGCAGGCCGAGCTGCAGGCTCTCTCCGCTGAGCAGCGAGGCCGGGCACACGAGCTCCAGGGCCGCGGGCGCCGCCTGCACCCGCACCTGGGCGGCCAGCCGCGCGGGGCGCGCCCCCAGGGCCAGCAGGGCCGTCACGCGGTAGCGGCCCGGCAGCGCGTAGCGGTGCGAGGCCTCGGGGCCGGCGGCGCCCACCTGCGCGGAGCCGTCGCCGAAGTCCCAGCGCACGGAGCCCACGGGCCACGGGGCGGCCACCCGGAAGGCGGCCGGCCGGCCGCAGGCCAGGGGTCCGCGGGGCCCCTCCAGGGTGGCCCCCGGGGAGGCGGGGAAGACGCGCTGCAGGAGGGCGGGGGCCCCGCAGGCGGGCGCGGGCGGCGGCGCGGGCCCGGCGCAGAAGCGCAGGCAGGCGGCCGAGGCGTTGCGCGGCGCCGCCCCGCACAGGCACCCGCCCTGCTCCGACAGCGCCGCCAGGGCCTGGCCGGCCGCGAAGCAGAGGGCGCCGCAGGCCTCGGGCGCCAGCGGGCCCGCGTGCGCCGCCGAGAAGACCCCCAGCGCCGCGGCGCCCGAGCCGGGGTCGGGCAGGCAGGCCAGGTACGCCTCACCTGCAAGCGGAGGCGGGGCTGGCACGGGGCTCCGCCCAGGCCCCGCCCGGCCCCCACCCCGAATCTCAGGTCCGCCCCCCTCCCCCGGCTCCCGCCCCCCTCGCGGCCCCTCCCCTCCAGGCCAGCCGCCCCCAGCGCTCACCGCAGGCGCGGGCCAGGAAGGGGACGCCCAGGAGGGGCTGGCCGGCCAGGGGACCCGGCCCCGCGCACGTGGCCCCCTCGGGCCGCGCCAGGCGCACCCGCTGCTCCTCAGCCCAGCGCGGCAGCCAGGCCAGGCCGCAGTCACACACCCACGGGTTCCCGCTCAGGTTTCTGCCGGGGACGGGGGAGCGCTCAGGGGACGGTGGGGCCGGGAAGCTGCCCCCTTCCCAGGAAGGTACAGGCAGCTGAGGACGTCCATCCTGGCCTCAGTCTAGGGAGGTCCGGGCCCTCAGGGCGCCCCCCACCGCCCCTGCAGCCCTGCGCCCTGAGTGTGGGCGACAGCGGGGAGCAAACCACCCCCAGCCCCTCCCCAAGTCGGGAGGGAGGAATGGAGGCCAGGGCGGGGAGGGGGGCACGGCCAGGGATACCCAAGGATGACCAACTTACATCTCAGTTAAGTTAAATAAATTAGCAAATATCCCTTCCTCCAATGAGGAAATCTTGTTGTTGCTTATGTCCCTGGAAGAGAAGGGGGGTCGGGCAGGGTCTGCTGGAAGTCGCTCCTCGCTGAACGGGCGGGCAGCCTGCTCCCCCGAGCCCACGGCCGCCCAGGAAGGAGCGGGACCAGCCCGGGGACACTCACAGCTCCGTCAGCGCCGACAGGTTCACCAGGAGCCGGACGTCTAGCGCCCGGAGCAGGTTGTGGGAGACATCCCTGGGGGAGCAACGACCGCGGGTCAGCACCAGAGCCCCAGACAGGGACAGAGCCAGCCCCCCAGCCCCAGGCAGGGGCACAGAGCCACCCCCCCCCCACTCCCAGACACTGCGCAGGTCCACAGCTGCAGCCACCCACCCTCTGAGCTGCCCATCCCCGGGGACCAGATGGGGGCCTGGTCTAACAGGATATGGGTGAGCTCTCATCTGGGGAAACTGAGGCAGCAGTCTCAAGCCCTGCAGCACTCGGCACCCCATCTCAGCCCCATGCTGGGTGCCCCAAAGCAGGGCCACGCAGCAGACCTATCCTCCAGCCCCTCCCCTGCACGTAGCCCATGCCCTCCCACCCCCCACCCACCTCACCCAGCAGGGCCGTGCCACCCCCGCTGCAGAAAGCAGACTTCACGTCGCCCTCCCCGAGAGGCCCCGGGAGGCCCCAGTTCCCTCGTCAGGCCGCAAGTTTAACAGAACCCTAGTAAAAACCCCGAGTGGCGCGCAAGACAATTCACAGGTTTTCCTGGAAACAGAAATGAGTAAAAACAGTCAAGAAACGCTAGAAAAGGAAGGCAAAGGGACCTCCAGAGTCACCCAGGAGGGGGTCCCGTAAATGCTGTGCAGCTCTGGGCCCTGAGTCTGCGCAGAGCTCAACAACCTCCAGGGCAACAACATTCCAGAACCAAAAAGTAGTGAAGGGCCAGCCAGAACAGTCACACATCCCCGGGAGGGGGAGCGTTTCAAAGCATGAAGCCGAGAGCAGAACTACAGCAAGGACTAACGGATTCAACTCCATAAATACTCACACCTGTCACTTAAAGTATAGGAAAAAGCTGAACAACTACAAGCTGGGAAAAGCATTTGCAACTGAGGGGACAGATGAAAGGGCAAAAACACCCTCGCTACAAGCACTGCCATAAACTATAAAGGAAACAGAACTACTGTAATTTTTCAGAAAAGCTAACGTCAAAAATGGGCAACTAGCACAAGAAATACAAATGGCCATAGGCATTTGGAAAAACATTCCATTTCAGTAACAAGTGAAGAAAACACCAACGGAAACAGCAATGTACTTTCTGGTTTTTTTTTAGGTTCCAGGGATGGAACCCGGGACCTCGTACATGGGAAGCAGGTGCTCAATCACGGAGCTACATCCATTCCCCAAGCTATGCTCTTTTATCTGTGAGCTGGGAAAGTTCTGAAAATCGTAATACCCGGGGGTCAGTGATGCCGGGGGAAATGGGCACTGGCTCTCGGGTGGGCCGGACCATTCCTACAGCTCTTACGATCTGCTGTAAGCATCAGAAACCTTCCAGACTGTGTGTTCTTTAGTCAACAATGCCACTTCCAGGAATTTATTGGAAGGAAAAATATCATGCAAATTATACACACAAGGATGGCCATCCCATAACTGTGAATGTAGAAAGAAAAAAAATGTTAAAAAATGTGGCTGACAGTTAAAGATACTACAAGAAAATAACAGCCCAATTTCATAAATGCAAAAATCTTCAACAAAACACAGCAAATCGAATCCAACAACACATTAAAAGAATTAAATATCATGACTGAGTGGGATTTATCCCAGGTATACAAGGATAGTTCAACCTAAGAAAATCAATCAAGGTAACACACCACATTAACAAAACAAAGGATAAAAACCACATGACCATCTCAACTGCTAGATAAAAAGCATTTGACAAAATCCAGCACCCTTTCTTGATAAAAACTATTGGAAAATTAGGAATAGAAGGAAAGTCCCTCAACATGATAAAGGACGGATATGAAAAATCCACAGCAGGGAAACCGACTTGGCCCAGTGGTTAGGGTGTCCGTCTACCACATGGGAGGTCTGCAGTTCAAACCCCGGGCCTCCTTGACCCGTGTGGAGCTGGCCCATGCACAGTGCTGATGTGCGCAAGGAGTGCCGTGCCACGCAGGGGTGTCCCCCGCGTGGGGGAGCCCCACGCGCAAGGAGTGCGCCCGTGAGGAAAGCCGCCCAGCGTGAAGGAGAGTGCAGCCTGCCCAGGAATGGCGCCGCCCACACTTCCCATGCCGCTAACGACAACAGAAGCGGACAAAGAAACAAGACAACAAGACACAGAGAACAGACAACCAGGGGAGAGGGGGGAAATAAATAAATAAATAAATCTTTAAAAAAAAAAACAAAAACCCACAGCCACACTGTACTCGATGGTGAAAGACTGGAAGCTTTCCCTCTAAGATCAGGAACAAGACAAGGATGCCCACTGTCACCACTGTGGTTCAATATGGTACGGCAAGTTCTAGCTAGAGGATTCGGCAAGAGAAAAAGGAAGAGGCATCCAAACTGGAAAGGAAGAAATAAAACTTTTATTCTTTGCAGATGTTAGAATCCTATAGAGAGAAAGTCCCAAAACATACACAACAGAGCTACCAGAGCTAATAAACAAATTCAGCAAAGTGGCAGGGTACAAGAGCAACATGCAAAAATCAGTAGGGTTTCTATACACTAGTAACAGCAGAGTCTGAGGAGGAAATTAAGAAAAAAATTCCATTTGCAACAGTAACTAAAAGAATCAAGTATCTATATTGATGTGGGCTATGGGTGGAGGGCTCTTTGTCTCTTCAGAAATAACTAAGTTGTTTGACTTGTGGGTGTAGAACGGTGGGGGGCTGCAGTCCTGCCCTTGGGGACTGGCAGCGGCTCCAGTCCCAGGAAATGTTTAACAATGCGGGGGCTATAAACTTTAAGTATTTAGGAGAAATGCAAAAACCAAATGTGCTAAAGGCTTATCTAGAATGTCTAGAGTCCATGCTAAAAGCTTACCTAAGATGTAGAAGATATATGCTAATTGAAGCCTATTGAGAACTGAAACAAAGGGACCATTTAGCCTTTCCTCTCTGTATAAAAGACGTTTAAAAATCTTGTTCAGGGCTCGGGATTCAAACAGAAAGCTCCCGAGTCCGGCCGGCTGTCAATAAACCATTTTTCCTTCTCAAAATCATTGCTGAGTCCTAGCCTCTCTATACTCAAATAATTGAACTTCTCTTAAATTCCACAACATTTTTGGCGACTCCGCCGGGACAATAAATGAAAGCCAGAGACAGTAGCATTTTGCTGCCCCTTCCAAATCCCCAAAGAAGCCGGGAGGACTCGGGTGAACCCCAAATCTGGGCGCCCCTGGATTAAATTTAATCCAGAAAAGATGTGGGCTCCACCAGAATCTTCCCGACAAAATCGAGGGGCAATAAAAAGTCTAAAGAGAAAGATTCTGGGAACGAAAAAGAACTCCGAACATAAAAGAAGGTAAGACTCCCCGGGTGAGCAGAGTCTGGAAGGCCCTAGCTTTAATTGCTAGGAAGGGGAGGCTGATCACCTCCCGAGAGAACCCTAGTAGCCCCAGAAGGCTGGGGGGAAGCCGTTCTCTCTAGGCTTGAGAAAAGGAGGAAAACCGAGGAAAAGCCCTGGTGTTTTGGGGTTGTCTAACTGCATGTTAGAATCTGGTACTAGTCTTATATCCACTAAAGGAGTGGAGTCTCGATTTTAATAGGAAGGGTATTTATAGGTTCGAGTCCTAATATCCTGGAAATTGGTCTAGATTAAGGAAAACAAAACTTGGTTACAGGAAAATGGATCGGCTTTTCTGGTGGAGCTTGGTCTGGGTGTAAAGTTTAAACAGTGGAAAAGTCTAGCTGAAATCTTTTGTTATGGTGCTAATTTGTGAATGAATTTGCTTTATACCAAATGTTAAGTGTTCTGAGGTTTGTGATGGCTGTGGGGGCAGCCATGGTGAAAATAAATATATAAACTTGTGGGTCAGATTAGTGACCTTTGTGCTTCTGTCTGTGTCAGCTCAAGGCTAGTGTTGCAGTTGTGTCCTTATGTAGAGTAGAATTACAGCTGAGGTGGAGCCCTCCCTTGCCATTGGCAAGGGGGTGAAATGATTCTAGAGCAAAAGCTGAGGAGTCTGGATGTTTGCGGAGTCTAGATGTTTGTGCATGCTCTGCTGTCTTGTCTCTGGTCTGGCCCTTTGCCGGGGCTTGGAAGCCATCTGTGTCCGCGCCACGCACCCAAGTTTGTTGAAGATGTCCCAGTCAAGTGGCTGGGTCCCTGAGAGAGTTGCCAAATTTGAGTAAGTTCTGTCTGCCCATTTTGGCTGAAAGCTGGAAAGGGGAGAGCGGCTTGCCCCTTTCCAGTGAGTCCACCCTTCTATTCATAAGCCGCATTCCTGTTTGTTGTGCGCCTGACTGCCTGGAAGGGGAGGAAGTGAAAGAAGTGAAAAGCAGAATCAGAATAAATGCAGTAAAGTTCCCTCCTTAGAGTGTCAAAGCCAAAATACGTTTGCATTCTGCTCAGGTTCTTAGAAAGTATTGTAGTAACCTTAAGTAAGAGAATGTGTTCTGTGAAAGTAAAATTTGTCTTAAAGGTATAAATAATTATAAAAGTTTTACAAAGCATTGTTTAAAGTATTTAAGTAGCTAATTGCAAAAAGTCATTATTTAACAAAACTAAATTGATAAATAATAATAATAAAAGGCAATTTTATAACAAACTTATTCGGCAGCCAATCTCCCCTGCCAACTTGCTTCCAAAAAAAAACTGTTTCTGGTATTACATGCTACTAAGTATTTATAATAAAAAAAAAGTTCATTATTTTAACAAACTTGTTTAGTATTAATGGCAATTATATGTTGTAAGAAGTTTGCCTGGTAACTTAGTATGTGAGATATATAGAGTGTGTTTTTATTGTTAAAGCAACAAAAGATAATTTTGTCCTAAGATAAAATAATTAATTATTAGAAAGAGTAAAGTGTAGGACAAAACCTAAATAAATACTGAAAGTGTAAAAAGTTTGTGGAAAAGAAATTTTTATAATTAAATTAAGTAAAATCAATATACAAAAAAAAATATTTTATCAATAGCTTCTTGTGCTTTAACCTCATCATATCCTCAATGTTTGAAGAAGAGTCTTACCTCTTTTAAAAGAACATTTTATGTTCTAAAAATCAAATCCTGAAAAGTAGCCTTTTATTTCAAACTAACTGCAAAAGATTTATTCTTTTACTTTAAAAGAAAAATTAAAGTAATAGTTAAGTTCATTTAATATGTTATAAGTTGAATAAAAAGTATTTAAAAGTGTTATAAAATTAATAAGTTTTAAAAAAATTAATAAAAACTGTAAGAGTTAAAATCATTTATAAATGCATTTATATTATAAAACAATAGAAAGACAATAACTGAGATTAAAGCTGAGTAAATTTAGCCTAAAACTATTATTTAAGTGTAAATTCTGCACTAACCTTTCCTTTGTTTATAGTTACTTCAAGCCTAACCTCACCCTTTGCCTTTGCCTATAGTTATTTCATAATTAAGAAAAGCTGAGACATCACTGTCTCCTCTCCTAGTATTAGTAACCCTTTCTCTCATGAATTCAAGTGTAAACTAAATAAATTGCTGCCTGATAAAATAAAGTTAAATGGCCACTAGAGTTTTATTATCTCCAAAACCAAAAAAGAGAGTAGAAAAGGAAAAGTCTCCTGCCTTGACAGTCAGTGTTCCTAAAAATGGCAATTCATGAGAGAAACCAGTCTGTCTCCCTGAGGCTTCAAATAGCCTCAGTAAATATATATAAAATTAATCTTGTTGCTTATCCAAAACTCTGCTAATTTCAAAGTAAAATATAAAGTTCTAAAACAAAATGGTGCTAAGGCATTGAAAACATTTTAGTTATTACAATCCATTAAGTAAGAAAAAAAATTCTTGTGGTAAACTGCATAGTCATAGTGCAAATTAAAAAAAGTTTAAAAAGTCTTTGAAAAGTTTAAAGTAACTAAAGTCATGTTGTTGTGTCAAACTATTCATGTCTGCCTATTTGCTCAAATTGTTGAGGTTAAATATGCAGTTATAGAAGTAATATGTATTTCTAGACCCCTAATTAAGCTAAATAGTATATAAAATAATGCAAATTACAAGTAATATCAATAAGTTGTGTTTGTGTCTAACTCTTTGTGTCTGCCCATTTTTAAAAAAATGCTCAATGTATGCCTTCATACATCAAGATAATATCAAATTAACAAATAAAAATTCTTAAAAGAGGTCTATTCAAATTGTTAAAAATTAAATATGCAGTTATATTTATAAATATTCTTAAAGCCCAAATTAAACTAAGCAGAATGAAAAAGTCATAGAAATCTGATTATAGAAACAATTAAGAAAAAGCCTCCTCTTTGCAAGAGCTTTTAAAGCAAAACTAAGTGTAGTAGATTAAACCTATCTACTAAGCTAGAAAATTAAAAATCAGTTTGCCTAGTAATTTCCCAGTTTAAACCTTTGTCAGCCATAAATTGCAAAAAAAAAAAAACACACAAAAATTAAGTTAATTTTCACATTAAAAAAATGTTGATGTAACCCGGCAGCCTGCTGCCTCAGTCTCCCACTCCCGGGTTAGACAGCAGTGAAAGAGACCAGTTTAGGCCAGTCCTATGGGCAGTGAAAAGATGCCCAAGAAGGAGCTAACTAAGTCAGTGCCATTTCAGCACTAAATTCTATTCCTTATTTGAAAAAGGAGGGAGCAGGTAAAAACTAAAATAGTTAAAATGTGATAGAAGAAGCAGTTAAATCAAACTTTTGCGTGGAAAAGTTAAATCTCAGATAAGCTGTAACTTCTGAAGTATCCAATCTATAGAAAAACAGGAAGAGCTTGCATGCTAGGCTTAAGAGTATAAATTGTGTCATTTTTCTTTGTTCGTAGCACCAGCCATATCTGGCTCTGCACCCCTTCTTGCAAAATTGAGAATAAATTATTTTCTTCTCCACAATCTGGTGAGCCTTAATTCTTCCAGAAGATTTCTTTCCAACGAAATAAAAGTAATTAGTAGCTCTATTAACAAATTTCAGTAAGTAAAAAAAAGTCCATAAAAACTATAGAAAAATCTTTCCTGGGTTATGATTTTAAAAAAATTAAGTAATTGTGTAATGTGTTTTAAAACCTAGTAGTCAGTATGCATGTGTTTTAAAACCTGGTAGTCAGTTATGCTTTTAAATTAATAATTTTCATAACTTAAAAAAAAGAAGTTTTTAGCTTCCTGTAAAAAAAAAAGAGAACATTCCTTGCATAAACTATTATAGTTTCAATTTTATTTAACTTGAGTGTAATCTCCCATAGTTAATTTATAAACTAAATTAACATTATGTACAAAATCTTTAGTGAGTGAAATTAAGCTAAAAAAAAAAATTGTAGATATGCTCTCTTAAATAAAGAGTAAATTTCTTTCATTAGTAATTGTAATTTACTAAGTTTATTTAAACATAAAGTGTCTAGTCAATGCGGTTATAGTCAATTATAAAGAGTTTGTAAAACATCTTCCAAACTGAAAATGTTTAAATAGTTCTAGTTGTAGAAGTCATTGTTAACTAAAAAAACTTAGATTAGTATTAGTAGCAGAAACAACTTCATAATAATAAACCTGTCTGAAGGCCACTGCAAAATACACATTTAAGTAAATGGTAATAAAAAGTTGTCTTGATTCTATTAGAAATATTCTGTTTTCATTCTAACAATGAAAAATAATATTTTTCCTCTATTACTAAAGTAAAGTACCTACTGTTATCTTCATAGTAAAATTGTGTAATAGTCATTTGATATATATATTGCATTAAGTTGTTTAAAATATATATAAAACAAAAAATAAACTTTAACATTGTCAAACTCTTGTGCATTCGAACCAAGCCTTGTATACATTACAAGTGGCCTCTCCATGTGAGTTATTGGCTAAGCTAGTCACTGACCCCTCAATTAAAAATATGTGCTATATCAGTCTCTAGTTCTGCTCCTGAAGTTGATAGAAACTATATTGCAGTTTCAAGCTCCTGCAGCCAATAATGACTCAGTACAGCCAAGTGTACAATAGATATCGCCTCCAGACTGGCACTGTTCCATGGTGCCAGAGAGCACTATGCACCAGGCTAGTAAAATACTGGAAAATCTCTCTAAGATAAAAGATGCTGCAACTTGCTCACTGCGTTGAAAAACATGCTAAGTAGAGCCATGATACCAGAATACTGTAAGTAAAACTTAAACACAATTAGCATTATAGCCTGCTCTCATGGAGAGATAACATGTAAAGTATTACAAACCTAAAACTCAAAACTAATAATTGCAACTCTGAATCCTTATGCATTAAGTAATACATTAGTTAATATTAAGGGCTGCACTTTTATCCTGTACTAAGTATATGCCTAATAATTGTAATGTTATCTTTTCTATTTTAGATCAAGTGCAAAAGTATATTAGACATGTTAAATCCCTGGTAAAATCATTTTCTAAACAGTTAATAACATGTCTATAAAATAAGGTGGCAGTCTCAGCCAGTCTCAGTCAACTTCTATATTCTGCTGTACTTTGCTGTGTAGCAAAAGTAAAGCTTGCTTGCTGATAGTGAGTCACCTATTGAACAAGTCAAAATTGCTAAAAATTGTACAATGAAAACCAAGGTGTAAAAATCTTTATTCTGTAGTTCTAATCACTCCCACAGGTAAAAACTAAAAGTATTTCCAAATTAGTGTTCTAATCCTGAGTGAAGCCAGTTGCCCAAGGAGTGCCAGTTCACCAAGAGCATCTGACAGAGCGAATGAGTGTCAATCATTAAACAGCTTAGAATGTGTCTTCAGACAAAGCTAAGTGTCTGTTGCAATTTCTCTCTAAAGATAGATAACTTAAAAAAAATTATATATGCTGTTCCCACCAGCTTTTAAAGAGTGCCATCTTTATAAGCACCTAACCTTATCTACCTCTGTAATCCAATGTGTCCTCTTTTAAAAACGGGTATTCCAAATTTTTAATTAAGTTTGTTTCTTTCAGAGTAAACATCTTATTAACCATATGAAAACTTCATCCAACTTCGTACAGAATGCCAGATCCATCTTCCTCCAGTTAAAATAAATTAAGAGTTTTACACCTTATTAAGCAATGACTACAGCCCATAGCCAGCAAGAAGCAGTTACAGAAAAGAGATCGTCTCCCTTCAGCACCCCTTTTAAATTAAAGGTGTAAACTCTTTTAAATAAAAGTAATAGATGGATCTGGAACCTGACTAGAAATCCACGTGAGTGCCAGTAGCAGCAGAATAACTGCAAGAGGCCCCTGCCCAAGATTCTGCTGTCCAGAATAAAAAGTTCTAAACTTCTAAAAACAGTCCTAGATGCTGTACTAAAGACTGATAAATAATCAATCAAGACAACAAACAGCCATCCACCTCATAGCTCCAACAATATGAACAAATTTAATCAAGGATGTAAAGGACCTCTACGTGAAAAACTACAAAACTTTGCTAAAAGAAATTTAAAAAGATCTAAATAAATGGAAGGGCATTCCATGCTCATGGACTAGAAGACTCAACATTGGGAAGCGAATGTGGATCAACTGATAGAGCGTCCACCTACCATACAGGAGGTCCAGCGTTCAAACCCAGGGCCTCCTGGCCCATGGGGTAAGCTGGCCCACGTGCAACGCGACCACGTGCAAGGAGCGCCATGCCATGCAGGGGTGTCCCCCACGTAGGGAGCACCACGTAGGGGAGCCCCACGCATAAGGAGTGCGCCCCGCAAGGAGAGCCGCCCCACCCAAAAAAAAGCACAGCCCATCCAGGAGTGACACTGCCCACACGGAGAGCTGATGCAGCAAGATGATGCAACAAAAAGAGACACAGATTCCCGGTGCCACCAAGAATGCAAGCGGACACAGAGGAACACACAGCGAAATGGACACAGAGAGCAGACAACGGGGGGAGGGGGGAAGGTAACTGGAGAGAAATAAAATAAATCTTAAAAAAAAAAAAAAAGACTCAATATTGTTAAGATGTCAATTCTACCCAAAAGGTTTAACAAATTCAACATAATCCCCATCAAATTCCAGCAGCCTACTTTGCAGGAATGGAAAAGCCAATCATCAAATGAACATGGAAGGGTAAGGAGTACTGAATAGCCAATGCCATCTTGCAAAAGAATAAAGAAGTTGGAGGACTCACATTTCCTAACTTACTACAAAGCTATGGTGTTGAAAACAGCATGGTACTAACAAAAGGACAGATACAATGACCAATGGAGTTGAACGGGGAGTTGAGAAACGGACCCTCACAGCTATAGCCAACTGGTTTTGACAAGACTGCAATGTCCACCCAGTGGGGAAAGAATAGTCTTTTCAACAAATGGTGCTGGGAGAACTGGATATCCTTATGATGCGAAAGAATGAAGGAAAAACCAATAAACACAAAGAATGAAAGAGGACCCCAAACTCACACCTTATACAAAAATTAACTCTAAATGGATCAAAGATCTAAATATGAGAACCAGGACTATAAAACTCCCAGAAGGAAGCAGCTTCAGGACCGTGTGCTAGATTTTACACCCAAAGCACAAGCAACAAAAGAAAAAATAAATGGAACTTCATCAAAATAAAATATTTGTGTATCAAAGGACTTTATCATGAAAGTGAAAAGACAACTTACTCAATGGGAGAGAATATGTGAAAACCACATATCTGATAAGGGTTTACTATCCAGAATATATAAAGATTTCCTACAAATCAACTAAAAAAAAGATCCCAATTAAAAAGGGGCAAAAGACATTGAGCAGACATTTCTCCAAAGAGGATATACAAATGGCCAGGAAGCACATAAAAAGAGGTTCAACATCATTAGCTATTAGGGAAATGCAAATCAAAACCACAATAAGTGCCACTTCACACCCACTACAATGGCTGCTATTAAAAACAAAACAAAGTAAAAAAAAAAAAACCAGAAAATTATGAGCGTTAGAGAAGATGCAGAGAAACAGGAACCTCATCCGCTGCTGGTGAGAATGTAAAATGTGGAAGACAGGTTGACAGTTCCTCGGAAGGATGAGTGTAGAATTACCACAAGACCCGGCAATCCCACTGCTAAGTACACACCCGAGAGGTGGAAGCAGGGTATCTGCACACCGATGCTCATCGTGGCATTATTCACAATTGCCTAGAGATGGAAGCAACCCAAGTGTCCGTCAACCAAGGCTGGATAAACAAAGTGTAGTGTCTACACACGGGGGAACATTAGTCCACTATAAAAAGGAAGGAAGTCCTGACACCTGTGGCCGCACGGACGAACCTCGCAGACATCGTGGTGAGTGAAATAAGACTGATACAAAAGGACAAATATTGTAAGAGCTTAGTAACATGAAATAATTAGAAAAGCAACTCAGAGAGTCGGAATCTGGAGTGAAAGGTACTGGGGCGGGGTCAAGGTAGGGAGGGGCGTTCGTGCTTGAGTTGTAAGAGCCACTATGTAGGATGACAGACAAGTTGTGATCACAGATGGTGGTGAAGGCGCACATCATGGCTGCGATTAACGGCACTCATCAGAAACGTGAGTGTGGTTGAAGGGGGAAATTTTAGGCTGCATGTATGTTACTAGGATAAAAACTTTTTAAAACATAGGACTGTGCAACACAGGGAGCCCTACTGTAATCGATGAACAATAGTTAAGAATACAATGAAGGAAGCAGATTTGGCCCAACGGATAGGGCGTCCGCCTACCACATGGGAGGCCCAGGGTTCAAACCCAGGGCCTCCTCGCCCGTGTGGTGAGCTGGCCCACGCGCAGTGCTGGTGCACGCAAGGAGTGCTGTGCCAGGGAGGGGTGTCCCCTGCATAGGGGAGCCCCTTGCGCAAGGAGCGCACCCCACATTGAGCCACCCACGCAAAAGAAAGCATAGCCGGCCCAGGAGTGGCACCGCACACACAACTGACACAGCAGGATGATGCAACAAAAAGAGACATAGATTCCCAGTGCCACCGAGAATGCAAGCGGACACAGGAGAACACACGGTGAATGGACACAGAGAGCAGACACCTGGGGGGGGGAGGGGAAATAAATAAATCTTTAAAAAACACAAAAGTTAAAAAAAATACAATTACACAAATACTCTTCACAAATGGTAAAACATATGCCACACTAACACAAGGTGGTAACAGTAGGGTGGTTTGTAGGAACTCTATTTTAGGCGTGACTTTTCTGTAAAAAAAAAAAATCCAAAAAGAAAATGCGGCTGAGGTTCACCTACTGACAAAGAACGATGCTCGCCCCCCACGTAGAAGTGGGCCAGGGGCGTGGGTCCCACGTCCTTTCTCTATTCCCAACCCTTCTGCATGGCGTGCAGCTTGCCTTTTGTCATATGGTTGGAGCCGTCGTGAGCTTCCCAAGCAGGCATGCATGCCATGAGGACTCCCAACGCGCCCCACCACCACACTCCACGTTGCCGTGACGTTTGTCACAAGTGACGAATGACGAGGCCGTGATTCCACTGCTCTCTACAGTCCGCAGCTCAAACCTGATTGTTTCTCCCACAAACCATCCTGCCGTTAACACCTCCCCATTCTGCACGCTGGTTACGCTTCTCCCATTTGCATGCCCGCACACACCCGCCCAGGCTCCGCCCTGGCCCCTCGAGGGGGGTGTTCTGAAGCCCAGCTCCCCCCGCCACCCAGCCTTCTCCAGCCTGGCCCCGCACACGGCCGGCGCTCAACAGGGACGACAGGCATGAGCTGGGGTCCCTGGGCACTGGTGGAGGGAGCAGGTGTACCCGCAAGCCCCCCGCTCTGCTGCTCAGCCCAGCACACACGGGGGTCCCAAGGGCTGCCAAGGACACCCTGGGGGTGGGCGGGGAAGGGTCCCTGCAGGATGAGACTCCTGGCACAGAGCCCCCGCACGGCTCACTGCCCGGGACCCTCAGGGGCAGGGGTTGTGTCAGAGGGCCCATGCTAGGGGGCCCTATGCCAGGGGGGCTGTGTTGGGGGGCCCTATACCAGGGGCCTGTGGGGGGGCCCTATGCCAGGGGGGCTATGTGGGGGGCTGTGCTGGGGGGCTGGGGGGGTCCTACACCAGGGGCTATGCTGGAAGGCTGTGTAGAGGGCCCTCTACCAGGGGGATGGGGGGTTCCTACACCAGGGGCTATGCTGGGGGGCTGCATGGGGGCCCTACACCAGAGGGGCTGTGCTGGATCAGGAAATATCCCTGCCCAGCTGGCCACACGTCCCCCAAGGACCTGCCCTTCACAGCAGCCGATACCCGAGTGGGGGCAAGCCGCTGACACCGCGGTGCGGGCAGGGCAGTGGGTGGCTGGCGTGTGCTCTCCGCACAGCCAGGGGCAGTATCGAGGGCTACGGGGGTCACGGCCAGCGCCCAGGTGACCGAGTGGGCAAGCCCGGCCCAGAGGCTCCGGTCCCTCTGAGCCCCTGGCTAAAGCAAAGCACGGGGGAGGGGGAGCAGACACGCCGCCGACCCCCGGGGGCTGGGTCTTCCCAGGGGCCCTGGAGTGGCCGTCTCAGCCCGTGGCCGAGTGGCTGGCAGGAGGGATCAAGCACCGGCTCCTCGCGCCCCTGGCTGCGCTGTAGAGGCAGCAGCCCTAGTGAGCCCCCAACCCCAAACCTCAGCAGGGGGGCTCCGGGCGGGAGGGGCCACAGCCTGCCCTTTGGGTGAAGCTGGGAGGCTCCCAAAACGGGGATTTGGAGCAGAACCCCGAGACGGGACCAGGCAGGGTGGGCAGGACGGGGTGGAGTATGTGGGTGGGATGCCCGCAGGAAAGTGTCGGGGGGCATCAGCCTGGAGCCGAGTCCGCCGGGGCGGGGACGGTGCGGCACAGGGAGCCGCGGGCTGGCGAACGGGCCCTCTCCCAGGGTGGCGGGAGCGTCACGCTCTGGCCTCGCCCGATCGCGCGGCCTGCTGCGGCCAGGCCGGAGCAAGCCCAGGGCGAGGCTCACCCACGGCGCCCTGAAAACCGCCACCCGGGGGGCCGGCCGCGCAGCTGCGAGAGCCACCTCGGAAAGGGGCATGGCAGCTTCGGTTTCCGACTTGGCCACAGACGTCAGAAGACAAAAAAGGTTCTGGTCCCCGAGCCGCGTGGATCACCACGGGCAGTGGCCACGGGCACGCTCTCAGGACCCCGGGCCAGGCGAGCGTGTGTCAACACCCCAGCGCCTCCTCCAGAGCAGACGCAGAGGAGGGGCACAGGGTGCAGAGCCCGGGACCCCGCGGAGGGCCGCCGTCTAAAGGGTGCATGGGAAGGCTCAAGGGCGGGCGGGGCGCTCGGCCCCCCCTTCTGCCTCTGAACTAGGGGAACCCGTGTCCAGGCGTCAGTGGCAGGTGGGGACGGCAGGCTGCCCAAGGGGTCAGGGCAGGGGCTGCAGAAGGCAGCCGGGGCGGGGGTGGGGAAGGGGCCGGAGCCACGGACCCCCATGGTGCCAGCCCCCTCTGCACACCACGGCAAGGGCGGGTGGTATCCTGCAGCCCGGGCCAGGCTCTCTGCCATGGCCCCTCAGCGACAGCCGGGCCCCCAGCCGGGGCTGCTGGGCGCCCACGCCAGGCCGGGACAGGGGGACAAGACGGACTGGTGGGGGGTGGGTGGCCGGCCCACCAGCCCCGATGGTTTCTGCGGCCTGGCCACAGGCTCCCCGCCTGGCCGCCCCTGCCCCGGCGCCCACGTGGTCAGAGGGCTTTGGAGGCTGCAGGATGGAGCCCCAGCCAGGGCCTCAGCCAGCCGAGGAGGAGGGCGAGGGCTGCCTTGCTTTCCCACATCCTGTTTTCTGGAAAACCCATCAGGGCCGGGGCCTGGGAGCCGCCCTGGCCCCGGGCTCTGGCCGTCCCCTGGGTTGATTAAGTGTTCCATCAAATCTCTGCTTGTCCCGGCTCTTTGGGGGCCCAGTTGCCCCCACCCAGGCTCCCTGCCCTCCAGGCTCTGGGCCTGGCCACACCCACGGCACAGGAAATGCCCCACCAGCATCTTGGCAGGCGGGATGTGCTCCCCCAGCCCAGGGAGGCAGCCCGGGGCGCGACTGGGGGCTGCTCCGCAGGCCAGAGCACTGGCTGCGCCCCCAGCTTGCCTCCGGGCAAGGGAAACCCGCGTGGAGCAGGCCGTGGGGACGCCGTCCACTGGCAAGGGGACACTGGAGGGGAGACAGGCAGTTCCCAGCCCCAGGCCCACAGCCCCTGGCCCGGCTCCGCCTGCTTTTGTCATCACTGTTCTGGGGGAAGGCCTGGACCCCCCACCCAGCCTCTGGAGCTCCCCCAACCCTGAGCTCCCCCAGCCCCGGCCCCCCAACCCCTGGAGTTGCCCCCAGCCCCTGGGGCTGCCCCCAGCCCTGGCTCCCCCCAAGTGACATCACCGCAGCCTACCCCCCATCCCCAAGCCCACGAGGACAAAACCCTCTCGGCCCCTGGAGAGACCCCTGTGTGCAAAGCTGGGGGAGCGTGGGGGGAGCCAGGAGCCCCGCAGGCAAGCAGCCGGCTCGCACCCACATGGCAGAGGGAGGCGCAGAGCACAGGCTCAGAGGCCGGCCGAGCAGGGCAGCGGCCCCTTGCCCCCAACGGGCACAGCCTGGGCCCCTGCTCCCCAAGACAGCCTGGGCCGGAGGAGCACTCTGCGCCCCAAGCCAGCGACGTCCAGGGACACCCCCCCCCCCGCCCCGCCACGAGGGGACAGGCAAGGACCTGCGACAGCTCAAACCCATGTGCCCCTCCCTTGGGCACCAACCACCCCACCTGCCCACAGGGGGTCCAGCCACCACCACCCGCAGCACTCAGACCTCACCCCACGTCCCCAAGAGAGGTGGGGGGCATCGAGAGCCGTGTGGGCAGGGACCCCGTGCTGCCCACTGCAGCTCAGCACCCTCTTCCCAGACCTCTTCGTTCCCACCGCATCCGAGCACCAGGCGCCCCACCCTGCCCCTGCCTGCCCACGGCCCCCACAGTCACTGGGGAGCCCTCTGCCCACCAGCCGGGGCAGCCTCAGCTCCCCCAGCCTTCCAGGTGGTTCCACAGGGGGCACCTCGTGTCCGTCCTGTAGGAGCACACCCGGTGAGCAGTGTGCCCTGCTTCCACCCAGGCCAAGGTGCCCAGTAGGGGCCCTGAGGACCCCTTCAGCCAGGAAACCACAGCTGCCCCTGCCCACCCCACCCGGGGCATCCTGGCCGCCTGCTTGCTTCCCAGGCCAGGTGAAGGGAGGAGGAGGGAGGGGAGTGCACGGGACGGGACGTGAGGAAGGGGAACAAGGGAGCAGGGGAGGGGAGAGCAGGGGAAGGGAGAGGGGAAGGCAGGGGAGGGGAGGGGAGGGGAATGAAGGGAGAACATGGAAGGGGAGAGCAGGAGAAGGGAGAGAGGAGGGCAGGGGAGGGGAGAGGAGGGGAGGAGAGGGAAAAGGAGAGCAGGGAAGAGGAGAGCAGCGGAGAGGAGAGGAGGGCAGGGGCGGGGAGGAGGGGGAGAGGAGGGCAGAGGAGGGGAGAGGAGGGGTGAGGAGGGCAGAGGAGGGGAGAGGAGGGCAGAGGAGGAGAGGGAGGAGGAAAGCAGGGGAGAGGAGAGGAGAGCAGGGGAGGAGAGGAGAGGAGAGCAGGGGAGGAGAGGAGAGGAGAGCAGGGGAGGAGAGGAGAGGGGAGAGGAGAGCAGGGGAGGAGGTGGGAGGGCAGGGGAAGGAAGGGGAAGGGAGTGCAGGGGAGGGTAGGAAGGGGAACAAAGGGAGAACACAGGAGGGGAGAGCAGGGGAAGGGAGAGAGGAGGGCAGGGGAGTGGAGAGGAGAGGAGAGGAGAGAGTGGGGTGTAGGGAGGGAGGAGGGTAGGAGAGGAAGGGAGGGGCGGGCAGGGGAAGGGAGGGCAGAGCAGGGCCGGGGGCAGCTGGGGCTCTGGGCTCGGTCCTCCCAGGCTCGGCTCACCAGGGAGGGCGAGGAAGGAGCTGTCAAGGGGCGCGGGTGGGGCCTGAGAGAAGAACGCAGCAGAGAAGTGGGCGCTCGCCCCCGCCCCAGGTCCCCTCTGCTGGGCGGGGTCTGGGGCCAGCCCCCAGCCCCTGCGGAGCGCCTGCACATTCCAGACGGGTGTCATCAGCGGCGCGCGCGGGTGCCAGGCCCCAGCCCCGGCTTGGCGCCCCCGTCCCAGAGCGGGCTGCGTCCTGGAAAACTGCGGAGGGAGCAGCCTCGAGGCCCCACCGCGCGTGACCCAGGCAGCGCCTCCTCTGGGAGCGAGGACAGCGTGAGGGTGCCCGCTCCCTCGAGGCCCGAGGCCCAGCTCCTGGAGGGCGGCCTCAGGCTTCCTGGCTGCCCGCGGGGCGGCCCCAAGCCCGTCCTGGGGGCCGAACGGGCTCCCCTGGGCCCAGTAAGGGGGCCACGGCCACAGGGACCTCCGGGCGGCCAGGCTGGCAGGAGGACACAGGCCTGGCGGCGCCCCACCCATTCGCCACCTCTCCAGCCCGCATGGCCACGCTGCCCCAGCAAGCTCGGGCCGGGTTGCAGGGGCTGTGGGGGCTGCGGGGGGGCTGCGGGGCCAGCGCCAACCCCGCCCTCTGCACCGGGGACAGGCGGGCCCCAGGCCCAGCCGCCCCCTCCTCCTGCTCTCCTCTCCGCTTCCCGTCCCCTTCTACCCACGGCCAGCGCTGGCGCCCCACGGCCGGAAACGGTAATGTTTAGACTAACGGGTTCAAGTGTAAGCCAGTCGGTTTGAAGAAAAACACGGAGAGAGCACTAACTCGGGCGAGGGGCAGGACCCCAAGCCCGCCCTGCGCTGCTCCGCCACCCAGGGCCTTGAGCACAAGACCCCCGGCAGCCCACCTGGAGGAACCCGGGCCCGGGCGTCGGGGCTGGAAGGGCCCGTGCCCTGGCATCCTCCTCACACGTGGCACCGAGGGCACACGGGTCGCACCGGCCCCGACTGGACCCTCGCCAAGACGCAGCGTTGGGGGGGAGTGGTGACGTCGCCACCAAGGGCTCCCCTGGAACCCATGGTCAAAGGCAGGCTGGGGGCCAGGCCTCGGGGCGCTCACCACGTGACCGAGCATCAGCTGGGCCTGCCCCGTCGCGCTTGGCCGGAGGCCCCCTTCCAGGATGGGGGTGGCACAGGACCAGCACCCTAGCCCGGCCTAATGCAGAGCCGCCTCCTCCCGTCCCACCTCACCGCCACAGAAGGGGCGGGGCATGTCAGCCCCTTTCACAGATGTGCGGAGGCTCAGGGGTCACGTGACAATGTGAACCATCTCCTGGCTCCAGGGTGCCCCCCAGCTCAGGCCTTCAGGGTCCAGGCTGCCGGAAGCTTGGCAGGCGGAGGGTCCCCACCTGGCCTGCGGGCGGGGCAGATGCATGGGCGTGACCTTGGCCACCACCCCACAGGACGGTGGGGTCAGCGGGCACGCACGACGGCCTGGCAGTGACCGCTAGCACAAGGCCGGGCTCCCCAGGCCATAATCCCCCGGGCCCTGTCCAGCGTGGCCCCAAGCGGCCTGCAGGGCGTGGGGGTGGCGAGGCCGGGGGCACCGCCCCCCACGCCCTCCTCCCTGCCCCGCGCACGGGGCGACGACTGCCACGCCAGGAAGCACGGCACGTTCCAGGGGAGTCGTGGGCCGCGTCTTCCCGCCACGTTCCCCTCTGCGGCAGGTCTGCGGGGCGCCCCCGCCAGCGCCCCCAAGACCCACGGCAGGCCCCACGCTGCGCCCAGCCCCCACGGCCGCCGCCACCCCGGGCGGCAGCAGGAGGAACAGGATGTTTCTCCTCCAAAGTGCTGGGCGGGCTGAGCCCATCTGGGCTCCCGCTGCTGGCGCCGGCCACTGCGGAGCGTTCCAGGAAGGAAAAAGCGCGTCTTCTTCCAAAATGGCTTCCTCGGTGGAAACCCGCGCCCAGGCGCCCTCCCCTCAGCAGCCGGGGTCCCCCGCTCCCCCACTTGCAGAGGCCCCCCCGGGCACGGGGTGTGCAGGGAAGGCAGGCCCCCCACAGCTTGGGGGGCTGGCAGAGGCAGGCCCCGCGCCGGTGGCGCCCGGGGGACTGTCGCAAGATGGCGGCCGGCGCGCAGCCGGGCTCGCGGCCAAGGCACAGCAGACGGAGGGAGGGGGCGCCACCGGGAAGTTGGAGGAGACACCCTGCTCTCAGGCCCCGGGGAGGGGGGGCACATCCATGGGGAGCCGGCAGGGGCCGAGTCGCACGCACACAAGGCACGAGCCTGCCAGAAGGCACCGGCGCTGGCCCCAGAGGGAGATGCACGGCCACCCGCACCAGCCGTCCTCACGCGTGTCCTGGCCGGGCCTCAGGCGCATCCCATCCCGGCCTCAGGCGCTTGGGGTCACACGCGGGCACCGCAAAACACACACACGACAGTAGAGGAGAGCGTGAGAAGGATGGGCTGGGGGTGGCAGCAGCCACCGGCCAGCCGTGCGGGGTGGCCTCACGGAGGGCGCTGCAGGGGGCGGAGGAGCCCTCACTGCTGCGGGCGCTGCTCTGGGCGCCGTGGCGGTGCAGGCCCACCTCTGGGCCTCAGGCTGCGACCGCTCCGGAGCAGAGCTGTCCTGGGGAGCAGGAGGGCAAGTCTTCCGGCGGCAGGTTCTTGAGGACAAGGTAAAGGTCCCCGAGAATGAGGAGGTGAGGCTAGGGTGAGCCTCACCTGAGGCCCCACTCGTCCCCGGGGTGCAGCCAGTCTCGGTGCCATGTCACAGGTGAGCAAATTGAGGCTCGGAGGCTGAGGTCACATGGCAAGTGGAGGCGCTGGGACCCGAGGACGGAGCGAAGGTGGGGAACACGCAGCGGCAGCAGGAGCAGGCGGAAGGGGCGCACCCAGAGCCCCTCGGTGCCCCCGGTCGCTGAGGCAGCGCCCCAGCCCCGCTCACCCGTGAGCCCGCAAAGCAGAGCCCCCCATCCCGCCCACGTGAACCAAGCCCAGGGCCCGCGTGCGGCCGCAAGGGTCTGCGTGGAGCATGCTGACGAGAGCGTAGCTGGGCCACAGTGACTCTGGTGGTGTCAGCCCAGGTCTACAAAATGGGACAAGAGCGGCTCCAGCATCGTGGGGCAGAGGGCTCAGAGCGGACGACAGGGCAGCAGGTGGGGGCTGCTTTCTCAGGGCTCTTGGTAAAAACAGGTATAACCCACATACCATAACACGCACCTTCTCGGGCGTACCGTGCAGCGGTTTCTCATCTATGCACAAGGCTGTGCGACCATCACCACTACCCATTCCCAGGATAATTCGTTACCCCAAAAAGAAACCCGGGACCCACTAAGTGGTCACCCTGTCCCCTGCCTTCCAGCCCGGCAGCCACACCCTGCCGCCTCTGACCTGCGCGTCCTGGGCGTTCCGTGTGCGTGGAATCCCGCGACACGTGCTGGCTGTGCCTGGGCCCGCCCTGAGCGCCGCGTTTCGAGGCCCCTCTGCGCGGTGCGGGGGCCAGCACCTCCCTCCTCTTTACGACCCAGTCACCATCCACCCACTCGCCTGCCGTGAACACTTACAGACAACTCTTTGGGGCACTGGGGGCTCCTCGGGCACACCCACGCTCCCCCCACGGCTTGAGGGCGTGGCAAGGTCAAGGGTAGCACCCGGCACCCCCCAACCAGCCTCGCTCGATTCTCTCACACACGAAAGCGTGGCCAGGCCTGGGGGTCTCCCTGGGGGGAGGGGCTTTACATGCTCACGGGAAGGGGTCCTCAGGGCAGAGGGGCAGGATCCGCGGGGACCCCCTCCCTTGGGGAAGGTCCTGCCAGCACCTCGTGGCCTGACCCCTGGGTTCTCGGGGCCGCCCCTCCCTGGAAGGTGGCAGCCCCTCTAGATTCCCACGAGACAGACTTCCCCCTCACCCAGAGTCACCCACGTGGGGCCCGAACCCAGGGGGCCAGTCCCGCAGTGGAGACCCCCAACAACTCCCAGCGGGCGCCCTGCCCTCACGCTGGAGCCACCCAGGGTTTGAAAGACCAGCCACGATGGGCGCTCACACCGCCGGGCCCAGCTGTGCAGGACGTGCAGGGTCTGCTGGAGGAAGGCTTGGCACGGGGCCCTGGACGGGGGAGGGCGGGTGGCGAGAACGTACCCCAGCAAGAGGTGCTGCCCGCTGCCTCGGGGCCAACCCTGCTCCCCGCTGGTCACAGCTGGAACTCAGGACGCTTTTCTCTAGAGCTTTTAAGAGTTTCATTGAAAAGGGATTTGAAATGGCTCGTCATTAACTCGTAAAAGACCCATCTGAAACGTCCATGCGCCCTCACCCGGATGTGACAGATAGCGACGTGTTGCCAGTTATATTTCAGATGTTTTAAAAAGAAAATGAGGGGAGCGGATGTGGCTTGAACAATTGAGGTCCTGCCTACCACGAGAGGTCCCAGGATCGGTTCCTGGTGTGTCTTAAAGAAGATGAGCAAAGATAGCAAGCTGGAGTGACGGGCAAGCACAGCAAGCTGACACAACAAGAGACAAAGAGACACAGGAGGAAAACATAATGAAAAACAAAGCATGGAGTGGAGTTGGCTCAAGCAATAAGGCGCCTCTCTCCCACATCAGAGGTTCCAGGTTTGGTCCCCGGTGCCTCCTAAAAAGATAAGCACACAACAGACAGACACAGCAAATGCAAACAACAAGGGGTAGGGAGAAATAAATAAAATAACAAATAAATACAAATAATAAAAAGAAAGTGAGGAGAGCAGACGTGGCTCAAGCAGTTGAGCACCTGCTTTCCACCTGGGAGGTCCCAGGTTGGTCTCCAGTGCCTCCTAAAAACAAAACAACTAACAAATGAAAAAACCAACTCAGGGGAGTCACGGGGCTCAGTGGTTGAGCACCAGCTTCTCACACGCAAGGTCCCAGGTTCAATCTCTGGTCCTGGTACCTCAGAAAAAAAAAAAAAAGAAAGCATAGATGGAAGGAGGCTTCCTCTTCTCCGACCCCGTAGAGAAGAGGATCTCCCCCACCGTCCACGCTCCTAAGTGGGAACCTCGCGGCACGCACATTTACAGTTTGAGGTCCCAGGTGCCAGGTGTCGTGGGGGACCTGGGGGCATGCCACCACTCATGGTACAGTCTCCCCACAATAGCCAGCAATCCTTCTAGAAGACGCCCCAACCACACTGCCCCTGCCCAGCCCTTCAACGCCACCCTGCCAGCCCTCCCCTCCTCCTGCCTCAGTCTGGAAGGTTCTCTCCCAGCCCCTGGGCAACTCCTGAGCATGTGCTAAGTCTCCGCTGGGGGTCCTTCCTGCCCAGCCCCTCCCAAGCGGCCCTCCCTTGTCATCTGCGTCCTTGCCCTCACCTACCCGGGGCCCAGGGGGACTCCCCCCATCAGAGCCTGCCCCCAGCTCTCAGGCCGCAGGGACTGGGAAAAGAAGCCTGCGGATCCCTTGCTCCCCGGCAGCCCCCGGCAGCCCCCCAGCAGCTGCAGCCTGACATGTTACACCCACGCCAAGCCCACGCCAAGCCCACAGGTCTGCTCCCAAACCCCCGGCCTGAGCAGGACCCCCTCAAACTGCCTTGGCCACGCTGACCGCCATACTATCCTCCATTTTTAGGGGACTGGCAGGAAAGGGCTGGCGCGTGGGGGCTCCCAGCCAAAAGAGACACAAAGCCACCAGCATTTCACGCAAAGGTCCCTCCTGGGTCCCTGCCACGTGCCTAGCCCGGACCCGACACAGTCAAGACACGACACGAGGCCCAAGCAAAACCCCTCAGCCCAAATCGGCAGCTGGCCTCGCCCAGGCAGTGGCCATCCGAAAGCCGTCAGGCCGGGCACTGCCCAGGTCCCCGGCAGCCCCTTCCAGCCAGACTGCAACGATGGCACATGCTGTCCAAGGTGGCAGCTGGGGCCCACCACCCCACGCAGCTCCACTTCCCGCTACAGAGGACAGCAAGGCCCCTCCGATGGTGCCACAGTGATGATACCGCACAGACGCCACCCGAAACCCAGGCACTGGAGGATCAAACGCACAGGGACGGGACAGAAGGCGAGTGTCTGGAAAGAATGACTGCGCCGCGTGGACCCATCCAAGCGCGAACCAAATGAGCGCAAACGGCACGTCTGAACAGGCCCGACGGCTGAGGAGGCTCGAGGCGTGACCCTGCGACGTGGTGCCCCAAAGGGCTGTCGGGGGTGGGGGAGGGCACTTGGTTCAGACAATGTGGGAGGTGGGCAGGGCGGGCCACCTCAAGTTCATGCACAATCCCACTGTCCTCCGTGTGCGTTCAAGTTCTCCGTGATAAAGTTTTAAACATTTTGCCGAGTACCGTCGTCTTTTTCAGACCACCGTCTCTGCAGCAGCATTCGACCCCAGAAGGCCTTGCAGCGCTGCGGGCAGGCCAAGGAGCCACAAATGCAGGGTGATGGTGGGACGGCGTGGCCCAGCACGTCCAGGCACCCGGGGCGGGCGCTGGCAGCGCTGCTGGCAGAATGGCTGGGGCAGCCTACGGAGCCAAGACACGACGGGGGGCTCTCAGCACCTGTGCCAAGGGCCCCGTTCCCCATGAGCTCCTCAGTCCCAGCCCTCTAGGGGCCAGCCAGAAACTTGGGGGGCAGCTGTTCAGGGACTCCTGCCAGCTCCCAGGAGCCCCTTTCTCAAACCCAGGATGGAGAGGCTGGACCTCAAGTCCCCTGGAGTACCCCCAAGGGTCCCCAAGAGCCTGTGCTGCTCTGGCCCCCGGCCACCCACCCAGGCAGCTGCTGGGTCCAGCGTGGTGCCAGGTGCTGGGGGAAGTGGGGACTGACCAGCAGGGGCCCAGCATCCCCCACAGCATCATGAAGCCGGTGGGTGGTTCTGACGCAATCGTGGGACACTGACGACAGGGGAGAGGCGGTCCAGCTCCAGGGTGCCAGTCAGCAGGGAGCAGGCAGGCCTGGCGCAGCCCAGGGGGGTCTGGAGGGTGCTGTCCTCCCCGCCGGGGGGCCACAAGGCAAGGTACCACCCCCCACCCCGCCCCACGCAATTGGAGCATCCAAACTGACCACAGAGTTCCCCAGGTGGAGTCACCTGGAGACCACTTTAGAGCCCGAATGAGTTGGGGCTGCCACCTGCTAGAAGCTCCCCAGGGGATTCCCACAGGGAGTCGGAAGAGAGGGAATTCCGGCTTAAGAAGTGCAATCACAGCCATGGGGACCGAGGAACAAGTGGCCACACCGGTCCAACCCAACAGGTCCTGAGGCTGCCTCATGCCGTATGACGGCCCGGTTCGGAGATTGGACCCCAGCTGCCCACCCCAGCTCTGAGGCTCCTTAACCTCAGGGGGCTTGGTGAGGACTAAACATCAATTCACCACTCCTGCTCGGCACAGGGCCTGGCCCTCGAAGGAGGCTGCCTGTCTGCCTGTGTCTGCAGCTTCCTGATCCCTCTGTGCCCACCCCTCACACTGCCCCTGCAGCCCCTGCCCCGGGGCGCTCACTGCACAGAAGCACCCGCCTCTGCACCGGCTTCCCGCCTGCCTTCGTGTCACACCGATTCCTACACATCCTTCAAATCCTTGCTCGGTCACCTCCTCCGGGAAACCTTCGCTGCACACCAGGGAGAGGATCCCAACCTCCTGGCTTCCCTGCCCGGCTCCCGGGGTCCTGAGGACCCTCACCCCAGCCTCAGGCGCAGTGCAGCGCCTCTAATCCGCCTCCAAGAGCCTGCGCCCCCGCGGGCCGGCCCCGGCCTCCCCCAGCCGGGCGGGGGCCCCCCGTTTTATCCCCAAGAACCGGGCTCCCCTCTCCCCTGCTGCCCACGCCAGCGGGCCGGCCGCCGCGCCGCAGCCTGTCCTTATTTAGTCGGGCCCGCGGCACTGGCTGGAGCCTCGCCCGGGAGAGGCCTGGCCCGCGCCCACGCCCGCAGGCCCGCCCGCCGCCGCCCCGGGACCCCGCGCGGCTCGGTCCCCGGCGCCGCTCAGGCCCCCGCGCCCCCGACGGCCCCGCGCCCGGGGCGGGCGGGTACTCACAGCGCGGTGGCGTCGGCGGGGATGCCCAGCGCGGGCCCGAGCGCGCGCAGCCCGCGACCCGAGCAGTTGACGAGGCAGGCGGCGGCGGGCGCGGGGCCGCAGAGGCAGGGGGGCGCGCACGGCCCGCAGGCGCGCCCGGGGCCCCCCGCCAGCGCCGCGAGCCACAGGCCCAGGCCCAGCGCGAGCGCCAGGCGGCCGGGCATCGTCAGGGCGCCGCGCGCATGGCCCCGGCCCGGCCCAGCCCGCCCGGCGCGCCGGCGCCCGCGGCCCAGGGAGGCGGGCGGGCGGCTCAGGCGGGATCCGGGGCGGCGGCCGCGGCCTGTCTGCTGCGCGACGCCCGCTCGGCGCTCGGGACCAGGCCGCGCGCTCCGTCCGGGCCGCCCGCTCGCGCGCTCGCGCTGCAGTGGGGCCGCGCCGCGCGCCTCCTCCTCCCGGCGCGAGGGGGCGGGGCGCCCGGAGGCCCCGCCCAGCGCGACTCCGCCTCCTCCTCCCAGGGCCGGCACCCGGGGCTCCGCCCAGAGCGCCGCAGCGCAGGCCGCGGGGCGTGGCATCCAGAGGCCCCGCCCCGCACAGCTCCTCCTCCGCCCGGAGTGAGGCGGCGGTAGGCGGGGCGTCTGGAGGCTCCGCCCCGCGACTCGGCCCCCCTCCCCGCCCGCGCGGCGCCTGTTGGCCTCCATCGCTGTCGCGTCCACGGCGCCTGGCACACAGTAGACGCCCGCGCGTACTGATCGCCTGGTGGAGCTTTCCAGAGGCTGGGGCAGTTTGTCCAGCCATCACGGGCAAGGACGCCGGGGCGACGCAGAACGCGGGCCCACCTGGGCGGGGCGCGGGCTCACCTGGGCGGGGCGCGGGCTCACCTGGGGGCGCCGCGGGCTCACCTGGGCGGGGCGCGGACCCACCTGGGCGGGGCGCGGGCCCACCTGGGCGGGGCGCGGGCCCACCTGGGCGGGGCGCGGGCTCACCTGGGGGCGCCGCGGGCCCACCTGGGCGGGGCGCGGACCCACCTGGGCGGGGCGCGGGCCCACCTGGGCGGGGCGCGGGCCCACCTGGGCGGGGCGCGGGCTCACCTGGGCGGGGCGCGGGCCCGCCTGGGCGGGGCGCGGGCCCACCTGGGCGGGGCGCGGGCTCACCTGGGCGGGGCGCGGGCCCACCTGGGCGGGGCGCGGGCCCACCTGGGCGGGGCGCGGGCTCACCTGGGGGCGCCGCGGGCTCACCTGGGCGGGGCGCGGACCCACCTGGGCGGGGCGCGGGCCCACCTGGGCGGGGCGCGGGCTCACCTGGGGGCGCCGCGGGCTCACCTGGGGGCGCCGCGGGCTCACCTGGGGGCGCCGCGGGCTCACCTGGCGGGGCGCGGGCACCGCGGGTCCTCCGGCTCAGGCGACTGCCGCCTCATCCGTTCTTTTCGGGGTCCACGGGTGGCTCTGCCATCGCGCTTGGTTCCGCCGGGGCAGGAGTCCATTACAAGTTACCCGCGGCGTGGGCGGAATTCCAGCCAAACACCGTGCGGGGCCCTTGAAAGCGTGCTCAGGACAGCGGCCGGACCAAATACCGCTTGGTGATTCCAGTGTAGGGAACGCCCAGAATCGGCCGGCCGGTGGAGGCAGAAAGCTGCGGGTGGTGTCGGGCTGGAGGTGGAGCGGGGCTGCTCACGGGTACCGGCATTCTTTTCCGGGCGCTGAAAAGTGTTCTGGAGTTAGTAGGGAAGGTTGCCTGACCTTGGGAATATGCTGAAAGCCTCTAGATCATACACTCTGAATAGGTGAGTTTTTATGGTGTGTGAATTATATCTCAATAAAATAATAAACATCGAACATTTTTGCTTAAACGGAAAAGGTGGACAATGTCCCTCACTCGTGCCCCTACATCCTATCAACTCAAAGTTGATTGTGGGGACTCCCTATTTGCATCCCGGCTGGTACACTCAGGGGCTCCTCTGCCAGGGTCAGGGCGGGCCAGGCACCCCGTACCCCTGGTTCTCACATCCAGGTCCCCTAAGAGTTGGCGAAGGACTCGGGAGCCGGCAGAGGTGCTCCAGCCAGAAGCCAGGGTGTGCGGTCCATTCCCCCGGGGGGCCCCTACATCCTTCTTTGTCTCCAACTCAGCATCCAGGAACCATGACCTACTGGGCAGGGGGAGCCTTGACCTGGTGGAGCAATTACAGACCTCAGGAACACTTATCCAGTCACAGCAGGAACCCTGGGGATCCAACTTTGGGAATGCGGGTATGGGCAGGAGGTGAGCTGGACGTCGGGGTCAAGGTGAGGGAGGACAAAGGCCTAAGCCGAACAGGGGCTGATGGGCAGCGGGGCAGAGGCAGGAGGCCTGAGCTGGAAGGCTCCTGAGGACCGGATGTGGGGACCGGGGAAGAGGGAGGGTCTCAGGTGTTTCCATACTCCAGGTTGGGGGCCTGGATGGACAGAGGGGCCATTTGCTGGGTGGGGATACCCTGGGGAGGAGGGGTGTGAGGGAGAAGGTGAGGAGTGGGCCACTTGACAAGGTGTCCAGAGCACAGCTGGCGGTGGGGGCAGGGGGTGCGTGAGGGGTGAGCTCACCTGGGGCAGGTGGAAGACTCCAGAAGCAGGAAAGGCTGCAACCAAGAAATGGGGAGGAGAAAGATCTGGGAAGGGGTCTGACAAAGAGGACCAGAGAAGTAGGGGGAAACTGAGGCACGGAACATAGACATCAAGGGAGAGGCGGCAGGAACAGAGCAGGGCCTGGGGCTGGGGCCGGCACGAGCTCCTCTCTGGGCCCTGCTCGTGGCACGGGCCCACGCTTACCCCAGCTTGGGGCAGGCTCTCCCCCTCCGCTCTTCCCCACTGCACAGTTACTCTTACAGATTCAACTGTAATCTCCTCCTCCAGGAAGCCTCCCCAGCCCCCCCTCTTGTGTTCTCATTCCCAGGATATATATTCATGGAGCCTCTACCAAAGGCAGAACTTTCCTCTCCGCGTCTGCCAGTCCCTCCCACTGGCCCTCATTTCTGCCACGTTGCCTGCCTGTTGCCAAAGGCATGGCGCCCACTGATGACCTTTACCAAGTGTGCAGTGAGTGGAGGTGCTGGTACGAAGCCAGATGCCGGGAGGCATCTAAGGCATAGGTACTGAAAAACCAGACTTTTTACACTAATAAAAGGTACAATCAATGTTAGACTAGATAATGAACCTCCGTTCTGAAAAACAGAACACACAAAGCCAAAACTATTAGAAATACACAAAGAATTTGTCAGAACCAAAATCATTGTGAAAGACTTTATTACATCTTCCTCTGAATTTTACACATAATGCAGACAAAAAGGAAAGTCAGAAAAGAGCTTGAGAGTTTGAGGAACCTGGGTAACAAGCTCTATCGCGCACAACAGTATTTTGGCAAAGTCAGAGGAAACGATGAGGTCAGAATTTGGCTGTGGGCAACACCGCCCCCTAGAGGTTCTCTTGGGTCTTGCACCTCCTCGGCAGGACATCAGGAATCCAGCCTCTACTCAAGGCTTGAAGAGCTGCCCGCGGAGGAGCGGAAACCAGATAATTAAGAAGTACATCAGCGCTATAATTCATTTCAAATGTTTTTTTTTTTTTAGATTTATTTATTTACTTAACTCCCCCCCTCCCCCGGTTGTCTGTTCTCTGTGTCTATTTGCTGCGTCTTGTTTCTTTGTCTGCTTCTGTTGTCGTCAGCGGCATGGGAAGTGTGGGCGGCGCCATTCCTGGGCAGGCTGCACTTTCTTTGGTGCTGGGCGGCTCTCCTTACAGGGTGCACTCCTTGCACATGGGGCTGCCCTACGCGGGGGACACCCCTGCGTGGGGCGGCACTCCTTCCGCTCATCAGCACTGCGCATGGGCCAGCTGCACACGGGTCAAGGAGGCCCGGGGTTTGAACAGCGGACCTCCCATGTGGTAGACAGACGCCACTTTGTGGTGATGGTTTCCTATACATATATATCATACATATATCACACATATATACATACATATATCAAAACTTGTGAAATTGTACTTTTTAAATAGATGCTGTTATTGGATATCAATTAGACCTCATTAAAGGTATTTTGTTTTTTAATCTAACTGTTTATAGTGACAAAAAGTTGGTTTGTGGTAGCCAAGGACAGGAGATAGGAGGAGGGAATTACTGCAAAGGGGCCTGAGGGAACTTTCGGGGGTGATAAAAACAAGTCATATCATGATTGTGCTGATGGTTACATAACTAACTATAGTGGTCAAAACTCACCAAACTGTACACTTAAAATTGATGAAAGTTATTGTATGTAAATTACATCTCAGTGAAGCTGATTTTAAGACTTTTAACCATGTGGAAATTGAAATGCCCTCTTTCAAATAACTCCTGAACAAAAAATAAAATTATTAAAATCAGATTACATAGAAATGAACAGTAATGAGTACACACATAGGCAACCTGCGGGATGCCAGGGAGAGAAACTAATAGTATTGTTTTTATTATTAAGCAAGAAAATTAAAAAGTATATGAGCTGAGCAATCATACCAACCCTCTTGAAAAACAAAGTAGAAGGAAGGAAATAAGAGTGCTCAGAGTAGAAAACAGTTATTTTTATGTTTTTTTAAAGAGTAGTATTGTTTAATAAAATCTGGAGCTATGTTTTCATATGTAAGGATAATAAGATTTAACGTGAAGAAAAAT